>NW_027507785.1:159230260-159846885 GCF_037356315.1 Lithobates pipiens
GGAAGGGGTGCTTTAGGAGCGGTAAATACTATAGAGCTGCTTGCAGGACTTTTTTTCCCATCCTGCAAGAGTACCACTCCAGTGTGGAAGCCCTTTTTTGCTGATCTGTATACCACGGTCACATGATAACCTGCACGGTTTGTTCAGTGCTGAGTTTCCAGGCAGTAGGATATTTCCACTACAGCCTGTATACACGTCCACATGTGTGATGTCAATATCATGTATAGTTCAAATGAAACAGGAAATGTTCTCTACAACAATAGAGACTAAATTGAGCATGTGCAGGGCGGCTACCCTCATTGTATTTTATGGCCTTGCTAAGATAGGCAGTGCAGGAGGGAACGATCTGTCCATACAGTGTCAAAGAGGCTTTTACACAGTGAGTATAACCAGAATGCTTTTCTGCATATACAGACAGCTTTTACTGTTGTGGGTTTAGTAACACTTTAAGAGCACCAAAGAGGATAATGTACACTCAGGATACATTTTGATGTATCATTGGTGATTAAGCACACGGGTAAGCATGCATTACCTGAGCATTCCCAGTATTCCTAGTGATTTTGAAGCCTTTTTTGGGGTGTTTTACAAGCTTTATGCAAGTATATTTGCTTGTGTATCAAACTTCGAGTATTTGCTTCCTAGGATTGTCAAGGGCAGGGGAGCAGTTCTAAAGAAGGAGTTTTTCAGGAGTACCTATTGAATTCTATGGGGACAACAATGCCTAAATATGCTTTAAAAAAGGTTATTTAATTTTTTCAGTGCAGGTTGTAGAGTATAGCATGATTGAAAGTACAAAAGTGTGAACAGGGACAATTAAAAGAATGGGATTCTGCATGTTAAACGTAGTTGATCATAGGGAAGATAGCTGAAAAACACAATGTAAGTGGTGGCTAAAGAATAGTTGGAGTTCCTAATCTCAAATTAGTCTTTGCAGCAGAAAATGATGGTATTGGTTGCAAAAGTAGCAATTTAGTATCAATCCAGTCCAATCAGGAAGCCCCAAGGCCACAGGCATGTCAAACACTGCTGACCTCTGAAATTATGTTTGAATTAATTTTTCACTGATCCATTTAGATATAAATGGCAAAACAACAGAGTCGTTTTTTTTTTGTTTTGATTCTTTCAAAATACTTTGACCAAGGAGCTCTACATCTGACATTGAATGATTTGTTCACGCAGTAGTAATGGGTAATTTAATAGCATACAGTGCATTAAAAAACTATTCATACTGCTTGAAATTTTCCACATCCTGTCATGTTACATCCAAAAACGCGAATGTATTTTATTGGGATCTTATGTGACAGACCAACACAAAGTAGCACATAATTGTGAAGTATAAGGAAAAATTATAAATGGTTTTCAATTTTTTTTTACAAATAAATATCTGAAAAATGGCATGCATTTGTATTCACACTCCATTCTTTTGGCTTTCTTTCAACAATAGCTTTCTTATTGCCACTTGCCAGATTTGTGGAGTGGCAACTGATAGTTGTGCTGTGGACAGATTCTCCCACCTCAACTGTGGATGTCTGCAGCTCCTCCAGAGTTACCATGGGCCTCTTGGCTTCTTTTCCAATTAATGCTCTCCTTGCCCAGCCTGTCAATTTAGATGGACAGCCATGTCTTGATAGGTTTGCAGTTGTGCCATACTCTTTCCATTTTCGGATGATGGATTGAACAGTGCTCCATGAGATGTTCAAAGCTTGGGATATTTTTTTATAACCTAACCCTGCTTTAAACTTCTCCACAACGTTATCCCTGACTTGTGTGGTGTGTTCCTTGGTCTTCATGATGCTGTTTGTTCACCAATGTTCTCTAACAAACCTATGAGGGCTTCACAGAACAGCTGTATTTATACTGCGATTAAATTACACACAGATGGACTCTATTTACTAATTAGGTGACTTCTAAAGGCAATTGGTTCCACTAGATTTTAGTTAGGGGTATCAGAGTAAAGGGGGCTGAATACAAATGCATGCCTCACTTTTCAGATATTTATTTGTAAAGATGGACTGTCTGGTCACCTAGGCTGCCTTAAGTGTTGGGGTAATTAACATGTTAATTGTGTAAATGTATTTTAAGTTGTTGCTATAGGGGAGGGGGGAGTATCCATGAGCAGCCCTAACTCGTTCTCTACCCCCTTTTGTAAAATGTGTATAAAAGTCTGTATTCTGTCCAATAAAGAATTCAAGATTCTACAAGCTATTTTTGGCTACACTTGTACTCAATGCAGCTATGAGAATATATCTCTCTGATAGTCAGATTGAAGGAAGCGGGATATACTGACGGAAGCACTCAAGGGGAGTGTGGGGGACGTTTCGTCACATTGGTGGCAAGCAGTGGGTTGCTTCCTGCAGTCTGGGACATCCAAACCTCCACTGGGATCCAAGATTAGGATAGCAGAGTTAGGTCACCCCAGCGGAGATATGGACCTGGCATCAGAGTTCCCGGGGCTGCTGCGGATCGTCCTTTCAGCATACACCAGGACTGTGTCTGAGGATGAATACCTGGAGCTCAGGCAGCAGATTCGGGGGGAGCTCTGGATTGGAGCCCTCCAGCTCACTGGTATAAAACAGGGCAAGTGCTTTCCAACCCAAGAGCAATGGGCAAGTGACCAACGGGCATTGAAGATGGCATTCCTGGGAGAGTGGCCCAAGGAGCAATGGGTGACTGATTTGTACAGGCTGGTCCAGCAGGAGATAGAGCTGGACAATCATTATTGGGCTCTGCAATGGCACACAGAGCAGGAATATTTAGGGGAGACAACAGAATGCTCTCCAGAGGGATATGGCGCTTTGGATGCCCTGGATTACTGTGGGAGAGCCTTACAGATCGTTTTGTGTTTGGCGATGAAGGGGAACCTACCCTTGAGGAGCTGCAAGAATATAGAGAGGCTATGCTCAGTCTTGCAGGGGTCTCAGAGCTTAAACCTGATCTGGACCATTTGTTAAGGAAGGAACAGCATCTGGAAAGGGCATACAGGAAACTGCTAGAACATGTTCAGCAGCATGCCAGAGAATCGGCAGTGGAAACTCCGGAGATTGTCGTCCCCAAACTTGAAGTGCTAACCACAGGGCAGAGTTCTGCTAACTTCTGCCCAGCACCAACAGTGGCTTTGGCATTCTTGAAAGAAGAGGTAGTTGGCCTTTCTCCGACAACACTGACAGGGACATGTGATTTTCTGCCAGCAGCATCTATGGAGTTACAACAAACTTCTCCAGCTGAGGATCTGGTAACTAAACACACTTTTAGTAATTCCAGAGACTGGGGATTTAAGAGATGTTTCTGTAGAGGAGAAACCACCTAACAAACCCCCAGCAGAAGTGCTGGCAACCGGACAGAGTCCAAGACCTCTGCCCCACACCTGCAGCAATTCTGGAGGCCCAGGCTGAGGAGATGGCAGTCTATCACGAGTAGGGATGAGCTTCGTGTTCGAGTCGAACGTACGTTCGACTCGAACATTGGCTGTTCGTGCGTTCGGCGAATTCCGAACGTTTTGGCCGTTCGCGTCAAAATTCGAGTGACGCGCGCGCGGACCATAATGCACTGCGTTGGCGCAGTGCATTGCTGCCCGATGATTGGCCAAGCATGCACTGTGACCCCGCATGCTTGGCCAATCACAGCGCCGGCAGCGAGGAGAGACATGATTGGCCACAGGCATCCTGCCTGTGGCCAATCATAGCTCAGGCTGTGTAGTGCACGCCCCACACTATATAAGGCCGCCTTTGAGGCGGCCTCGTGTAGTGTGTTACTTAGCATCTGAAGCAGTGGGTGTTCTGTGTACCTTCAACACAGTTACACACCAATCGTTTTTGGCTGATTTCCTATCTTGCTGCTGTGTAGTGGTTGTTGTCTGTGCCCTGACTGCAGTATACACCACTATATTCACCTCACCTATATAGCTAGTGATCTAGCTTTAACCACTTAACAACTGCCCATTGCCGATTAACGGCTTCAGGGGGGTTGTTTAACTCTGAGAGGCCGTTAATTAACGGCCTCCCAGAATTCTGCTCTCGCGTGCCCCGAGGTGTGCGCACTCGAGAGCATCCGTGACCGCCGGGTCGCATCACGGATCACGGTAAACGGCCGCTCATAGCGGCCGTTTACCACGTGATTGCTCCGTCAAATGACGGAGTGATCACTTGGAAACAAACCGGCGTCATGTTATGACGCCTGTTCCTCCCTCCCCTCTCTGTACCGATCGGTACAGCGGAGGGGAAAGAGATCGGTGTCAGCAGCGATGTGGGCTGCATCTGCAGTGCCCACATCGCTGCTCACCGAATTTAACCCCTCAATTCCCTGCCAATACTCTGCAATACCAGTGCATACTCTGCAGTACCCTGCCATTACTCTGCAGTACCCCGCCATTACTCTGCAGTGCAGTACCCTGCCATTACTCTGCAGTACCCTGCCATTACTCTGCAGTACCCCCCATAACTCTGCAGTAACCCCCATTACTCTGCAGTACCCCCCAATACTCTGCAGTACCCGCCATTACTCTGCAGTACCCGCCATTACTCTGCAGTACCCCCAATACTCTGCAGTACCCCCAATACTCTGCAGTACCCTGCCATTACTCTGCAGTGCATTACCCTGCCATTACTCTGCAGTACCCCCCATTACTCTGCAGTAACCCCCATTACTCTGCAGTACCCCCAATACTCTGCAGTACCCTGCCATTACTCTGTAGTACCCCCCAATACTCTGCAGTACCCTGCTATTACTCTGTAGTACCCCGCCAATACCCCGCCAATACTCTGTAATACCCTGCCATAAATTGCCATACCCAGCCATACTCGGTGATACCCTGAAATACCCAGCCATAGACGCCCCCCACCCCTCACCGCCCTCCGGTGCTTCTACCAACTCGCCAGTACGATCAAAGCCAGAATCTTTTTTTTATTTTTTATTTCAGGCTTCCCAGCCTAGAGGTGAGATGTGGGGTCATATTGACCCCCCAGATTTCACTGTAAAGAGGACCTGTCACCCCATATTCCTATTACAAGGGATGTTTAAATTTCTTGTAATAGGAATAAAAGTGATCAAAAATATATTTTTGGGGGAAAAAATGTCAAACTAAAATAAATAAAGTAAAATGAACAATAAAAAAATAAAATAAAAATTAAAGCGCCCATGTCCCCATTTGCTCGCATGTGCCACACATGTGAGGTATCGCCGAGAATGTTAGAGCGAGAGCAATAATTCTAGTCCTAGACCTCCTCTGCAACTCAAAACATGTAACCAGTAAAAAAAAATTAAAGCGTCGCCTATGGGGATTTTTTAAGTAGCGACGTTTGGCGCCATTCCACGGGCATGTGCAATTTTGAAGAGTGACATGTTTGATATCTATTTACTCAGCATAACTTCATCTTTCACTTTATGCAAACATTGGGCTAACAAGTGGTTAATAATAGAGCTTGCAGTCAGTAGTGTTAGGAGATAGTGCGTGCTGTCTGCGTGCTCTGTACCCAGTACATACCGCTATAATATAGGGCAGGCCCCTACTTTCAAACATCCAACTTACAAACATCTCCTACTTGCAAACGCAAGGAGACAGCAGCAAGTGAGATGAAAAAAGATGGACGACAAAACAAATTATACAGGGGTGATAACCCTTCCCTATGTTTTCCAAAAAGCTTAAAGATAGTTTTTTTGACTGGAGCTACACTTTAAAAATGTACCGGTTGAAAATGACAAACAGATTCAACTTAACACAACAAACCTACACAGTCCCTGTCTTGTTTGCACCGCCTGTATACTGCTGTTCTGAGTATATAGGGCCTGGGGGCCACACGCATTTCTTTTTTTTAATATGGGTACGGGGTTCCCCTTAATATGCGTACAAGACCCAAATAGGCTGGTAATGGGCAGGGAGGGCTACCCATGCCATGTTTCTCAATGATTTTCAACCATATTGCAGGAACCAGATATAACATTAAAACCGCAAGCAGTTTTAAATGGTGTTATTTCCGTTTAATGTCATTTTGTGCAGGGACTGTTCTAAACACGGGAAACACGTGGCACTTCACAGGCATACTACAGACACCCCCCAGGCACCATATTTAAAGGAATATTTCACATTTTTTTTTTCACTTTAATCGTCATTAAAATCAGTGCTCCCGCCAAAACGGCCGTTTTTAAAACTTTTTTTTGCAGTGACCCATGTCCCCTGAGGCAGGAGGCAGGTCCCCAAACCCTTTTTAGGACACTATCTTGCATATTAGCCGTTAAAATTAGCACTTTCCAATTCGAACGTTCGAGTCCCATAGACTTCACTGGGGTTCTAACGTTCGTACCAAACGCGGGGGTCGTTCGCAAGTTCTGGTGCGAACCGAACCGGGGGGTGTTCGGCTCATCCTTAATCACGAGCTGTAGATTAGGATCCATGGAGAGAATGCAGTCGTCACCTTACAACTGTAGCTTGATCTGGTGTCAGTGGATGGGCCTGTGGTCTCCACTAACAGAACACCAACAGAAATGCTAGCAACCGGGCAGAGTGCTACCAGCCTCTGCCCAGCACCGGCAACAACTGCGGAGTTCCAGGGAGCTGGGGCAGTCAGCCTCTCTCCCCAACAGTTAGCTGGAGCAGATGATGTAGGGAAGCTCCTATGCCCAGCTGAACTGCTGGCAACGGAACAGAGCGCTCCTGGCCTCTGCCCACACCAAACAGAGGACAGATTTCCTGTAAAGGTGGATGGGACTTCAGTCTCCACCTGTATACCCCAGGGATTCTGGATAGTAGGCCCAAATGCCCAACAGCATTATGGACTGAGCCCAACCACCCTGTCTTCTCTCCTGCGGCTAAAGGGACTCCAGGGGGCAGGACTGGTCTGCACTTCCCCCCAGCAGGGAGTATGTTCTATGAGATAGGCAGAGGTTGGCTGGGTGAGTAGTGCTCTGTTTGGAACAATTTGTTTGGGGTACTGTGTGGGTACAGGCATCAGAGGACTGGAACTATGGACTAACTTCGGAGTCAACCCATCTGGGGTGTCCTCCTGTGTTAGTCTTCTGCCGAAAGGGGAGAGATGTGACTGGAGGGCACATGGAACCCAGAATCCCTTATAAAGGTTGGGAAACCCATGTTTCAGCTCCCCATACAACTCTTATGTCTAAGTCACCCTGTGCCATCCTGGTACAGGGTGAGTCAGAAAATATATCTTGGGTTACTAAAAATGTAAGTAAGTAATATTTATCCACAGTATCTCCCAGGATATATACAAAGACTATTCTTAGGTTGTTAATTCTGAATACACAATCCTTTAAAGAGCTGATTACATTGACCTCCGGAGACGGACTGTCTGGTCACCTAGGCTGCCTTAAGTGCTGGGGTAATTAACATGTTAATTCTGTAAATGTATTTTAAGTTGTTGCTATAGGGGAGGGGGGAGTATCCATGAGCAGCCCTACCTCGTTATCTACCCCCTTATGTAAAATGTGTATAAAAGTCTGTATTCTGTCCAATAAAGAATTCAAGATTCTACAAGCTATTTTCAGCTAGACTTGTATTCAATGCAGCCATGACAATATATCTCTCTGATAGTCAGATTGGAGGAAGCGGGATATACTGACAGAAGCACTCAAGTGGAGTGTAGGGACGTTCCGTCACAAACCCATTCAATAAATATTTATTGAATTGCAGCCCAATTCTTAAATGTGGTGACTGCATTCATTTTCTTTTTTTTTAGGTGTTTTTCCTTTTTATTCAGCTGGTGATCTAGCCAGTAAGTCTGTTATTTTTCAACTTACTTTAACAGACTGAGCTGTCCAGCAAAAGGTGCAATTAAAGTGTGTTTAACATTGGCAGGGGTACTTACAATGGTTGCCTTCTATTTATTTATGTAAACCTTTATCCCATGAGGGAAAAAAAAAAAATAGCTGGGTTTCAGTCTCAATTTATTAGTCAAGTCCATCTAAATCTTCTTGTCTAACGCTACCTCACCCCAGACTGGCAATGCTTGTGTCAAAAGATGTCTGTTTTACTACTTCATCAAGAATGCAGGCATCCTAAGACACAAAGTGCGTTAATGGCTGGATCACTAGGCCAAATGAAGAAAAAAATCCTGAAAAAAATAAAACGAATCAGCTTCCATATCAAAGGATTGGCAAGCTGTCCTGGCTGGGTGAAATCTACTCTATCAAGATGGCCCATATAATTTGTTGAAGCAGATGTGTTACGATTTCATTCTAAGCTCATACATTATATCTGGGGTGGAAAGGGCCATAGAGAGTTTCTGAACAGGTGCTCTTTGCTCACAAAAGGAGAGGAGGTCTTGGCCTCCCACATCTTATGCTATACTACCTAGACGCTCAGGCAGCACAGTTTTCAAGAGGTGAAAAAACTGAATGGTTAGCTATGGAACGGATGGCGAATTAATAAGCTTCCATTAGACTATGTTAAATGGCAAGCCGGGAAGGGTAGACCCCCTATTTTTGCCCCTACTTTATCTCATTCATTGGCGATCTGGGATTGAGTGCTGGCCAATACTAACCTATTTTCATCTTCTCATCCGTTGGCTTACCTTTTCAACAATCCAGCATTCTCCCCTGGCCAGGATACAGAGGCCTTCCTTTGGTGGCTGAATAAGGGCCTGTATCGGATTGTCACACTTTTTGCACTCCTTGGGCCCTGCTAACATGACTCCTTATGAGACAGAGTGTAAAAGGGATCTCAGTGGCAGGGGGTGGATTTCTATTTACAGGCTCTTGCTCGCCACTGATGCTAAATTACCTAATATGCATGCATGGAACTCAAACTTGTCACTCTTGCCTTCAATCTGGGTATAAGGGCATGCTAAATATCTTTTGGTGGAGGCAGGCGTAAAAGGCTTGACCCAGTGGTATATGGTCCCCTTTCACCTATCAAGGTTTTTTCCGACCTTCTCGCGTCTCTGTTTTTGGGGGTGTCAGTCTTATGGAATGATGTATCACACCTGATGGGAATGCCCTAAGCTTAGGGGCTTTTGGAATACGGTGTTTGCTTTATTTGGAAGGTTACTGGGACTCCGGAGCTACAATTGCCCTGTGTGGCCTTATTGAATTACCGGGTGGATCATATTTCCCCTGCCAAGCAAAAATTGATCCACTGTATGTTAGCTGCAAAACTCACCATAGCTTGCTCCTGGAAGACACCTTCCATTTCTGTTTCTTTTTTCCGACGCAAGGTTTCTTGGATAATGCTTAGGGAGCACCTTGCTAGCATAATTAATGATAAAATTCAACGGTTTAAAAATGGATGGGAACCATGGGCCAGCTATGATCATATAGAACTTTGGGAAGGTGCTTGATAACAAGTGGGTTCCCTTTTCCATTTAGTTGCTCATTTGGGCTTCCTCTCTGGGTCTCATTTTCCTGTCCTGATGCTCTTGCTCACTTTCTCCTCTTCCTTCTTTCTTTCTTTTCTACCCTGGCTGGGGTCTTCCCTTTCCCTTTTTGAAAGATTTTAGTTTTGGTTGCATGTGGGGGGCCAGACCTCATTTTTTTTTCCCAGTTTGCATCTTTTCATATTGCACCCCACTGGCCTACCTGGACTGTTTGAGTACTCCCTTGCTTTATAACTCATTGTAAGCAAGGTTCTGAGTACTATATGGCAAAAACTTCACCAGTGATGCTATGTGTAGACTTATTTCTTATCTTTTGCACCATTTATTATATTATGCTCATGTTTTACTGCTGTGCTTGGGGCTCTGGCCTTTGTTCTTTTTGATACTCTGTATTATGTACTATTTTCCAATAAAAAAGATTAAAAGTCAAAGGATTGGCAAGCTGCAATACATTACTTATTTGTTTTATGGGTTTAATATCACTGTAATCTGTATTTTGCCTGTGATGCCTTGCTTCTTTCAGCAAGATCCTGGGAAATGCTAACACCCCAAATCTCATGAGAAGATACTCTTGCACTGAGTGAAAGTGTCTAATCATGAGATTTGGGCTACTTTGTATTCCTCAGAAATATTCCCATACAGTAAGGTATATATGTATTCTAACCTTTTTTCTTAGTGGTAGTTTTCAAGTGATTTTTGCAGGGGAAGGGGGCCAGACTTAAAGCTCAGGGTTTTAGCAACTTTGTAACAAGTGCAGGCATACTATGAGTTAAGTCCAAGTTTATTGTGTTCCAGGAAGATACTTTTTTGAGCTTGGATGATGGACACTCTGATCTCAGCTTCTTCCAGTGCAGAGTCAATGCAGCTGCTATGTCGCTCCTCCATTCCTTTTGTCCAGTCATAGAAGCCTTTGTATTATGTTAACTCATTCACAAAATCCAAAGGCTCCTGTGAACGGGCAACAGAGAGAAGGGACAGTCATAGCTGCTGTGTGCTTCTCCTCTGAAAGCACTGAGTGTCATCCATAAATCTGTCATAATAAAATAAAAAGAGATACATCATAGTATGCATGGACATTTATCAAAGTGGCTTCATTTCTGGAATCCATCTTTAATAAGCAAACCTTGCATTTCATGTTAAGGTTTGCATTAATCTCTTTGCTACATACTAAGACATGTTATCATATTCATTATCATATTTGCAGCATATTAATCAGACTTGTCTACAAATAAGGAGAGTAGCCCTAGCCTTAATCTTTGAAATATCATGACTTTGAAGCATAACTTTAAAACTAACCATTGGGTAAGACTAACTGTTGGGTAAGTCTTAGATAACAAATAAGAAAGAAAGACAGATCTGGGAAATTGGCATTTTCCAGAATGAGTTTTTCAGTGGTGGCCTTCTAATTCTCAATACAGGTTTTCTTTATGCTGTGTACCCTATTTTTATTCAGGGTCATCTAATAGATTGTTTTATGATCTAATTTTCAACTATAGCTTTCTCCAGAAAGAATACTACTATTATCTATGAATTCCACATTATTAATAGCTTACCCGGTGGTCCTCCTACTACTGACTGCGGATAATTCATGTTGAAATGTAGAGATGACCTTCCATCTAAAGCCCAGCTTTGTATTAACCTAGTATTCAGAATTATCTTTCTTCTTTGATATGAGACACTAACAAGATTATTAGGACAGTACAAGGAAAGTCTGTTTGTTATAAGGTAAAAGAAACATGTTCTACCTCATTGATGTATTGGTATATGGTCCTGATATGTGAATAAAAAATTTTCCCAAGAACAATGGATAACTAAAATATATTTGTATCTAGGTTGTATTTGCCATGCTACCACCAGAACTCTGAGCTTTTGGGTTTGTTAAACGTTTTAAGATTTTTCAAGAAGTGCATCCAGTTGAGATGAAGAACAAATGCTGTTCAAATTCATATGAGATGCTTACTTGAACATGCAGCCTGACAGGCCACAAACGAGCGCCCCTCCTACCTAAACCATACCTACCTGTGGCCTGGCCGGGGCACAGACTGAGTTGTCTCTCTCATACCACCAGGCACGAGGAGGGGGGCCTCGCTCGCCCACACTTTTCTGGCCTACCAGGCGGGATGCTCGGATAAGGGTCTGGTATGGATTTTGGGGGGAACCCAAGTGATGATTTAGTCAGTAGTGAGGTGTGGGGTTGAGCACAACCTATGTTTTTTTTTTAGGAATCTAAAAGGAGTGTTACGCAAAACATATTTGAAGTTAACCCATAATTTAGAATGACCAGCATATGTACAGTCAGCAATCCTAGTGAAATCTACTGCTTGGTAACAATACTTGAGATATGGCAGTGCTAGTCCATCTGTTCGTTTAGACCAAGATAGCATAGTGCATGTGTGGAGATCCTTGGTTTTCTTCAGGGTCCCATATGTACTTAGTGATCAAAGAGTGTAATGTGATGAAAAAATAGCTTTCGTCTGTAACGAGATGACATAATTAAAATTAGACTTGGGAAACTTAACATTAATAAATCATCACGTCTAGATAGCTTGCATCTGAGGGTACTTAGGAAACTCAGTCAATGTCACGTACCTGAAGGGAGACTGAAATGACGAGGTCGACGTCTCTCGTATATCCAGTCCAGGTCCCGCTGAGAGTGGAACAGAAGGAACCAAAGGACAGGAGGCACATGAGTGCCTGCAGATAGAGACCTGGAATCCTGTAGCAGGAAGTTGTAGCTGGTCGCAGGGCTGAGGTTGCAGAGCAGGAAGCCGCAGCTGGTCTCAGGACTGTAGTTGCAGTTACTCGGGTAGTAATGCTGGGCCGAGCAGAGCACCAGAGCAAGGTCAGAGGGATAGACGGGTTCGTCAGCAGGGTACCGGAACATCAGGAAGAGGTGGGTCAGATGGGAAGCTGAGTTTGTCAACAGGCAGGCGGCAGGGTACCGGAACATCAGGCAGAGACGGGTCAGATGGGAATCCGGGATCAGGAACCAGAGATCAGGTATATCAGAGTTCAGAGCGGGGTCAACAGGAGCCAAGGTTAGCAATGAGAAACAGACAGACAAATGCAGGTTTCAGAGTAACAGGAACACAGTTGAAGACCAGTCAGCACTGATCAGTTGCTGGAGCCCCCCTTAATTAGGCCGCCTGGCACCAACTGGCGCTAAGGCATGCTCCTGCGTGTGTACACCGCACCCCGTGCATAAGCACGCACAGGCATCTGTGGTCCCCTGTGTGCATGCGCACCAGCGTGCGCCGGGCGATGTCCACTGGTTTCCTTACAGTCAAGTAATTGTCAGACCATTGTTACAAATTTTTACTGACAGTCTACTGACTGGAATGGTACCAGGTGATTGGCAAAAAGCCAATGTAGCACCAGTATTTAAAAAGGGCCCAAAATACATTCCTGGGACTTACAGACCAGTTAGCCTAACATCAATAGTATACAAGCTCTTTGAGGGGATGATAAGGGACTATATACAAGATTTTAGTAACGAGAACGGTATCATTAGTAGTAATCAGCATGGATTCATGAAGAATAGTTCTTGCCAAACCAATCCATTAACCTTCTATGAGGAGGTGAGTTGCCATCTAGATAAAGGAAGGCCCGTAGACG
Organism: Lithobates pipiens; assembly: GCF_037356315.1. Taxonomy (NCBI): domain Eukaryota; kingdom Metazoa; phylum Chordata; class Amphibia; order Anura; family Ranidae; genus Lithobates; species Lithobates pipiens. The sequence goes on from NW_027507785.1 coordinate 159,243,196, forward strand.
TAGTGTATCTGGATTTTGCAAAAGCATTGACACAGTTCCCCATAAACGTTTACTGAACAAAATAAGGTCCATTGGCATGGACCATAGGGTGAACGAATTGAAAACTGGCTACAAGGGCAGGTTCAGAGGGTGGTGATAAATGGGGAGTACTCTGAATGGTCAGAGGTGGGTAGTGGGGTCCCCTGGGGTTCTGTGCTGGGACCAATCCTATTTATTTTGTTCATAAACGACCTGGAGGATGGGGTAAATGGTTCAATCTCTGTATTTGCAGACAATACTAAGCTGAGCAGGGCAATAAACTCTGCAGGATGTGGAAACCTTGCAAAAAGATCTGAACAAATTAATGGGGTGGGCAACTACATGGTAAATTAGTTTTAATGTAGAAAAATTTAAAATAATGCATTCGGGTGGCAAAAATATGAATGCAATCTATACACTGGGGGGAGAATCTCTGGGGGAATCTAGGAGGGAAAAGGACCTTGGGGTCCTAGTAGATGATAGGCTCAGCAATGGCATGCAATGCCAAGCTGCTGCTAACAAAGCAAATTAAATATTGGCATGCATTAAAAAAGGGATCAACTCTAAAACGATAATTCTCCCGCTCTACAAGACTCTTGTCTGGCCGCACCTAGAGTATGCTGTCCAGTTCTGGGCACCAGTCCTCAGGAAGGATGTACTGGAAATGGAGCGAGTACAAAGAAGGACAACTAAGCTAATAAAGCGTCTGGAGGACATTAGTTATGAGGAAAGGTTGCGAGCACTGAACTTATTCTCTCTGGAGAAAAGATGCTTGAGAGGGGATATGATTTCAATTTATAAATACTGTACTGGTGACCCCACAATAGGAATACAACTTTTTGGTGGAAGGGAGTTTAACTCATTAAAATTAGAAGAAAACAGGTTTAATCTTAAACTACGTAGAGGGTTCTTTACTGTATGAGCGGCAAGGATGTGGAATTCCCTTCTACAGGCAGTGGTCTCTGCAGGAGGCATCGATAGTTTCAAAAATTAGATAAGCACCTGAACGACCGCAACTTACAGGAATATACAATGTAATACTGACACATAATCACACACATAGGTTGGATTTGATGGATTTTTTTTTTCAACCTCACCTACCATGTAACTTCCTTTTTTCCCCCTGCAAAGAAAAAGCATAATGGGCTAGTATGCATCGCATACTAGCCCATTATGTTGCACTTACCTACAAAGAAAGCCAGTGATGTCCCCAATGTGTGGAAGGTTCCATCATCACCCCTCTTCCTTGCGGGGCTGCGGGTTCCGGCTCTCTGACTGGCCGGAGTGGCATGAAGTCACTCCCACGCATGCGCACGGGAGCCAATGGTCAGGGCACAGGCCCTAAAGAAAGGGTATGATGGTTCCCATTCTTTAGTGAGCGTGCGCCAATGACATAAGCGTATATGGTAAATAGCTCCTAAACCGTACACTTAATATAGGCTTACCTGTAGGTAAAAGTGGTTGTACAGGGTTTACAACCACTTTAAGAAGAACCAAGTGTCAATCTTTGGATGCAATCAAGCAAGCCAGAAAGTGGTTTGTGATGTTAGTGACACATAGCTTGTCCAGCAGGGGTCACATTGTTCTTGCCGCAGCTCTGCACAGTTTCTCTGGCTAGATCCAAAAACACAGTTTAGACTGCAACATCAATAATAGGGTAATAATGTTTTTTTTTTCTTTTCCTTTTGTAGTAATGAAAAATGAAAGTGACAAATAATGTCCATTGGTGTGTCAGTAGAAAAAATAGAGTGCACAGGGCTTGATAAACCAAATTAAAGCATGGGGAATGTGACTGGTTTACCTGATAGGATGTTAAATATACCTCATACAGATCCCCGTCTCTTGTTGCTTCCGGCTTCTCTTATGCAGACCTTATTCCACCTGTTCCTATTCTCTTGGTCCTCCAGTTTTTTTTAGGACACTGTTAGCTTCTTCCTGTGAGCCTAGCCTAGATTCGGAGCCTTCCATATTAACGAGTTTGAACGAGGTTCAACTGTGCGGCTGACATCTCCGACATGTATGACGTCATGTTTGCTATCCAAATCAGGAACAAGTAACCTAAGGGTAACAGCACTGGAGTTGATTTACTAAAACTGGTACAAAATTTGTTGAAGCTCTGCATAGAAACCAATTCGCTTCTAGGTTTTTTGTTTTTTGTCAAAGCTTAATTGAATGAGATGCTGAAGAAGCTGAGTGGCCACCAAGCACAGCTGCATCAGATTTGGCACTCTTCAGTTTTAGTAAATCGACCCCGCAGTTACTCTATAGATACAGTGCTGTCAGTGAGCATAGCTATTTTAGGACAGGAAGTATGTTGCTGGCAGGATCACCAGGTAAAAACAAAGGAAATATTCTGTAGCCTAAATGCTAAGGCTTGGTTCACATATATGTGAATTGGATGTGTTTTTAATCCACATCCTATTTGCATAACATGTGAATCGGAACAGCTTTTAATAGAGCCAGATCACACATGTCCGGGGTGGCCATGGTGCGGTTTTAAAAAGGGTCCTGTTTGGTTTTGGGTCCGGTTCAGGTGCAATTTCAGGTAAAAATGCACACTTGAATCGCACCTGTATAAGTGAACAGAACTGCACCAGAACCGCACATATGTGTGAACCCAGCCTAAGGACTCCTAAGCTGCAAGATCTTACATTTTTGTTTTGGGGTTAGATACACTTGAGGAGAAATTATAAATTAGGCAGTTTGTTTTTTCTTTGTAACTACATATCCACCATCTTTCAAAAGAGAATGGAGAAATCTACCTATGTACATGACCTTGACTTTTGGTAAATGCTGTTTTTGCATACATAAATTCACAAATTAAGTCTTTTACAACATTGCCCATCACTGATTAGTCTGGGGTATTATTGAAATTGAATGTGTTAGTTCTTGTCACAACATATAGTACATACATACTGTATGAGGGAAATGTTGGAATTCCTACCTCCTGTTAATTGAAGTTACATGACATTCATACATCATAGACTTGTACAAAAATCAGTCACAGGCCACTTGAACATAGAATAATTTGCTATCTTTAGAGCCAATCATCCTCTCACTAAAAAGAATGTATTTTGTTTTTAAAATAACTGTTATCTTTATGGTTTGCCTTTTCATCATTAGAATGTTCACTATTGATCACAGAAAACCTTGCTGTTCACTTTTCATTGTAAAATTAATGCTCTGCTTTTTTCTAATAATTCTCTCCTTAGAGCCATTCAGTGCAGATGTCTGGGTGATGATGTTTGTCATGCTTCTCATTGTGTCTGCTGTGGCTGTATTCGTATTTGAATATTTTAGCCCAGTGGGGTACAACAGGTGCCTTGCAGATGGAAGAGGTGAGATTACACATTCTCTGTACCATTACAATTTGCCAAACATCCATTTTCTACAATAATTATGTCTTTCTTTCCGATAAGTTAATTCAGAGTACATGTGTGCCTTAAAGTAGAAGTCTACTGTAAAACTTAAATCCCTGCATCTATAGACATTCACAATCTAGCACTAACCTATCTAGCCCTGTAAAGAAAAAATCAGTATACATACCTTTTTTTAAAGCTCTCCGACCCACCGATCCCACACTGAGTTGTTAGCCGTGGCTTCGCTGTGTAGGACGGTGCAGGGGACATGTCAGACAACAGAAGCTCCATAGCAACTCTAAGGCCGCGTACACACGCGGGGACTGTTCGCCCAACTTTGTCCGCTGAACAGTGTTTCGGCGGACAGTCCGCTCGTGTGTGGGCTTTCAGCGGACAGTTTCAGCGAACAGTCCGCTGAACAAGGTTTTTCGGAAATTCCGAAAAACTGTCCGCTGAAACTTTGTTTCAGCGAACAGTCCCCTCGTGTGTAGGCTTGTTCGTCAAACTAAGTTCCGCGCATGCTCAGAAAGGATTTACACGCCGAAAGTTATAATGCAGTGTATAGGACGTCGTATTTTTCGTCCCGTCGTACGTGCCGTTCACGTCATCGCGCACGGTTTCAGCAAACTGTTCGTTCGTCGTGTGTGGCCATGTCCGTCCATGCTAATTTTGAGCGGACTGTTTGCTGAAACTGTTTGACGGACAAAGTTGGGCGAACAGTCCCCGCGTGTGTACGCGGCCTGACGTTACTCCCCATTAATTTCACAGCCGTTGTCAGCTGAGTCTTCTGCAGAGTTTCCGCCGCTGGAAATTTGGTTCTGATTGGCTTCAAAAAAGCTATGTACGGGGGCACATGCACGGCATCTGATGATGGCAGACGCGTGATTCCTCCACTCCAATCCCTACTGCCTTCCATAGCTCCCGCAAAGTGACTGAGAGCTACATCAGCCACGGGAGACCCCATACCGGACCGCCGAACCTCTCAGGCTGCCCATGGTGAAGTGCGGGCCAAAGCAAACAGTCCATCACACACCCCTAGCTGGGGCCTACACAAACACTGGACTGCTTCCTGTGTGGGCCTGAATCCCCGTGATGAGCCTTGATTATGCACACAAAGAGGTAGGAGACATTCCCCTTCTATTTTCACCCACCCCAACCACAGAGATGTCAGCCCCCCTCACTGTTGAAATACTGGATATTAAACTGCAATCCCTCTTGCAAAGCCTGACTTGTACCATCACCAGAGACGTGGGGAAGCTTGCTCAAGAACTGAAAGGGGAGTTAACACACATTGGTGAACGTACTGACACCTTATGCCTCGTACACACGATCAAAAATCTGGCGGAAAAAGTCAATCCGCCCGTGTGTAGGCTCTAGCGGACTTTTTTTTACCCAAGAGTCCGGCGGACTAAGAAAGTAGTTTTGCTCACCAATCTGTCTGCCGGACTTGCATTTCGGCGTACAGTACGGCCGTGTGTGTGCCAGTCCGCCGTACTTTTGAATCTAACAGACTTTTCCCACCCGGAGAAAAGTCCGCTCATTTTGAGCGCGTCTCCAGGTAGCCGGGGCCAGCGAAGGAGGCGTCGCTGGCCCCGTCACCTGGTATGGACTTAAAGAGGAATCCCTACGCTGAAAAAACAGCGTGGGGGTCCCCCCCAGATCCATATCAGACCCTTATCCGAGCACGCTACCCGGCCGGCCAGGAAAGGGGGTGGGGACGAGCGAGCGCCCCCACTCCTGTCATAGTGACCGGGGACAGCGACAAGGCAACATCTCAAGAAGAGAAGAACAGAAGACGGCGACAGCAGTGACAGAAGACCGGGCCACCGCTTGTAAAAGAGCTAGAAGAAGGCGCAGTGGCCCGGCAAGAAGAACCGAAGAGGGGGACAAAACCCCCGAAGAGGGCGGCGGTGAAGAAGAAAGCCGGGCTCCTGCGCTAGTAAAAGAGCTAGCAAAAGAGCAGAAGATAGCGGAGGAGTCCGGCGAGAAGACCCCCCGAAGACGGAAGAAGATCCCCGGAGCTGTGCAATAACCTATTTTAACCCTTGTGTGTTGTGTTTTTTTTTACTTTTTTTCACAGGTGAATGGGTAGGGGTACATTGTACCCCATACTCATTCACATAGGGTGGGGGGGCAGAATCCGGGGGCCCCCTTATTAAAGGGGCTCACGGATTCCGATAAGCCATCTGCCCACAGACCCCGACAACCAACAGCCAGGGTTGTCGGGAAGAGGCCCTTGTCCTCATCAACAAGGGACAAGGTGCTTTGGGGTGGGGGGGCCGCGCGGCCTCCCTTCCCCAAGGCACCCCCCATGTTGAGGGCACGCGGCCTGGTACGGCTCAGGAGGGGGGCGCTCGCTCGTCCCCACCCCCTTTCCTGGCCGGCTGGGTAGCGTGCTCGGATAAGGGTCTAATATGGACCTGGGGGGGACCCCCACGCCGTTTTTTCGGCGTAGGGATTCCCCTTTAAGTCCATACCAGGTGACGGGGCCAGCAACGCCTCTTTCGCTGGCCCCGGCTAACTGGAGACACGCTCACAATGAGCAGACTTTCCTCCGTGTGTGTGGGCGAGTCCGTTCATTTCAAAAGTCCGGCGGACTTAGTCCGCCGTACCTAGTCCGCCGCAAAAGTACCGTGTGTGGGCAGGTAGCTCGTTCCGGACTAAGTCCGCCGGATAGTCTGCTACGTGTGTACGCGGCATTAGAAACTAAGTTTGACGACTTAATACAGTACGTTCATGTTTTGAAAGAAGACAATGCAGGCTTAAAACATCCCCAAATCTGTAGGAGACTGGGAGATCCGACCATACCTATTGAGCCTCTTTAACACCATAGCCCCTCTAATACCTTACATAGACTGGCGCCTGGATAGAGCACACGGATCACTGGCCCCTAAGCCCCCTGCAGGGGCAAATCCCAGGGATATCATAGTACGGTTTCACTACTATGATAGCAAAGAACCCCTTACTATGGCCACCCGCAATAAAGCATGGCTGGATTTTAAGGGCTCAAAAATACACATTTTTTTGCGATTTGTCGACTATAACTCTCACTAAACTTCGCAGCTTCCACCCAGTGACCACACACCTGCAAAATCATCAAATTTCATACTGTTAGGGCTTCCCCTTTCATCTGCATCATGAGATGGCACCCAATTCTCCATGAGGGATCTCCAGGAAAGTGAGGTGTTCATACGCAATCTTGGTCTCCCACCACTACCAGATGAGGACCCCATACCACTCCCTGCAACACCTAAACATGCATCCAATCCAGGTTGGATCTGGACCCCTGCTCGCCAGAAATCGCAGAAGGCCTTTTCCACACCCCAGTGATATCCTTTTCCCAGGCTCCTAATTTGAGATTTCTCTTTGAAATAATTTGTTTAATCTTGCTTCGGACCCCACTTTACCGAGCTCCCCCTAATTTGGAGAGTTTTCATCCATACCCATGGGTTGACTTTATAATTGGCTATAACTAGTCTAGGAGTCTCACTTCCGCTCTGGGGGATCCTTTTAAATTTTCTGCAAAACATTTTCCTGTCAAATTTACAGCCTCTGAGCCCTCTGGTAAAGCAGGCGTTGCCATATTGATTAAAAAATACTGTCCCCTAAGAGTAAAATCCTCATATATGAACCCCCTTGGTAGATATATTTTCCTGGACTGCGATTACCTCTCACGCTCTTTTACTTTGGTTAACATTTATGCTCCCAAATCAGGTAAACTCCAGTTTCTCACTGTTGTGCTTGGGAAACTCTGAAAATACTCTCAGCCTTTTATGATTGTTGGGGGGGGATTTTAGTATGACTATATCCCCTAGAAGAGACAGATGCACATTATTTTCCTCAACTCCTTCGGCTAAGGTGGAACGTCAATTCACCTCTTTCCATAGACTCATCAGATCTCACAACTTACTAGATATATGGAGGGTAAAACACCCCAAACATAAACAATTTAAAATTTTTTCCCCTCCTCACAAGATGTATTCCAGATTAGACTATTTCTTTGTCACGGCCCCACTAATGACATCCACGGTTGCATCAGAATTAAGCCCCATAACCTTTGTCGGGACCATTCCTCTGTTCAGCTTGACCTCACACTCTCCTCATCTGCAACTAGAACCTGTCATGGGGAACTCAATGACTCCCTTCTCCACAACCCTATCACTAGAACTCAACTGTCTCAAGCACTATCTGAGATCTTCCAACTGAACGAACACACTGTGACAGGCGTGTCTATCCTATGGGAGGCACATAAGGCATACTTTAGAGGCCAGTGTATTTCAGCTGGCTCCTGCCTAAAAAGAGACTTTGCTGCACAAAGACTTGATATCCTCTCTCAACTATGTAAAGCAGAAAGAGTACTGCGTACCTCCCCTATCTGCATACAGTCACCTCCCTATGCAAACGTTTAAAATCCATTGATATTAACAGATGCTCCAAATCCCTTCTTTGAGCCAAACAGAAATTTGCTAATGCTAATAAGCCTCATAGAATACTAGTAAACAAGCTTGATGGAATGATGATGGAACTACTCCAACTCATTGCACGCAAACAATGTCTAAAGTTTTTGGGGAATTCTATAAAAAGTTATATAATTGTTTACACGCAGACCCTAAACCCTTCTTTTGCCAAGAAGAATTTAACTCCTTCTTTGACCCTTTAAAACTACCCAAACTGTCATCCTCCCAAATATACGCACTTAACGCTGCTATCACACCAGAAGAATTAGCTGGGGTAGTTAAAGACCTGCCACTACACAAATCACCAGGCCCAGATGGCTTATCCTATTTTTATTATAAGACCTTCCTCCCAACTCTAAGTCCCTATTTAATAGATGTTTTTACCTCTTTACAGAAAGTTATCATTCCTCATTCTCAATTCCTACATGCCCACATTACAGTCCTTCCGAAACCCGGGAAGCCCCTGTCGCTACCTAACAACTATAGACCCATAGCCCTACTCAATTCAGATTATACAATCTTTACAAAAATCCTAGCTAATAGACTCACCTCCATAATCCCTAAACTTATCCAAAATAACCAGGTAGGCTTTGTCTCATGTAGACATGCTGGAGATAACACCAGATGCACCATTGACCTGATAGACCTACTTGATAAGACTTGATGTCCTACCCTTATTCTGAGTCTTGATGCTCAGAAGGCATTTGACAGGCTTGGCTGGACATATGTGTTTGCCACACTCACACGTTTTGGATTCACAGGCTCATTCATGTCAGCTCTCCGGGCCTTATACTCCCGTCCTACTTCCCAAGTACAATTGCCGTCCTTTTTGTCTCCATCCTTATCCCATAGTAATGGTACTAGACAAGGGTGCCCCTGATCCCCTTTACTGTTTATACTGTGCCTTGAACCACTAGCTGAAGTCATACGCATACACTCAGACATAAGAGGAATCTCCTTACGGCAAAGGGAGTACAAATTGTCTTTTTGCAGACAATATACTTTTAAGATTAATAAAACCCCATAATTCTCATCCCAACCTCCATACTTTATTAAACATCTTCGGCAAACTCTCTGGTTATAAAGATAACACAGCTGAGACAGAAGCTCTACCTATACATGTTCCCCCTACACTCCTCACTACATTACAAAACAACTTTCCTTACTACTGGTGTCCCTCCTCCCTTAAATATCTGGGAATACATGTAACTGCATCTTACTCCACTCTATACCAAGCTAACTACCCCTCTTTAATTTTGGAAACACACAGGCTATTATGTCAATGGCAGGAATGCCCTTTGTCTCTTCTGGGTAGGATAGATGTGCTTAAGATGTCTACCGTATACTCCCAAAATGTTTGTACCTTTTTGAAACCTTGCCAATTGCAGTTCCTATGTCGCAACTCTGAAATATTCAAAGGGTCTTTACTAAATTTATTTGGGGTAATAAAGCACATCGGATTGCTAGCATCGTGGTATTTGCTCCTCGTTCCCATGGAGGGCTGGGAGCCCCTGACATTTGTAAATAATACTATGCTACCCATCATACAGCGAACGTCTCCTGGTCAACACGATTTGCAATAAACAGATGGTCGGAACTGGAGTTGAGCGTAACCAGCCCTGTGCATCTTTGCTCCATGTTATGTATAATGGAAAAATTCGTGCTACCCCCAGTTAATATAAAAAATGATGAATGATAACTATATAAAAATATGTGACAGCTGAATATATATGATAGTGCTGCAATCTAAAAAAAAAAACTGAAATATTCAGTTTAAGAGCGTGTGTGTAAAAATAAGAATAGATGCGCTACTAAATGCCTAGTGCAATTTACATAATATCTGTGCTACACCTGTGCTAAAAAGCCACTACTAAATAAAATAGGTGTGCCGATACATGCACAAAGAAACAAATTAACTGATTGTGAGCAAGAGTTTAAATAAAAAACAAAAAATAATGAAACAAAAATGATACAAAAATAGGTCAGCATACATGAACTGTTCTAATCAAAAAACAAACTTCTACTCAGAAAAAAAGTGTTCTCCTCATAAGAAAGTCCATGAAAGGAACAATACAAGTCCATTGACAATAATTCTTCAAATAGAGATTCCCAAATAGGATGATTTCTTCACAGTAACACTCCTCATGTAACAGCCGAAGGATAACAAAAAGCCAGATGGCCAGTTGGCCACTTACCAGAAAAGTTGAATCTTTGCTCCATGCTCTGGTCTGACCTAACCACCTCTATATCCCAGATGACAACTATATCTTTGGGACCGTTATTTACCCTCTCCATCTGGAAAAAATGCTACAAAAAGGTTCTCTCTCTCTTCTCCATGCCAACCTCTCCTTAATCGGTTCCGTGACCGGCGCACGTCAATGTACTTCGGCAGAATGGCACGGGCAGGCGTATTGGCGTACAGGTACGTCCAATCTTTATTGCCACCCTGCCATCGCGGTGGCGCGCTCGCGTGCCGGTCGGGACCCACAGGGTGGCTGAACGGAGAAATGCTGTTGTAAACAGCATTTCCCCATTCTGCCTAGCAACTAGTGATGCTGATCTCTGCTCCATGTGATTGGAGCAGAGATCAGTGTTCACTAAATGAAAGCCCAGCCCCCTACAGTTAGTAACACACCCCTAGGAACACTTAACCCCTACACTGCAACCCACTGGTTAACCCCTTCACTGCCAGTGTAATTTACACAGGAATCACTGCACTTATATAGCAGTGATTGCTGTATAAATGACAATGGTCCCAAAAATGTGTCAAAAATGTCCGATGTGTCCGCCATAAGGTCCTCATGTTCAGGTATAGGACCCCGTAAGCTATTCATAAATATGATCCCTCTGTATCCCCAGAAATGCTGAAGATGCCTACAAGATCTGGGAACACAGTACATATTTTCTGGGAATGTCCGCTAATCTTGCCTTTTTGGATCTCGGTCCAATCTTTACTCCAGACAGTGTTAGGGATGGATTTCCTATTAGACCTGGTCCATTACTTACTAGGCCTCCCAGTCCCTGGAATACCTAAACATGCTAAAAAAATGATGTCCTATATCCTATTGGCTGCCAAGAGAGTAATACCTATCCACCGGCTATCCTCTAATTCTCCTACACAACCTCAATTGATACTGACCATAGCACAGATACATAGAATGGAACGTATGACAGCAGTGATCCATGACTCCCTACCTCAATTCTCAAAGATATGGGATAACTCTAGAGACAACATCCCATACATCTGACTGAATGCCATACATGCATGTAGCCAGTCCTTACCCGTTTAAATGGTTTAATTCTATATATATGCAATGTTGAAACTCATGGTGTATACCCCCCCCCCCCCCCCCCCCTGTTTCTTTTTCTACTGTTTTGCTTTTGTTCCGTTCACAATGCCTTAGCCCATCTTTAAGCTAAATTCCACGAGCCTACAATGGAGCGAAACTAGAACTAAAAGAGGGTCCTGGGGCTACATTACTCAGCTACATGGGCTTTAACGTTAACCTAATCTAGAGACTGTCATATGTATGTGTTTTCATCCACTAAGATATGCTTCTCTTCTTTGTATAAGATTGTTACCACATCTTTGTACTGTTTTTCTGATAGAAATTAAAAAAATAAAAAATAAAAAATATACAATTATAAAAAATAAAAAAAAGTATGTATACTGATTTTTTTCTTTACAAGGCTAGATAGGTTAGTGTCAGATCGTGGATGTCTATAAATGCAGGGATTTCAGTTTTAGGGTGGACTTCTACTTTAAACACTAAGTTGGTTGACATGTTTTGATATGTTTTTTCAATTTTGATTTTGGCTAAAAAAATTAGATTTTTGTATGGTATTCAATATTCGCTTTTTGACCAACAGAGCCTGGTGGCCCATCGTTTACTATTGGAAAAGCCATTTGGCTTCTCTGGGGCCTGGTGTTCAACAACTCTGTGCCTGTGCAGAACCCAAAGGGAACCACAAGTAAGATTATGGTATCGGTTTGGGCCTTCTTTGCTGTGATCTTCCTGGCAAGTTACACAGCCAACCTTGCTGCCTTTATGATCCAAGAAGAATATGTGGACCAGGTGTCCGGTCTCAGTGATAAAAAGGTATGAGAGCAGACAAAGTAGTTTAATATTTGTGAATGTAAGATTTGTTTTCTTTCTTTCCTAGGTAAAAAAAAAGGATTATATATAACAAATTACTATACTATCTGCATGTGTAGCATTAATCATTAGAAAAACTCTTGCTAGTGACTTAAAAGAAAATCTTTCATGGTGTAGTTGATGTACAGTATGTTTCTTTTCTTACATCAGGGGGCACAGAGCCATAGTAATAACTATGTTGGTTATAGCGGCGTATCAGGTGCTGGAAACTGGCACGCCCCTTAAGGCATGAACTTCCCCCATATAACCCCTCCCATTACTGGGAGTCCTCAGTTTTTTCGCCAGTGTCTAAGGTGTTGGGCACATGTAAGGATGTGTGTACTGCACTCCCAGGGCAGTAATCCTTTGATGAGAGCCAGCCATCCTGACCAGATCCATTCTGATGTCTCCGTAATGGACTAAATTAATGGTACCCGGGCCTCGTCATCTGAAGACACAAGGTTTTGCTTGCGAATGCTTTTAAAGCTGGGCCCTGGGATCCAGTACTTTTTGGTAGTATAGCCAATAAAAGTTTACTGGCAGGGTCTTCTTGCAGGTCCAGGATTGTGGGATTACCTAAGTGTACCCCTGTTCCTGAAGGTTTCCTTTCAAGGTCTCCGAGCCTACCGTGAAGGGCGAAGATTGGTTTTTTTATCTCTGATAAACCCTGCTGCGAGGAAAGGTAGGGGAGATTTTCTCAAGAATCTCTCCTTCTGTCAGAAACCATGAATCAGACCGAGACAGAAGTACAATTAAATCACACTTGTTTATTAAATAGAAATAAAAAGGTAAATAGAGAAAGCATAGTCAAATCATAGCCGGAGTCCAGTAACCGGATCGAGTAGTCAGCCAGTCCAGGGTTCAATAACCAGATCGAGTAATCAGCCAGGCCAGAAGTCAGGGAGCCAAGTGGAGCAACTGCAAGCAGGATAAAGAGCCAGAAGCGATGTCAGCAAGCCAGTCTTTAAACAGAACCGCAGGAGATGGTTTCTTGTGATGTGACCAAGGCGAAGGCAGAGATGAAGTGAGCTGAACAGCTTTAAGTAGGCAGGTCAGACGAGCATGATCAGGAACAGCTGGTAACTGTGGAGAGAGATGAGAGCTGGCAATTAGCCGACAGCTTAGCAGCCAGCCCAGAGAAGGAAGGGCTACGCCAGCCCTGACACCTTCCATGTATTGTGTTGTCATGTCATGTCTATGTGTCACCACTGGAGGCTGTATTGAGCACTCACCATTCTGACACTGGAAACAGCAGAAGCTCCACTCTCCTCTCTGTGCAAGCCAGCTCAGACCCTCAGGTAAGAAGGGGGATCTGATCACTTCCTGGGCCCCCAGATTGGCAGTTTTTGATCCTTTGAATGCCAGCCAGCTGTCTCTTTTTTCTTAAATAAAAAAAAATAAAGAAAAAAAAAGTTTTTTGGGCAGGTCGCGGCTGCTCGTCAGGCGGAGGATTTCGAACCCCGCCACTGCCCACCATGATGCCAGTGCTCACACATTTCCCAGATGAAAGAGGAAGGGGGCGTTTTTGCGCGGGGCGTGGCTAAACAGCATCAGACGCCGGCCACATGTGGAGGAAGTAGTTTAGAGCTCTGCGAGAGAAGCTGCTGTCTGGCGGTGGAGGGACAGAGCAGAGTGGTTGCTGGTCAGGTTTGGTGACACAGGCATTTCCCTTTTGACAACATTGTACTGTACAGCTAGGATTAATAGCAGTTATTGTACTGTACTATAGCCTAGCAAGTGAAACATTATTTTTCTGGTACTGCCTCTGCTTTGTACTGTAAGCTATGAGTGACAAAGAGGCCAGGAACTCCTCTAAGGGTTCTAAGGGGTTAATGGTATACAACAAACTAAAAACCCTTCCAAAAGAATGTCTTCCTCCCCTGAGGGCCAGTCAGATGAGCCGTCAAGGGTAGAAAACTTCTATCCCTGTGTATTTCATACAAACAGGTTTTTTCTTCTACCATTTAAAAGATTATTGCTATGATGTCTCTACATAGTAGGACTAAACATAGCAGATTCCCATCTAGTCCTCTGGGCCCTTTTGTTGAGGTGCAGGAGGCTGGGGATCAGGTAGATCTTCCCAAATATTGGAAGATACTTATTTTTCCTCTTCGGAGGATCCTAACAGGGAGAGAGTAGCCGCACAAGTCAGGTGTTTGTCTACTCCCTTACTTAACCCTTACTTAACCATTTTGTTGCCTGCAGCACAGGCTCTTGAGGTATCTACCTTTAATAGGGTTCATTTGAACCTCCCCCACCTGGGAATGTTTTTCCTATTCATGCATAGCTATTTATTCTGAATGGGAACATTTCTATGAAAGAAATGGGGGGTTCCAGCTATTAATGCTGCAATCACCTCAGTGGATAATGCACTGATGTTAAAGGATCCAGCAAGTTAAGTTTGGATTTTCCTTTTAAAGACAAGATGTCTTTTGCAGTTCTGGCTGCAATTGGAGTAGCTCAGTCCATTAATGCTTTAACGTCTGCTCCACTATTTTGTTGGAGCACATTTTGAGTCACGCCAATGCATTGGAATATGGACTCCAAGGGGTTAAGGAACAGGTGTTAGATACCTGAAAGTTCTGCCTGATCAGTAGGCCCGGCAAGGGGCTGGTGTATTTGACGCACTGTGTCTCAGATGCTATGAAGGACTCGATCGTTTAAGTCATATGGCTTATACTTGGACTAGTGCATTTTTGCAGAAGTCCGTGGCTGAAATATTAATAAGCCAAAGCACCAGGTGAAAACCCTTAGCCAGTCTGTGTCCCTTCCTGGGGTACAACTATTTAGAATGGATAAGTACATCCAAAAGGGGTAAAGCTCTCTTTACTAGTAAAAGAAGGTTCATACGGTTCTCCTTTAATCGTGCAGCCTCTCCTATGCCTTAGTTCCCAGGAGCAGCACCAGGATCTTGGAGGCAGAAAGCCCATAAAGCAGAATGCTAGGGCCTTCTCATGAAGGAGCACCCCCACTCGTTCGAGTGAGGGGAAAGATCCTTCGATTCTCAAAGTCTGGCAGGAACAATGTTAAGGGCAGAGGGATTTCTATGATTTTCTTCTCTAGGTTACATCTAGATTTTCAAGAGCCCGGCCCAGTCGGCTTTCGATCTGAGGGTCCAGGGTTTGGGTTGTGTTTGGGTGCTAGAAACAATTTTAAGAGCTGCGCCAAATTAATTTAAAAAAATTATTTAAAATGAATTTAAAAAAAATTGTAAACAAGGAATTTTTACATGAAATAAATAAAATTAAATATCCATAATGATTGTTCTTTGTTTAGACATAACAGAAATATTATCATAAAAAATATGAAGTCCACAATGAAAATCCTGGTTATTGCACCACCGTGACTTCACATAAAGATAGCAGCGTGGAGAAATAAAGATCAATAGTCCAGACTGAAACACCCCGGTGTCTTCATATGTACTGTACAAGGTGAAAACTTGCCCGACCACCAGAGTGATATTGTGCTTACCAGATGGAAAAATGTAGTGAGCATACAGACACCCCTTCTGTGGATTATTTGGGTTGAAAAATTTGGTGCAGCAGTGCAGCCAGGGCTATGTTCCTCAGAGGTGCTATCCTTGTCTACCTGCCTCCCAGAAGTGAGTGGAACTTTGACAGCGCATTTCCAAGACGTTGGAGGAGCACTACTAGCTTCTGGGTTTTGTAGACAGGCACAATTTAGAGAAAACTTTGCATTTTCTCAATGAATGCAAAATATTATCTGATTGGACAAGGTAGCATGGCAGAGCACTGACATCACAATCGATATATTGTCAGGAATCAGCAGAAATTAGGGCAGTGTTTGGCCAGCTCATCTAAAGCTTTCTACAGACATGATAATGTCCCTCTTTGGTTTCTTTTTTTTTTTTTAATCAATAAAATGTTATTGAACAAAAACCAAGTCATTATACAGTGGTGTAGTTAGCTATGACTTTTCGCAGAGTAACCAACAACAGCACTCATAGGCTAAAGCAAACAACAGTTTAGTAAATATAGCCAGCTCAAGCAATACAACTGTAAAATTTTGATAAATAAGCCTTGGTGGGGCCACAATTGAGCTTGCTCAAGAATACAACAAACCTTTTAAAGGTTTTTTTTTTAGGGGGGTGGATCAAGGTTCGGGGGGGAGGAGAAGTTAATAGAAACGAGGTAGAAAAGGGAAACATAGAAAAGAAGTAGTAGGTACAGGTATTTTGTCAAAGACCTATTATACCTGCCTAATGGTAAGTCTAATATGTGCAGGAGACAACATGCCGGTGAGAGATTTATTTTGGTGTTGGTAATACGCGCTGTTAGTCTGCAAATCTCACCCCAGAAACTAGCTATCCGGGGGCAACTCCACCAAATATGCAACATGTCTCCCTTAGCTTCCCCACAACACCAGCAGAGATCTGAGGACATCGAGAACCACCGTTTCACTTTGGTCGGAGTGGCGTACCACTGTGAGAGTAATTTGTACGAGTTTTCTTGTAGCCTAGTACTAATAGTACATTTGTGGGCCAAGATGCACGTATTGTGCCATTGTGTGTCAGTAAAATGGATGTGGAGTGCCTTCTGCCATTAATCTCTAAATCTATCCGACGCCGTGTGATCCAGTTGCTGGAGACTTGTATACATGAAGGAAGTCGTTTTCTCCATGGGTGTTCCCTGAAGACAGACAGACTCAAAGGGCGTAGGGTCTCTAAGTACTGCCTCCTTCTGCATGGGCATCAGGAGGTAATGACAAGACTGCCTGTAGTTCCAAAAGGACATTGTTCCAGGTGAAAGGGTACCTTGTAAGTCGTCAAAAGGGAGGATCCGTCTGTTCCGTATTAAGTGTGTGGCTAGAAGGGGGGAGTTAGCCGCTCGTGTGAAGTTGTTTGCGAACATACCCGGTGGGAAATCTGGATTGCGTAAGGAGAGGTGTGGGAGGACCGGGGGAGGAAGTGAAATTGTAGCGAGAAGCTAATTCATGGAAGATCTTCAATGAGGCCCCAATAAGGGAGTGTTGTGACAGTTCCTTAGGACACCTGGTCCACGGGATCCAGGGGGAAAATCGTAATGGTGTCCTTGACACACAGTCTTCCACCGATACCCAATCTTTGCTGTCCGCATGGTAATTCCAATCAATGATTCTGGCTAAGTGCATAGCATAATAATACAGTTTAAAATTCGGGAATCCCATCCCACCAGCCTGTTTTGATTTCATCAACAGATGCAGACCAATGCGCGGTCGCTTTTGAGCCCATAGAAATTTCCAAAGGGAGGATTGTAGTTGTTTAAAGAAAGTGGCTGGGAGCTCGATGGGTAAGGTATGAAAAAGGTAGAGTAGTCGTGAAAGCGTTATCATCTTGATTATAGCGGCCCTTCCCCTCTTTGGTTTCTATACAACTTTTAATACATGTATTTTGCATGTTTTAGAAACTGCAGCATAGTATTGCATTTTTTGTTGCGTCTGTATTCTTCCAGAACACCAAGTTCCTTTTCAATCATTGACTTAGCCAGTTGTTCTCCTCCTAGAATATATGATGTGTTAATATTTTTAGCCCCTAAGTGCATAACTTTACGCCATTAGGCCTCATTTGCCACATGGTTGCCAAATTAAACAGCGCATGAAGGTCTGCTTGTAAATTGGAGACATCCTGTACTGACTTTTTTCAGAAAGAGACAGCCACATACTGATCAAATTCAAATCAGTGTTTTACCAGCTTTAGGAAGCAGCCCTAAGCACTGAATAATTGCTCTCTTGAAATTAAGTGTTATCTTGCCAGCAGTACCGACATAAGGTCAGTGTCATTTTAAAACAAGTGTCATTTTAAAACAAGAAAATACTTAAAACACAACAAATTAAATTAGGTTTAATTTGACAGGAATAGAGTTCGCTTACACATTTTAACTATATGTATTTTTATTAGAGACACTTGAAGCGGAGTTCCACCCACTTTGGAGAGGTGGTCTGAAATGAAAGACCACCTCTCCTCCCCTCGTTTTTGGATAGTAAAAAAAAAAATATCTTCTATCATATCTTTTTATGAAGTACATCCATCCGGTCCACGGCGCAGGATGTCATATCCTTTTGTGCGACGAGCTCCCCCCCCCGCGCTGTCTTCTGGGACCTGTGTGTGTCCCAGAAGACAGCTGGCCATTCATCAAGTGCCGCACAATTTGCGCATGCACAGTAGGAAATGGGCAGTGAAGCCGCAGGGCTCTACTGCCAGTTTCCCTTAGTTAGAATGGCGGTGCCTGCACCCATTCCGATGGAAGGGTAAGGACAGGTAAGTGTCCTTATTAAAAGTCAGCAGCTACAGTGTTTTTAACTTAAAAAATGTGCGGATGGAACACCGCTTTAAAGTGCTTTAGTGCAGTTTATAGTGCAGTATAAATATTAACCACCGCCAACATCAGTGCCAATTTACGCAATAACAATCCACAGCATTGGTTCCAGTAGCAGCAATGCCTGAAGAGATCACCTATAGCCACATCAACCTGAATGCACCCGATCTCATCAGTTTCTGCAATTAAATTCCCCAGCATCTATGCTGGTTTAAAAAAATATAACCAACAGCATAAATGGCAGTTTCCATAATAATATATATATTATTATTATTATTAATAAAATATATATAATATAAAACTGCAGGCAGGGCACTGGACAAAGCATTAGGACAAAAGGGATGTGAAATAATTTGATACAGTAATGTATTCTGTAAGATTACAGTGTACTGTATGTGTTTTTATTTTTTTTGCAGTTTTTGAATTTGGTGCCAGACTCCGTCCCCGTGCGTCGCGATGCTCGCAGGGAACGGAGCCCAGCACATTGATAGATCGAGTGGAGGACACAGCCTGTGGACACAGTAGGGAGACATTGCAGGATCCTGAGGACAAGGTAAGTAATTTTCCCAGGATACTGCGATGCAGTCCCGAGTGTGGCTCAGGGTTACCGCTTTTGGTAATGAAAATTCACCCCAAGCCACACTCAGGATTACCGCCAGGGAGGTTAACTGACATCATCAGTGCAAGTTTAGGAGATATTTACAGTACCTATAGGTAAACTTTATTCTAGGCTTACGCATAGGTACAAGTACTGCAGGGAGTTTACAATCTCTTTATTCACTGCACCTACCCAATGTTCTGCTGTGAAAGAGCATGATGCACATTGTACTTAAAGCGAGCCTTTCCTTTCTCAAGTAAAGTAAAATGTTCACTTTGCTCCTCCTCTCCTATAGCATCTACTCACCTTTCCTTCCTCTGGTGTTCTCTGCAGCTGCAATGAGTGAATCAAAATAATTCCGAATACATTATTGCCTAAAGTTATGAAGAAAGATAATTTCTGTTATAAAAGTTTGAAAATAAATAATGCCCTCAACATGGGGAGGGTGCTTCGGAGTAGCCTCCCAAAGCACCTTGTCCCCCTGTTGATGGGGACAAGGGCCTCATCCCCACAACCCTTGCCCAGTGGTTGTGGGGGTCTGCGGGGAGCTTATCAGAATCTGGAAGCCCCCTTTAACAAGGGGACCCCCAGATCCCAGCCTCCCCCTATGTGAATTGGTAACGGGTACATTGTACTCCTACAATTTCACAAAAAAAGTGTAAAAAATAGTAAAAAAGACACTTAGGGACAAGTCCTTTATTAAAAGACAAAAAAAATTAAAATGTCCCACAATGTAAATCCATCTTACGCCACCAGCGAGCCGAAAAAAGGAAAAAAAAAGCTGCAACAGCTCCGCCTCCATGAGTGGCTCCCGCCAAGTGATGCTTCCTCTCAGTGACAGCTGTTATATAGATGAGGGTGGGGCCACCCAGTGATTTAAACAGGTGACCCCCCCGATGACACATGATGTCAGGTGATGTAAATTGTCCATTTACATCACCGAGTGGCCCTGCCCTCAACCCACCACTGGGCAAGGGTTGTGGGGGTGAGGCCCTTATCCAAAGCATCCTCCCCATGTTGAGGGCATGTGGCCTGGTATGGTTCAGGAGGGGGAGCGCCCTCTTGTCCCCCCTCTTTTCCTGTGGCCTAACAAGTTGTGTGCTTGGAAAAGGGTCTGGTATGGATTTTGGGGGGCCCTATGCCATTTTTTTTATTCTGGCGCAGAGTTCCCCTGAAAATCCATACCAGACCTGAATGATCTTGTTTGGATTTTTTTGGGGGGACCCCTACACCATTTTTAAAAAAAATTTGGCACAAGGTTCCCCTTAATTTTCAATACCAGACCTGAAGAGCCTGGTATGGATTTTGGGGGGACCCCCACGCAATAAAAAAAAATGGTTTGAGGTTGCCCCTAATATTCATACCAGAACCAAAGGGCCTGATAATGGACTGGGGAGGGGAACCCATGACTTTTTTTTCAATGAGTTTTATCTATATTGCCGAGACCCGACAATTCATTACAGCTGCAATCTGTTTTAAATGATTATTTCCTTTAGAAATGTCATTTTGCTGTGGTATTGTTCTAAACACGGGAAAACTGCACCACTTCGCAGGCATACTATAGACACCCCCCAGGCACAATATTTAAAGGAATATTTCATTTTTATTGTTTCAATTTAAGCATTATTAAAATTACTGCTCCCGAAAAAACTTTAGTTGTTAAAACTTTTTTTTTGCATTGATACATGTCCCCTGGGGCTGGACCCGGGTCCCCAAACACTTTTATGACAATAACTTGCATATAAGCCTTTAAAATTAGCACTTTTGATTTTTCATGTTGGTATCCCATAGACTTTAACAGTGTTTGTGTGTTCATCCAAATTTTTTGCCTGTTCATAAGTTCTGGTGCGAACCGAACTGGGGGATGTTCGGCTCATCCTTAGGTGCCAATGACTAGACCATTTTTAGGAAGCATGCAGATGAGCATGTATATTTAAATCTAGGACATTCAGGTTCTGATGTCCTCTTTGCCAATGACATGTGTGATGTCAGCTTGCCAGGATCAACAGAGCTCTCCAAGGCCCTAAGTAGGAAATCTGAGTCTGGCATGAGGTTTAAAAAGATTTCAAAATGAATGATATCAGTCGTTCCACTGAACAGAAAAAAATTAAGTGGCAAAGATTCAAACAACTAATCTGTCCAGGACTGGCCTTTCCAACAAATTAACCCAAAAGCTTATCGTTTGATGCTAAAATAAGTCGTCAAGAACTCTAAAATTAAATTGCAGGATGTTTAGGTAACTCTTAGCTGCGGTAAAAGTGCATCTGCCTACAATCAGAAAAAGATTGCACCTAACCAGATTACATGAGAGGCATGAAACATACTTTGCTGACCCCCCCACCCTCAAAAAATAAAATAAAAAATTAGAGCAAGATTATATTTTGTCATTGAACTTACAGACAAAAAACAAGTCTTCAGAAACAATGTGCTATGGACCGATGAAAAGAATTGATAGCATTGTTTGCCCATAGTAATAGTAGACATGTTTGGCCCAAAGAGAAGACCAAATTTCAGGAGAAAAAAAAATTACATGGTGGTGGAAATGTTATGCTTTGAGGTTACTTTGCTGCTTCAGAGTCTGGGCAGCTTGCAGCCATCACATCAATTATACATTCTGCATCATATCAAAGTGTGCTCGAGGAAAATGGCCATCTGTCCAAAAGTTGAATGTTCACTAGAAATGTATTTGTTTCAATGACCTGAAGCACACTAGCAAATCCACCAAGGAATGGCAAATAGAGATGGAGGGATATGGACTTCCCTGGTCAAATATTTGATCTGAAGGTAGATTTTGAAATGGGCAATTGAAACAAGGAAGCCCACAAATATAATAAAGAAATGTTACTTAGTGCCAGAGACTGGTGGTCAGTTATACAAAATGCCTAAATGAAGTCATGCTTGCTACAGGAGACAATGCCAGCTGTGGATGCCAAGAGTGTACGTATTTCCCCACAGTACACTCTTGTGGATGTTGCAAACCTTTTTGAATTTTTAATGCACATATAAATGATTACAAAGCTATTTTTTGTGTTCCTATTCAACTATATCACCATAATCTGCAGACGCTGCTTGAATAAGATCTAATGATTTAATGTGTGCATGTTGAAATATGTGGAAAAAGTCAGCAATTTCCTTGAGGTACAATTAATCACTTACAGTATGTATGTATGTATATATACACACACATTCATATATTAATATTTTTTATAAAAAAAAATACACACACACATATATATATATATATATATATATATATATATATATATATATATATATATAATTTTTTTTTTGTATTACAACAGTAATAATTATAAAATATTGGTGTAATGAAAGAATTTTCTGAATTTAACAACTCTATTGTCAAGGCCTTTATAGTACAAATAATAGCAAAGTAACAAAGCAGTCACTTGGGTTTAAGCTTTGTGACGGCGGCTTTATTCTGTCATTATGAAGCCATGATAAATCCTTGAAATGTTGCCATCATTTAGAATTTCTTAATGCACAAATACATGCTTTAGTGATTTCTCACTACATCTAAAATAAACTCTTGAGAAGGTAAAAATTCCCAAGGGGGAAAAGCACAGAATCTTTGGAAGCCCATCAAAGTCTGTGCCAAGGGAACTGAAAGTGACAAAGCGTGAACGATGCAGGATACTGGGCTTCCTAAAAAGGCTCCTATGAAACCTGACTCATCCCTCAGCCCTGAGAAGCAATGTGGACAGACACGACCTGATGAGACCTTCTGACTCAACGCAGCGGAGACGGAACGCTATGCCGGAGTCCAAATCCTTCCTGACAGATCAGAGCATCTTCAGGCTTATCATCTTATTGCTGGAAATGTGGAAACCACATAGTTAGGCTTTAAAATATTGTCAAACAACTATTAAGGCTGGTGTTATCCCGTTCCTTTTCTATGACAGCCTGACAATTCTGTGGTTTTTGTTTTTATTTTTGCCCTAATTTGGCTTGCATGTGTTTCATTCAGG
Source organism: Lithobates pipiens (assembly GCF_037356315.1). Taxonomy (NCBI): domain Eukaryota; kingdom Metazoa; phylum Chordata; class Amphibia; order Anura; family Ranidae; genus Lithobates; species Lithobates pipiens. Next base: position 159,266,064 of record NW_027507785.1, read on the forward strand.
TATAATTCTTCATCTATCAGCCCTGGAATCTCAAGAATCAGTACACACAGTATTCTGTAGAGTAAGAGTTCCAGGGCTTATAGGATTAATAGAAGAGTCATTTATATATTAACATAGTACATTTTTATCAGAATTAGATATTTTAAGTAATTTGCTATTTTGGTTCCATGCATAGGACTGAGTAACTTCATAGGTTATACAATGCAAAATGACTGCAGCCATCTGTTTGCGATGCTGTTAGGGCACTATAATTCATCTTTAATTTGGGTTTTCTAGTGTATTCTGTCCTTTTTCTAAGACAAACCATTGTTGAAGCCCTAAAAAATCTGATGCTTGTACCAAAAGATGTTTTAAAAGAATTCCAAACTAGGCACTCCTACACACCCAGATGATAGGTTTATTGTTTGCTCTTTCTACATGCAATTTGGTTTACTGGTTACCTCAATGTAGACAGCCAAAAAAGTCTGCACACCCCTGTTAAAATGTCACGTTTCTGTGATGTAAAAACATGAGACAAGGATATATCATTTCAGAACGTTTTACACCTTTTAATGTGACCTATAAACTGTATAACTCAATTGAAAAACAAACTGAAATCTGTTTGTATAAGGGGGAAGTAAAAATAAAAAAATAAAAAAATCTGGTTGCATAAGTGTGCATACCCTCTTGCAACTGGGGATATAGCTGTGTTCAGAATTAAGCAATCACATTCAAACTCATGTTAAATAAGAGTCATTACACACCTGCCATAATTTAAAGTTGGTTCAAATCCCAACCACGACACTACCTGCCTGGAGTTTGCATGTTCTCCCTGTGCCTGCGTGGGTTTCCTCCGGGTACTCCGGTTTCCTCCCACGAACCAAAGACATGCAGGTAGGTTAATTGGCTTCTGTCCAAAATTGGCCCTAGTATATGAGTGGGGACCTTGGGTTGTTGGCTCCTTGAGGGTAGGGAGCAATGTGAGTGTGTAATGTACAGGGATGGGGGCAATTGTAGACACTCAGGTTGAACTGGATGGACTGGTGTCTTTATTCAACCTTACTAACTATGAAACTATGAAAATGCCTCTGATTAACCCCAAATAAGTTCAGCTGTTCTAGTAGGTCTTTCGTGACATTTTCTTAGTTGCATCCTACAGCAAAAGCCACGGTCCGCAGAGAGCTTCCAAAGCATCAGAGGGATCTTGTTGTTAAAATGTATCTGTCAGGAGAAGGGTACAAATGAATTTCCAAGGCATTAGATTTACCATGAAACACAGTGAAGACAGTCATCATCAAGTGGAGAAAAGATGGCACAACAGTGACATTACCAAGAACTGGACGTCCCCCCAAAATTGATGAACAGACGAGAAGAAAACTGGTCAGGGAGGTTGCCAAGAGGCCTACAGCAACATTAAATGAGCTGCAGGAATATCTGACAAGTACTGGCTGTGTGGTGCATGTGACAACAATCTCTCATATTCTTCATATGTCTGGGCTATGGGGTAGAGAAGCAAGAGAGAAGCCTTTTCCTACAAAGAAAAACATCCAATCCCGGCTAAATTTTGCAAAAACATATCTGAAGTCTCCCAAAAGCATGTGGGAAAATGCGTTATGGTCTAATGAAACCAAGGTTTAACTTTTTCGTCATAATTTCAAAATATATGTTTGGCGCAACAACAACACTGCACATCACCAAAAGAACACTATACACACTGGCTCCACCAGAAGAAGATTAATGTTTGGGAATGGCCCATCCAGAGCCCAGACCTGAATCCAATTGAAAATCTGTGGGGTGATCTGAAGAGGGCTGTGAACAGGAGATTCCCTTGCAATCTGACAGATTTGGAGTGTTTTTGCAAAGAAGAGTAGGCTAATATTGGCAAGTCAAGATGTGCCCTGCTGATAGACTCATACCCAAAAAGACTGAGTGTTGTAATAAGATCAAAAGGTGCTTTAACAAAATATTAGTTTAAGGGTGTGCACACTTTAACCTATTTTTTTATTTTTACTTCCCTCCATCTAAAAGATTTCAGTTTGTTTTTCAATTGAGTTGCACAGTTTATAGGTCACATCAACCCCTTCCTGACCAGCTGCCTCAGTTTTACTATGGCAAGTTGGCTCCACTGAGCGAAATGATGTTACCTTGCATTGTTCACCTTTTCACCACTAGCGGGCACACATGCGTAACACCGGAGGCGATGCGAGTGCCTGGTGGACAATAATAAGATGACTGCCGGGCACCAGCAATCACTCGTGACAGAGCGAGAACCGGATCTGTGTATATAAACACACAGATCCCGGTTCTCTCAGGGGAGAGGAGACAGATTGTGTGTTCATACTAAATGTGAACACCGATCTCTCTCTCTCTCTCTCTCTCTCTCTCATTCTCTCTCTCCTCTTAGTCAGTCCCATTCCCCCACAGTTAGAACACACATTAGGGAACACAGTTAACCCCTTGATCACCCCCTAGTAATAACCCCTTCCCTGCCAGTGACATTTATACAGTAATCAGTGCATTTTTATAGCACTGATCACTGTATAATTGTCACTGGTCCCAAAAAAGTGTCCGATCTGTCCGCCGCAATATCGCAGTCCCGATAAAAATCGCTGATCACTGCCATTATTAGTAAAAAAACATAATGATAATAAAAATGCCATAAATCTATCCTCTATTTTTTAGATGCTATAACTTTTGTGCAAACCAATCAATATACCCTTATTGCGATTTTTTTTTTAAACCAAAAATATGTAGAAGAATACATATCGGCTTTAACTGAGGAATACTTTTTTTAATTGGGCTATTTATTATAGCAAAAAGTAAAAGATATTGGGGTTGATTCACTTTGCACTACACGTGCACTTCAAGTGCACTTGTAAGTGCAGTCGCTGTAGATCGGAGGGAAAGCTAAGAATTGAGGGGAAGCTCTACTGATTTTATCATCCATTCATGTGCAAGCTAAAATGCTGTTTTTTTATTTCCCTTGCATGTTCCCCTCGGATCTACAGCGACTGCACTTACAAGTGCACTTCCAAGTGAACTTGAAGTGCACGTGTAGTGCAAAGTGGATTTGCCTTTAGTAAATAACCCCCATTGTGTTTTCTTCAAAATTGTCGCTATTCTTTTGTTTATATCACAACAAATAAGAACCTGCAGAGGTGATTAAATACCGCCAAAAGAAATCTCTATTTGTGGGGGAAAAAGGACATCAATTTTGTTTGGGTACAGCATCGCACGACCGCGCAATTGTCAGTTAAAGTGACGCAGTGCCATATCGCAAAAAATGGCCTGGTCATTGAGCAGCCAAATCTTCCGGGGCTGTAGTGGATAAAAGTGGAAAAAGTTCTGGAATACATACAATCTCAATTTTCCACCAATATTACATTAAGTAATCCTGGTTTGGGAGGTGTAATGTTATTAAAATGAATATTCTGCCAACATTTCTGTATTTATTTCAAGCACTACCCATTGCTATATCTAAATATTATTTCAAACATACACACTCCCATCTCTCTAGATTTATTTGGACAAATAAACACCCAAGGATTAGCAGAACCCCGTTGATTATACCCAAACAAAAGGGTGGACTAGCTGTACCAGACTTGTACAAATATTACCAAGTGACTTTATTAAGCCTCCTGATTGATTGGAGTAGACATGGGGATGGGAAGATATGGCCCGGCCTGGAGCAGGCTCAGAGCAGTGCTTTACTGCAACGAGCCACTTGGTGTTATAAAGACCTTCCGACTACTACGAAGGCACATCCCTTAATAGGACTCACCGAAAATTGAGTCCGACGGAGATTCGGACGGAATAAGTCCGATGCATACCACACACAGTCGGATTATCTGACGACACGGTCCGATAAGACACATTCCGACGGATTCTCAGACCGTGTGTACGCGGCATAAGGGTAAACTATCTGCAATAACCTCACCATTGTTTCCAATACTGGGGAATCCCCAGTTTGAACCGGGTCTGAGGAAGGGAAAATTCATGGTACTGATAGACCAAGGAATCTTCCAGGCCTCTCATTTTTTAACAGGAGGAACATGGCCCACGATATTTTCATTGACAAAATGACTTTTACCATATCATTTGGAATTTTGCGGGTGGTACAGCTGAGACACATTTTAAATACTTTAATTTCAACAAACCTTCCCACAGTTTCACATCGCCCCCCCACTCCAATAGCGGCTGTCCTACCAATGAACATTTTTTGGCACATTTTTGCACACCATTCTATTTAACCATTTCTATATCCATTGGTACCTAAACCAATACCTCTGAGCTGTCTGACAGTGCTCTAGAGTGCTTTTCATACACCACATCAGTAGGAAGCAACCCAGCACACCGTGAGACAAAATTCAACATGGGTTTACACACTTCCCTGTTACAGTTACCGACACTTTTATTTCTTGTCAGAGTGTCTCCGGGTACCTCAAACTGCACCTCTTTGCGAGTGATGGACAGAATTCCCACTACGGCCCTTCCTTCACATGAGATCTAGCAGGTGACAAAGTAAACGAGCCATGTACTAATCACTGCTCAGCTGCACCTCAGACTGCACCAGTAGGAATGCACCTCATCACACCAACATACGGAGAGACTTCCACCATTTCTGTATTTTCTGATTCCTGAGCAACGTCTGCATACAACTGCTGCTGAAAGCACTCTCGCAGAGAACCATGAGCCCACTTTCCACAAAAGTAACCAACATTGCAGTAACCAATACCAATTTTTGTCAACATTGCTTATCATCGCCTGTGCCACCTGTCTCCACTGATTGGTATGACACAGTACCAGGCCACCCATCTGTGATGGATACGCACAGGTGTACAGCAAAAAGGTTTTCATAAACTCCAACAACATCTCAGTTATTTCTAGACATTCCACCTCTAAACACAGAACTGTAGGGACTCTTCCCTTACTAGCAACATGGGCTGGCTCATTTGCTAAGGCTCGAGAAACTGAAATACCAAAGGAGACCTCCACCTCAGAGGTAACCGAGACAACGTGCAGCTCCCTTTGAGCACTGCCAAATGCATGCCTTATACTCATCCTTCCATTTTCAGCAACACTGAGCCTTTCCAAGTCCTTATCCATTACACTGTAATCCTGACACTCAACCTTACTCATCTGTTTTTCTGTGGAAAAAAACCTCTGCTATGTACGTGCCCTCATCTGATCCTTCTGATTGGAGAGGGCTAACTTCTGCAACAGTCAATGGACCTGTGAATACTGGCTCTGCAGCCTCTACATTTGTCACAGCAGCAATAGTGTCCACATGCGTAGCATCAGATCTGTCCTGGACCACCACTGGCTCCTCGTGAGATTTCCAGGGATAACTCTGTGGCACTACCTGTGTTTGCCATGGGAGACGTCAAACCATCAACATTGTCAGTAATACACTTTTTAACATCATCATTAGCCACATTCCTGCTTTGTATAGGCTGTGTTTGCACATTCATAGTTTGAGATCGTAGGATACTTAGTACATCACTTTTCACCAAATGGGAAATACACTTGTCCATTGGGGCAGCGATACAATTGTCCTGGGAAACCCCAAGCTCAGACACCATGAGCTCTTGTGTTGTTTCTAGGGACACCTCTGTTGCATCTGTCACTGTTGCTAGAGGCTAGGGATGAGCTTCGTGTTCGAGTCGAACATACGTTCGACTCGAACATCAGCTGTTTGCTCGTTCGGCGAATTCCGAACATTATGGGCCGTTTGCACCAAATTCGTGTGGCGCTCACGGCCCACAATGCACTGCGATGGCGCAGTGCATTGCTGGCTCATGATTGGCCAAGCATGCACTGTGACCCCCGCATGCTTGGCCAATCACAGCGCCGGCAGCGAGGAGAGCCATGATTGGCCACAGGCAGGATGCCTGTGGCCAATCATAGCTCAGGCTGTGTAGTACACGCCCCACACTATATAAGGCCGCCAGCGCGGCGGCCTTGTGTAGTGTGTTGGCATCTGTAGCAGTTAATGGGTGTTCTGTGTACCTTCAACACAGTATACACCGATCGTTATCGGCCGATTTTTCGTTCTTGCTCTTCTGTAGTGGTTGTTGTCTGCGTGCCCTGACCGCAGTATACACCGCTATATTCACCTATATATCTAGCAATATATCTATCTTTTATAATAGAGCTGTCAGTCAGTGTTAGGGGATTGTGCGTGCTGTCTGCGTGCTCTGAACGCAGTATACACCGCTATATCCACCTATATAGCTAAATATGTTGCTCGTTTTAAATAGAGCTTTCAGTCAGTGTTAGGAGATTGTGCGTGCTGTCTGCGTGCTCTGAACGCAGTATACACCGCTATATCCCCCTATATAGCTAAATATCTTGCTCGTTTTAAATAGAGCTTTCAGTCAGTGTTAGGAGATTGTGCATGCTGTCTGCGTGCTCTGAACGCAGTATACAACGCTATATCCACCTATATAGCTAAATATCTTGCTCGTTTTAAATAGAGCTTTCAGTCAGTGTTAGGAGATTGTGCGTGCTGTCTGCGTGCTCTAAACGCAGTATACACCGCTATATCCACCTATATAGCTAACTATCTTGCTCGTTTTAAATAGAGCTTGCAGTCAGCGGTAGGAGATTGTGCGTGCTGTCTGCGTGCTCTGAACGCAGTATACAACGCTATATCCACCTATATAGCTAAATATCTTGCTCGTTTTAAATAGAGCTTTCAGTCAGTGTTAGGAGATTGTGCGTGCTGTCTGCGTGCTCTAAACGCAGTATACACCGCTATATCCACCTATATAGCTAACTATCTTGCTCGTTTTAAATAGAGCTTGCAGTCAGCGGTAGGAGATTGTGCGTGCTGTCTGCGTGCTCTGAAAAAGACGGACGGCAAAACAAATTATACAGGGGTGATAACCCTTCCCTATGTTTTCCAAAAAGCTTAAAAATAGTTTTTTTGACTGGAGCTACACTTTAAAAATGTACCAGTTGAAAATTACAAACCGATTCAACTTAACACAACAAACCTACACAGTCCCTGTCTTGTTTGCACCGCCTGTATACTGCTGTTCTGAGTATATAGGGCCTGGAGGCCACACGTATTTCCTTTTTTTAATATGGGTACGGGGTTCCCCTTAATATGCGTACAAGACCCAAAGGGGCTGGTAATGGGCAGGGAGGGCTACCCATGCCATTTTTCTCAATGATTTTCAACCATATTGCAGGAACCAGATATAACATTAAAACCGCAAGCAGCTTTGAATGACGTTATTTCTGTTAAATGTCATTTTGTGCAGGGACTGTTCTAAACACGGGAAACACGTGGCACTTCACAGGCATACTACAGACACCCCACAGGCACCATATTTAAAGGAATATTTCACTTTTTTTTTTCATTTTAATTGTCATTAAAATCAGTGCTCCCGCCAAAACGGCAGTTTTTAAACGTTTTTTTTGCATTGACCTATGTCCCCTGGGGCAGGAGCCAGGTCCCAAAACCCTTTTTAGGACAGTATCTTGCATATTAGCCGTTAAAATTAACACTTTTAATTTCGAACGTTCGAGTCCCATAGACTTCAATGGGGTTCTAACGTTCGTACGAATTTGGGGTCCGTTCGAAAGTTCTGGTGCGAACCGAACCGGGGGGTGTTCGGCTCATCCCTACTAGAGGCAATGGCCTACATTTCTCAGTGGTCACTCTGAAATATTTGGATGCAATACTACATTTTCACCATCAGCATTTTTAATCTCATTAGTGAGCAACATATATTCCTTTTTACCACTTGTCTTCCTGCTACACAGTACACTGCCTGATGAAGACAAGTCCGCTCAGTCTTGCTGCGGGTTCAACATTAACTTGTGCTTTCCCCTTGCAAAGAAGAAAGTCTCTTTTAGTAGTGTGTCCCCTCACTGGACTTGCCACTACTTCATTGGCATTAAATACCAAACTAAGCCTCACTCACACCTGAAATCGAAAAAGTCTTACCATTCCAGGTAGCAGGTGTTGGAAACTTCAATTGAGGGTGTAGTCCCTTCTTGTCTGTGCTCTCACAGGCCAATGCCCCCACATGGACAGGGGGCAACATTGTAACCTTCTTGGACTCTCCAACATCCCCTGCCGACCAAACAGGTTTCCTGTTACCAGGGGTAACAGCAGACCCACACACATGGTCAGACCCCTTGCAGGATGCTGGATACCGTACCCTCTTTTCTGGGCTGACCACTTTACACAATCAGCCATATTGTGAAACTCAAGTTTGAGACACATTTCTGCTGTAGCACCTCCTTTCTGCAAACCTCCGGTTGCTATGGGAGATGACATTCTCCCTTCCGAATTTTTCCATTTATTTAAAAGAACAGAAAAGTTCACAAAATACATCAGTAGCCCACGCAGGGGGTTCCACCATTACTGTAGCTTGCACAATCAGAACATTTTCTCACCACCATTTACTGCTGTATTAACTATCCATTGCTACTGTGTTAGCCTGCCACAACCACCAAATATATGGCTGGTACTGCTGCTGACTTTAATTAAAAAAGAGATAGGTGATATGGTTTAATGATTCCCAAATATTAAAGAGCCTTTTGACTCTGGTTCACAAGTTCCTTCTAGTAAATAGATAATAGGAATTTTGTTTAAACTTTTAGAATATAACATACAGTAGGTAAATTGGTGCTCCAAGGGTTCATGCACACTGAGTTTACACAGGCTTTCCTGTGCCTGGGGACCTTCACATGCTATGTACAGCCAAGGGCGTAACTATAGGGGGTGCAGCAGTCGCGACCGCAACTGGGCCCTGTGCTGCAGGGGACCCATGCAGCCCCCTCTACATATGGCCGGCAGCAGCATAGGCAGCTAGGGGTACCAGTGCACCATGCACACGGGTGGCTGGAGGTGGAGGGTGACTAGCAGAGCTCCATGCTCGACTATCGCACTGCTGCTCTTTAGTTGTGCATTCCCCGCATGACCTGTGTCCTCGGCCGGCTCCTCAGAGTACCCCTCTCCTGCTCCATGCATTGCCACTCAGTCCGATGTCTGTTCTCCCCAGCCAGAGTCCCACCCCCTGAGTCCGGCCCACAGTGCACTGAATACTTCTCCCGGGTAAACAAACTTTAAGCACACAGATGCAGTGCAGCCTTATGAGAGCCGGCTCCCGGAGGACACTGCAGGCTTGTCTGCCAGCCCCCCTCCTCCCCCGTCATACACAGATGATGAAAGGTCTTTCTGGGAGATATGCTGATCACCCATCCAGCACACTGGATGGAGCCCAGGCCAACATTGATGAGTGCGCGGCCTGCAGCTTGGTCATGGTGAGTGAGAGGACCCATCCCCCACACACCATTACATACCCCCTCCATCTCCCCCTGGGGACAGGGGTCCCTTCTCACGTGGGGACTGGGACCCCCATCTCCCCTGGGGACAGGGACCCCTTCTCCCCTGGGGGCAGTAACTTCATCTGCCCTGGAGAAAAGGACCTCATCTCTTCTGGGGACGGGGACCCCATCTTGCCTAGGGACAGTCCCCCAATGGGGCACCTAAAAATAAAAAAAATAATAATAAAAAAAATACTGATGCCAGTGGTGGAACTACAGGGCTCGCAAAGGTCATACCTGTGACCATGCCCTGGAGTTCCACTGCCAGACTTGGAGGGAAGGGCCCTGGCTGGGGTTCAGGGGGGCCCTTCATGGTTTCTTGCATCGGGGCCCTGAAGGTTCTAGTTACGCCACTGTGTACAGCCTGCCATTCAAGTTGATCTTCAATGCTCAGAAAATCAATTGGACACTCATGGGATTGTAAACACCAAGGCAAAGAAGTATCAGCTTTTATGACAGCACAGTCATGTACAGCCATTAACTTGTATGGCAGGCTGCACGTAACATGTGTGGCTTCCTGGGCACATTATGTTAGGTGTATAAAATGCCTGTAAAAGTCCTATGAGCATGAGCCCTTAAAGTGGTTATAAACCTTGTGATTGCAGGGGGCCAATCAGTGGGTCCAGTGGCCGCGATGGTGGTCAGGTGCTTTATTCACCTTTATGCTGTCTAAATATTTCTGGACCATATCAATTTTGAGCCATTGTGGATCATTGGATATATTGCCTCATAGGGACAGCCCTCCAGATATACAAAACTGGTCTGAGTTTCCAATGATACTTTTAAAATCTTCTACTCACCCTTCTCCAAGTTGTTTACTCCAATCATATGGTCACTGCAGTGAACTAACCGAGAGCGATATATCTCATTTTTTTAGGAGTGAGGAAGATACCTGTAAAGTATATTTTACCGATATAAAATATGCTTTGAACCTATACTTACAATGCCAACATTTGGCCATATAAACAATTTCACAGGCTCTACTGCATTGGTAATATTGTACTGTATATAAATGCAGACATCTATATTAGCACTTTCTGCATACAGTATAGACATTCTTTAGAAAATCATGAACACCGGATTGCCTCTGTAGTGGATCAAACTTGTCTTGAAACCAATCCATATTGATATCAGTAGCATATATTTTTTGTACATAAATAAATTTCCTGTTTTCAAGTTAGTGAACTTCATGATATACTGGACCATCCTGTTGGAGAACAGTTCTTTACTGATTTGGATTTGCAGTTAAAAGATGTATTAGAAAAAATGATCAGTGCCTGATGCTCTTTTGAGACTATGCTACACAGACATAGAGTCAGCATGTCAGTTTAATTGTAGCCAGTAAGAGTCAAAAGTTTCATTCTGGCCAATCATCAGAAGCATTTAGCTATTTCATTAGGTCAATTGAACTTACAAGCCCTTAACAATAGTTCTTTCCAGAGCCTACTAATCAGTCTCTAGCAGACACAGGATAATTCCCAACTTGCTCTGAGACAATGACCTTGGTTCAAAGTTCATTGTATTTAATATTAAGCAATGGAAATATCGTCCTGTGTACTTTATTTTATTCTAAAACATTGATTACTGACATTTTTTTTATTTTAGTTTACAGAAAATCTGTTTTGTGGTATTAGGCAAAGGTAGCTTAGGAAAGCAGTTTACTTCGGCACCTAAATGTGTCATTTACAATTCATTTGTCTTGAAGTTTTAACACATAAACTTTTGGCAATGTATTTCGGAAAATAATATGTAAGGCTAGGTTCACACCTATGCCTTTTACAGTGCATTTTTAGATTTTCAGAAATGCACTACAGTCCATTTTACCACTTGCCGACTGCCTCATGTAGGAGTACGACAGCAAAGCAGCTCTCCTGCGCTGGATCATGTACTAGGAGCGTGATCCAGTACTACCAGGCAAGGTCGTGCTGTGATAAGTCACAGCACAAGCTGATCAGCAGATCCCGACCAGTGATTGACCGCCAGCACCCACTGATTGGCGAAGAGGATGACAGGACAGAGCTCTGTGAATGTAAACATTACACAGCTCTGTCCTGTAAAGCATGGAATAAAACCAGGCACATCCCATAGTAAAAGCACTTCACAGTGAACACACCAAGCACTGTTAGGTGCACATTTAACCCTCTGATCGCCCTGAATGTTAACTTCTTCCCAGCCAGTGTCATTAGTATAGTGTCAGTGCATTTTTTTTTAGCATGGATTACTGTATTAGTGTCATTGGTTCCCACAAAGTGTCAGTCAGTGTAAGACTGCCCGTCAGTCTCAAGTCGCTGATTACCTCTATTACTAGTATTAAAAAATTAAATAAAAAATTCCAGTATTTCTACCATAGTTTGTAGATGCTATAACTTTCATGAAGACCAATCAGCTTACACTTATTGGGATTGTTTTTTTTTTACCAAAGACATGTAGCAGAATGCACTTTGGTCAAAATTTATGAAGAAATACATTTTTTTATTGGATATATTTTATATCAGAAAGTAAAAATATATACTTTTTTTTTCTAAATTTGTGGTCTTTTTTTGTTTATATCGCAAAAAAAATGACTGCGCAATTTTCAGTTAAAGTAACGCAGTGCCAAAAAGAAAAAAATTGCCCGGTCATGCAGGGGGGTAAATCTTCCGGAGGTCAAGTGGTTAATATTGTTAAACAATTTAACATTAGTTTCTATGGGTCACGTTTACATCTATGCAGGTTCCACTGGTGCATTTTTTAGAAAGGTGCAGGGTACTTTTTACATGCAACACAGTGCATTTTTGGCTCCATAGGCTTCAATGGAATTACATCAAAAACACATTAAAACACATGTACATATGTTTTTGGAGTATTTTTGGTGCTATTTCCTGCATGAAAATAGATACCACCTCCTAGCAACATTAACATATCCCAAAAATTAAAACATAAACAGTAAAAACAGATCAAAAACACGCATTAAAAAAACGCACCAAAAAACAGGCCTCAAAAACACATCAACCACACATGTATAGATGTGGGAAGAAAGCACAGGCACCAATCTGAGTGTAGAGGGTTAGATCATTTAATGCAGAATATGGATACTGGTACTCACAAAGGTAATAGGATAACAGGCATTTAGCTCATCGGTGCAATGATGTCCTTGAGCCCATACTGTGTCAGGATGGCTTCTGCGGTCTGGCACTCAAGGGGGACTATGCCAGTGGTTACCGATGCTTCCTGGTGTCCTGGAACACAGAAAGAGTCGAACATGACGACACTTCGAACCCTCTACACTCAGATTGGCGCCTCTGCTTTCTACCCAGTTATTCCTGAACGGCTTCTTGAACGGGCTGCCTTCCAAGTGGACATATACGGATATTATGGATTTTTAACCACTTACCAACTGCCCGCCGTGAATTGACGAAAAATCCCCAAATCATAAAAATCCCTATTCTGTCAGTGGAGAGGAGACAGATTGTGTGTTCCTAGTATATAGGGACAACTATCAGTCTCCTCCCCAAGTCAGTCCCATCCCCCCACAGTTAGAACACACACTGAGGTAACAAATTGAACCCATTGATTGCACCCTAGTGTTAACCCCTTCCCTGCCAGTGACATTTATACAGTAATCAGTGCATTTTTATAGCACTGATCGCTGTATAAATGTCACTGGTTCCAAAAAAGTGTCCGATCTGTCCATCTCAATGTCCCAGTCCCAATAAAAATCACAGATCACCACCATTACTAGTAATAAAAAAAAAAAGCCATAAATCTATCCCCTATGCTGAAGAAGCTATAATTTTTGTGCAAACCAATCGATATATGCTTATTGTAATTTTTTTTTTTTTACCAAAAATATGTAGAAGAATATATATCAACCTAAACTGATGAAGACATTTTTTTGGGGGGATATTTATTATAGGAAAAAGTAAAAAATATTGTGAATTTTTCAAAAGTGTCTATCTTCTTTTGTTTACTTTCAATATGTATTTATTTTCTGTATGCACAAACATGTTAAGTCAATACATTAAGCAGATCACCGGGGGGAAGGCTCCCGGGTAAACAGTACAAAAATAATACAGTCTGGAAACTTGTCTAATAACTGTCCCAACATTATGTGTAGTTGAGAGGCCTCTCTAACTGGCTTACTTGGCCTAGCTGACCTGAGGGACAACTAAGGGCCAGGCCCCTGGAGTGTTAGGGTTTCCTCCTCCCTTGGCACCCCTAAAGGGATCATACTGTGCCAGCTGAGGAATCCACCCGCCTCTCCCAGTGCATCGCCCAGACCTTTCTGGACTAGCCTGGTTGGGGGGCTGGATTACCTGGGATTCTCCCAGTTTGAGGTAGACAGCCAAGTGGTAGCCTCAGACTGTGTATAACTTAATAGAAACCTGAGTTTAAATAGTGGAAAGAGAAATAAAGTGAAAAAGGAAAAGGAAAAAAGGGGAGGGGGGAGCTGTGGGACTATTGTGGGGCTGCGGGAAATGCGTACCTGTTGCTGGGTTGAGGGATGGTGTGTACCTGGACACCTGGTATGAGGGAAATTCCTACATAATGGTCCCAAGGCTCCCAGATCTTTTGTAATTTCTTTGAAGTGTCTGTCAGGATGCTGGATAGCTTTTCTTGGGTCATAATCAACAATATCTTCCTTTTGACCACCTGCTAGGAAGGTTTGGGCTGTTTCCAGGCTTTGGCGATTGTGATTTTAGCATCCAGGAGGATAAAGTGGATTAGCGATTGGGAGCCTTAGGGAGTCCTGGGAGGTGTGCATTGAGGATGGCCACCTCTGGGGATCGGGGGACCTGGCAATCAGTCACCTTGTAGATCGTATTGAGGATTTGTCTCCAAAATGAACAAATCTCGGGGCATTCCCACCATATGTGGACCATGGAGCCCAGGAGTTAACATCCTCTGAAGCATAGAGGGTTTGCTGAGGGCTAAATGGCTGCCAGCCTGATAGGGGTTAGGCACCATTTGGTTATCATCTTAATGCTAGCCTCCATGAAGGAGATATTTTGGATCCCTTTGAAGGATCTGGTAAAAGCCGCTTGCCAGGACTCCAGCTCCTGGCTGTATTGATCCCAGGCCCTCATGTAAGAAGTTTTTTCAAGAAGGTGAGTGAAGGCAGAGTATATCACTGAGATGTCCCTCCTTTGCTCCATGGCCTGTCCACACCACAATTTGTATGCTGTGAATTTGGGAGGGAAGGGTTTGTCCCTCCAGATTTTATGTAAAAAATAAGAAATTTGATTGAAGCGGAACCTTTTCAAATCTGGGAGTTCCAAGTTTTTGATACAGAAGCAGAAGGTAATTGGACCATTAGAAGTGAAGTAGTACCCTATCCGTTATAGCCCCTTATCCAGTCACCACTGCTGTAATGTCCAATCCAGGTGGAAAATCAGGGTTGTGGAAGAGGTGTGCGAGCGGGCATCCTGTGGAGACCAGAGCTGGGGGTGGAAGTGGGATAAAGTGGGTGAGAAAATGGGGGGCCAAGTCTTTGGGGGCACCATAGGAGGTAATCTAACGTGAAGTTGGGGGTGGCCCGCCATCCGATTGTCACCCAGTTAGGTATTTCATATCTGGAATAGATGGTTAGATGGTGGACAATTGGGCCTGTCTAGCCGCTATGAAGTATTTATGATAGTTTGGGAGGCCTAGTCCTCCCCTGCATCTATTGAGGAATAAGGTGCTTTATGGGATGTGATATCCCGCTTTACAGCAGGTATATTTTAGTATTTTACTTTGGAGTGATCGCAGGTGGTGTTTCCTGATTAGAATATAGGGAGGGAGCAGAAGAAATATCCTTCCTAGACATGAAAGTTTGTGTTTTGACCAGAGTTTACAATCTGCCTCCAGTTTCTTGAAGAGTGGGGGATAATTGTGGGTGTAAAGAGTTTCTGTTTTGGCAGTCAATGAGATGCCTAGGTAGCGAATGGAGGAGTCGTTCCATTCAAATTGGAACGACTGTTTCAGCAAAGATGTAAGGCCAGCACACCGTATCAAAGGCCTTCTGCAGGTCTAAGGATAGGAGAAATCCCTGTTGTTTCGTTCCCCCCTCCCAGTTGGTTTGTAAGATTGAGGTTATGTCTATTGCCCGCCGGATTTGGTCAGGGCCTTGTCTTCCGGGTATGAAACCCACTTGATCTTTATGTATGTCTTGACTGATGAAGGACGCCAGCCTGTTTTCTAGTATTTTGGTGATTATTTTTAAATCGTGGGCGGCACAGTGGTGTAGTGGTTAGCACTCTTGCCTAGCAGTAAAAAGGGTTGCTGGTTCGAATCCCAACCATAACACTACCTGCCCGGAGTTTGAATATTCTCCCTGTGCCTGCGTGGGTTTCCTCTGGGTGCTCCGGTTTCCTCCCACACTCCAAAGACATGCAGGTAGGTTAATTGGCTTCTGTCCAAAATTGGCCCTAGTATATGAATGGGGAACTTGGATTGTGGGCTCTTTGAGGGAAGGGACCGATGTGAGTGTGTGATGCACAGTGGTAGGGACAATTGACACTCACTCAGGTTGAACTGGCTGGACTGGTGTCTTTATTCAACCTTACTGACTATGTAACTATTTATAAGGGAAATTGGGCGATAATTACTTGTTTTTTGTCTGGTTTGGGTATGACTGTGATAAATGCTGTATTGAGGTGGCTATCTAGGGGGTTTCCTTTGGTTTTGAAGTTAAAAAATTTGGTCAGGTGTGGCGTAAGGGTGTCCACAAAGGACTTGTAGTAGGGTATGGATAGACCATCAGGTCCCGGGGCTGACCCCTTTCTGAGGTCCTTGATAACCCCCAAAACCTCTGTGTTGAGTAATTCCATTCTCTTTGTGGGCATCAGTTAGGGAGGGGATGGGGAGGCCATCCAGGAACTGCGGGATCAAGTCAGCATTGGACTGAGTGGGTAGGCTGTATAGTTTTGAGTAGAATCCTTGGAAAGCTTCAAGTATCTTGACTGGGTTGATCATAGCGGGTTGACCTGCTACCCTGATCTTGGGCATGGTGTGGACCCTGATGCGAGGGGATAGTTTAGCTGCTAAAAGGGGACCCATTTTGTCTGCCTGGGTGTAGAATTTATGTCCCCTCCAGTGGATGGATTTTTCAGTCATAGCCGTGAGTGCGAGATTGAGATCTAATCTGGCTTTGTCAATTTGAGTTATGGGGATCTTGGATGGGTCTATTTTGTGTAGAGCCCTTAGTTCGACATATTCCCTGTCTAGATGAGTTATGTCAGCCCGCCTTTCCCATTTAATTTGGGTGGAGATCTGAATGAGCCTACCCCTGATGAAAGCTTTGTGCATTGCCCAGATCATTTCTGGGGTGGTTCCTTCCATGTTATTGAGAATAAAGTAGTCTTGTAGGGCTTTTCCGATTTCTGAAACTCTGATGGGGTCGGAAAGCAAAGACTCAGTCTCCATTGTCCTCGTGACCCACCCGAGGCCCCAGAGTTGATTGTTATGACTACAATTGAGTGGTCCCATAATGCTGTCTCCCTGAGGTGGGCTTTAAAGACTACTGGGAGGAGGGTGGATGGGGTTAGGATATGGTCAGTCCTCGCATAAGTGTTGTGAGGGTGCAAGTAATGGGTGAAGTCCCTCTTGGAGGGGTTGAGTTCCCTCTATGTGTCTGCCAGACCGTGAGCATGTAATACCTTTGCTATTTTGAGGCTCTCATTTGTTGGGTGAGTTAGTTGGGATTAGATTTGTATAGGCCCTGGTCGAATGCGACATTTGAGTCGGCCCCAAAGATGATCGTTCCTTCTAGCCTCGAAGAGAGGGTGCTCAGTAGGGAATTCAAAAATTTGGCTTGTCCTTTATTATAGTACAGGTGGTCCCCCAGCATGCCTTTAACCAGAATGAACCTCCCTTCTGGATGAGCTGGCTAGGAAGAAGTGAGGAAAGTGTGGGTGGAGGAACTTGGGGCTATACTGGGAAGGGAAATGTGTTTCTTGTAACATAATAATGTCTAGCTTGAAGGACTTGTAGTAGTCTAGTACCTTCCTCCTCTTAGTCGGGGAGTTGAGGCCCTGGACATTGTGGGAAGCTATGTGGAGTTTAGCCTTGAGGCCATCAGCCATGGAGCAAAGGAGGTGGAAAGCTATATGAACTGCCCTCACTTACCCTTGGATGTCTTGAAACCAAAGTATTTTCGGCAGCTTCCCCACTTTGTTCTGGTGGAGCCTTGGCTCCCATTTCCTGTAAGGTGTGTTGTTGATCTGAAAAAGACACTAGCATTAGGCACATTTTTGAAGACAAGGAAGAGGGAGGAGAGGAGGAGGGAGGTAGAGTAGATGAGAAAAGGTCTCCAAGAAAAGTGAACCGGAATTCAGGGGGAGAAACCCCCTGAATCCCGTAAATATCAAACAAGTAACATCTGTCCCATTAGGGCTCAGACAATGCAGCCCTCAGAAATCCTTGGCTGTCTAAGGGTTGGGTGGAGGCACAAGTGTTCCATCTCGAAACCGGGCATCCTGTGAATAAAATTTTCCTTTCAAGTAAAAAATATGAAGTGTAACATGTTTTTCATATAATTTGTCCAACGTGATGCCTCTACCCTCTTCGCCCCCTAGTGAGGGGTCGGGGGAACCCCCCAGCCAGTTGGTGAATAGCATCCCTGGGAGTGGCTCTCCCTATAGCCTCCTTACCCCCCTCGCCACCACAGCAGAGCATCCATTGGGGGACAAGAAAACTTTACGCAATATGGGAACACTGCCCCTTAGAGGGGTGTAGGTAAAATCTGAAGAGCAAACCGGAGAGGCCTGAGAGTCTTGGTAGGCCCAGAACATTCCATGGTCAACACTGTCAACAAAAAATAAACACGAAACTGTGAACAGCTTGCTCAGTAGTTAAGGCCTTAGTGGTAAATGAAACTTGGGACTTGGGCTGAGTAAAGCCCACCTCACTGAGGTTACGAGTCCTCTGATCCGAACTGTAGGTTTGGGAGAAAAAAGAGGCAGTCCATGGGGGGACTTGCTTCAGGTGGGACTGTTGTCTTTGGCCTTCTTCTCTTTTCCTTTGGTCCACAGGGGGGACTGGGGGCTGCTTGGTGTTGGTCTTTTGTTGGAGCCAGTGTCATTGTTGGAGGTGTCCATTTCAGCTTCTTGGGATATGAGCTTTAGGTGCAGGAGTAGTTTTTCTCCCTCCGTTAAGGTCTAGAAGGCATAGTGTCTCCCCTTGTCGGTAAACTTGACTGTGAACAGGAAGGTTCCGTCTGTATTTTATGTCCTTCTGAGTCAGTGCATGGAGTAGTGGTTTCAGTGATCTTTTCCTCTGAATCGTGGAGGGTGATAGGTCCGCAAAGATCTGTACTTGGTGGCCCTGGCACATCACTTTTGAGAGTGGACCCTTTCACAGAATAGTGGTGGGGTTTGGCAATAATGGCAATTGGCAATAATGTCTCTCAGGGTGCTGTCTTATCGGGGGGGGCCTAGGGCTCTGTGGGCCCTATCTAGTTCAAGGCGGTGAGGAGAGATATTGGGTAGCAGGTTTTTAATCAGGTCCTGCACTGCTTCTGGAACATTCAGTATGGTCTCCGGGAGCCCCCAGATTCTAATGTTGTACCTACTGGACCTGTTTTCCAGGTCATCGATACGGGCCATGGCTAGGTCTAGTTGTTCCTGTATTGTGTGTACAGTATATGCTTGGAATTTTGGTTTGTCATGGCTATAGTTTCCTCCATTTTGTGTTCGATCGTGTCGATCCTAGTGCCTAAGTTGTTAAAGTCAGCTTTTAGGTCCCCTGTAATTTTTGCAGCCATTTCGCTAGGCCTCTATCTAGGAGTTCTGAGACTTTTTGGAAGAGGTTCTCTATGTAGAAAACAGGGCCTCTGGCCTGGGTATCATTGATGGGGTAGCCTGGTTGCACCGCTGCATTAGGCTCCAGGGGGAGAGGGTGTATTCAGTCATTGATCACTTGATAAGGGATTCTGTGGAGGCAGGGGAGGGGGTGATGGCTTGCAAGAATCCCTTCTGCCTCCCTGGGGTGAAGTGTTGTGGGATGAGGGGTGGCTCTGACCTGTAGTCCGCCAGTCCTGTGGAGCTGGGATCATGAGGCTTAGACTGTGCTGTGGCGGTCATCTTGGATATCCTGCCCGCTCCTGCCTTCTCAAATTGCGGCCTGAGATCCCTCTTGACCGGTGCCCCGTGCATATGAGGATGTGCCCATTTATGTGGGGAGTGCCTCCCATCGTTGTGGTTCCGTTAGTAACAC
This sequence comes from Lithobates pipiens, assembly GCF_037356315.1. Taxonomy (NCBI): domain Eukaryota; kingdom Metazoa; phylum Chordata; class Amphibia; order Anura; family Ranidae; genus Lithobates; species Lithobates pipiens. The sequence goes on from NW_027507785.1 coordinate 159,285,564, forward strand.
TGTGCTTTGTGCTGTTTTGGTCTGGAGCGTAGCTCTCGGCTCAAGCGGCCATCTTCAGAGCTCCACGCATGCGCACTGTTTATAGCGTAAGACATAAAAACCGCAGTGGTGATAAAATACCACCAAAAGAAAATTCTATTTGTGTGAAAAAACGGACATACATTTTGTTTGGGTACAACGTCTCATGACCGCACAATTGTCAGTTAAAGCAACGCAGTGCCATATCGCAAAAAAATGGCTCGGTCAGGAAGGGGGTAAATATTTCCAGTGTTGAAGTGGTTAATAAGCAATTCCCCATTGTGCTCCCCACAGTCCTTAAATAATTTTTAGTCTATCTGACCCTGTTAGCTGACACTCAGCTGGTTTACAAGCGTTAATTAATTCATATGTGACATGCATAGATGTAAACCTAATCTAAATATTTTTTTTTTCTGTAAAAGCACTCTCTTTGTAGCTGGCTTTTACGCAGTACAGTAATCTTGCTGGTACACATAAATAATTTAAATATATCTGGTTATTCTCAATTTTACATTTAACTTCACCAAGAAATGTGAGTTAAATTTAGACCCAGTATTATCTATAGTACATGTAGCACTGATCCCCGAAGGAGCAGCTTAAATTTTCTGGGCTTACCGATTTACCTCGTAACTCATCGTTCTTGTCTAGGGGTTCCTAGGGTTGATGGCCCAGTAACTTCAGAGACCACACTTGAATTCCTTTTTAGAGTTTTTATTTGCATAAAACAGTTAAACAGAACTCAGTCTCTCAGTTGAGAATAGAGGGCATAAGAATGAAGTATAGCTCAGGTACTTTGGAAATGCTGATTTCAATAAAAGTCTCTCTTTACATAATCCAGGGAATAGCCACTCGAAACTGGATTCTTTAACTGTCAGATAGATCCTTGTTTATGGATACTAGCAGCCAACAAGTAATTTTAGCTTAGCAAAGTCTCTGCCTCAGACTTGGTTGAAAACCTAGTTGCAAACGGAAGGATAGACATAGGAACTTTCTTACTGTGCCAGAATCTTGCAGCCAGTCCGGCGGTACCGTAAGAAATGCAGATTTAATTAGTGTCCTTAACAGCTCAGCTTCCAGGCTCTTACCGAGCAGCCAGCCTTGTGCGTGGCCCTCTTACTGAAGAGTCCTCCCCTGGTTGCATGTCGAGTTGCTGGGCCTCTCCAAACCTGAGACGGCATTGGAACACCTTAGAATCCTCCTTCCAATTACTAGCCAGTTACGAGGTTCGGAAACAGATGGATCGGCACCCCAGGCCATGAGGGCCTCTGGAGGCTGGTCAGGAGGACCAGGACCATGGAGTCAGCAACAACTTCTGGACCGGAACCCAGGGCCACGTGACTTCAGCACCTTAAGTACCTTCTCCCGGAATACACAGTGGAACCAACTCGCCCACTGATTGGCTCCGAGAGAGAGATTGGTACCCAATGCGTCCAACCAGACTGCGTTCTAATGCCTCTCAAAGGTGCAAACCTCACCTATGACCAGGCAGAACCTTGATATAGCCCAGCCAAACTGATGCCAAAGCATAAGTTCACACAATTAACCCCAAAAATCAACTACAGTTTTGGGCAAAAACTAAATTTACATACATAGCGGGTACTCATCATGAGTAACGGTGCTACATACATAATGAATATGAATATGATTTCTATATGAAGTGGTATTTTATCTACAAAAAGTTAACAGAGAATTTGCATTATCCCAGAGTGGTAGCAATGTTCAGAATGTCTTTGTCAATTTGTGTGAAAACTATAATTTAGTGTACCTATATACTGTAGGTGGAAACCCAAATAAATCATAGTACTGAAAAGTACAAGGCTAATGCCATCTGGTCAGATTTTAACTATCATTTTTCAGGAAATTTTTCACAAGGAAATAATAACAGATTGGCCAATGGTAGTATTTTTTTTTCTTGATCCAGACTTTAAAATCTTTAGAATTAACCTAATTGGGCATATTGCAGTATATGATATTTTATACAAAATGAAATAGACTTTCAAAGTAAATTACATATTTTTGTATAAAACCTGAATAGCCAAAATTTTTTATTTTAGTTTTTGATGGTGGGGAACAGTGTAAAAAAAATGTTGGGTTTTGATTTCTGATTATGACACCATTGGTGAGATTTTCTCTTACACCCTGTTTATCTGGCACCCATGCAAGAAATGGGGGAAGTGGCTGATACCAAGACAGAAAAGAACAGCAACAAAAAACATTGTCAGATGTTCTATCCCTACCTTGCTCTACTAAAAATGTGTTCTTGTCTGAGCTATTGTTGGAGAGATTTTCCATCAATTCCTACCAGTAGCACTAAACCCTTCCCCACCCTGTACAAAGCTAAATAAAATATTTTGGCTGAAGACATGCTCGAACAGTGTGTAAATTTCTAAATACCAGACTTTATTTTATATGTTAGTCGACTGTCTATTTGGGATTTTTTAAGCATTTGGAAACCATTTAAAAATGGTACAAAGCTACATACGGTAAATACGAGAGCACCCACTGTTTTTCTACACTTTTTGGCAGTTTTTAAATAACTTGTGCAGAATTGGCATTACTAAATGTTCACTAGAATTTAAATATTATCTTTTAATTAAACAATGGCAGTAATATTGTATCCTACATGTTTTTGTTATGACACACTTACCTAACCTACAGTGGTCTAAGGTAAGTGGCATTACCATAACTATTTCAACAGGGCTAGACATCAACTGAGACTTTATAAACCAACACATTTATTTTTTTAAGGTTTTCAACTCAATGTGTGTGTTGTGACTTTATTATGTAGTTTGGCTTTAGAACATGTAGCTCTTGATTGATATAGTAATTTGTGTAAATGGGTAAACCAATAATTAAAATGGTTACTGAGAGGATGGGAGTTTATACATCCACTACAAAATGGAATTAAATCAATTGAATTCAATTTTGTGTGATTACGTTCTTTTTACTATGCTAGTATAAAGCATGTATTTTCCCCTGCAAAGTAACATAAATTCAACTCTGAAACTGTTTTTAGACACAAGGCTAAATTGTTTGGCACTTTTATTTCTATTTTAAAGCTTTACCTTTAGTAATTGAAACCTTCAACACTTGCAGCTCATAAAGTGTTGGGCATTGACTAAACCTATCTTTGAACGTGGACTTTAAATTTTTATTGCCACACATACAGTAACAAGAGAGAATGGCCAGATTTATTTCCAGTAACATGCTCTCTGAACCTTTTATTTTTCATTGCTTCAGCAAAGGATTATGGGTATGTTATCTTTAATGAAATCCTCATTTAATTTCAGCTGAATTTCATGCTTTGGTGGAAAGCTGCAGTTTGGCTTTTTTTTTTTTTTTAATGAATAATGTATTTTTATCCAACTAATAACCATGGGCTAATTTTGAACAATAGTGTTTGATGATAGAATTCAAAAGAAAAAGACGGAACCTTAAAATATTTCAGTAGAAAAAATTAAATAAAACATTCACAGTGTTGTGGAATCTCAGTTATTTTGTTTTCTTATAGATGTATTTAAAAAATGAAGGCAAGGTTTAGTAACAGCAAAACCAAAGATCTAAATGGTTGAATTGCATTTTAGAATAGAAAATTATTGGCCCTGTAAATATGGTTGGAACTCAATTCTACGCAACACAAACATGACAGCAGATATTGTTCTTTAATATATAATTTGTATATTTTATATAGGTAGCTGTTGTAAAGCAGATACATGCTATCTTTGTGTCACAGACATGAGTGAAAAACAGCATAGAGTCAAATTTGTCCAGAAAGGTTTGAGGAGAAATTATAGTGGCTTATCTCGCAACTCTCTGCCACCCACTGGCACCTGTGACATCTCATTCTACAGCAGAGCATAGTGAGATGACTAGGGACTGCCCACCACATCCAAGTTGACCACTGTGCATTTGGACAAACAGTGCACTTGTTTGCTCTCTGTTGTTGAACTTCACTGTACTATAAATCCAAAATGATCCTTTAATGTTTCTCATTTTGCATTTGGTCATTTATAGGCAGACAAAATATTATATTTTGTATTTCATACATGCAAGAATTGTGTATACCCTGCTGTGGCCTGTTCTTTATGCTGCTTTTGCAACGCTTCTTTGAAAAAAAAGCATAAAAAATGCATATGTGTTTTATGCATTTTTTATACATTTCTGGGGCATTCTCTGGTTGACTTCCAGCATGCACTTGTGAAACATGGACATGTGACTGAAAAAAAATGTGCCAAAACGCTACCGTGCCAGGTTGATGCATTTTTGACACATTTTCTATTCCTTTCAATAGGGAGCTGTGTTTTCGGTGTGGGTTTGAAACATGTACTAAATATGTATACATGTTCTACTTACCTGCTCTGTGAAATGGTTTTACACAGAACAGCCCCAATCTTATTCTTGTTGGGTCCCCTGTCAGTCGTTCTGCCCCCCCCCCCTTCTGCTGAGTGCCTTCAACAAAAAGCCTCTTGCCATGAGGGAACTTGAGCATGCTGCTTGCTCCTGGGCCTAAGGGGGGGGGGGGGTTTGAAGCTTTCTTCTAGGTAAAAAACCTGCTGCCTTAGGACCACTTTAAAGGAAACATGTTTCTTACATTTTTATTGCATTTTTAGCAAGTAATGTCAGGGCTGGGCTTAGCCCTCCTTCTCAGAGCAGCCCGCTCAGCTGTCGGTTAATTGCCAGCTCTAATCTTTAACAGTGACTCACCTGGTGATGATATCCTGCGTGTCAGTTACTTATCCTGTTCAATCCAGATCCTCTCTGCCTTCACCTTAGTCAACACATCCAGAGACTCTCTCCTGTGTACCTGTTGAAGACTCACTTGGCTGATGTCCCTTCTGGTTCCTGATGCTGCTTGCTGTTCCACTATGCAGATTCTCCAGTTTCCTGGCCTGTCCTGAAGTAAGCCGATCTCTGGCTAACTGACGTCCTGGCTTGTCTGACTCTCTGTTTTGGTTACTGAACTCTGGCTATGCTTTGATTACGTTGCTCTGTTTACCTTTTACTATTATTATTATTATTATTATTATTAATAAACAAGTCTGATTTTAACTGCACTTCTGTCTCGGCCTGATACATGGTTTCGGACAGTAGGTGAAGACCATGAATTCAAAAGATGCAATAAATCCACTTGTTGGTAATATTTATTCCAGATTAGATGAGCAGGATCACCACATGGATCAGTCTACCTTAGCATTACAGATGCTCCTAAGTCGCACGGCTCATCTGGAATCTCCCCCTGTGTTGCAGGCCGTCCCTGCTGTTGCTCCAGTTTCTGTGCAGGCACCCGCCTCGAGTATCACCTCTTTAAGAGGTATGTCCAGTTCTGCTCTGCTTCCCCAAGGATTTGGGGGCGATCCAGTTCAATGCAGGGGGTTTTTCAACCAGATAAGAGATATACTTTGAGATGCTGCCCCAGGCATTTCCCACAGACAGAAGCAAAGTAGGTTTTGCGATATCATTGCTTTCTGAGAGAGGCTTGGCCTGGGCAAACCCTCTATGGTAGACGCAAATACCATGCCAAGTGCCTCATGTCCATCAAACAGAGTACGAGAACTGTTGCAGATTATGCCATTGAATTCCGTACTCTGGCAGCAGAGGTTGCGTGGAACAATGAGGCCCTCGTGGCTGCTTTTTCTCATAGTCTCTTGTCCTACCCATCCAGGGAACGTCCGAAGCTTGAGGTGCTGTAACGGACAGACCTTAGGTGGCATTGTTTCGTCCTCAGTTATCCAGAAGAATAAGCCTCTGGTTCCGGTTACCCTTTCTTGGCCTGAGTCATCTGTCAAGATACAGGCTCTAATCAACTCTGGGGCTGCAGGCCTGTTTATTAATGCTGCCTTTATATCTAGGCACTCGATTCCGCTGCAGCTGCGTGCCACTCCACTTGCCATTGTGGCTCTTGAAGGGAGACCTCTACAGCCTGCCCATGTGACTCATGAGACTACTCCATTGTCCATGGCTGTAAGGGCGCTTCACCATGAGACAATCCACTTCCAAGTTATTTCCTCACCTAAGTTTCCGGTGGTTTTCGGTTATCCTTGGTTACAGAGGTACAACCCCTCTTTTGATTGGCTTTGTGCTGAGGTTCTCTCCTGGTCACCACAAAGACATGTTTCCAGAATGTGGCTAAGGTCCTATGCACCACTGCATTCTCCTCCCTGCCGGAGGAATACCACAATTTTAGCGATGTCTTTGACAAAGGACAAGCCAGTAGTTTGCCTCCACACTTGTCGTATTATTGCGCAACCTTCAACCTGGTGCCATACCCCCTCGTGGCCGGGCTTACCCTTTGTTGGTCTCTGAGGATAAGGCCATGGAGGAGTATGTTGCAGATGCACTTTTTCGAGGATTCATCCGCAAGTCTTGGTCCCCTGCTAGTGCTGGTTTCTTCTTTGTGAAGAAGAGTGGTGAACTGAGACCTTGTATTGATTATAGTGGGTCTCAATCATTTCACGATTAAGAATGCTTATACAGTTCTGTTGATTACGGAGTTATTTGACCGCCTCATGGGAGCAACGGTTTCCACAAAGCTTGATTTGAGAGGAGCATACAATCTTGTGAGGATCAAGGAGGGCGACAAATGGAAAACTGCATTTAATACCAGAACAGGCCATTATCAGTACCTCATAATGCCATTTGGCCTTTGCAACACTCTGGCAGTTTTCCAGGAATTTATCAACAATGTCCACTGAGATTTGTTGCAGCTATGTGTAGTGGTTTATCTCAATGATATCCTCATTTTTTTTCAAAGTCTCTAGAGAGCCACCACACAGATGTCTGTTGTGTGCTTCAGATGCTGAAAGAGAACAATCGCTATATTGGAGATGTGTGAGTTACATCATGAATAGGTTAAATTCCTTGGTTATGCCATTTGCACTGCCAGTTTTTCGATGGACCCAGAGAAACTTTCAGGAGTCCTACAATGGCCCCGACCCATGGGCATACATCCTCTGCAACGTTTTCTTGGCTTTGCCAATTATTATTGAAGGTTTATTCGTAACTTCTATGACTGATATGACCAGAAAGGACGGTAACCCACAGAGTTGGTTTTCAAAGTCCATTAAGGCCTCTGAGAGTCTCAAGGCTACCTTTATTTCTGCTCCTGTGTTGGCACATCCTGATCCTATGTTACCCTTTAACCTTGAGGTTGATGCTTCTGAGACTGGAGTTGGCGCCCTTCTGTCTCAACGTCCTACCTCTGAGAGCACTATGCACCCTTGTGGCCACTTTTCCAAGAAATTGTCACCTGTGGAATACAATTACGAGATTGGGGACATATCTTTGTTAGCGATCATTTTAGATCTTAAAGAATGGAGGCATCTCCTCAAAGGTACCACTGTGCTGGTTCTCATTCTTACTGACATAAGTCTCTCACATTCTTGTCTAAACGCCTCTCTCCAAGAAGGGCGCGATGGGCTCTTTTCTAGTTAAGTTTCAATTACATTGTCTCATTCTTACCCGATACTAAGAATGTAAGGGCTGACACTTTGTTGCAACAATTTTCCTCCACTGCTACTTTGTCCTAGAGAGTCTCCGTACTGCCATGCTACAGACTTGCCATTCTCCCAAGGCTGCTGGCCACCCAGGGAAAATTCAACTCTTTTGGGACCTTTTTCCCAACAATTCTGTTGGCCTAGTCTACGTGCTGATGTAGCTGCCTTCATAGCTGCTTGTTCGGTGTGTGCTCAGAGTAAGATACCACGACACCTTCCAGTGGGCCTCCTACAACCCATACCCAATGGAGAGAGGCCTTGGACCCACTTATCCCTGGATTTCATTGTGGAGTTACCCAACTATCATGGCAACACAGTTATTGTTATGGTGGTTGATCGGTTCTCGAGGATGTCTCATTGTATTCTACTTAAGAAATTACCCACAGCTAAGGAACTGGCTTCCATTTTTGCTCGGGAGATCTTTCACTTACATGGGCTACCCAAGGTGATTGTCTCGGACAGGGGTAGTCAGTTTTTGTCACGGTCCTGGCAAGCCTTTTGTGAACAGTTGGGAATTCAGCTTTTTTCTCCTCTGCATATCACCTGCGGTCTAACGGGACTGCAGAATGAGCCAACCAGTTCTTGGAGCAGTTTCTACATTGTTATATTTCTGACCATTATAACACCTCTTACCTTGGGCGGAGTTTGCTCACAATAGTGCCTTCAATTCTGCTTCCTGATTGTCCCAGTTTATGGCAAACTATGATTTCCAACCATCCTTGCTGACTGACTTTGTTCCACAGAGCATTCCTGTGTTAGAGGAGCATCTCCGTGGTCTTCGTGCCAGTTGGGTACAAGTCCATGCTAATGATCGGTATAGACTCCATGCTGACCGCAGATGCCTGCCTGTGCCTTCCTACCAGATTTGGGACAGAGGCTGGCTGTCATCTCGCAACTTCCAACTCTGTGTTCCCTCACTGAAGTTGGCTCCTCGGTTTATTGGGTCTTTCCGTATTTTCCGCAGGATTAACTCAGTGACTTACGCTTTAGACCTTCCTTCCAATATGCGTATCTCAAATGTATTCCATGTCTCCTTATTAAAACCTTTGGTCTGCAACAGCTTCACCACCTTGATGCCACATCCTCGCCCAGAACAGGTTCAGAACAATGAGGAGTATGAAGTACAGTCTATTGTTGAATCCCATAGGTTTCATTGGTACATACAGTACCTGGTGCATTGGAAAGAGTATGGTCTGGGGTCTCATCCTCGGATGTACAGTACATGCCCCTGTCCTCCTCCATGCTTTCCATAGATGTTTTCCCCTCAAACCTGGTGGTCCTCCGAGGGGGAAGGGTTGTTGAGGAGGGGGTAGTATAAGGGCTGGGCTCACCCCTTCCTTCTCAGAGCAGGCCTCTGAGTTAATTGCCAGCTCTAATCTTTCCACGGTGAATCACCTGCTGATGATATCCTGCTCATCAGTCCTGCTGGTTACTTAAGCTGTTCAGTCTAGATCCTCTCTGCCTTCACCTTGGTAAACACATCCAAAGACTCTCTCCTATGTACCTATTGAAGACTCGCTTGGCTGACGTCCAGTTTCCTGATTTAGTGGCATGTCCTGAAGTATCTTTATGATAGTGAGGGGCAGACTTGCAGATGCAGTGTGCCTGTATTTCACAGCTTGTTAAGCCTTAGACAAGATACAGGCTGTTTTTGAGTGGGGGGTGTGTGCCAGAGGAAGGCTGAGAGTGGTCGGGGGTGTGGTAGTTGAAAGAATTATACAATGCCAATGCAGGCATGCCATGTGTCTGCACAGTGTCCTGTACCTCTGAATAGACAGCTAAATGATGACAATGAACCAAGCAAGCACAGATCAGCTCCTCTTTTTGTGATCAGTTTAAAGCAAGGAAGAAAGGTTACTGGCAGAATCAACCAGGCACTTCAGATGGAAGAAGTACAAGGAAATAATAAAGGCTATGATTTATAAAAATACACATGTGAACAAACAATTTTTTAGGGTAACATACATTTTACTAGTTTTCTGTTCTGCAGACACCCCTTTTGCATTGTGCCACACTACTTGTGTTTTTAACATTAGGTCTCATTCAGCTATTGAATATTCTGAAATGAATATTGAATATAAAGGTTGGATTCACTTACCCACATTAACCAATTCCTGAGCGGCTCACATACTTTTACTGATGCAAAATGTCTCTCCTGGGCAAAAATCCCATACGGGTACAGCTTTGCCCAGAAAAGCCACCAGAGGGCACACGCATGCCGGCTGCACATCAGGGGACCCACGTGGGACCACGTAATTGCATGCACAAGAGCCAGAACGGGGATTTGTGTTTCAGGGGAGAAGAGACAGATCACGTGTTCCTACTAAGTAGTAACAACGATCTGTCTCCTCCCCTAGTCAGTCCTATCCCCATACAGGTAGAACACGCTGAGGGAACACACATTTAACCCCTTGATCAGCCCTAGTGTTAACACCTTCCCTGCCAGTGATATTTACACAGTAATCGGTACATATGTATAGCACTGATCGCTGTATAAATGTCAATGGTCCCAAAAATGTGTCGAAAGTGTCTGATCTGTCCATCGCAATGTCACAATACCGCTAAATATTTCAGATCACTGCCATTACTAGTAAAAAAAATAAAAAAAATAATAAAAATGCCATAAATCTTTCCAATAGTTTGTAGACCCTATAAGTTTTGCGCAAACCAATCAATATACGCTTATTGCACTTTTTTTACCAAACCGGTAGAACCGGTATAAATGTAGAAGAATAAATATTGGCCTAAACTGATGAAGAAATTTGTTTGTTTTTGGGGGATATTATAGCAAAAAGCTAAAAATATATTTTTTCCCAAAATTGTTACTCTTTTTTTGTTTATATCGCAAAAAAATTAAAATCGCAGAGGTGATCAAATACCACCAAAAGAAAGCTCTATTTGTGGGAAAAAAAGGACACAAATTGTGTTTGGGTACAGCATTGCATGACCGCACAATTGTCAGTTAAAGAGACGCAGTTCCAAATTGTAAAAAGTGCTCTGGTCAGGAAGGGGGTAAAATCTTCCGTGGCTGCAGCGGTTAAAGATACTGACAATCACTAATGCACAACAACAGCATAGGATGATAGCACAGAGAAATTTACTCTTCTGAATGACTAAAGCAAGATTGAAATCTCTGAGCTCTTGAAACATTATGGCCTCCTTCCAGGCAGATTCACACTTATGTCGCGTACACACGACCGGACTTTTCAACATCAAAAGTCCGACAGAATGATTCCGGCAGACCATTCGATCGTGTGTGGGCTGCAGTGGATATTTGATTTGCAAAAGTCTGACAGACTTTAGAAATGGAACATGTTTCAAATTTTTCCGCCAGAACTCCGCCAGACCCAGTTCCTACCGAGAAATCCGCTCGTGTGTATGCTAGTCCGACAGACAAAAACCGACGCGAGGGCAGCTATTGGCTACTGGCTATGAACTTCCTTATTCTAGTCCAGTCGTACGTCATCACGTTCAAATCCGTCGGACTTTGGTGTGATTGTGTGTGGCCAAGTCCGTTCATTCGGAAAGTCTGTCAGAACTCTGTCAGAACTCCGTCAGAACTCCGTCGAAAGTCTGTCGGACCTAAGTCCGGTCGCGTGTACGCGGCATTAGACACTGTAAGTCACCTAAAGTTCTTTTTACTACTTACTTTGTGCCATGCGTTTATAGTACACTTTCTTTCTCTTTTATTGGCAAGTAACTAGACAGTATATGCCAGAAATGTTAACTAAAATACAATGATGTGTATAAACCAACCTTTTTTGTCATTTGACATTGATGTTGCTGACTGCTTAAACGGCATCAGTACTGTATTTTGTTTAGATGCATTTTCCTTGATGTAACAGTCATCTACAACATATTCTTACACAATTAAGAAAATTGTTATTTTTATTTTTTTCTTTGTCTTTGCTTAAAATAATATAACATTTTAAGCATATTCTGATGATAGCTCCATGCTAATTATTCTACAAAGTGTAGTGCTTATGTGCCACAGATGTTTATTGGTTACTTGCTCTCTGACAACCAATTCAGTTCCATGTGATTAGTGCAACTCATGCTTTGCCACTCAGTGTGGCCATTCATGTAATTTGTTACTATCCTGCTTGTACAACGAGGATTTTGTGGGAATTTCAGAGACCTGCTTCAACAGCTCTCATGATTGGCAGGCAACCATTCAAGGGTACACCCTTTATCGCAGGGATAGAGAGGGTAAAACAGGGGGAGGGGCAGGGCTCAAGTCCTGCGGGAACGCATGGGAACGGAGTTCCTGTACTTTTTCCACAACAGGAACTCAGTTCCCGTTAGCAGCCGCATCCTGCAAGACTTTAAAGTATGCGGGCTGTGTGGCAGGTGCTACACCAGCAGCCGCCGACACAGCTCGCAATAGTAAATGCTGCACACCAGGGGTGGACTGACCATTCAGGCATTGCCAGTAGGGGGCCCCATGACAGCTTTCTCTTCGATCTACCTGTCAATCACAGCTAGCTGATGGGTAGATCAGGTTCCTGGTGCTAAGAGATTTTATTTAGTCAGACCTCTCGTGATGCGCTCCTCCCCGCTGACCCCTCCTGATTTTCTGTCTCCTCATCCCCCCCCCCCAGTCTCCTGCATACTTGCTCTGTGTGTCCCGCTGAATCCCCCCCCCCTCCTCTATCTTCAGGGCCATATGATGAGAGAACCCAGAGGAGGAGCACAGCTATTCTGCTCACAGGACATGCAGGGAGAGAGGTGAGCTGAGGAAGGAACATCAGTTTGGGGTGGTAAGCTGAGCACAATACCTGGAAAAGTTTCATGCCAGCAGGGAAGGTTATGTGAAAATATGTGAAGGGTTGGAATAGCAGCTAGTGTGTGTTGGAGCCCTGCAGAGTTTGCAGCCCCCCAAGCTAACATACATCTCCTAAGCAGGAACACATCACTATCTCCCTAAGCATTCTGTGCAGATAATGTGCAGTTAATTTATGACCTTTCAGTTTAACCCTGTGTTATCCAAACTCTGTACAATGAAAAGTGTAAACTCACCACATAAACACTCTACATACAAAATAACATTCCCCAATAAAGATCAGAACATGATTTTCACAATTGCATGGACGCACAATTGAATGAATGCTGATTATTCAGAGAATTACCGTATTTATGTTTATTGAGGATTGTTTATTGAGGATTGTTCCAGTTCAACCTCTGGTGTGTGAGTGTGCGTGTGTCCATTTATGTTGTGATCATTAAGGTAAACATAGCTGTTCTCCTAAGGTATTTTTTTTCAAACAGATTTTTATTGAAAAGTATACAAGGAATGGATTAAGACAGTACAACAATTGAGTTGAAGCCTTATGTAACGGTATCCAATAGTAATAGTATCAAGATAGTGGAACATAAGAAGAGTTTAATAACATAGATAATGGCTGTAATCAGACATCTCAAAGAAAGTGTATATGTGTATCAATAGAAAACAGAACAGTTTCTTATAACTGCATATAATTGCTTCAGAATGGTTAACACCAGATTAATAAGAGCAGATGGTGTCTATATGTTGTGCTTGAAGTGTTGTATCTTTTCAGAGCATTGGTCCTATGGGCTTCTTTTCTGAGAAACCTAACCTTGTCCCTAGGGAGCAGAGATGGCCTTGCGGTTCGCCTGTCGGTCGGTTTGCGGAGAATTTTGCTCGTTTGCTATTCGCCAAACCGGCAGACTTCTGGCGCTATTCGCGCGGTGGACATATGCGTTTACATTGTGAAGAACTTTGACCCATGACACATCCATCATGGGGTACAGGACAGCCAATTAAGACATTTCAGCACATGGACAATTGGACATACCTCCTACCTTATAAATAGACCTGATCTGGTTACATTCTGTCTTTTGTCAGTGTTGGGAAAGGACGCTGTGTGAAGCAGGGACAGTCAGTTTAATCACTAGCTATTACTATTAGGTCCACAAAAGTCCTTTTAAGGACTGGTATAGGTGTACGATATATAGGGTTGTAATACACTTATAATATACTTTCTTTCAAATATAGAAAGTATATTATGGTGCACTGCTGTGCTGCTGAGTGCTGACCGATTCTGCAGCTGACTTTTATCAGTTTAGTTTGGTGTTTGGAGCAGGGAGCCAGGGACAGTCTGAAAATCACTAGCTACTAGGTCCACAAAGGTCCTTTTAAGGACTGGTATAGGTGTACAGTATATAGGGTTGCACATGTATAATATACTTTCTTTCAAATATAGAAAGCATATTATACTTCACTGCTGTGCTGCTGAGTGCTGCCCGCTTCTGCTGCTGTCTTTTATCAGTGTAGGGACTAAGGGATAGTTTGGTGTTTGGAGCAGGGATAGTCTGCAATTCACTAGCTACTTGGTCCAAAAAGGTCCTTTTAAGGAATGGTATAGGTGTACAGTATATAGGGTTGTACACGTATAATATACTTTCTTTCAAATATAGAAAGCATATTATACTTCACTGCTGTGCTGCTGCGTGCTGACCGCTTCTGCTGCTGTATTTTATCAGTGTAGGGACTGAGGGACAGTTTGGTGTTTGGAGCAGGGACAATATGCAATTCACTAGCTACTAGGTCCACAAAGGTCCTTTTAAGGTCTGGTATAGGTGTACAGTATATAGGGTTGTACACGTATAATATACTTTCTTTCAAATATAGAAAGCATATTATACTTCACTGCTGTGCTGCTCAGCTGAGTGCTGACCGATTCTGCAGCTGTCTTTTATCAGTGTAGGGACTGAGGGACAGTTTGGTGCTTGGAGCAGGGACAGTCTGCAATTCACTAGCTACTAGGTCCACAAAGGTCCTTTTAAGGACTGGTATAGGTGTACAGTATATAGGGTTGTAAAAGTATAATATACTTTCTTTCAAATATAGAAAGCATATTATACTTGACTGCTGTGCTGCTGAGCTGAGTGCTGACCGATTCTGCAGCTGTTGTTTCTCAGTTGTTTCTCAGTGTAGGGAGGAACAGTTTGGTTTTTGGAGCAGGGTCAATCTGCAATTCACTAGCTACTAGCCAGCTACTACTAGGTCCACAAAGGTCCTTTTAAGGACTGGTACAGTATATAGGGTTTTAATACACGTATAATATACTTTCTTTCAAATATAGAAAGCATATTATAGTGCACTACATGCAGTTCTGCTGACTGATTCTGCAGCTGTCGTTTCTCAGTGTAGGGAGGGACAGTTTGGTGTTTGGAGCAGGGACAGTCTGCAATTCACTAGCTACTAGATAGCTACTATTGGGTTCTCAAAGGTCCTTTTAAGGACTGGTATAGGTGTACTATATTTATGGTCTATTGTGATAGACCAGTGGCCCCCCAAAATGACAGATTGAAGCGGGATGTTATATACCTTCTTCCACATATACTGCACTTCTCTAGAGACTTTTGTCACAGGGTCATTTAAAAAATGACAGGCAGAGGAAGAGGCAGGCCCTTCCGCAGGGGTGGTAGGGGTAGGGCAGGAGCAACAGGCTTGAGCCAAAGTGGCAAATTGCAGAAGGTGCGTTCGATTACGTCAAAGGATGCACCAGACTTGGTTGAGTGGCTTACTCAGCCTTACTCTTCTGCACCCTCCTCATCCTCTCGATCTGCACCCTCTTCTTCACTCTCTGCTGTGTGCACCCCCAAAGACACTACCACCACCACCACAATATACTCTCCGCTTGAGTCACAGGAATTATTTTCCGATCCATCAGAAGACATTGCCGATGCGCAGCCACTCTTGGCATTGGATCAGGAAGAGGAGGTAGCAACAACCGCCACTCAGCAGTCTGACAACAGTACCCAGATCAGCCCAAGGAGGAGGTTGGTCTCCTGTGTTGCTGCCTACTCCGAGATCTCTAATTATAGTGGTGGGGAAGGTGACATCAATGATGACGTGTCTAGTGATGTCACGTGGGTGCCCACAAGAGAGGAAGAGGAGGGGAGTTCAGAGGGAGATATGGACCAGCAGATAGGGAGGAGAAGCAGGTGGAACTTAGATTGCACAGGAGGGACAAACCAGACTGCTAATATATCAGGAGCGAGGCATCAACCATGTACAGTCACCTCTGTTGTTCTTAGGATGCCGGCACATGGCTCTGCAGTGTGGGCTTTTTTTAACGTGTCCACTGCTGACAATAGTGTTGCCATCTGCAGCCTTTGCAGTCAACGCATAAGTCGCAGTAAGCCCAACACTCCCCTAGGGACAACCGCCTTAAGAAGGTACATGAGCTGCCATCACTGAGCCCAGTGGGAGCAACGGAACCCACAAAGCCACACTCCAGGCTCTTACCGTCCAGCCTCGTCTTCTACTTCTCCTGCTCCTCTCTCCTCACAATTGTTCTCCAATCCACCTTCCATCATGCCGTCCTCATGTTTTTCTGTAAAAAGGCAGGCTTCCGTGGGCCAAATGTTCGAGCGCAAAAAATTATGATGCCAAATAACCCTCTTGCCCAATGGTTGACCGCTGGCTTGTCAGAACTGATAGCCCGCCAACTACTGCCATATAAACTGGTGGACTCGGAGGCCTTTCGAAAATTTGTGGCCATTGGAACACCACAATGGAAGGTCCCAGGAAGGAAGTATTTCTCACAGAAGGGCATCCCAGAGCTATATGGCCATGTTCAGCGGCAAGTAAATGTATTTCTGGCACACAGTGTCGGTGCCAAGATACATCTGACCACAGACACGTGGTCTAGCAAATACGAGCAGGGAAGGTATATCACTTTTACTGCCCTCTGGGTGAACCTTCTGACGGCCGTCAAGCATGTAACCCGGGTACAGTTGGTAAAGTGGTGTTTGACAACGTTGCCAATCTGCTTAGCGCATTGAAACAGGGCAAAATTACACACGAGCCATGCATGGCACACGTCTTAAACTTGGTCGTGCAGCGATTCGTTGCCAAATACCCTGGGGTCCAGGACATTTTGCGTCAGGCAAGGAAAATCTCGGCCCATTTCATAAAATCTTACACGGCATGGCTCGCCTTGCTGACATTCAGCGGCGACAAAATCTGCCGGTCAGACGTCTTATTTGCGATTGCCCGACGTGATGGAACCCAACCTTCTATATGCTTGATAGGCTGCTCCAGCAGAAACGTGCAGTTAATGACTACCTGTACGAATGTTGCGGCAGAACAGGTTCTAGGGAGCTTGGTTTTTTTTTCACCGTGCTAGTGGCTACTCATGCGCGACACATGCAGACTTCTGCGGCCATTTGATGAGATCACCAAGCTGGTCAGTCGCAGCCATGGCGCCATCAGTGACATCGTACCTTTATGCCTTCTTTATGGAGCGTGCATTGCATCGTGTCATTGATAAAGTCGTGGAGGAGCAGGAGCAGGGAGATGAGGAAGTTGCAATGCTGGATTAATTCCCAGGGGGGGGCTACTCTATCTGAGACAAGTCAACAACAGGAGTCTGAAGAGGAGTCAGAGGAGGATGGTGCCAGGGAGGAGGAGGAGGAGCAAGAAGAGCATGCTTTAAACCTTTCTGGGATCCCTGTTGTTTTCCGTGGATGGGGAGAGGAGAACGAGGAGGACGACATTATCCTGGATGATGAGCAGGAGCCAGGCCACCACACTGCTTCCAGTTTAGTGCAAATGGGGGCCTTCATGCTCCAGTGTTTTAACAGGGACCCCCGTATAAAAAGCATAAAGGTCAAGGACCAGTACTGGGTGGCAACCTACTTAGACCCCCGGTACAAACACAAAATGGCGTAAATGTTACCACCATCACAGAGGGCTCTCAGAATGGAGCACTTACAGGCCTTGCTTCGAGAAATGCTGCATTCTGCTTTTGTGTGCGCTGGCAGAGGAATTCCCACTCCCAGAAAAAGAGTTGCGGGTACCAATCCAACAGCGCCTGCAAGAAGAGGGCGAGTTGAAGATGTGTTGGTGACTTCTGATATGAGATCATTCTTTCAGCCGACCCATCCACAGGTCTCATCCGGATCCAGCATCAAGGAACGCCTAGACGGACAGGTGTCTGACTACATCGGGTTAGACCATGTATATGCATAACTCTATAAACAATTTATTTAATCTAGCACACGGACTATTTTCAACCTTTTGGCTCACTTCCTTGTACAAAAAAAGCACACCGTACTATATGCCCGTACCCTCCTGTTTGAAGAGGTTGAGCGGTGTCATATTTTTGGGTCCCGCAGCGAGTTACTGGTATCAGTGCTAGTGTCAGTGCTCTCTATCATGGTGCTGTTGTGGTGTCAGTGCTCTCTATCATGGTGCTGATGTCAGTGCTCTCTCTCTATCTCCGTGCTGGTGTCAGTGCTCTATATCTCAGTGCTGGTGTCAGTGCTCTCTATCTCGGTGCTGGTGTCAGTGCTCTCTATCTCGGTGCTGGTGTCAGCGCTCTCTATCACGGCACCTCCGGACCAGCGCAGTGGAGCCCTGCATAGGTGGGGGTAAGGGGCAGGCAGAGGGAGGGGCTCAAGCACAGGTGGGCACACTGGGACACTGGCACAGGACTGCGCTGCCCTGACTGTGGCATCTCCTGCACCCCCTTCATAGCCTGCCCTGACCTTGCCTCTCCTCCATGGCCTTCATGTGCTCCTGAATTGTCAAAATTTCACACATAAAAAAAGAATGCTTGTCGTTGTCGATCCAGATTCACTTAATACTTTTGTTATGTCAGTGTCCATGTTGTGGGACTATGTGTGCACAGCTAGTAAGTATTTTGTGGCTGAAAATATGACCTGGAGGTTTTTAAGGTTCGCCTGCCATTAAAGTCAATGGGGACCACCGCGAACCTTGCGGTTCGTGAACTTTTGGAAACGTCCCGTCAGAAGTTCGTCCATCACTACTAGGGATTGGAAGGTTGATACTTTTTGGGCTTGTGAAGGTGTATGATAGAAGGTGCGTTGGTTGAATAAGTAAATACACAGGCCAATGGAGTCCTCTTAAATTTATTGTAAGGGCTTGTTTAAAAAAAAAACAACTTGCCTCCTCTTCTTGGGCCCCTCTTTGCTACTTTTGACCCCCCCCCCCCCCCCTATTGAGTGTCCCCACAGTCAGTGGCTTCCTATGAGGCACTCGAGCCAAGTTACAGCTCTTTGTGTCCATTCAGACACGAAGCCCCAACGCGGTCCCGCCCCCTCTCTCCCCTGATTGGATGACTGACTTTGATTGACAGTCGTGAGAACCAATGACGCCACTGCTGTGTCTCAGCCAATCAGGAGGAGTTTCCCAGATGGCTTAGACAATCATGGACATCACTGGAGAGAGATGGGGCTCAGGTAAGTAATTAGGGGGGTGCTATTTAATCTCAATGCATAGAATGCATTAAGATAATAAAGTCTTCTGCCTTAAAAACTCCTTTGACCACTTGCTGACCACCTGCCACAGTTATACTGCGGCAAGGTGGCTCGGCTGCGTGAATTTGCATACATGTACAGTGGCTCGTGCACTAACTTTTTGTGGGCGTGCCCGCAATTGTTCCCCACAGTGACAGAATGGGAATCTGCCATAGTAAACAAGCCAGATCTCCCTTCTGACGGGATCACACAGAGATCCTGTGTTTCTGCTATGCAGGAAGACGAATCTGTGTGTTGCCTCAGGCAACCCATCCCCCCACCAACTTAGAAACACACTGAGAGAACACAGTTAACCCCTTGATCTCCCCTGATGTTAACCCCTTCCCTGCCAGTGTGCCAGTGCCATTAGTACAATGTCAGTGCATATTTTTAGCACTGATCACTGTAATAATGTCACTGGTTCCCAAAAAAGCATCAAAAATGTCAGTTAGGTGTCCAATCTGTCTGCCGCAATGTCACAGTCCCACTAAAAATCACTGATCACCGCCATTACTAGTAAAAAAAAAAATCCATTTAATCTAGCCCTTATTTTGTAGACGCTATTTACAGTGGTGTGAAAAAGTGTTTGCCCCCTTCCTCATTTCCTGTTCCTTTGCATGTTTGTCACACTTAAGTGTTTCGGAACATCAAACCAATTTAAACAATAGTCAAGGACAACACAAGTAAACACAAAATGCAATTTGTAAATGAAGGTGTTTATTATTAAAGGTGAAAAAAAATCCAAACCATCATGGCCCTGTGTGAAAAAGTGATTGCCCCCCTTGTTAAAACATACTATAACTGTGGTTGTCCACACCTGAGTTCAATTTCTCTAGCCACACCCAGGCCTGATTATTGCCACACCTGTTCACAATCAAGGCATCACTTAAATAGGAGCTGCTTGACACAGTAAGGTCCACCAGAAGATCCTTAAAAGCTACACATCATGCCGAGACCCAAAGAAATTCAGGAACAATTGAGAAAGAAAGTAATTGAGATCTATCAGTCTGGAAAGGGTTATAAAGCCATTTCCAAAGCTTTGGGAATCCAGCGAACCACAGTGAGAGCCATTATCCACAAATGGCGAAGACATAGAACAGTGGTGAACCTTCCCAGGAGTGGCCGGCCGCCCAAAATTACCCCAAGAGCGCAGCGACGACTCATCCAAGAGGTCACAAAAGACCCCACAACAACGTCCAAGGAACTGCAGGCCTCACTTGCCTCAGTTAAGGTCAGCGTTCATGCCTCCACCATCAGGAAAAGACTGGGCAAAAATGGCCTGCATGGCAGAGTTCCAAGGAGAAAACCACTGCTGAGCAAAAAGAACATCAAAGCTCGTCTCAATTTCTCCACAACACATCTTGATGATCCCCAAGACTTTTGGGACAACATTCTGTGGACCGATGAGACAAAAGTGGAACTCTTTGGAAGGTGTGTGTCCAAGTATATCTGGCGTAGAAGGAACACTGCATTTCATAGAAAAGAACATTATACCAACAGTAAAATATGGTGGTGGTAGTGTGATGGTCTGGGGCTGTTTTGCTGCTTCAGGACCTGGAAGACTTGCCGTGATAAAAGGAACGATGAATTCTGCTGTCTACCAAGAGATCCTGAAGGAGAATGTCCGACCATCTGTTCGTGTACTCAAGCTGAAACGAACTTGGGTTCTGCAGCAGGACAATGATCCTAAACACACCAGCAAGTCCACCACCGAATGGCTGAAGAAAAACAAAATGAAGACTTTGGAGTGGCCTAGCCAAAGTCCTGACCTGAATCCTATTGAGATGTTGTGGTATGACCTTAAAAAGGCTGTTCATGCTCGAAAACCCTCTAATGTAACTGACTTAGGACAATTCTGCAAAGATGAGTGGGCCAAAATTCCTCCAGGACGCTGTAAAAGCCTCATTGCACGTTATCGCAAACGCTTGGTTGCAGTTGTTGCTGCTAAGGGTGGCCCAACCAGTTATTAGGTTTAGGGGGCAATCACTTTTTCACACAGGGCCATGATGGTTTGGATTTTTTTTCACCTTTAATAATAAACACCTTCATTTACAAATTGCATTTTGTGTTTACTTGTGTTGTCCTTGACTATTGTTTAACCGCTTCCTGCCCGCCCTATAGCCGAATGACGGCTTTAAGGCGGGCGGCTTCCCGTGCCTGGCCGTCCCTGGACGGCCTGGTGTTTACTTCCGCAATGCGCGCCGCCGCGGGCGCGCATCGCGGAAGTTCTGTGTTTGCCGTGTCCCCCGGGGACAGGCAAACACAGATCGCTGTAAACGGCCAATCACAGCGGTCGTTTACAGCGTGATCGGCGTGTCCAATGGGAGATGATCTCATATGTAAACATATGAGATCATCTCTCAGCGCCGCTCTCCCTCCTCACACAGACAGCGTGTGAGAGGGGAGAGAAGAACGGCTGCAGCAGCCGTCAGTGTAAAAAAGAAAAAAAAAAAAAAAAAAGTAAAAAAAAAGTTTAAAAAAAAGTGCCATCCTCCCCCAGAGCCATCCTCCCCCAGTGCCACCCCCCCCCAGTGCCATGCCCCCCCCCCAGTGCCATCCTGCCCCAGTGCCATCCTGCCCCAGTGCCATCCGCCCCAGTGCCATCCGCCCCAGTGCCATCCGCCCCAGTGCCATCCTGCCCCAGTGCCATCCGCCCCAGTGCCATCCGTCCCAGTGCCATCCACCCCAGTGCAATCCACCCCACCCCAGTGCCACCTGCCCGCAGTGCTATCTGTCCCCAGTGCCACCTGTTGTCAGTGCCATTTGTCCCCAGTGCCATCTGTCATCAGTGCCACGTATAAGTGGCATCTGTCATCAGTGCCACGTGTTATTAGTGCCACATAGTGCCATCTGTCATCAGTGCCACGTATTAGTGCCATCTGTCATCAGTGCCACGTATCAGTGGCATTTGTCATCAGTGCCACCTGTCAGTGTCACGTGCCATCTGTTATCAGTGCCATCTGTCATCAGTGTCACGCGTCATTGGTGCCACGTATTAGTGCCATCTGTCACCGGTGGCACGTATTAGTGCCACGTGTCATCAGTGCCACGTATTAGTGCCACGTGTCATCAGTGCCACATATTAGTGCCACGTGTCATCAGTGCCGCGTATTAGTGCCACGTGTCATCAGTGCCACGTATTAGTGCCACGTGTCATCAGTGCCACATATTAGTGTCATCTGTCATCAGTGCCACGTGTCATCAGTGCCACGTATAAGTGTCATCATTGCCACGTATCAGTGCCATCTGTCATCAGTGTCACGTGTCATTGTCCTGGTATTTCAAAAGTGTAATAAGTAGTCAACAAGTTAGATGTGTAATTTATGCTTCTAGAACACGTGATGGCGCTCCCTGCATGTTGGGCCTCTCTATGTGGCCAGGCTGTGAAAAAGTCCCACACATGTGGTATTGTAATACTCAGGAGGAGTAGCAGAATTTTTTGTGGGGTGTCATTTGTGGTATACACATGCCACGTGAGAGAAATAACCTATTACAATGACAATTTTGTGGAGAAAAATAAAGAAAATGAAAAATCTTCATTTTGCAAAGAATTGTGGGAAAAAAATGACAACATCAAAAAGCTCACTATGCCTCTTACTAAATACATTGGAATGTCTACTTTCCAAAAAGGGGTCATTTGGGGGGTATTTGTACTTTCCTGACTTGTTCGGGTCACAAGAAGCGAGATAGGCCACCAGTACATCAGATGTGATCAATTTTGTGCGATTCGCACCACAGCTTGTAGACTCTCTTACTTTCACAAAGACCAAATAATATCCACTAATTTGGGTTATTTTTACCAAAGATATGTAGCAGTATAAATTGTGGCCAAAATTTATGAAGAAAAATTAATAATTTGCATAATTCTGTCACAGAAACAAAGAAATATGCGTTTTTTTTCAAAATTTTCGGTCTTTTTTCATTTATAGCGCAAAAAATAAAAACCCCAGAGGTGATCAAATACCACCAAAAGAAAGCTCTATTTGTGGGAAAAAAAGGACACAAAATTCATTTGGGTACAGTGTTGCATGACTGAGTAATTGTCATTCAAAGTGTGAGAGCACCGAAAGCTGAAAATTGGTCTGGGCAGGAAGGGTGTTTAAGTGCCCAGTAAGCAAGTGGTTAAATTGGTTTGATGTTCCGAAACACTTAAGTGTGACAAACATGCAAAGGAACAGGAAATGAGGAAGGGGGCAAACACTTTTTCACACCACTGTAAATGCTTAAATGCTTTTTGGGATTATTTTTTTTTACCAAAGATATGTAGCAGAATACAAATTGGCCTAAATTGATGAAGATTTATTTTTTATTTTTTATTGATTGGGTGTGTTTTATAGCAGAAAAGAAAAAAAATATTGTTTTTTTGTTTTTTCCAAAATTGGCGGTCTTTTTTTGTCTATAGCACAAAAAATTAAAACCGCAGGGGTGAACGAATACTACCAAAAGAAAGCTATTTGTGGGAAAAAAAGAAAATCAATTTTATTTGGGTACTGTGTTGCACAACCAAGCAATTGTCAGCTAAAGTCACGCAGTATTGCAAAAAAAATTGCCTAGTCATTAAGAGGCAAATCTTCCAGGGCTGAAGTGATTAATTATTGACGGGTCTGGGGACTGACTTAGGTCTATTCAAACTTGATTGCAGATTGGATTAGGTGGGGAGAGGGGAGAAGAAAAAAAAAAAAAACAAAGGGAGGGGGAGGAAGGGGGGTGGTGGTGGGGCGCTGTGGCGCTTAATGTATTCCAAACCAATCCATCGAAGCAAAGCTTAAATTTGTTGAAGGGATTAGGAATAGTAGAGTGAAAGTGGGTTTGGGAGTTTAGGTGTAATTAATGTAACATCAGATGATAATCATGTATCTCGTTGAGTGTGGTTGTGGGAGGTTAAAAGACACACCTTCCAAATTCACCCACATATGTGTTTGTTGGCTACAAACACATATGTGGGTGAATTTGGAAGGTGTGTCTTTTGATATGGTAATATGTTCTTCAGTGTTAGCTATCTTGTTTATTCTGTTATACCATTCACCCTCCTAAGGTTTTAGCATAACAGTTTTTTACTGGACTTTTATTTTTTACTTTTTTTTTTTCTGCATTCGGCATACAGGGTTAATTTCTGTCTATTGTACAAGTTCAGAGGGCAATAAATATACACTGCTAAGACAGATAAGCATATGTTTCTTTCTAACTGCACAGAGGGATGATACAATGTTCTGATTTCATCCCTACTATACTGGAAACTCACAGTTTATTTTAACTAACAGCCTTCCTCAATGGCGGTAGCTATCGTTACACTAAGGGCTTTAACTATTTAATCAGAGTGTTATAAATTTGCTTAAAGGACCCTTTGAAAATGCATTCAACACTACTAAAAAAGTGTGCCTTTGGCTAAAATGTTCAAAATATGCTGGACAAAATAAAAATGTACAGAACTGAACTTAGGGGTCATTCATACCACAACGCATATGATACAGCAAT
This sequence comes from Lithobates pipiens, assembly GCF_037356315.1. Classification (NCBI taxonomy): domain Eukaryota; kingdom Metazoa; phylum Chordata; class Amphibia; order Anura; family Ranidae; genus Lithobates; species Lithobates pipiens. The sequence continues at coordinate 159,309,842 of NW_027507785.1, forward strand.
CACAGTAACATGCTGGTTTTGTTGTCATTCATTCCTAATTTCACTTCAATACATATATATATAGTGGGCTATAGTGTATGAAAACAAAAATGCAAATGCTCTGTAGGTTGCTACAAATTGTACAAGGTGTCAATTTCCATGTGTTGAGGCATGAAGGTCTATTCAGAATGATTGAGCTGGCTTAACACAACCTGTGTCAAAGCATAATAATACATACATTAACACATGCGCATCTTGATTTAGACAAGCTCATTTCTACAACCCATTTCCATATGTACGAAATTAAGCTACTTTCTGCTAGCAATTTGTGAATAGACAATCTGCAGTTTATTGAATTTGGTAGGCTGATGTAATGCATGTGTAATGAGGAAACTATTAGCTAATTTTGCTGTAAGGTTTATGTACCACAAATAAAAAAAAATCCTTCATTGTGTCTTGTTTGAATATATTTGAATATGCAATAGTCATTTGATAAAACAGAGCTACTATTCTCAGTAACATTTCAGATGCATAAATAAAACTATGTATTGAAGATGTTTTTACATGCTTTTTCAGTGAACTTTCTATCTTTTGCAGTTTCAAAGACCCAATGACTTCTCCCCAGCCTTTCGATTTGGCACTGTTCCTAATGGCAGCACTGAAAGAAACATCCGCAATAACTACCTCGAAATGCATACATACATGGTGAAATTTAACCAAAAATCTGTACAAGATGCTCTGCTATCTTTAAAAACTGGGTAAGCTGTGGGCAAGAAAATAATAGGTCTTTGGCAGGGTGATTGTCTGAATTCTTTGTACAATTTCATAAATATGTAACAATGCAGAGGCTGTAAAATCATACATCTTATATTAGCAAATGTAAGTAAAATATAATATTATTAAAGCAGAGGTCCGCCCTAAAAATAAATAAATAAAAACCAGCAGCTACACATACTGCAACGGCTGGCTTTTAATAATAGGACACTTACCTGTCCTGGAGTCCAGCAATTTTGGCACCGCAGCTGATGTTCCCATCAGCTGTCGAGGGTTGCCACCGCTATTGCTTTCGCAAGGCCCCGGCCTCTCTCCTACTGGCCCAGTGACAGGGGAAGGAGGAGCATGCCCCAGCCGTGACGCCAAGGCTCCCAGAAATGGGAATTGTGGCACCGGAGGGGGAGGGGAATCAGATGAGCGGAAGTTCCACTTTTGGGTGAAACTCCACTTTACTATTATATTATATAAAGACACAAGTCCATCTAGTTGAACAAATATATAGAACATGTAGTTCAGAAGTGCTCTTTTTAGGTTAATCTTATCTAGGTAAGGATTGATGGAATTGTCAGAAACTGGTTAGAGCTGAAACCAGCAAAAGATTTGCAGATTATGCTTTAGAGAATAAGCCCATTTTACACTTCCCAGAAAGCATCAGGTTGCTTTTGCTTTACTGTACCTCCCAAAATGAAGGTGGTTTACCAAGAGAAAATATTAAGGTCAATAATCAGCTTTTTACCTTTTATTTATTTCTAAAGCAAGGTAAACCTGCACTGAATATTTTGTCATCTCAGTTCTTTAGGACTGAAGACAATTCTACTTTTGCTAACCTATCAGTGTCTTGACGGATTTCCATTTATTCTGTCCAATCGCAGTTGGTGCCTGTGCTTTTCCCAGCAGTCCTGGCAATGAGTGAATTCAGTTGGGTTGGTTTACCAAAGGCAAATAGGCTGTTCACTTTGCAAGGGACGTTTCATTTTGCAAGGAAATTTTTGCAGAACTTGGTGAATGAGAAGAAGCACTGCTGACTCCCATCGTCCACACACGTGCAATCAAAAATGCTGTTTTTTTAAAAAAATTCCTTGCAAATGATTGGATATTTTTTGCGAGGCAAATTTATACCACCTTCACTAAACTAATTTAAAATATCCTTGCAAATTGAATATTACCTTGCAAAGGGAATATCATATTTACCTTCAACTACAAAGCATCAACCATGCTAATTGTAATGATTTCCCAAAGAAGTTTATACTATCAAGCAAAATACAAATATCAATTTTGTATGTAGTATAAATGTACCTTACTAAATTTATATAGTGCAATTTTATTATTAAAACTTTATGCACAGTATTTATATATACGTATGGCTTGTTGTTTCTTTTATTGTAGAAAACTGGATGCCTTTATCTATGATGCTGCTGTGCTAAACTACATGGCAGGGAGGGATGAAGGTTGTAAGTTAGTGACCATTGGCAGTGGCAAAGTCTTTGCATCCACTGGTTATGGAATTGCTATACAGAAGGACTCTGGATGGAAAAGACAGATTGATCTTGCAATTCTGCAGTTGTTTGGTGACGGTAAGTAAAGTCTGAATGCTGACTATTAAGAGGCATAGGTATATGACAAGTGCAGCATTTACAAACCCAAACTAAAATCATAAAATTAAATAGTAATGAAAAATACTACTACTGAGCATGTGCAAAGGAACGGCGACCATTTTTGATGCGGGAATTCCGTGTTGCTGTTCCCTGTGATATGCTGTTACTTCTGAATGTTTGTAAGTGCTTAGACTTAATAAATTCATTTTTATGGGTGGTTTTACGCTATGTAGAGTTACTCTTTTATTATATGAGCATTGGTCCTGCTGAGTTAATTCCCAGGGGTGCAGTGGTTTCCTGCAAGTTGTGGATGTATATGATGACAATTGATAGCAAAGTTCCTGGTGTCTCTATGGATGAGTGGAGGATGGAGAGAGTGCCCTTTCCCTAGGGGAATTGCACTATGCACATGTGACCACTCTTATATCAGGGGCCGAGTTATTTGGTAAGCGTTGTGTGTGACCAATGACACCTGAGAGACCTTTCAAGTGTTTGATGGTGAGCTCATCCTTTTCTCATCATGGCTTGTGGGCTGTTTTTATTCTGTCTTAGTGTATTTTCTGTTGTATATGCCTCTATATGATTTCTTTGATTTAAGCACTTTATTGATTTATGATTTTGTATATTACCACAATATCATGGTAAAGACTCTTGATTACACATATTGATGTTAACAATAGACATTTGGGGAAAGGCCTATGGCTACACCACCCTGCATGTGCCTGACCTCATCTGATCTTGGAAGCTAACAGGGTTGGGCCTGGTTAGCACTTGGATAGGATACATTGGGAGTAAGATCTCGGTGATTCATAGGTTTATTTTTCATTACTATTTAATTTTATCATGTTAGTTTTGGGTTTGTGAGCGCTGCACTCAATGGCTAATATATGCATAGATTCACCTAAGCGCAGATATGTAATTTCTATTTCTATAAAAACGCTTAGATTGGATAGACAAAAGGAATGGTTGGCTTAATTTTAGTAATACCTTTAAATATGCCACATTCAAGTGCTTTTGCATCAATAATAACTGTTCATAAAGCAATAATTTATACTTGGCCACATAATATACAGTATCTAATTAACAAATTCAATATATACAGTGGCCACTTTCTGCACACCTATGTAGTATCAGGTAGGACCCCCCTGTTATTATCAGAACAACTGGAATTTTATGTGACTGGGTTTCAAGAAGATGCTGGAAGCTTTCAATAAGTGTTTATCCAGCTAAAAATTATTAGTGGAAAAGGGTTAAAACCCCTGTTTGTTTTTTATTGCTATCTGGGGCTCTATTAACCACTTCAGCCCTGGAAGAATTTACCCCCTTCCTGACCAGAGCACTTTTTGCGATTCGGCACTATTGTCGTTTTAACTGGCAATTGCACGGTCATGCAACGTGACTCCCAAAATAAAATTAAAGTCCTTTTTTTCCCACAAATAGAGCTTTCTTTTGGTGGTATTTGATCACCTCTGCAGTTTTTATTTTATGCGTTATAAAGAAAAAAAAGCAGCAAATTTGAAAAAAATGCATTATTTTTTACTTTTTGCAATAATAAATATCCCCAAAAAAGATTTAAATTTATTTTTTCTTCAGTTTAGGCCGATACGAATTCTTCTACATATTTCTGGTAAAAAAATTGCAATAAGCGTTTATTGATTGGTTTGCGCAAAAGTTATAGCGTCTACAAAATAGGGGATCGTTTTATGGCATTTTTGATATTTTTTTTTGCTAGTAATGACAGCGATCAGCAATTTTTATCATGACTGCGACATTATGGTGGACACATCGGACAATTTTGACACATTTTTGGGACCATTGGCATTAATACAGCGATCAATGCTAAAAAATTGCATTGATTACTGTAAAAGTGTCACTGGCAGTGAAGGGGTTAACCACTAGTTGGCACTGTAGGGGTTAAGTGTGTCCTAGGGAGTGATTCTAATTGTGGAGGGGAGGGGCTGTGTGTGACATGTCACTGATCAGCACTCCCGATTACAGGGAAAGCTGATCAGTGACAGTGTCACTAGGCAGAACGGGGAGATACTTGTTTACATTAGAATCTCCCTGTTCTCCCTCACGTGAGACGATCGGGGGTATCCAATGTTTTACCAACCAGGAAGTGAGAAGAACTCTCCAACAGTGAGTTTTTCTAGACAGGGTTCATACGGTTGAAAAAAAGACACAAGTCCATCCAGTTCAACTTATGTGTGTGTGTGTGTGTTATTTTAATTCTCTACATTTCTATTCTCTACTTTGTTGCAGATCCCTACCTTTTGTTATTCTGAAGGAATAGCTGTTTGTTTGTCTGTGTCCATGTTCTGAGTGAATCTGCATGGGAGTGACTTTATAATTATCAATCAGCTGCTGCACCTGCAGGGCTCTAATGAGGAAATTGGCAAGGTCTGCACTGTTTAGATGCGATGTCCCTTTGGGAGTATGTCACCAAAAATGACATTTTTGTTGCAGGGGATGCTCAAAATATGATTTGTACCTTAGTGCAGATTTCTGGGAAAACCAGTAAGCCAATCACTCAAGCAGGAACTGACATATCTAGGGGTGTTACAGAACACCTCCAGGTAGCCATATTGCTTTTCATTGTATTTTACAGAGTATTACAGCACTGCAGACCGAAAAGGAAAGATCATTTTTTATAACATTACTTTACAAAATGACTTGTATTGCAATTGTATAACCTATACTTTTTTTTTTTTATTTGCTAATTTTTTTCCCATGAAAGTGAAGTTATCCTTTAAGTCTGTGATCCACAAGCATCCCCAGTTCCTCTTCCATCATTGCTGAGTGATGTATTAAACCTCATCTTCAATGTAGCTGCCCAACCCCCTATTTTGTCTAGAGACTTCCTGTAACAATGCTATATCCTGTGCAAACGTTATTTTGTAATTTGGTTTCATCAGCAAACCCTGAAACTGAGCTCTTAATTCTAACTTCTATATCATTATAATTAAACAAAACACAACATAAGACCATTCAGAGAATTCATAGTTTATCATTACCTTTCCTATCTATGTACATAAAATTTCATTAAAGTGGTTGTAAACTCCAATCTTTGACTTGTACCTATACGTAAGTCTATTATAAGGCTTACCTATAGGTACTGTAAGTATTTCCTAAACGTGCACCTTTAGGAGATGGTTACTATATATGCAGCCGATGATGTTATTGCTCTGAAGGAACGGCCACTCTGGCTGTTCCTTCAGAATCCTGTGCTGTAAACAGCGGCTCCCCTGCGCATGAGTGACATCATTGCGGCCCTGGCCAGTCACACATTCTGAGCCCATGGACTTGGAAGGAAGACAGGTGAAGATGGAAGCAGCCTCCAGCAATGACAGCGCAACGCTGGAAGGCTTCGTTTTCAGGTAAGTTTGACATAATGTGCTAGTATGTGATGCATTATTATGGCACATTATGGCTTTACCTTGCAGGTCAGAAAAAAAGGCGGTTTACTACCGCTTTAACACAAACAATTTAATACACTTAGGGGATTTTGGTTTAACTTATTTATAATGTGCATGCAAAATGTTATTTCTACCATCTGCATGCCGCTGCAGAATTCAAGGTTACATAGTTGTGGTCAGGTTGAAAAAAAAGTCCATCTAGTTCAACCAAAAAAAAATAATAATAATAATAATAATAATGCAATCCCATATGCACAATCCTTCACCTATAATTGATCCAGAGGAAGGCAAAAAACCCCAGCAAAGCATTCTCCAATTTGCTACAGGAGGGGAAAAAATTCCTTCCTTATCCCTCGAGAAGCGATCGGATTTTCCCCGGATCAACTTTACCTATATATGTTAGTACCCAGTTATATTCTGTACATTTAGGAAATAATCCAGGCCCTTTTTAATGAAATCTACTGAGCTTGTCAGAACCACCTGTGGAGGGAGTCTATTCCACATTTTCGCTCTTACTGTGAAGAAACCTTTCCATATTTGGAGATTAAATCTTTTTTCCTCTAGATGTAGACATTCATTAAACCAGTCATTATTTTCCAGTCTTCTGCTGTCCAGTTTTTGTGATTTCATGCCCAATGTAAACTAATTTACCTGTGCTTAGCAGACAGTTATTGAAACCCATTGTGGTAGCTCATTTTCTTCAAGGTTTAATGTATTGAGCATTAAGGTGCCCTTCTCCATGCCACTGTATTTTAAGAGTTATTTGAACAGTAAGAACAAAAATAGACTGCCACACTCTGTGTCACAGGATTGGAGTAGGGGGATAAATGATGTGCTTCTCAAAAACAGACGTGTTCACAACCATGTACAATGCAATTTTATTAGTGTATTTAAAATATACAAATATTACAAAAACATTCCATATCCTTTCTATATCACTATTCAATAGCATAATGTATGTTCAAAAAGGCTTGGTGGATCAAAATGTTTTGCACACAAAATTGCTTCATCAGGGTCCACTTGCCATAGTTAAAGAAGGATATGGTACATGATACAATATCTATCATGGAAAATGACAAATGAATAATATGAATAACATTTACATACTTAAAATCATGTACATGCATCAGTCATTATCAGTATACATTTTTTTAGACTCAGTATCACAGGAAGAAATGGACAGAAGAAAAAAAGTATATATATACACACACTATGTTACCAAAAGTATTGTGGCGCCTGCCTTAACATGAACTTTAATGGTATCCCAGTCTTAGTCCGTAGAGTTCAATATTGAGTTGGCCCACCCTTTGCAGCTATAACAGCTTCAACTCTTCTGGGAAGGCTGTCCACAAGGCTTAGGAGTGTGTCTATGGAAATGTTTGACCATTCTTCCAGAAGCACATTTGTGAGGTCAGGCACTGATGTAGACAAGAAGGCCTTGATCACAGTCTCCGCTCTAATTCATCCCAAAGGTGTTCTATCGGGTTGAGGTCAGGACTCTGTGCAGGCCAGTCAAGTTCCTCCACCCCAAACTCATTTATGCAAATCTTTATGGGCCTTTCTTTGTGGACTGATCCAAATTATTTGGTGGAGGGGGGATTAAGGTGTAGGGTTGTTTTTCAGGGGTTGGGTTTGGCCCCTTAGAGGAACTTGACTGGCCTGCACAGTCCCGACCTCAACCTGATAGAACACCTTTAGGGTGAATTAGTGTGGAGACTGTGATCCAGGACTTCAGTAACATCACCCCAAACTCACTTATCCATGTCGTAAGGGCCCTTGTTTGTGTACTGGTGCGCAGTCATGTTGGAACATGAAGGAGCCATCTCCAAACTGTTCTCACAAGTATATATATATACATATATGTATATATATATATATATATATACATATATGTATATATATATATATATATATATATATATATACACATATATATATATATATATATATATATATATATATATACAGTGGGCAAAATAAGTATTGAACATTGAACATGTCACCATTTTCTAGGTAAATATATTTCTAAAGGTGCCATTGACATGAAATGTTTACCAAATGTAGATAATAACCCATGCAACCCATACATACAAATAAACCAAAACAAATAAGTTCAGAAATTAAGCTATGTGTAATAAAATAGAATGACACAGGGAAAAGTCTATTAAACAGATGAAGAAAGAGAGGTGCAAAAAGGTATAAAGCCAAGACACCAGTTAAAATCTATCAGTACCTAGAAAGAAATCCTGCCCATTGTCGATGCAAATTAATATCAGCTGGTTCAGTCTCAACTGATGGCATATAAAAAAGGTGTCTCACAAGAAACCTCTCATGATGGGTAAAAGCAAAGAGCTCTCTCAAGACCTTTGCAACCTCATTGTTGCACAATATACTGATGGCATTGGTTACAGAAGGATTTCTAAACTTCTGAATGTTTCAGTGAGCCCTGTTGGGGTCATAATCTGGAAGCGGGAAGAACATCATTATACCATAAACTGGTTATGACCAGGTGCTCCTTGCAAGATTTCTGGAAGAAGAGCAAAAATAATTATCAGATGAGTTGTCCAAGACCACACAAGACCCCACTGCTGAAGAAAATGCATGTTGAAGCTTGTTTAACCACTTGGGTACCGCGCTATTGCCGAATGACGGCATTAGCGCGGACCTAGATTTCCGGGACTACGTCTATTGACGTCGTCCCGGTTACGAGCGGCCTGCGCGCCCCCTGAGGGGCGCGCGCGGCGCGCTCTGTGATCGGCGAGTCCGTGAGACTCGCCTGATCACCGATCCGTGTAAGGGGTCGATCCCGACCCCTTATCACGTGATCAGCTGTCAGCCAATGACAGCTGATCATGTGATAGAACGGAGCCGGTAATCGGCTATTATTCCTCCTCGCGCTGACAGCGCGAGGAGAAAAAAAAAAAGCCGATCGCCGGCGGCCGTGATCGGGACATCAGTCCCGATCACGGCCAGCAATGAAAGTCACCACATGCCACCTGCCAGTGCCCACCTGCCTCCCGCAGTGCCATCCTGAAGTTTAACAAAGTAAAAGTAAGTGCCCCCCGTCTGTGCCCATAATGCCCACAGTGCCACCCACAGTGCCACCCACAGTGCCACCCCACAGTGCCACCCCACAGTGCCACCCACAGTGCCACCCACAGAGCCACCCACAGTGCCACCCAATCTGCCTCAAAGGTGCTGCACCCCAGTGCCGCCCATCAGTGCCCAGCAGTGCCGCCCATCAGTGCCCAGCAGTGCCGCCCATCAGTGCCCAGCAGTGCCACCTATCAGAGCCACCTATCAGTGCCACCTATCAGTGCCCATCAGTCCCATCTATCTGTGGTACCTATCAGTGCCCATCCGTGCCACCCATCCGTGCCACTTATCCGTGCCACCCATCCGTGCCATCTTATCTGTGCCCATCTTTGCCCATCAGTGCCGCCTTATCTGTGCCCATCGGTGCCGCCTTATCTGTGCCTATTAGTGCCGCCTTAACTATGCCTATCAGTGCCCACCAGTGCAGCCTATCAGTGCCCACCAATGCAGCCTATCAGTGCCCACCAATGCAGCCCATCAGTGCCCACCAATGCAGCCTATCAGTGCCGCCTTATCAGCGCACTTCAATGAAGGAGAAAAATGACCCGTTTGCAAAATTTTATAACAAACTATTAAAACATGATTATTTTTTTTTTTTTTTTTTTGCATCTTTTTTTGTTTGTTTAGCAAAAAATAAAACTCCGAGCTGTAACTAAATACCACCAAAAGAAAGCTCTATTTGTGGGAAAAAAATGATAAAAATTTCATTTGGGTACAGTGTTGTATGCCCGCGCAATTGTCATTCAAAGTGCATCAGCGCTGAAAGCTGAAAATTGGTCTGGGACTGAGGGGGGTTTAAGTGCCCAGTAAGCAAGTGGTTAAAGTTTGCTGCACAATATTTAGACAAGCCTGTGAAATAATGGGAGAATCGTATGGTCAGACGAGACCAAAATTGAACACTTTGGATGCCATGTTTGAAGGTCTAATTGCACTGCAATCGAAAAACACCCCCATACCAACAGTGGTTTGGAGGTGGGAACATCATGGTATGGGGCTGTTTTTCAGCATACGGTACTGGCAAACTTTATGTCATGGAAGGAAGGATGAATGGAAAAATGTACCAAGACATTCTTGATAAAAATCTGCTGCCATCTACCAGAATGATGAAGATGAAACGAGGGTGGATATTTCAGCAAGATAATGATTCCAAACGCAAAGCCAAGGAAACTCTCAATCGGTTTCAAAGAAAGAAAATAAATCTGCTAGAATGGCCCAGCCAATCTGCTGACTTGAATCCAATAGAAAATCTATGGAAAGAACTTAAGATCAGAGTTCATAGAAGAGACCCACGGAACCTTCAAGATTTGAAGACTGTTTGTGTAGAAGAATGGGCCAAAATCACACCTGAGCAATGCATGTGACTAGTTTCTCCATACAGGAGGCATCTTGAAGCTGTCATTATCAACAAAGGATTTTGTACCAAGTATTAAATACATTTCAGTTAGTGTGTACTCAATACTTTTTCCCTGTGTCTTTACCTTTTATTCCACATAACTTCGTTTCTGAACGTATTTGTTTTGGTTTCTTTGTATATATGGATTGCATGAGTTGTTACAGAGGTATGGTGAAAATTTCATGTCAATAGCAACTTTAGGCTGCTATTGCAAATACACTACTGCGAATCGAATGCGGTTTCTCTGCATCCAATTCGCATGTTAGGAGATTGTGACTGGCTCTCTATGGAGCTGGTTCACATATCTCTGCAGTGGCTTCAGTGCGAATTACATCTTCTGGTACATTTCAGGTCCAAATTCAGCCAAAAATTCAGACTAAAATCAGACCTGAAACGGTGAACACTGAAGCACCAGCCCCTGGTGTGAGCCGCTCTGTGCTTCAGTGTGAACCCAGGAGCAAAGACGGGAAAGATTGCGCTACGGAAATTGATATGTCTATGGTATGAGCAGCCTCTACTTAATTTGCCGCCCTGTATGGCTGGAAATAATTGTATGAAAGAAGGGGAAATAGATTTGGCGCTATACCCTTGAATTAAATAATATTAATAAAATGAAACAAATTGTGAAAAAAATTGTGAAAAAAATTATATAAAAAAATTATCAGCACGCTGGTAAATAATTAACTAATATTATGAACTATAAAACTTAAAACACTGCGAAATCCGACAATATCATATGGGAAGCCCAAAAGGGCCGTGCTTGTTCTAAGTGCTTAGATCACTCTAGGTGCCCTATATCAAGTGCTTAATGTACTAGTGTCACTAGAAAAAAATGTCATAGAAAATATATATGTGAATACAATAATAAAAGTGCAAGCCAAACCACGTAATAAATTGATGAAGATAAATAAACTTGCAATTGCAAAAAAATAAAAACAAAAAATAAAAATACAAGTAAAAAACAAGTACAAACATTTTCCATGTGAAAAAATCCAAATGTGAATATAAATAAAAATAAAAGTAAATATAAATATAAAAATTTCAGTCAGTGAAAGTCCCACGCTTATAAAAAATCCAATGTGATATGTGCCACAAAACTGAGTAACAGGTGAACAACAATGAATAATGGTGAAAATCTTCCGTGATTATCTTCAAAAAATATGGGCAACTCTATGGGCAAGGAACACTTTCCTGACATTTCACAGCCGTTCTCAGCTGTGTCCTCTGCAGAGCTTTCATTGATAGAGACAGGACTCGAGCGGCTTCAGAAAAGGTCACAAAGATTTGTAGTACTTCCCCTATCCTTGGAGGGGAATCACAACATTGTCATTCAGAAGAGCAGGCGTCTCCCAGGACAACATCAAACCATTGCCAGAGAGCAGCACAGTGGCTTATAGACATGTGCAGAGTAAAATATTTCGTTTCGGAATTTCGTTTTCGTCTGAAAACTTAATTTATTTAGTTACTCCCGAAATTCGTTTTTATTTATTTCATTTTTCGTTCAAAAATTGCATTCGTCCGAAAATCCACATGAATCACGGTCGAATCTGTCTTTGAAGGCTTATGGTGTCTGTCGAATGTATAAAGAAGATTCGACGGAGCTAGTATATAGCATACTTTAGAACCCTATTAAAGTCTATGGGACTCCAACGTTCAAAATCTAAAGTGCTCATTTTAAAGGCTAATTTGCAAGTTACTGTCCTAAAAAGTGTTTGGGGACCTGGGTCCTGCCCCAGGGGACATGGATCAATGCAAAAAAAAGTTTTAAAAACGGCCGTTTTTTCGGGAGCAGTGATTTTAATAATGATTAAAGTGAAACAATAAAAGTGTAATATTCCTTTAAATTTCGTAGGGGGGGGGGGTTGTCTATAGTATGCCTGTGAAGGGGCGCATGTTTCCCGTGCTTAGAATTGTCCCTGCACAAAGTGTCATTTATGCAGGAAAAAAAGTCCTTTAAAATCACTCGCAGCTATTATGAATTGTCGGCTCCCGTAATACAGAGAACACTCATTGAAAGTCATTGATAAAAAAATAAATAAATAAATAAATAAAAAAGCGTGGGGGTCCCCCAAATTCAATTACCAGGCCCTTCAGGTCTGGTATGGATATTAAGGGGAACCCTGCCTCAAATTTAAGAAAAAATTTGACGTGGGGTTCCCCCTAAATATCCATAACCAGACCCTTCAGGTCTGGTATGGATATTAAGGGGAACCCCGCGTCAAATTTAAAAAAAAATTGACGTGGGGTTCCCCCTAAAAATCCATACCAGACCCTTTATCCGAGCACGCAACCTGGCAGGCCGCAGGAAAAGAGGGGGGGACGAGAGAGCGCCCCCCCTCCCTCCTGAACCGTACCAGGCCACATGCCCTCAACATTGGGAGGATGCTTTGGGGGTCTGTGACCCCTCAAAGCACCTTGTCCCCATGTTGATGAGGACAAGGGCCTCATCCCCACAACCCTGGCCGGTGGTTTTGGAGGTCTGCGGGCGGGGGGCTTATCAGAATCTGGAAGCCCCCTTTAATAAGGGGACCCCCAGATCCCGGCCCCCCCCCCTGTTTGAAATGGTAAGGGGGTACAAAAGTACCCCTACCATTTCACAAAGAAAGTGTAAAAAATGTTTAAATAAAACAAACACACTTTTGAAAAATTCCTTTATTAAAAATAAAAAAATAAAAAAAAGATTCCAGCGGCGGTAATCCACTCTTGCTATCCATCGACGGACGGTCATATCTCCAGCGATGTCTCATGTCATCCAGCGCAGCGCAGCATCCTTCTTCTGTCTCCGTGGAGGAGACACTACAGACATTCCGGCGGCTGACGTTTGTTATATACGGAGGGCGGGGCCACCCGTCACCTGACCCCGCCCCCCTCTGACGCAAGGGGAAACCCGGGGTTCCCGTGACGTAGGGGTGACCCCGCCCCCCTCTGATGTAACGGAAACCTGCCTGTGTTACATCAGAGGGGTGCGGGTCACCCCTACGTCACAGGGAACCCCGGGTTTCCCCTTGCGTCAGAGGGGGGCGGGGTCAGGTGACGGGTGGCCCCGCCCTCCGTATATAACAAACGTCAGCCGCCGGAATGCCTGTAGTGTCTCCTCCACGGAGACAGAAGAAGGATGCTGCGCTGCGCTGGATGATATTAGACATCGCTGGAGAGATGACCGTCCGTCGATGGATAGCAAGAGTGGATTACCGCCGCTGGAATCTTTTTTTTATTTTTTTATTTTTAATAAAGGAATTTTTCAAAAGTGTGTTTGTTTTATTTAAACATTTTTTACACTTTCTTTGTGAAATGGTAGGGGTACTTTTGTACCCCCTTACCATTTCAAACAGGGGGGGGGCCGGGATCTGGGGGTCCCCTTATTAAAGGGGGCTTCCAGATTCTGATAAGCCCCCCGCCCGCAGACCTCCACAACCACCGGCCAGGGTTGTGGGGATGAGGCCCTTGTCCTCATCAACATGGGGACAAGGTGCTTTGAGGGGTCACAGACCCCCAAAGCATCCTCCCAATGTTGAGGGCATGTGGCCTGGTACGGTTCAGGAGGGAGGGGGGGCCGCTCTCTCGTCCCCCCCTCTTTTCCTGCGGCCTGCCAGGTTGCGTGCTCGGATAAAGGGTCTGGTATGGATTTTTAGGGGGAACCCCACGTCAATTTTTTTTTAAATTTGACGCGGGGTTCCCCTTAATATCCATACCAGACCTGAAGGGTCTGGTTATGGATATTTAGGGGGAACCCCACGTCAATTTTTTTCTTAAATTTGAGGCAGGGTTCCCCTTAATATCCATACCAGACCTGAAGGGCCTGGTAATTGAATTTGGGGGACCCCCACGCTTTTTTTTTTTTATTTATTTATTTATTTTTTTATCAATGACTTTCAATGAGTGTTCTCTGTATTACAGAGCCGACAATTCATTATAGCTGCGAGTGATTTTAAAGAACTTTTTTTCCTGCATAAATGACACTTTGTGCAGGGACAATTCTAAGCACGGGAAACATGCGCCCCTTCACAGGCATACTATAGACAACCCCCCCCTACGAAATTTAAAGGAATATTACACTTTTATTGTTTCACTTTAATCATTATTAAAATCACTGCTCCCGAAAAAACGGCCGTTTTTAAAACTTTTTTTTGCATTGATACATGTCCCCTGGGGCAGGACCCGGGTCCCCAAACACTTTTTAGGACAGTATCTTGCAGAATCTTTTCTCTCTGTCAAATCTTTTTTCTCTGTCGAATATTTTCTCTATATAATCTTGGACTAATAGAGGTAAGGTTAGGCACATTCGAACACAGGTTCTATAGACACAGATTGTTGTCAGAGTCATGTCGAATCTCCTATTCTATATCGAACTGTTGTAACAATGAAAACGAAAATAAAGCATTTATTTATGTCGGATCTTTCGTTTTTCGGATTTTGTGCTTTCGTTATCGTTTGTCAAAACGAAAACAAAAATAGCTGAAATTCGGACGAAAATGCATTCGGACGAAAACGAATGCACATGTCTAGTGGCTTATACTGTGGAGGCTGATCCACCCCTGTTGGGGTAAGAGTGGTGGGTGATGGTGAGAGCAATCGCATTATTATTCACTGTACACTTGGAGTAGCAGTTGTATATTTTTTGAAGATAATCACGGAAGATTTTCACCATTATTCATTGTTGTTCACCTGTTACTCAGTTTTGTGGCACATATCACATTGGATTTTTTATAAGCGTGGGACTTTCACTGACTGACATTTTTATATTTATATTTACTTTTATTTTTATTTTTATTTATATTCACATTTGGATTTTTTCACTTGGAAAATTTTTGTACTTGTTTTTTACTTATTTTTTGTTTTTATTTTTTTGCAATTGCAAGTTTATTTATCTTCATCAATTTATTACGTGTTTTGGCTTTCACTTTTATTATTGTATTCACATATATATTTTTTATGAAATTTTTTCTAGTGACACTAGTACATTAAGCACTTGATATAGGGCACCTAGAGTGATCTAAGCACTTAGAACAAGCACGGCCCTTTTGGGCTTCCCATATGATATTGTCGGATTTTGCAGTGATTTAAGTTTTATAGTTCATAAGATTAGTTCATTATTTACCAGCGTGCTGATAATTTTTTTATATAATTTTTTTCACAATTTTTTTCACAATTTGTTTCATTTAATTAATAATATTTAATTCAAGGGTATAGCGCCAAATCTATTTCCCCTTCTTTCAGTGTGAACCCAGCCTTAGAAATAGATTTACCTAGAAAAATGGTGACGTGTTCAATACTTTTTACACCCACTGTATATACAGTGTATATATAAATGTTATCCTCCCACTGTCAGGCATGAGATCACTCCATCTGACAGTGTCTCGATATTCTCCAATAACAGGTACTGAAACCTAGAACACTTCACTGCCACTCTGCAGACCACAAACATCCACCTTAGGGGCAGTCCTGTTATATTTAAATGCTTACGTCTATCTTTCATGGTGAGGTGTGTTGCCTTAAAGCAGAATTTCACTCTCTCAATCAACATTGACTACTTTTAATCCTTATGCTGCTAGCATTGGCAAATATATAGGAAAGTATATTATATTTATTTGTATTAAACTTTTTTTTATTTTTTCAGTTCTATCCTGGTTTCCATGCCTAAGCAAATGGTGTCATACATCCCAGGAGTCTCCGGGAGGGGAGATTTTCAAAGCTAAGCATTTTCAAAGCTCCTGCATTCATGCCTGAGCTAAGAGCAGATGAATTCCAGAAAGTAAATGCTACATGAATCATTTGCCCTTACTTAAAATGGCCATGGCCCGAAATGCAAGGAGGTGTTTCTCAAAGTGATTTCTCAGCAAAATAAAGCATAGAGCTATACTGTAGATGGATGGATGAGCTTGCTTTGAATGTTAAAAATAAATTAGTGTAGTTCCGCAGTGTAGCCACACTTTCATGCTGCATTCCCAGTGCAAACACTTACTTTAATCTTTCTCAGATTATCAGAAGGAAGAATGCAGCTTGGATCTTTATTAATATTATATCAGATAAGAAAATCTACAGGACAGAATATAATTTTTAAATTCCTTTTTTTTTTCAAAACATTGTTTAGTTTTGGGTGATATCCATATGATAAATGTTCTTGCTGTACCATTAGCTGAATGTGACAAGAATCTGTTTATTTTTGTAGGGGAAATGGAAGAATTAGAAGCTCTCTGGCTAACTGGCATCTGCCACAATGAAAAAAATGAAGTGATGAGTAGTCAGCTAGACATTGATAATATGGCTGGAGTCTTCTACATGCTGGGTGCAGCCATGGCACTAAGCCTCATCACATTCATAATGGAGCACCTCTTCTTCTGGCAGTTCCGACACTGCTTTATGGGTGTCTGTTCTGGGAAACCCGGCCTGGTGTTCTCTATTAGCAGGGTAAGTTATTCAGCAGTCATACCCGATGATAATTTAATATTCTTATGTACAGTAAGTATTGTCAATAGACTTGGTGCCATACATTTGTATTTTGTAGGTAAATTGCAAATCAAGGTTAGTTTGAGATAACATTAGATACCAAGAGAACATGGACTTAAAATTGCCACAGTTTTTATTACTATAATATTTTCACAGTCCATCTTTTAACTAAGCAAACAAATTTAGTTCTTTTCCCCCTTGTCAACTTAAGTCACTACTAGGTTGTATATTGTTCTCCATACCTTAATTTTAGTAATGGGCAGTGGATTTTTGTTTGCATTTGACAAGTTTTGCATTCTCATACAAGTCTAAGCCCTTGTACACACAGTCGGACATTCCGACAACAAAATCCATCAGATTTTGTCCGAAACTTGTGTTGCATACACATGGTCGGACAAAGTTATCGGAAAATCCGATCGTACGTAACGTGATGACGTTATTTCGTTACGACGGGACTACGTTCAGGCTAGTAGCCAATAGCTTTGGTCTAGGAATTTGATCTGAGCATGCGTGGCACTTTATCCGATCGGAGTTCTCTACACACAATCGGACAAAGTCTGATTGGATCATGTTGTCGGAAAGTTTTATAGCCCAGCTCTCAAACTTTGTCCGTCGGATATTCCGACGGAAACAGTCCGATGGAGCCCACACACAGTCGGATTATCCGACAACATGGTCCGATCTGACATTTTCCATCGGAATGTCCGACCGTGTGTACAAGGGCTTAGAGAATGCAAAATCCACTTGAGCAGGTCAAATGCAGGTCATAAGCCAATCAACTCCTGATCAATTTAACCTGTTAATGATTTCCGAAAGATCTCACAAGCATCTCAAATTAATGTCAAATGAATGCCATCGATACAAGACCATAGCCTGTTGACATGGGCCCAGAGAATTGTGCTTGTGGCTTATGTATACACTGTTAGGCTCATAAATATATTAAGGAAACAATTGGTACAGCAAACACTATCTTGCCTATCTCATCAATCAGCCTGGGGGTGGAGGACCATGCTAATTAGTGAGTTCTCTTCTATGCAGTCCCTGTCAGAACCTAGGCGCAGAAGAGGATTTAAATGTTCATGTCATCAGTTGGAGAATGGGGGAATGATTGCAGTGAGAATAGAATGGTGAAATTTCTGACTGAAAAACGTTAAAGGTTGTTTTAGAGATATAGGGTGGCTTATAAAGCACATGGGCATTGGATAAAGACAATGAAAATGTATCATCACACTTTAAGAAATTTGTGGATGTTGGTATACTATATTAGTTTGCAAGTTCAAAAATTATTTATTGTTTAGACACATATTACTAAGCAATACAACAACTACTGAGAATTTCTGTGCACTTCAAAATGTGAGAACATTTTTCTGTGCACCATTGTCTAAAGTTAATCAGATAGAAGCTTGTAGCACAGAAAAAATACTGTCGTTGTATGTAGCAATTAGAAATCAGGCTTTCATTTTCTTACCTGTAATATAACATTTTATGCTATTGAGTATCTCATGATTTTTAATTTGTACATTTTAGTTAATTTAATCCTTTTGAATTTTGAATTTATTTTCAATGAATCCCTTTGTACTCTGATCATTTATTTAGATTATTATGTATTTAGTTTAATTGCTAAAACAAGCACAGTTAAAATAAAAACAGCAACAGTTGTTGACCAGGCAAAGAAACAACTAACAGTATGACGGTTTCATATACCATTGCAGTTCTTATAATTGTACACAATATGTGGAAATCTGTGTCAAGGCAAACGTGTACTTTGTTTATGCATGGCAAAACAACAGGCTCCCTTTAATGGCCCATTCACAGCAACATTTACTCAACTTCCCCACCCCCCTGCTCTGTTCAGCCAGTGTAAATGAGGAAAAGAAACTTCTTTGACAGCACTGGGTCAATTACCAATCACCAGTTCTGTCACATGAGAGGAAGGAGGGTGCTTTACCTGCTCCACCATACCTGGAGATATTCTCTACACTGCTGGCAGCTGAAAGGAGTATGAGGAAATGAAAGGAAGCTGAAAATGTGCTGCTTGTAAAACTAAAGACAGTAAGCCCTTGTACACACGGTCGGACATTCCGACAATAAAATCCGTTAGATTTTGTCTGAGGGATTTTGTCCGAAACTTGTGTTGCATACACACGGTCGGACAAAGTTGTCGGAAAATCCGATCGTACGTAATGTGATGACATTATTTCGTTACGATGAGACTACGTTCAGGCTAGTAGCCAATAGCTTTGGTCTAGGAATTTGATCTGAGCATGCGTGGCACTTTGTCCGATCGGAATTCTCTACACACAATCGGGCAAAGTCCGATCGGATCATGTTGTCGGAAAGTTTTATAGCCCAGCTCTAAAACTTTGTCCGTCGGATATTCCGATGGAAACAGTCCGATGGAGCCCACACACAGTCGGATTATCCGACAACACGGTCCGATCGGACATTTTCCGTCGTAATGTCCGACCGTGTGTACAAGGGCTAAAACAGATAAACTCCTGGTACTTATAATAGATAACCTCATTTATGAAAATATATTGTACCACTATAACATCTTCTAAAATCAGGCCACATATTCTGGCTGTTATTATTTAAATAATGTAGCCTAGAGAGAAAGACTGCCACAGAGACTATCATTGGTAACGTGTGATATAGTCACATAACACTAGGAGAATCATTTATCTGCAAAACAGTCAAAATGCATGATATGGGAAAATTTTGTACTGTCAGGCAGCCCCTTTTGGGCAGAATAATGAAAGAAAGATAGAGAGGTGCGTGTCAAATCTTGGAATCACTGCCTAGGTCAGATCTGAGATTTAGTGCCTTAAGATTTTTGACAGAAGAGTAATAACTTAAAAGGTAAAGCACACTGATTATGTTAAATTATTGCTACATATGAAAACATGTTTTGACTTTTTGTGTAAGTGATCGCATTGGGGTTGATTTGCTAAAACTGGCGAGTGCAAAATCTAGTCCAGCTGTGCAAGGTAGCCAATCAGCTTCTAACTTCAGCTTGTTCAATTAAGCTTGGGCAATAAAACCTGGAAGCTAAATAGTTTCTATGCACAGCTACACCAGATTCTGTATGTACCTGTTTTAGTAAATCAACCCCATTACCTCAAGCATAACTGCTAAGCCTGGGCTCACACTAGGGTGATCTCAGAGATTGCATGTGATTTGCATCCGCACTGCAGGTGCTGATCACATGTGGTCTCTGAGCAATGCGAGTTCAGCCATACAGTTGTATGGCTGAACTCGCATTGGATTTACACAGAAAATAGTGCAGGGACTTGTTTTTCCCTGCGCTAGAATCGGATTGCATGGGTGTTCTCACCTATACGATCTGATTCCTGTGCGAGTTCACAGTTCGCACTGTGATCTGTGAACTAAATTGGGGGTGTGACACCTGCAGCGTTTCGTAGAAGGCAGTGTGAACTGCCCGCGGGAGAGGAACGATGCGGAAACTGAGGCTGGAATTGCGCTGGTTCCCGCATTGCACTAGTGTGAACCCAGGGTAAATGCTCAAAAGTGAGTCAGCTATCTGTAGCAGAGTAGCGAGATAATATATATATTTTTTTATTATTACAAGCACAAGGATTTATATCTAAGAAAGTCATGTTTAGGGTTTGAAAGTCCATGCCTACTTACAAATGCTTGTATTTGAAGGTGGTGAGATGGATATATAGAACATTTCATTTTATAAGTCTATCTTTGCACTTTTCCCGCAAGATCCAACTTTCCTGTCCTTCAGCCCCAAACGCAAGATCAAATTGTGGTATAAAGGCAGGTTTTATATTGTGGAGCCTAGCCACCGATGCCACAGTTTATGTGCCATGGTAAAGACAAAACTTTCCATAGACCATAATGGCACTTCATGTAGTTGTATATGAATGACTATCATTATGATCTATAGAAATTCCTGTCTTCGTCCTCATGCATTGGCTGTTTTTTTTGCTCTTTCTTCAAATTAGGAAGCTCCATTTATTAACTTCACAGCACTGTACAATTCAGTAAAACCATATTGACCTACAGTACTAACTTACAATAGGACGAAATGTGTGTTTTCTATAACAGTCTAAATGTAGAGCAACACACTTTAAATTGGTATACACAACCACCATAAAACTACAATCAATTATAAAAGGTGCTTTAAATAATCTTTAACAATTTGCAGATACACCAAAGTGGAATCCCAAATCTATAAATTTTTATAAAAGTAGGTTCCTCAGATCCACATAATAGTGAGCTGACACTCCACCTGACAACACACTGAGCAACTTACCAATGGTTGAGACCTCTAGGTAATAGAAGGTCAGATTAAGCTTGTATGCAGTTATGACCATGCTGATGGTTAAGTCCAAATTTTCATCAACATACCTTCATCTTATTTAGGATCATACAATTGTTCTTTTACCCTTATCAGTTTATCTTTAGTAGGTGATATCCCTCAATAAAAGCTTTTTTTTAGGAACAACATCCAGTTAAGATTCCTACTTCATTCCTGCTGGCTCTGCCCAACATGTCTTGGCCTATAGGTTACCATCATGGGCTGCAGTGTGAAGTTAAAAATAGGATTATATAAGGCATATTTTCTCACCCCATTATGGCCATTTCCATCCTTCTTCAAACATCACCTTGGCCTATTTCTAGGACCTGTATCAACCAGCCACAGGAACTGGTCAGCAGTACATGGCTATTGATATACCTAGACCACCCCTCAGTATACAGCATACTGAGGCATACCTGTTACCAAAATTAGCCAGCCTTCCAGAACAACCAGAGTCATGTGGCTAAATTATGTCATCACGCCAATCCTCCTTATGGCATGACCCATGATCTGAACAGTAGCTAAACAACCACCAAACCGTTGTCAGCTATTGACTGCAAATACACACAATACACATAAATAAGGAAATATGCACCATAGTAGAATAAAGCTAAATAGAATATATAGCAATCTGTATGTCAAATATAGCAAATTTTAATAATACCAACAAAACTTGCAGTACTACTCCATCTTCTCCAAGTTTGCATGGTAGTGTGCATGGTATTACAGGAGGCTAAAACAAAGGCAGATTTGGGTCATGCTTAAAATACAGATATGTGTTTAAAAATAAAAACATAACTGGATAAAAGAGGGCCATTTATATATGCTTATTTTGCACTTTAAAGTGTTTATTACCCTAAAAAAAATTGATCCTGTTCGTTAAAGCACGTTATACAGCACAGTGCTTGTGTTGTGTAATTTGGCCCCCTGTATTAACTGAAATACATGGTTGATCCTGCCTGGTTTATCATGGCTGCTGAGCCCTGACACCCTGGTCAGTTTACATGCCTCCATCATCCGCAGCTCTCCTCTGACCTCCTCTGTCCTCCTCTCCTCCCTCCCTGCCTGCCAGCTCTTACCAGTGCCACTCTGCTCCCCTACCCACTGCTATAAAATGATGTGATGTTAATACAATAGCCTCTGTTAGATAACAACATGTTCCCCAGTATCTGTGCTCTATAAAAAAATCTGATGATTTCTACCGTATTTAAAGTGCCATTCAGGGCTCCTTTTACTGCTTGGCTCTCTCCTCCTCATCTTGCCTCCTCCTGTCTGACGTCAGCGGGAGTTCTCGGCCCCTCCCACTGTAGCTGTCAGAATGGGAGAAAGAGAGCTAAGCAGTCAGGTGAGTGCCAGGAGAAACTCTGAAATAAGGTAGAAATAGTCATTTTTTTAAAATAAAGCACAGACACTGGGGCACATGTTGTTATCTAACAGAAGGGATTGTATTAACATCACATAGTGGCTTTACAACCACTTTAAGACAATATCCAGTTCTCAGCCATGTTGCCTTTTTTGCATCGTACAGTGATTCAATTTGTGAAATGCTCCAATGATTTATAGTCAAGGAAGGACCTGCTGATGTGATTAACACAAACAACCCTCAACAAAGTAATTGCTGCAAAGACTGTTTGGTCTAGGAATTCATGGCAGGATGTATGCTTAAAGTATTCCTTTCATTTTAATAAAATAAAAACGTTTCAACTGTTTAACTGTCACAGATTTGGATATTGGTAGAGGCAATTGGGTTGATTTACTAAAACTACAGAGAGCAAAATCTGCTGCAGTTCTGTATAGAAATCAACCAGCTTCCAGGTTTTTTGTAAAAGCTTAATTTATCAAGCTAAAGTTAGTAGCTGATTGGCTATCATGCACAGCTGTACCAGCTTTTGCACTGTTCAGTGTCAGTAAATCAACCCCACAGACATCAGACATTATAGATAACTCTGTATATAGGGCTACAAGTAAATAGGATGATTCCCAGAATGAATAGAATATTTTTAACAGTTCAAGGCTTCTAATATTGTTTATGAATATAGACCACGCTGCCAAAATGAGAATCAAAATTACTAATCTGTGGGCCAGATGTAAGTGTTCACACAATGAATAAACAACACCAGAAAATATAACGAATGTATCAATAATTCCCATTCAAATAACAATTGCTTGAAAAACAAAAGGTAGGTGAACAGGTGCTGGTGCCATTAGTAAACATGTGACCACTTTCAGGTACCCCACATGGATATACACTCACCACACTGGATGGACCTTCTATAACTGGATAGGTCTCACTGCTCTTTTTTGGTCGAGCCCCCTTTGTATCTTGTCATCAATTTGACTATTCACATGTACCAGGATGTGATTCCTTCCAATACCATACACCACCACTCAAAAATCTGTATCAGGAAAAAAGTTAGTTGCGCAAAGCAGCCAACTTTATTGAACCATGTAAAACCTTATGATTACATCACACTCACATGTATGTAAGCCTATAGACCAGCACCAGGTAAATGCAGCACTTTCTGATAAAGCCATGAGACTGGAAACCGACTCCAGGGATGTGATGTGACATTACCAGAAGTGAGGTGTCGGCTAGAGGATTCTGTTTTTTAAGTGTCAGTGTATTGCTTTGGAAGCAATTGCATCCTGGTACATGTGGATGGTCAAGTTGGTGACAAGATACACAGTGGGTCCAACCAAAAAAAGCCCAGAGACCTATCAAGTAATGGCAGCAGCACCTGTTCACCTACCTTTTGTTTTTGTTTTCATCTGTGACACAGAGTTTTAACACAACTAACCTAAAAAAAACCTTACAAAACACCAAAACAGAAAGCAGTCAGACTATAGAGATATTAAGGCTTGCTTTAAACTCTTAGCCTGGGTTCACACTTGAGAATGCAGCAGATCACAGCAGGAGCCCTGTGTGTAACTGTATCAGGTCCAATTTCAGCCGAATTTTGGGCTGAATTTGGACATGAAATGGACCAAAAGACGCACAGGACTCCTGTGCAATTCATACTGGAGCTGCTGCTGCGATGTGAGAGGCGGTCACAATCTCCTGCTATGCGAATTGGATGCGGAAAAAAACAGCATCCAATTCGCAATAGTGTGAACCCAGCCTTAGACATAGTTTATCTTTTATTTGTTAGTTGAGGCCTTTTATGGCACTTTAAATGTGTGCTGATGAGCTAAAGAAAAAAGTCCCTGATTGCAAAAACAAAATTTTCTGTCAGTTAATTTAGGTGGAAATACCCAGTTTTCCACAGGTTCGTCTTCTACCATTTCAAAGGACAGACTCAGTGAATCTTGTGTTGTACTCGTGTCACCCTAATGCCCTGTACACACGATCGGACATTCCAACGACAAAATCCGTCTGAATTTTTCCAGACGGATTTTGCCCCAAACTTGTCTTGCATACACACAGTCGAACAAAGTTGTCGGAAAATCCAATCGTTCAGAACGAGGTGACGTAGAACATGTACAACGGGACTATAAAGAGGCCAGTAGCCAATAACTTTTGTCTTGTAATTTATTCTGAGCATGCATGGCACTTTGTTCGTCGGAATTGTCTACACACGATTGGAATTTATACGATCGGATTTTGTGGTCGGAAAATTTTAGATCCAGCTCTCAAACTTTGTGTGTCGGAAATTCCGATGGAAAAAGTCAGATGGAGCCCACACACGATCGGATTTTCCATCGGAAAGTCCAAACGTGTATATAGGGCATAAGAGTATCTACTTCTTCAACTCATTACAGTCATATGGTCATATGGTCATTTTCCAGTTTGATAATTCTTACTGTGCTCTTTGTCCAGCTCTCTGTGCAGTTCAAACTAAAGACTTCAACTGAATTGCATATGGGAGAACATACTTTTTGTCTGTTGAAAATTTGATCTATTAGACACCATCTAAACAGAGAGAACAAGTGTGCATAGATTATGGCTTTACTGCAGTGTCCTATTCCTGGGGAAGCTCTGCATTTATCACAGGCTTTTTAAATAGATGTACGTTTGATTTCCTGGCTATAGCTACTGTGGTATTGCTTCAAGTATCTGTCAGTTACATTTTCTTACATTATTTCTGATTTCCCTATCTATCCATTTCAGATTTTCAATACTGCAGTTTTACCACAATTTTTTTCTTAATCCTGTGTGAAATCGTGTAAATACTAAATTGAGATGAACCAATACAATTTTCTTTTGTAAACAGAGCGACCATTAACATTAAACAATGTGGTTGCTGAGTGGTGATTTAAGATTGGTGGCCCATTTATCCTATGAATGGTGACTCTGTGCTAGCTTTATATTGATATATATTCCACTGAAAGTATGACCACAGCTTGTCTTGCATTTATAATGCATATATATTCTTTGACCAGTAAATCTTAAATCATTCAGGATAAGTACTTAACTAGGAATTTTAATGTTTAACATTGTATGTCAGACTTTTTCTGCCATAGTAAATTTCAAGGACAAAACATTGAACTTTGGTATAGCCCATCTAATTTGGTACATTTATAATTATCTTAATTAAAATGATTTTAATATATTATACATTTGTAAAAGGCTATTAGTATATTAATTTAAATGAGTGATTCACATAAACATAACATTAAAAGATGAGCAGGATAAAAAAAAATGAAAAGACACATTAAAGGCCAGCTTGCCTTGTGCTGCAAAGAGCCTTGTCATTAATGTGCACTTAATGCCAAAATAATGTATTAAGGTATTAAAGTTGGTTTTCATCTTATTACTATAAATGGAGGTTTAAAGCAGAGCACTGAGTATTCCTTTTGTAACATTTTATCTAACACGTTCAGTAATAGATGTGTGCCTTAAGAGATTTCTAATGTAGATTTTATAATTAAGATAATGAAATGCACTAAAAATCATTCTTCAAGCAAAGCTAGACTGGACAGTGTATGCTAGTATGCATCAAACTATTGCATTTAGGTACTAGACATATCTCAGCACATAAGCACTTGCTTTTTTGTGTCATACCATATGGTAGTAGCAACCATTTCTGGGACTTGAAATAAGACAACGAAACTAGTCTATAAGCCCATCATAATTCAGTACAGATCTAACATGCACATGGAATTTAAGAATTTACCGTATATACTCGAGTATAGGCCGACCCGAATATAAGCCGAGGCCCCCAATTTACCCCCAAAAAACTGGAAAACTTATTGACTCGTGTATAAGCCGAGGGTGAGACATGGCTGTCCATCCCTGTGTGCCCGTCCATCCCTGTGTGTGTGTCCGTCCATCCATCCCTGTGTGTGTGTCCATCCATCCATCCATCCATCCATCCCTGTGTGTGTGTCCGTCCATCCATCCCTGTGTGTGTATCCATCCATCCATCCATCCCTGTGTGTGTGTGTGTGTGTGTGTGTGTGTGTGTGTGTGTATTCATCCATCCATCCATCCCTGTGTGTGTGTGTGTATCCATCCATCCATCCATCCCTGTGTGTGTGTGTGTGTGTGTGTGTATCCATCCATCCATCCCTGTGTGTGTGTGTGTGTGTATCCATCCATCCATCCCTGTGTGTGTGTGTGTGTGTGTGTGTATCCATCCATCCATCCCTGTGTGTGTGTGTGTGTGTGTGTGTGTGTGTGTGTGTGTGTGTGTGTGTGTGTGTGTGTGTGTGTGTGTGTGTCCGTGCAGCCTTGTGTGTGTGTCCAGCCTACCTGTGTCCCAAGCCTCCGTCCCGAGCCGCCGTCGTCCCGAGCCTCCTCTGTCCCGTGCCTCCTCTGTCCCGTGCCTCCTCTGTCCCGTGCCTCCTCTGTCCCGTGCCTCCTCCGTCCCGTGCCTCCTCCGTCCCGTGTCGTGCCGATGGATCGCCGCTCTTCTCGGCGGCCATTCTACAATTCAAAAGCCGCGCCTCCGTCCTCCGCCTGTGATAGGCGGAACACTCAATTTCCCAGCAGCCTGTGTTCCGCCTATCACGGACATCCTCTCATACTCGTCCGTAGTATGAGAATGAACGGATGTCCGTGATAGGCGGAACACTGACTGCTGGGAAATTCAGTGTTCCGCCTATCACAGGCGGAGGCGGAGAAGGAGGCGCGGCTTTTGAATTTTAATGTCCGCCGTCTGTCTGCTCGATACGCTGATCGAGCAGTCAGACGGCGGTGACTCGAGTATAAGCCGAGGGGGCACTTTCAGCCTCAAAAAAGAGGCTGAAAATCTCGGCTTATACTCGAGTATATACGGTAGCTCAAACTTAAAGTAACCCAGTCTTCTGATCTCAAGATTGTCTCAAACTGATGTGGAAAGCATGCAACATTTGCCAATAAACCTGTCAACACAGGCCCTAAAAACTTTATTTAATGGTTGAGTTTTATTATTTTCAGCAATAGAGTGAACTCAAACCTTTTTCACACAGGGAAAAAATAGGATTTTTAAATACAGCTTATCTGTAAAATCCCTTTCTTGGGGACACAGAGGCTTAGCAATTGGTGGGTTAGCTGGTCACCTTCAGGTGATTGGACACTGGTAACCCTAATTACAAGTGAGTCCCTCTCCTATATAACCCCTCCCATATGGTGAGTACCTCAGTTTTGTAGCAAAGCAATAAGTACCCCAACATATAATCCCAAAAAGGGGCAGGAGCTCTGTGTCCCGTGATGTATTCCTAAGAAAAGGATTTTACAGATAAGCTGTATTTAAAAATCCTATTTTCTTGTCCATACATCATGGGACACAGAGCTTAGCAATTACTTGCTAAGAAAATCAGAAAATACAAGACCGCCAACGGACAAGAGGATCTAAACTGCTGCCTGCAGCACACTGTGCCTGAAGGCGGCATCCTCATTCCCTCTTACATCCACCTGATAGAATCTAGTGAATGTATAGACTGAAGACCAAAGTTGCAGCCTTGCAAATCTGAGCCAAGGAGGCCTGGTGATGCACTGCCCATGAAGCACTAACTGCTCTAGTTGAGTGTGCTTTACCCTGAAAAGGAGGAATCTTCTTTTTTATACCATAGGCCTGAATAATAACCTGCCAAATCCTTCTAGAAATAGTGGATTTGGATGCTGCCTGGCCATTTCTGGGCCTACTGGCAGAATAAACAGACAATCAGACTTTCGTATCTGAACGATTGCCTGCAGATAGATACTGACTGCTCTTACAACATTGAGCGAGTATAACAACTCCTCTTCCACAGACTGCGGATATGGAAGAAAGGATGGTAGGATCACATCTTGATTCCGATGGAGTCCTGACACTACCTTAGGTAGGAAAGTCAGGTGAGGATGCAACACCACCCTGTTTTTGTGAATAATCAAGTATGGCTCTTTACAAGAAAGAGCCGCTAATTCTGATAGCCTTCTAGCCGAGGAAATGACTACCAAAAAGACCAGCTTTTTTGTCAGAAGAATTAAAGAAGCATGGTGTAATGGTTCCAAGGGTGGTTCCAAGGGTTCAAAGGGTTGTTCTTGTAAAACAGACAAAACCAAATTCATATCCCATGGGCACACAGGAGGTTTGACCAGTGGATTCAACAAACAAACAAACAAACAAAGAAACAAGAGAGAGAGGAAAAAAGGGTGTAGAGAGAAAGACAAAAACCCAGAGAGAGGGGTACAACATGAAGTGCATAGGGAATGGGCCCAAGCTAGCCACCTCCCCTAGAGCTTCACATGTACATAATCAGCCCAAGGGCTCCAGATAGTTTTAAAATGCTTAGTAGTGTCATTGACCACACTAGTAAATTGTTTGTTGAGCATAATCCAGGATATCTTTCTTCTGTATAATGACATGCACACAAAAGTCTTCTTCCATGAGTGGATTATAGTGAGATTTGCTGCTAACAACATAAAAAAAATAGTTGTTGTTTACATCGAGGTAGGTTTTCAACAGGTTCATTTAACCACTTAAGCCCCGGACCAATTTGCAGCCAAAGGACCAAGCCCCTTTTTGCGATTTGGCACTGCATCGCTTTAACTGACAATTGCGCGGTCGTGCAACGTGGCTCCCAAACAAAATTGGCGTCTTTTTTTCCCACAATTAGCGCTTTCTTTTAGTGGTATTTGATTACCTCTGCGGTTTTTATTTTTTGCGCTATAAACAAAAATAGAGTGACAATTTTGAAAAAAATTCAATATTTTTTACTTTTTGCTATAATAAATTTCCCCCAAAAATATATATATATATAAAAAAATTTTTTTCCCCAGTTTAGGCTGATACGCAGTCTTCTACATATTTTTGGTAAAAAATCGTAATTAGTGATTATTGATTGGTTTGCGCAAAAGTTATAGCGTTTACAAAATAGGGGATAGTTTTATAGCATTTTCATTAATATTTTTTTTACTAGTAATGGCAGCGATCAGCGATTTTTATTGCGATTGCGACATTATGGCGGACACATCGGACATTTTTGACACATTTTTGGGACCATTGTCATTTATGCAGCAATCAGTGCTATTTAAATGCAATGATTCCTGTGTAAATGACACTGGCAGTGAAGGAGTTAACCACTAGGGGGCAGTGTAGGTGTCATGTATGATGTTATGTGTTTTTTTATTGTAGGGGAGCGTGGCCTGGCATGTGACATCACTGATCGTCTTTCCCTATAAAAGGGAAGAGACGATTGGTGACAGCCACAGTAGGAAGCGTCTGAGTAAACAAACCTCTCCTCGTTCTTCAGCTATGTGACCCGATCACTGGTCCCGTGGCCACGGTCACGGAGCTCAGGCCCGGGTGCCCAGCCGTGCCATTCTGCTGACAATCATCGGCGTGAGGCGGTCCTTAAGTGGTTAATAAAGCAATTTGAGGTTGTTGGGGGACTGGAATCCCTGAAATTTTCTGTATCAGAGCAAAAAACGTGTTACAGAAACCCCTCAACCTCTGACATTCCCACCATATACATAAACCCAGTGAATTAAATTATCGAAAGCATAGGGGTGAAGAAGATGGATATACCCTCGACAAACGGAGCGGAATCATATCCCACCTAGTCATAACCTTGACATTGGCCTCTATCAGAGAGAAATTCAATATGCCTTTATAAATCTAATTTAAGAGAAGGAGTGCTATTGTTCCACCTCCCTTTCAGAGGCAAGATCCAAATCCCACACCCACATGTAAGAGAATCCGTCGGGAGAGTCCAGCAGCAGTATGTATTAATAGAAACGGTATAATGTCTTTGCCAGTATCCTAACCTCGTGCAGACAGCAGTATATCACAAGTGTCTAAGAATTACTATATTCACTACTAAATGGATGATAAAAAAATATATTTTTAAACAATTTGTATTCCTATATAACCCCTTATTAACCCATAATTAACCCTATTCAGTCCTAAAATGACACCTTCCACTTCTTCTCCCACTGTTCTGCTGACTATTTCAATTTTTTACCAT
Source organism: Lithobates pipiens (assembly GCF_037356315.1). Taxonomy (NCBI): domain Eukaryota; kingdom Metazoa; phylum Chordata; class Amphibia; order Anura; family Ranidae; genus Lithobates; species Lithobates pipiens. Next base: position 159,340,238 of record NW_027507785.1, read on the forward strand.
AATATTCAAACTTTTTTGTTTGCATTCATGTTGTGTATTTTGTATAAAAAATGTGAGAAAATTAAAAAGCAGTGCCTTTTTTTCATTTACAAATAACTTTCCTGTGCTTTGTGCCAGAAATATCATTAATATAAGGACAAACTTTACAATAAAATGTTTACTTTTATATACATACATAAATAAATCCAATTTTTTTTTTTTATTGTAAAAATTTCAATCTACACCTTTTTGTCTGAAGAGTACATATAAAATAATCATAGAAAACTATTTTGTAAAAAGTCTAGCTTGTCCCCAAAAGAACAATGTATATTTTACTCTGTTATCCTAAGTAACGCTAAAATTTTCACCAAATAAACAGGCCCATAGCAGAAGTATGAAAACTGCTCAAGTTCATAAAGGGTATAAAAATATGAATGCTGAAGTGGTTAAAATCAATATGAAACTGCACATAAAACTACAGCCTCATTCACACAAATAGTTACATGAATCTGATAATATGCATTTCTATGGGTTGTAGAACATTTGTAAATGCTTATAAATGTGTAAAATTACTTTTAAATGGTATAATTCACACTGTGTTTACTTGTGTTCCATTGCATTCAGCTTTTTTGTTTTAAACTCAAAAATACTATGTAAAAATATGCAAAAAAAAAAAAAAAAAGAGAAAAGGGAGTGGTGCACTTATTCAATATAACGTGCCATGAAATAAACTAAACTAAACTAAAAATGCAAACAAAAGTCAAAGTAAAGCCCAATGGTATGACTCAGTTTATATAGAGATGGATATCTCATAGAAAAAACTTAATAGGGGAGACAAAACAAAGCATCAATCCCTCATCGACTGTAAAATTTATAAATTGGCAGCTTACCTCCAGCAATGACCAAAAGGTCAAACAAGGATCATCAGGCAGCAAATGGGGACTCCTGCTGGTGGATCTGTGAAGAGATTCAGGTCCCAAGCGAAGACGAAATGCTGCATGTAATCTTAGCATCAATACATCCTGCACTCATCAATGGGTAATTCCATATATAGAGAAAAAGCTTGCTCCAAAGGATAAATACTTCTTGTGTGAATGGCACTCAAAGGAAACAACGAACAACCATAGTGCAATATTGTCTGATAAAATAAACTTGTTTAATAAAAGAATCTGCTTACATGAAGTAAGAAAAAAGTGCAGTATAAAATGGGAGCAGTGACACACTCGTCTCCTCGCTGCACTTCCGTAATGGGCATCGGAAGTGACGTCACAAGATTACACCCAAATGTGACATCCATGGGTAGGGCCTTGTGACGTCACTTCCAATGCCCATTACAGAAGCATGGTGAGGAGGCGAGTGTGTCACTACTCCCATTTTATACTGCGTTTTTTGTTCTTACTTGATGTAAGCAGCTTCTTTTATTAAACAAGTTTATTTTATCTGGCAATATTGCACTATGGTTGTTCTTTGTTTCTTTTGAGTGCCATTCACACAAGAAGTATTCTTTTAGTGCATGGGTGGAGCCTTGTGACGTCACTTCCAGTGCCGATTACGGAAGCGTAGTGAAGAGGAGAGTGTGTCACTACCCCCATTTTATACTGCAGTTTTTGTGTAATGTAAAGGAGTCCAGAGGTGCAGGGTGCTGTGCAATGTATAGGGGTTCAGGGGTGTAGGGTGCATTGTAATATAAAGAGTTCCAGATGTGCAAGGTGCTGTATAATGTGCAGGTGTCCAGAGGTGCAGGGTGCTGTGTAATGTAAAGAGGTCCAGAGGTGCAGGGTGCTGTGTAATGTAAAGAGGTCCAGAGGAGCAGGGTGCTGTGTAATGTAAAGGAGACCAGAGATGCAGGGTGCTGTGTAATGTGCAGGGGGGTCCAGAGCTGCGGGGGGGCTGTGTAAGGGAGTCCAGTTGTGGAGTGGGGATAAAAAGTAGTGACAAATAGATATTAGGTGATGCAGAGGTATGCAGAGGGCACAATGGGGTGTTTTTACATTTTAAAGTTGGGGGGTGCCAGATATAAGATCTGCCTGAGGGGCCAAATGCTCTAGGTATGCCCCTGCCTATATCTGAGGAGGGAAGAAGCGCCTATTGTTATACCACCATCGCAGGCTCCTTCCTGCTCCAAACCCACTCGATGTTTTTCCCAGGATCTCATGGACAACTCACAGGGCCCATATGGATAAATTTCAGGGCATACATCCTACACCACAGGAACGTGGGATTTCAGGTATTCAGCCACTGAAACCGCTACACCTCTTCCCGCATGGAACATATAATTAAAAAGGAAACACACTACATATAGCATGATGCTGTTTAAAAACTGCTATTTAATCTTATGCCATGTACACATGACCGGATTTTCCGGCAGACTAGGTCCAAAGGTCTTCCCGACGGACTTTCCATGGTGTTCCGACGGACTTTCCGAACGAATGGACTTGGCCGCACACGAACAGACTATGTCCATTCGAAAGTCCATTTGTTTTGAACGTGATGATGCAAGACGGGACTAAAAAAGAAAGTTCAATAGCCAGTAGCCAATAGCTTCCCTTGCGTCGTATTTGGTCCGTCGGACCAGCATACAGACTAATGTTTTTCCCGATAGGAATTAAATCGGTCGGACAGATTTGAAACATGTTTTATTTCTAGGTCCATCTGATTTTTTTTAACTAAAAACGATTGGATTAGCCCACACACGATCGGATTGTCCGACAAACTGATTCAGTCGGATCTAGTCGTGCGTACGCGGCATTAGTGTATACGCTATCAAAAAAAGTAAAAAAACTATTTGTGCATGCATTTTCTATATCTCAAGTATTATTTAATGTTTGCTGATTTTGCATACAAACTTTTTTGGGACTTTATTTCAAACATAATTTCACGTGGTGTATTGTAGATTTAAAGGGACATTACCTATGTTTGATGTTTGTGAACACTGAGGATAGCGCGTTACATGTATGATTTTAGATGATTATTAATATCTGTATGTGGGTATTTATGTTGGCAGCTTTAAGTTTACATTTTATTTTTAACGCTGAGTTGTGATTTATAACAAATTTTCACACATTGTTGGTAGGTTTTTGCATTTATTTGCACAGAGTTGTTTTTTTGTTTGTTTTTTTAGTTTAGTAAAATATAATAAGAGAACAGTTGGCATATAAGGTCCAGTGAAAAATCCTATAATTTAAAAATTAGCTGTGAAGAACCCCTCAAGCATAAGTCTGTAGAGTAAGACTGGGAAGATGGAAAGAATAGGGAAAGGGGGGCTACAGCTCGAGGACATACAGAAAATGGAGTGATGAAGAAAGAAAAAAAAGGGGAGGAGGGTTAGCTTAAAACAACTTAGACACACCAATATGTCCCTGAAGCTAAGGCAGACCATAGCATAGACAGATCAAAATCCCATTGGTCCAACAGAAACCAACCGAATTTTTATGCATCTCCATGGGCAGGCTAGTTGTACTAAAGGAGATCTATCGTTCGATTTCAGTACAAACAGTCTGTCAGGTTTTTCTTGTGTGATCACTGCCGGTGGCTATAGCCACTAGCAGTGATTATTGTATCCATCACAACACATTAGCGCAGCGGGAGGGATTCCCCCATAAACAGCTGTGGTTGAAGTAAAAAAATTGCATACTCAGACGAAGGTACATTTTGCCCCCTCCCCCTACCCCCATTCGTCCTCAATATCAGTGTGTAATAAGGCGGGGTATTCTTTCCCTGCCTCCCCTTATTTGCTATGGGCAGGTGGCAGGTGAGGCAAACTAAAACTTCCATGTGGTGCCAGGTAGGCAAGATGGTGCAGTGTTAGTTAACAGAGGACAGATATTTTAAACCAAGTCCCGAAGCTATTCTTTAAATGTTTTACTTTTGTTTGTCTGCATCTTTTAAAAATAATTTTAGGCCTGAAGATTACTTAAAACCGCCAAAACATTAAATATTTTCTGAAAGCAAACGCTAGAGAATAAAATGTTGGTACTTCCAATTTTTTATGTTAAATGATATTAGTGCAAAAATGAGGTCAATAATAGACAAACGCAAATTTTAGGGCACATAAATGCAATAAATTAACCCATTTTTTGTACAATATAAAAGATAAGGTTGAGCTGAATAAATAGATACCCAGCATGTGAAACCTTAGAGACACACACACACACACACACACACACACACACACACACACACACACACACACACACACACATACGAAAATGCGTTTGTTGGGGTACCTACATACAGAAACAGAAAAATTCTAGCATCAGAACCCCTGCATAACACTAAACTGATGACTTGTAGGGGCTTTGTACGTGTGCGTGAAAAATTTCAGTACCCTATATTTTTTCAGAGAATGCTTTAAATGCCCTACAGGTCACAGGTTAAATGGCAGGGGTTTTGATTCTAGGATCAGTGTTCTCACTCGGGTATGCGTGGTGATCCATGACATGTGTAGGGGGATCACAGGAGCCAAAGTGCATGCATTTTTGTATGCTTGTGTGTGTGTGTGTGTGTGTGGGGGGGGGGGGGGTCACATTTGTTTGTTTTTAAATTTTTTATGTGTCTCTTTGAATGTTTTAAAACATTTATTTTATTTTAAATTTTTGCTATTTTTATTCTTTATGATTTTGTTACATAACATGTATTGCTATCATATAGGGGACCAATAGCCCCCTATGTGAAAGCATATAGGTGACAGGTACTCTTTATTAGACATTCAGGGTCTATTAGAACCTGAATGTCTCCTCTGTACTCTGCTGCAGCTGATAGAACACATATCACATTCCATCAGCTGCTTCTCTGAGCACAGCTCCTATAGAATTGCATTTTACTACTCCCCCATCCCTGCGCCTTAAGGCAGCTGCTTAAGCTGCCTTGTGCTGTTGCCAGCACTGGCCATGGCTGTTCCTGAGGCGGCAGTGTGCCCTAGGGGAATGCCCAGTTTCCCTAACGGTAGTCACAAGTCTCTGACACTACTTACAGGACCCATGCTCTTTGTACTTCAACCACCGATGCCTCCTGCTTCTGGGATCTGTCACTTCCCCTTCTAGTTCCACTTACAAACACAATGAAGCCACACACCACAAATCCACGTAGCCTAAAACAATTTATTAGTCCAGCGAAACTCAGACACTTTAAAGTACATTGGGCTCCGTTAAGTGGTATTTTCCTCTTTAAAGTTTGTGGTAAAATACTCATAGTGTTTTTTAAATGATTTTTAGCAATTCACAAAAAACACTCCTAAAATACCTCATGCAGTATTTCATTGAAACATGTGGTATTTATCTCATGAAACAATGTGAAACCATGAACCCATGTGATATTTTATCTCATGTGTTATCCAGTGGTATGGAAAAAGTAGAGAAAAATCAGTTTTTATTGCTAATAAAGAGCTCACCAGCTCAGTGCAATCCCTGCAGCATATGTATTAATACAAAAGAAAAGAGGTGACTAGAATACCAGTCAAAGGGAAATACAACATTGCCTTTTTTATTGGTGGAAGAAGGGTATTTCTATGTGTGTAATTTTTGGTGCTATTTTCCCCTGGTAGCCTCTTGAAGAACCTTAGGATTCCATGGAACCTTGGTTGAGAAAACCTGTTTTATGCTCTATTCACACTAATGCATTTTTTTTTCATGCTTTTTGCTTTTTGCAGAAACGCAGGACAATTATTTTTAAAATGGGTTCCTATGGAACACATTCACATCAATGCATTTTTGTGCCTCTGCATTTTTGGAAAGGATTAGGGACTTTTTTTCTGACAGCATGCAGCGTTTTGCATGTAATAAACTTCAATGGACCCATATCCAAAACGCAAGTACTGCATTCTTGCCGTGATTTTACCGCAATTTTGCTGCAAATTGCATTTAGTTTCATTTTTTGCTTTACATTCACTGTATATAGCTAGTTGCTAAGAAGCGGCCAGGAAGCTGGCTGCCGTATCCTTAACAACCGATGAGTAACCAGCTGCCAGTGGGACTCCCCACTGACTGCTGAATGTAAAAAAAAGAATTGCTGGCAAAAGAAAAAAATAGTTGTGAAAAAAAATGGCATGGGATCCTCCCCAGGTCAATACCAGAGTCCTTCTGGTCTGGTATAGATTTGGAGGGGGACACCATCCCCCCATGTAAAAAAAAATGGCGTGGGACCCCCCAAAATCCATACTAGACCCTTATCCGAGCATGCAACCCGGCAGGTCAGGAAAGGGAGGGGAAGAGTGAGCGCCTCCATCTCCTGAACCATACCAGGCTGCATGCCCTTAACATGAGGTTGCTTTGGGGCAGGAAGGGTCTCTTTCTGACAACCCTGGGCAGTGGTTGTGGGGGTCTGCGGGCAGGGGGCTTAATGGAATCTGGCCCCCTTTAACAAGGGGACTCCCAAAACCCGCCCCCCCATGTTAATGAGTATGGGGTACATTGTATCCCTACCCATTAACCAAAAAAAAAAGAAGTGTTGTGTTACAAAATGCAAGAGACGGTTTTTGACAAGTCCTTTATTAAGAATCATGTCTTCTCCCTCTGCTGTCTTCTCCCTCCAGTCTTCCTTCTCCCTCCTCTCTCTTCGGTGGTTTGTGCTCTCTCCGCTGTCTTCTCCCTTCGGTGGCTGCTTCTCCCTTTTTGCTCTCCAGTGATGTCTTGTTCATCCACTGCTCATAAAAATAAAAAGCACGATCATCCTCCAATGCTGGCTGCCTCTGTTGTGCTGGCTCCTGCTGTCTGATATTTCTTATATAGCCATGACCATCCAGTGATGTCCCCTGTAGAGCCCGTCCCTTTTGATGTCATGTGACATGACCGAAGCGAGAGAAGCCAGGATCTGGGGGTTCCCCATGTTAAAGCGAGCTTTCAGATTCCGATAAGTCCCCTGTCCACAGACCCCCACAACCACTGCCCAAGGTTGTCGGGAAGAGACCATTGTCCCCATCAACACTGGGGCAAGGTGCTTTGGGATGGGGGGCAGAACCCTCCCCCCCCCTCAAAGCACCCCCCCATGCTGAGGGAATTTGGCCTGTTATGGTTCAGGAGGGAGGGCACTCACTGGTCCCCTCCCTTTCCTGACCTGCTGGGCTGCATGCTCGAATAAGGGTCTGGTATGGATTTTGGATGCAATTTTTTTAAAGATTATGGTGTGGGGGTGTCCCCTTCAAATCCATACCAGAATCAATGACTTGCCACACATACTCTCAGGATCTGGTCACTGAAATGTTAGCATACATACTCTGGAGACTAAATACTGAGGACTTTCTAAACTTTTTTGAGACTGCCAATTGAGGGGTTTGCTATCTTATACCAGAGACTCAGCACTAAGGGACAAACGCGCCTGTGCTCGGGATTGGTTTTTGAGAGGTTAATGCCCATGTGCTGGAGACACATGTTAACAAATATGCAGTGAAGCATGGCCCATGAGGATTTAACCCATGTGTGACCTAAAGTCATGGATACCTACATTTCAAGACTAAATGTAGACTGTCGTTTACAGCCTTGTCTGACAGCTAACAACCAAGCACAGTGATGGCTGCTAGCTATCAGGGTGGTAACTTAGGTAACTTAGGCATTGTGCAAAGGAATATTATTCTGCATATTGCATTTTGTAGATGCCACAGGGTCAACACACATGTGAAACTGGCCGCTGAGGGGGTTATGTACCTAGGCTAGAGCTAGATGGGTTAATGCACATATGCTCTAGAGTGACCACTAATGTATATTTTCTGGGGGTAAATGCACATACCTTGTGAGGGTGAAAACTAGCTAGTAAGCTCTTTATGCTGGAGGCACATCTCCTTGTTGGTATTGACACTGCTAAGAGAGATGTGTTTATTGGGAGCAGAATACATAAAAAGACCATTGTGTGTTCTGGTGGTAGGACCCCACTGATAGAACATGCCCTGCTCAGCTAAATTCAGCACTTAAAGTGGCTGTTAAGCTACTATGTTATGTTTATACCATCCCCTCTGTTAGTTAACAACATGTGTCCTAGTGTCTGTGCTTTATAAAAAAATGAAGATTTCTTCCTGATTTCACAGCACCTCCCGGCGCTCACGTGACTCCTCGGCTCTCTCCTCTCCCCACTTGAAACCTGCAGTGGACGGAGCTGAGAACTCCTGTTGATGTCATCCGGGAGGAGGGGAGGAGAGGAGGAGAGAGCTGAGGAGTTACAAGAGCGCCGGGAGGCACTGTAAAATAAGGTAGAAATCTGCATTTTTTTTTATAAAACACAGACACTAGCACATGTTATCTAACAGAGGGGATGGCATAAACATAACATAGTTTTGTACCAGCGGGGAGCAGAGCGATGCTGGTACAAGCTGACAGACAGGGGGAAGGGGGAGAGGACAGAGGAGGAAAGGAGAGCTGCAAATGATGGAGGTGTGTAATATGACCACGGTGTCAAAGCTCAGCCGCCATGATAAACCATGGTGAGTTTACAGGGGGGGAGAACCAGGCAGGATCAGGCAGGTATTTCAGGTGATACAGGGGGCAAATTACACAGCACAAGCACTATGCTGTATAACATGCTTTAGGGGAACAGGTTCCAGCTTTTTTTTAGGGTAACAAACACTTTAACCCAGTAATTTTACCAAAAAGAATGGAATGTCAATGTAAGGTCCATAAAAGACATGGGTGAGAAAATTTGGGTGGAGGAACTTGATTGGCCTGCACACAGTCCTGACCTCAACCCGACAGAACACATTTGGGATGAATTAGAGCGGAGACTGCAAGTCAGGCCTTCTCAACCAACTTCAGTGCCTGACCTCACAAATGCGCTTCTGGAAGAATGGTCAAACATTCCTATAGACACACTTCCCAGAAGAGTTGAAGCTGTTATAACTCGAAAAAGGGTGGGCCAACTCAATACTGAACCCTACGGACTAAGACTGGGATACCATTAAAGTTAATGGGCATGTAAAGGCAGGTGTCCCAATAATTTTGGCAATATAATGTATTTACATAATGCATGTAGATGCACCTACACACATATACATCTTTATGGTCCACAAAATGCTATGTATTGCTAAGCATACAAAACGGCATGCAAACAGTGTGGGCATAGCACACAAAAAACATGGCAAAGCATACACAATAAAATCAAAAAACCTTGGGCCAACAAAGCTCAGAGTGAAAAGTAATTCAAATAATAATCATTCCTCTGAACTGATGTAGAAGAACAAAGTTGAGTGGGAGTAATGATATTTTTAACACTCGTGACCTTCCTGTATACCACTCAGGGGCAATTCAAAGTTGGGAATCGAGGAAGGGATCAAATTAAAGAATCCCCCAGCATCTATGCAAAATCATTTGGATCTTTAAGCTGAACTCTTTATCTCCAGCAGGATTAAATGAGGAACTGAAAAACGTTGCTTTAATAAAGGCTTGCATGAACCACTTGCAGACCACCCACCACAGTTTTACTACGGCAAGGTGGCTCAGCTGCGCAATTCTCCATAGGTGTACATCGTTTCATTCACTATTACATGTGGGTGTGCACGCCGATTGGCCAGCGGGGGGACCAATTACTGGTTCTACCAGACGCGGTGTCTGATGGCTGCCCGCCGCCATTGTTCTCCGCAGAGACAGAACGGGGATCTGCCAAAGTAAACAAGGCAGATCACCGTTCTGACAGGGGAGGACACAGGCTATTGTCTTCTTGCTATGCAGGAAGACGGTTTTCTGTGTTCTACCAGTCAGACTGTCCCTCATACAGTTAGTAAACACACCTAGGGACCGCAATTAACCCCTCGGTCATCCCCGATGTTAACCTCTTTCCTGCCAGTATCATTTATAGAGTGATCAGTGCATACTTTTAGCACTGATCACTGTAATAAGGTCACTTGGCTTCAAAAAAGTAAAAAAAAAAAGTTTATAAAAATGGCATAAATCTATCCCCTATTTTGTGCACGCTATAACTTTTGCGCAAACCAATAAATATACACTTATTGGGATTTTCTTTATCAAAAATATGTAGCAGAATACATATTGGCCTAAGCTGATGGAGAAATTAGATTTTTTTTTATTTTCTAGGTATGTTTTATAGTAGAAAGTAATAAATAGTTTTTGTTTTGTTTTTTTGTTTATAGTGCAAAAAATAAAAACCACAGACGTAATCACAGGCCACCAAAAAGAACCCTCTATTTGTTGGAAAAAAAGGACATCGATTTTATTTGTGTACAGAGTTGCACGACTGCGCAATTCTTAGTTAAAATAACGCAGTGCCATATAGCAAAAAATTACCTGGTCATTAAGGGGCCAAATCCTTCCGGTCCTTAAGTGGTTAATATACTACACTAGAGCAGTTGCACTGTATTTCGCTTCCCCTTGGTTGACAGCATCATGCCTTCAGTGGTAGTTGTTTATGTCTAGCCCAGGGTTGCCCGCTCAATCACTCTTTGGTGCTTACGTTGGTGTTTACTTTGTACCTCATTGCTTTTGAGTTGCTAACACTTTGCCTCTTTGTTATCTTGTGCAGTAGAATATTAGCATTGATTGTGTTCCCCTGTTTGTCTTATTTTAGAGTAAGCATTGCCATCCTGAGAGTTCCCATCCTTTGGTGTTCAGGTTATTTTGTTGTCTTTTTTACAATGCCAATAACACAGAGGGGGGTGGGGTGGGAAAATTTTATGACACATGCAAAAATCTTTGTTCATTTATTTTACATTGAGGGGTACAGGAATTTGGGAATTGTTCACAGTTGAGATGTCCAAATGCTGCCCAACTGAGGGGTAGGCAACAGTCCCTAAGGGATCCCAAAGATGTGGATATTATTCTACAAAGAGTATATGAAAAAAACAACTCCTAAACAATGCCAAATAAAGAAAATGTCAAGCAAAGTAGGAATATTGCCACAACAATGGAGAGGGCACTGAGGAGCAGTGTAGTGCTCCAGACCAGGACAGATAATCACTTGTAAGAGGAACTTGACCAGCACAAAAATTACTTGACCAGCAAAAGCAGAGGTCCAACCAATTATCCACCAAGAAAAAAAAAAAACACTAGTCAAACAGGTGAAAACCAGACTAAGGCCGCGTACACACGGGCGGATTGTCTGCCCAACTTAGTCCGCTGAACCGTGTTTCAGCGGACAATCCACTCGTGTGTGGGCTTCAGCGGACTTTTTCAGCGGACAGTCTGACGGACTAAGTCTTTCGGAATTTCCGTAATTTTGTCCGTCCAAACTTGGTTTCAGCGGACAGTCCGCTCGTGTGTAGGCAAGTTGGACGGACTAAGTATGGCGCATGCTCAGAAAGGATTTACACAGCCGAAGGTTGCTTTGCAGTGTATTGGACGTCGTATTTCTAGTCCCGTCGTACGTGCTGTATACGTCATCGCGCAAGCTTTCAGCGGACTGTCTGTTCATCGTGTGTGGTCAAGTCCGTTCATTCAAAAGTTGAACGGACTGTCTCTCGGATTGTCTGACGAACTTAGTTGGGCAGACAATCCGCCCGTGTGTACGCGGCCTTAGATGAGCAACATAAATAAATGTCTCCTGGACCAATTCACAAAAACAGAGCCCTGAGGGGAAGCTTAAAGAGACATACCATGTCCAACAGAAAGACTATTTGTACTGTATTTTATATGCTATATGTCCGAAAGAGAGACTAGCCAGTCCAGAGAAGGAGGCTTACGTCTAACATTTCAAACCCTTTACTTTTGGGAAAAGGAACACCATGATAAAGAATGACATTACCTGATTAGACATTTGAGCTTCTATAGAGATGGCCATGGGTGTGAAAACCCTCACAGTATAAAATCTGAATGGATAAAAAGGAAAAACCTTTAAGCTGGAAAAAAAATGAAGGCTACTAATCCTGAATCCCTATTTAGGATGGGTAGCGTGAACAACAATATCCACATACATGGAAGGGAAGGGATGAGGGAAGGCCATAACCCAGGCTGGTGTGCAAGAACAACAGGGCCAAAAGGAAAAGTTCCTTTCAATCAACACCAGAGGTGTTTCTGGGGTGTAATAGTAACATTGTAAACATCCGAACCACTAATCATCTATATGGTTCAAGAATAACCCAACTTACTTCTGAAAACTGCAGTATCCTGCACCAAGAAACCTTAATGCTATTACTAGGAGAGTTAACTTAAGAGGATAGGAAAAAGAAAGGATTTAAGTAGACTTCCCCAGAAGACCTAATTTCGACCACAGTAATTGGACAGTATCTCTCAGTGATTAGGTCCCATGAAGGCCTTCAGACTTATACTATTCCTCTTAGGAGGAAATGTGCATCAGTATCTCATCTTGTTTGTCTACTCACCGCCCAGGGGAGTACAGGGCTCCCCAGCACTGGACACTTTTAGGGACACTCAACTGCTGAACTCTGCTGAACATAGGAAGCAGACCAGCCTACTTATTGTAGGGAGATTTTCCTTAGCTTTCAGAAGGTAAAGGGGCTGCTTCATTCAGGTGATGTCCAGCAGAGGTCAGGACAAAAGAGTGACCCACAGAAGACCCCCCCCCCCCCCCCCCACAGCCTTGCCAGGATAGAAGATACACCCATTGGAGTGGTCCTTCCAGTGTGGGAGAAAAGAAACATCCTATACCTCACCATATAACTAAACAACCACCTCGCATACCTCCCTAGTGTGATATCTAATGTGTGGCTGCCAGCAAACACGTGTCCCCACATGAAATTATTTAACAAAAATAAAGGCAATGTGACGCTACTCTGAACCAATAAAGTGACCATAAAGTATTTGTGTAAAACACCCTACACAAAATTATTATTAAGTTATATATATTAAGTGTGAATAAGATGTGTAAAAAACACACAGCACAAAAACTGCCCAGTGAAACCAAATATTTAAAAAATATTATATATACCCCCCCAGGGGTTACATATGCTGTAAACCAGTGTATGTAATATGTGTAATACTGATGTCACCCTCCAAGGATACTATAGAGATATACAGCCAAAATGGGTAGCAAACCCCACCCCCCCGCCCCCAAAAACCCAGAAGTGTGCACAATAAAATGCAATATAACAATAATTGTGTTACCCTCTGCAAATTATTGAAGTCAACCATAAAATGCAATTAAACAGTATTATGAAGGAAAATAAAGTAAATATAATAAATATTCATACATATATCCTGTAAATCTGTGCAACAGTTCTCATATAAAGTGTGTGCACTTCTCATTTAAAACACATACAGTGACTGTATGCTAATCATAACACCATGTGAATCCTTCACTACCAGTAAGGATGGCAGCTCACCTTAAAGATTGGACCTAATACATATAGGTCTAATGCGCATTGCCCTTTTTGAGTTGTGGCCAACTCATATCTTGATATTTCTCCACTGATTACTTCACTAGGATGAGGGTCGGAAGGTCAGCTGGTGTATATAAATCCAGTCCTTAAAGGTTAGGTTAATATGCTCAAAGAAACAAGGAAGGAACGATCATCGCACAAGACATCCATAAAAACTTGCAAAAGATGTATTAAAAACTTCTTAACATACATTCACATTTAAAAAATCACCATGCTCTTCCTGGATCGATGATGTAATTGGCTCCGTCTGACATGTTTCATATCAAGTCACATCACAAAACATGTCAGGGCGGAGCCAATGACATTATCCATGATCCAGGAAGTGAATGCCGATGTTTTATGCTCCTTAACCACTTTCAGACCGGACCATTTTGCTGGTAAATGACCAGAGGTGTTTTTACACTTTGGCACTGCGCTGCTTTAACTGGTAATTGCGCGGTCATGCAATGTTGTACCCAAACGAAATTTGCGTCCTTTTCTTCCCACAAATAGAGCTTTCTTTTAAAGGTATTTGACTGACTCTGCAATTTTTATTTTTTGCGATATAAACGTAAAAAGACCGCAAATTTTGAAAAAAAATGATATTTTCTAATTTTTGTTATTAGAAAAATCCAATAAACTCAATTTTAGTCATACATTTAGGCCAAAATGTATTCAGCCACATGTCTTTGGTAAAAAAAAAGTCAATAACTGTATATTTATTGGTTTGCGCAAAAGTTGTCACATCTACAAACTAAGGTACATTTTCTGGAATTTACGCAGCTTTTAGTTTATGACTGCCTATCTCATTTCTTGAGGTGCTAAAATGGCAGGGCAGTACAAAACCCCCCCAAATGACCCCATTTTGGAAAGTAGACACCCTAAGGAAATTGATAAGAGGCATGTTGAGCCCATTGAATATTCTATTTTTTTGCCGCAAGCGATTGAATAATGACAAAAACATTTTATTTATTTTTTTTTACACAAAGTTGTCACTAAATGATATATTGCTCACACATGCCATGGTTATATGTGGAATTGTACCCCAAAATACATTCTGCTGCTTCTCCTGAGTACGGGGATACCACATGTGGTCGACTTTTTGGAAGCCTAGCCGCGTACGGGGCCCCGAAAGCCAAGCACCGCCTTCAGGATTTCTAAGGGCGTACATTTTTGATTTCACGCCTCACTACCTATTACAGTTTTGAAGGCCATAAAATGCCAAGATGGCACAAAACCCCCACAAATGACCCATTTTAGAAAGTAGACACCCCAAGCTATTTGCTGAGAGGCATGTTGAGTCCATGGAATATTTTATATTTTGCCACAAGTTGCGGGAAAATTACAAACTTTTATTTTTTTTTCTTTTTTTTTCACAAAGTTGTCACTAAATGATATATTGCTTACACATGCCATGGGCATATGTGAAATGACACCCCAAAATAAATTCTGCTGCTTCTCCTGAGTACGGGGATACCACATGTGTGGGACTTTTTGGGAGCCTAGTCGCGTACGGGGCCCCGAAAACCAAGAACCGCCTTCAGGATTTCTAAGGGTGTAAATTTTTGATTTCACACCTCACTACCTATCACAGTTTTGAAGGCCATAAAATGCCAAAATAGCACAAAACCCCCCAAAATGACCCCATTTTGGAAAGTAGACACCCCAAGCTATTTGCCGAGAGGCATGGTGAGTATTTTGCAGCTCTCATTTGTTTTTGAAAATGAAGAAAAAAAAAATAATGTATATTTTTTTTCTTTTTTTCAATTTTCAAAACTTTGTGACAAAAATGAAGGTCTGCAAAATACTAACCATACCTCTCGGCAAATAGCTTGGGGTGTCTCCTTTCCAAAATGGGGTCACTTGGGGGGATTTTGTGCTATCTGGGCATTCCATGGCCTCCGAAACTGTGATAGGCAGTGAGGAATGAAATCAAAAATTTACACCCTTAGAAATCCTGAAGGTGGTGCTTGGATTTTGGGGTACCGTACGCGGTTAGGCTCCCAAAAGGTCTCACACTTGTGGTATCCCCGTACTCAGGAGAAGCAACAGAATGTATTTTGGGGTGTAATTTCACATATAACCATGGCATGTTTGAGCAATATATCATTTAATGACGACTTTGTGCAAAAAAATAAATAAATAAATAATAATGTATTTTTTCCACAACTTTTGTCAAAATATAAAATATTCCATGGACTCGACATGCCTCTCAGAAAATAGCTTGGGGTGTCTACTTTCTAAAATGGGGTCATTTGGGGAGGTTTTGAACTGTCCTGGCATTTTATGCACAACATTTAGAAGCTTATGTCACACATCACCCACTCTTCTAACCACTTGAAGAAAAAGCCCTTTTTGACACTTTTTGTTTACATGAAAAAAATTTTTTTTTTGCAAGAAAATTACTTTGAACCTCCAAACATAAAGTGTTTTTTTTAAAGCAAAAGCCCTACCGATTAAAATGGTGGGTGTTTCATTTTTTTTTTCACACGGTATTTGCGCAGCGATTTTTCAAACAAATTTTTGGGGGAAAAAACACACTTTTTTTTATTTTAATGCACTAAAAATCACTATATTGCCCAAATGTTTCATGAAATAAAAAATATGATCTTAGGCCGAGTACATGGATACCAAACATGACATGCTTTAAAATTGCGCAGAAACGTGCAGCGGCGACAAACTACGTACATTTTTAAAAGCCTTTAAATGCCTTTACAGGTGACCACTTTAGATTTACATGGGGAGGTCTACTGCTAAAATTAGTACCCTCGATCTGACCTTTGTGGTGATACCTCACATGCATGGTGCAATTGCTGTTCACATATGACACCAGACCAACGCTTGCATTCGACGTTGCGCCTTAGCAGGGGGGGACAGGGGTGTTTTTTTTTTTTTTCTATTATTTATTTTGCTTTTTTTTTTTTTTTTTAAACTGTTCCTTTCATTTATATATATTTTTTTATGATTTTTATTGTTATCTCAGGAAATGTAAATATCCCCTATGATTGCAATAGGTAGTGACAGGTACTCTTTTTTAAAAAAATTAGGGTCTATCAGACCCTAGATCTCTCCTCTGTCCTCAAAGCATCTGACCACACCAAGATCGGTGTGATAAAATGCTTTCCCAATTTCCCAATGGCGCTGTTTACATCCCGCAAAATCTAAGTCATGAAATGCTCGTAGCTTCCGGTGTCTTAGGCCATAGAGATGATTGGAGCCATTCTGGTCTCTGATCAGCTCTATGGTCAGCTGGCGGAACCACCGGCTGCATTCTCAGGTTCCCTGTTGGGACAGGAGTGCCTGAGAAAACCATGGAAGATGGTGCGGGGGGGGGGGACATTCCCTCCCACTGCTTGTAAAAGTAGTCTAGAGGCTAATTAGCCGCTAGGATTGCTTTTACATAAAAGCCGACCGCTGGCTGAAAAGAATGATACCAAGATGATACCTAAACCTGCAGGCATCATTCTGGTATAAGCACTCAAAGTCCCGCAACATACCAGTATGTTGCTGGAACTGGTTGGGCATATATTGTAATTTTTTTTTCATGCAGCCTGTGGGCTGAACGAAAAAAATATATTGATCGGTGGGTATGCCCACCATTAAATACCACCCTTCATCCACCCACTTTTAATGGTGGGCATACATGCACCATTTATATATGCCGAAGCATGGGGGCAACCTCCCGCAAAAGGTAGGAGCAGATCGCTCCTCCACCCCGTATGCCCCCATGCTTCGGCATATATGCTCTTTTTTAACTGTGGTGGTGAAATCACCTCCGACAGTGCTGGAGTCGCGGCTTTACGTATCGTGGGAGCAAACGCTGTTGCTGTCAAGATAAATAAATCCGCTCTGCAGCAGAATGGCGTACCTGCTAAGCAAATGATGGTTAACAATAAAACAAAGTAACATTACAGTATAACAGTAGGACTTACCATACCTGCAAAGCAAATACAAAAAAATAGCAAAAAATAACACATTTAACACAATCTGTGCCTAAAATATATATATGCCTAAGCATGGGGGCATCCTCCCGCAAAAAAGTTATGCCGCGTACATACATTCAAACTTTTCCATGGGCAAGCCCTCCGTCGGAATTTTGACTGTATGTACGCGGCATTAGGAGCAAAATCGCTCCTCCACCCCTTATGCCCCCATGCTTCGGCATATATGCTCTTTTTTAACTGTGGTGGTGAAATCACCTCCGACAGCGCTGGAGTCGTGGCTTTACATATCGTGGGAGCAAACGCTGTTGCTGTCAAGATAAATAAATCCACGCTACAGCTGAATGGCGTACCTGAAAACAAAAAATGGTTAACAATAAAACATTGCAGAATAGAATACAGTACAAAGGAGCTGAACAATAGAGAGAGAATAGTGAGGTCGCGTACACACGCGGGGACTGTCTGCCGAAACTAAGTTCGTCAAACAGTCCGCTCAAACTTTTGAATGAACGAACACGCCCACACACGGCACTTTTTGAGCGGACAAATACGGCAAACTTTGTTCGTCGTACTAAGTCCGCGCAACTTTTGAAATGAGCGGACTCGCCCACACACGAGGCAACAGTCCGCTCATTTCGAGCGCGTGTGCAGGTAGGCGGGGCCCGCGACGGAGACGTCGCGGGCTCCGCCGCCTGGAATGGACTTAAAGGGGAACCCCAACGCCGAAAAAAATCGGCGTGGGGGTCCCCCCAAAGTCCACATCAGACCCTTGTCCGAGCACGCTACCCGGCCGGCCAGGAAAGGGGGGCGAGCGAGCG
The DNA here is from genome assembly GCF_037356315.1 of Lithobates pipiens. Lineage (NCBI taxonomy): Eukaryota > Metazoa > Chordata > Amphibia > Anura > Ranidae > Lithobates > Lithobates pipiens. The sequence goes on from NW_027507785.1 coordinate 159,358,222, forward strand.
CGCCCCCCCTCCTGAGCCGTACCAGGCCGCGTGCCCTCAACATGGGGGGTGCCTTGGGGAAGGGGGGGCCGCGCGGCCCCCCCACCCCAAAGCACCTTGTCCCCATGTTGATGAGGACAAGGGCCTCTTCCCGACAACCCTGGCCGTTGGTTGTCGGGGTCTGCGGGCGGGGGGCTTATCGGAATCCGGAATTTAATAAGGGGGCCCCCGGATAATGGCCCCCCACCCTATGTGAATGAGTATGGGGTACAATGTACCCCTACCCATTCACCTGTAAAATAAAAGTACCCAAAAAAAAACACAACACACGAGATAAAATATTTTATTGCACAGCTCCGGGGGTCTTCCGTCTTCGGGGGTCTTCTCGCCGGACTCCTCCGCTATCTTCTTGTAGCTCTTTTGCTAGCGGAGGAGTCCGGCTTTCTTCCTCCCCGCCGCCGGCCTCTTCTCCCGACTTCGGGGGTCTTGTCCCCCTCTTCGGTTCTTCTGCCGGGCCACCGCGCCTTCTTATAGCTCTTTTGCAGGCGGTGGCCCGGTCTTCTGTCGCCGCTGTCGCCGCCGCCTTCCGTTCTTGTTCTTCTTCTTGTTCTTCTTGTTCTTCTCCAGGAGATGTTGACACGTCGCTCTCTCCGGCCGGAATGCCAGTGCCGCGCTGAGCGGCCACTTATATAGTGACAATGGGGCGGTGTCACATGGTATATGTCACATGGGTTGGTCACATGGGTTGATGTCACATGGGGACTATGACATCGTAAGGGGGCGGGGTCACCATGTGACCAACCCATGTGACATATACCATGTGACCAACCCATGTGACATATACCACGCGCTCGAAATGAGCAGACTTCCCTCCGAGCGGGAACAGTTTGCTCATTTCGAAAGTAGCCTACACACGGGCGGACTGTTCGCTCAAACCAAGTTTCAGCGGACAGTTTTTCGGAATTTCCGAAAAACTTTGTTCGTCAAACTGTCCGCTGAAACTGTCCGCTGAAGCCCCACACACGAGCGGACTGTCCGCTGAAACACTGTTCAGCGGACAAAGTTGAGCCAACAGTCCGCCCGTGTGTACGCGGCCTGAGAGAGAACAATAAAACGACAACTATTTTTGTTTTTTTTATTTTATATTTTTTTTTTTTTTTTTTTTTTACTTTTTTTTTTTTAAACACTTTTTTATGTAACTTTAACACTTCTGTTGTAACGGTTCCAGCGGTTTGGGTCTCTCAAAATGTGATGGCATCTTGGGAGACCCTGTGAACGTGTGCCTAGCCTGTGCAATGCTGTACCCTACGCTAATACTCAACTAGTTCATGGTAGCGTTCAAAACATTCACCAATGCAAAGACCAGGATTGTCAGGACAGCGGGGACAACAATAACGGGTGTCACGCCTAAATCCGCGCTTTCTGCAGACACAACATTTTCTTTGGGGGGCTCGTTGGGTAGGGGTACTCGGGAGGGCATAAAGATAATGCCTCTCATGCAGCCGGCTTACTGCATCTGGTAGGGGAAGGTGAGGTGGAGCACCGTCTGGATACAGAAGGGCTCTGACGATATCCTCCTGGAATTTAAGGAAGGATCCAGTCCGTCCTGAAGCTTTGTGTAGTACATAAGCATTCAGTATAGCCAATTGGAATAAATAAACAGACACTTTTTTGTACCAGCGTCTGGCCTTACGGGCAACTAGATACGGCGCCAACAACTGGTCATTGAGGTCCACCCCTCCCATGTTAAGGTTATATTTGTGGACACAGAGGGGTTTCTCCACAATACCAGTTGCCGTAGGAATTTGGACCGTCGTGTCTGCATGAAGGGAGGTAAGAACGAAAACATTCTTATTATCCCTCCCCTTCATAGTGAGCAAATTATTACTGCGCAAGCAGGCTCTCTCCCCCAGCCTAAGAGGGGACTCTACAAGCCGCTGGGGAAAGCCCCGGCGATTAGGTCGCACGGTGCCACATGCTCCAATCTGCTGATCAAACAAGTGACTAAACAGTGGCACGCTTGTGTAATAATTGTAATAAAGTGGTACCCCTTTCCGAATAAGGGTGACACCATGTCCCACACTATCTTACCAGCGCTTCCTATGTAGTCAGGGCAGTTCTCCGGCTCTACGTGACTATCTCTACCCTCATAAACCATGAAACTACGTGTATAGCCTGTGGCCCTGTCACAGAGCTTATACATCTTGACCCCGTATCTGGATCGCTTGTTGGGGACGTATTGTTTGAATGACAAGCGACCAGAAAACTTAATCAGGGACTCATCAACGCAGACAACTTGATGGGGAGTAAACAAGTCTGCAAAACGTTGGTTGAAGTGGTTTATGAGGGGCCGAATTTTGTAGAGCCGATCGTATTCAGGGTCTCCACGAGGACGACAGAGTTCATTGTCGCTGAAGTGCATGAACCGCAAAATCATCTCGTATCGTGCCCTGGACATGGAAGCAGAGAACACGCGCATATGGTGAATTGGGTCAGTGGACCAATATGACCGCAACTCACTCTTTTTGGTTATGCCCATGTTGAGGGAGAGGCCCAGAAAGATTTAAAATTCGGAAACCGTAACTGGTTTCCATTGTCTGGCAAGGGCGGACTGGGGAATAGTGGCGATGTGTTGACCAGCGTACAAATTGGTTTGGTCCACAATAGATCTATAGAGATCTTCGGTGAAAAACAGTGAGTAAAAGTCAAGTGTCGTAAAATCAACTGTTTCCACGTTAATGCCAGGTTGGCCAGTGAATGGGGGAAGTACGGGTTCTGCAGAAGATGTGGGCACCCAAGTAGGATTGGCGAATTCTGCAGGAAGGGCACTATGGGTACGACGGGCCTGTCTTTGTCTTCTTGGTGGCAGCGGGACACTACTTGTGCTTGCCACCTCGCCAGCTTGAACTGCACTTATGGGACTCGCCACGTCACCATGTGTTACTGCAGTGCTGGATGTAGGTCCAGGGTGTACTAGGCCGCTGGTGCTTGCCAGTTCACCAGAAGAATGAGCGGCTCTAGTACGTCTCTGCTCCATACGAGTGACCTGCGGTTCCTGCACCTGAACAACAGAATACATTCGGGATTGGGCACACCTGTTCTTAACAGCGGCCTCATCTCCGTCGTCAGAGCTATCTGTCATGGAGCCGCTGTCCTCTACAGGATCGTATTCTGAGCCTGAATCTGACAGATGAGTGACGTCCTCTTCACTATCTGTCATGCTCAGAAACGTGTAGGCCTCTTCACTAGTGTACCTTCGCTTTGCCATTTTGGGCTCTAAATTTAGGGGTACACTAGTGAGACTCACAGGTAAAAAAGCACCTAGCCTGTCAGCGACTGTTTCAAAACGCTACAAAAAAAACTGTTAGCGATCGCAGGGATCAAGCCTGACTCTGCGAACGCTGCAGTTATGTGTGTTGTGTTTTGTAAGTGACAGTGATCGATCGATACTGCACTTGGGTGGGCTGGGCTGGGCTTGGCGGAGGGGCTAAACGCAGGTGCTAGCAGGTATCTGGGCTGATCCCGCTAACAATGCGTTTTGGGAAACCTAAAATGCTGGCAACGCTAATATAGATCTGATCAGATACTATATTACTAAGGGAGGTGTATGCTTTGCGCGTGGGTGTTAGCGGTACTGGCACTAACCTGACGCTGGGGCGACGCAGACCTTATCTGACCCTCAAACTTATATCACCCGCCGGGTGATCAGGGGGTTAAACCTTTATTAGGTAATAAATGGCGGGTGCCCTGAAACAAAAAAAAAATAACTAACCAACCAGCGTCACCTGTAACAGTTATATGGTGATCACTGGTGAAAGGGTTAACTGGGGGGCAATCAGGGGGCTATGCGGTAGTATATGGGGGTCCCTGACGCTATAAAAAGCTGCGGCGAACCTAAATACTTACCTGCCTAACTAGCGTCACATGTGACACTAATACAGCGATCAGAAAAACGATCGCTTATTAGTGACACTGGCGACGGGGGGTGATCACGGGGTTAAATCTTTATTGGGGGGGTTAGGGGGGCACCCTAGAGCTAAAGGGGGCTAACCCTAACTGCCCTAACAGTTATTACAGTCACAAATGACACCAATGCAAAAAAAAAAAATGCACTTGGTGTCACTGTGACTGGGGGGGGCAGGGGTGATTGGGGGGTGATTGGGGGGTGATCGGGGGGGTGAAAGTGTGCCTGGCGTGTTCTACTGTATGTGTAGTGTTGGGTGCAACTCACCGATCCTCTCTCCTCGGTGCCGGAACGAAAAAAAGACCGACACGAGGAGAGATTACATCACTTCCTCTGCCTGTGTTTACATTACAGGAGAGGAAGTGATGTCACGAAGGATTTCCATTCGTCGGGAGCGATCGCGAGGGGGTGGCCATGAATGAATGGCCGCCCCCTCATCCCGGATCGCTCCCGAACGAATACCGACCGCCGCAGGCACCGGGGGGGGCCCGATCGGGCCCTCCACCCGCGGGAAGGCAGGGACTTGTATATACGCCCATATGCCTGCCCGTGCCATTCTGCCGACGTATATCGTCGTGCGGCGGTCGGCAAGTGGTTAAGGGGCCAGAGTTAACCTGCCCATGCTTTTATCTGTGTACGCCATTTTGTGCACACTTAAACGTGAGTGTATTTTAAGAAGCTTTTAATAAATCTTTTGAAAGCTTTATCTGTTGTCTTGCGCAATGATGGTTCCCTTCTTGTTCCTTTGAGCACATGCACCTAACCTTTAGGGAGTGGATTTATATACACCAGCTGACCTTATGAACCTAATCCTAGTGAAATAACCAGTGGAGGAATATCAGGATATGAGTTGGTCCCAACTCAAAAAGGGCGATGCACATTAGACTTATATGTATTTGGTCCAGTCTTTGAGGTCAGCTGGCATTCTAACTGTTGAAGGATTCATGTGATGTTATAAACAGCATCCAGTCACTGCATTTTATGGTTGACTTCAATAATTTGCAGAGGGTGACACCATTATTATTATATTGCATTTTTTGTGCACACAGCTGTGTTTTAGGGTTTTTGCTACACATTTAGCCTGTATATCTCTATAGTATCCATAGAGGGTGACATTATTGCACATATCACATACACTGGTTTGCAGCGTATTTAACCCTTAGGGTCATATTAAGAAATTTTTTTAAATGTTTGTTCTCACTGGGTAGTTATTGTGTTATTGTGTTTTTTACACATTGTATTGACACATACTATTTTTTGCTTCCCCTTACATAATAATTTTGTATAGAGTGTTTTGCAAAATACTTTATGGTAACTTTATTAGTTTGGAGCCGCATTGCCTTTATTTTTGTTAATTTCCCTCACTGATGGAAAGCCTCTGGGATGTCATGGTTTAATGAAAACATCTCGGTGTCTTGCCTAAGTTTCATACTTCCTAAGATAGGAGAAAATACTGAAACGGACTGAGAGATCACATGAGATGGGAAGACCACAATAAAATGGGGGCGGGGAGTCTATTGTGCATAAGAAAGGAGCCAAAGGTAAAGGCACTAGGGTTAGTTGCTGTGAGAAAGATCATTACCCACTTACAGACTGGAATATTTGCCCCCTTAATGACCAGGCCATTTTTTGGGATACGTCACTGCGTAGTTTTAACTACGGCACTGCAGCCGTGCAACGTTGTACCCAAACAAAATTTACGGCATTTTTTCCCCACAAATAAAGCTTTTTTTTGGTGGTATTTGATCACCTCTGCGGTTTTTATTTTTTGTGCTATAAACAATAAAATGGTGACAATTTTAAAAAAAAAAACAATATTTTTTCAGGCCAATATGTATTCTTCTACATATTTTTGGTAAGCGTATATTGCTTGGTTTGTGTAAAAGTTATAGCGTCTACAAACTATGGGAAAGATTTATGGCATTTTTATGGCATTTTAATTATTTTATTTTTTACTAGTAATAGTGGGGATCTGCAATTTTTAGTGGTACTGTGACATTGAGGCAGACAGATTGGACACTTTTGACACATTTTTTGGACCATTGACATTTATGCAATGATCAGTGCTATAAAATGCACCGATTACTGTGTAAATGTCACAGGCAGGGAAGGGATTAACACTAGGGGCGATAAAGGGGTTAAATGTGTTCCCTTGTGAGTTTTTCCTATTGTGGGGGATGGGACCGACTAAGGGAGGGCATATCACTGTTCAAATTACTACATACAGCAGATGTGTGTCTTCTCCCCTGTCAGAACAAGGATTTGTGTGTTGTTCTGGCTTGTCCCCACCCGCCATCCACTGGGCGCGCGCACCTGCTATGGCTTTGGTACGTTGTTTTGCGGTAATGAACCACTTTGCAAATGGAAATGTGCTTGTGCCAGTCGGCAAGTGGTTAATGATGTCCTGGTGGAAAGCTATAGCTGAAAGAGGTGTCTGACTTGGTGCTATAAATTAGAGGCTGCAGGGGTAGACCCGAGCAACCAAATGCCAGGAAGAGAAACTACCAGAGGACTCAGTGGTATGAATAAACATCCTCCCACTTGCAGAAGTGGTGGTGCACCTTCATGAAAAACACAGAGCAGATGAGTTAGAGGAGCTCTGGGTTCAAATCCTGTGGCTGGAGTGGGAGGTAGGCTCAGAATGCCTACAGTGTACTACTGATTTAATAGATGAAGGAGATAACAGACTTATTGCATTAATTCACACTGCATCAATCTGGCTAGAAACAGCCCTTTGTAAATCGGAGTCATCTGCAGGTGACTCAAAAACAGCCTCTCCTGAAGTAGACTGTGAGGACCTTGAATCTGAATCAAGGATGATAATGGGGGCCTCAGGCATGCTTTGAGATGGAGGCACAATGGGTTGGAGCTAGACTTTGTTGAGGATGGGACCAGAGTTTACCAAAACCTCTGCAAGCAGATTTCTCCAGTAATTGAGAAGAGCTGGCAAGACACCTGAAGTAGTCATAGAGGTCCTTGCTGACTTGAGGGATGTCTGAGTCTCACACAACATAGTAAACACCCCTATAATCAGTGAGGGATTATGGACAGAGGTCAAAGGCAACTAAAGTGGCATTGTCCTTCTATACATCCATGAGAAGACATGTTGCCCCATGTAGCAGAAAACTAGGCTAGCAGAATAATAGTTAAAAGAAAAACTGTACACCATAGTGTAATATTGCCAAATAACAATAAATAAATGTACGATATATGCAATTGCACTCACAATATAAAAAACACCCGGTGAATAAGTCACAATTGAGTGTACCACCACCACACAGAGGGCCTCCTTACCAGATACCACATCATAAAGACAGATATCTCTTTAAGAAATTGAGTCCTCATCTGAGAACATCTTGCAGCTTGATGTTGATAATACTCTAACACCACTCCCAAAGTTTTCCACACTGTTTTGGGGTTTAGTCACTGGGTGATGCTGAATTTATCTCCAGTTTTTGAATATTGGAACAGTATAAAATAATTTTTTGGACTGCAAATAGCAGTCTCTTTTTCATTTTTATTGTATTTATTTCACATTAATTGCTGCTTTGGGATTGGTTCACTAGAATTTATTTTGGATTAGCGCAGGTTTTTTACACCCTAGAATTATAGTTAGATTTTTCCAGCATAGCTGAAGAAAAGGCATCCATTCTCCTGTGAAGTGTGATGTTAGAGGTAGGGTTATACAGGTTCAACTATTTTGGAATTTGCATATCCCTGTGTTCCTCAATGGATGATAAAGAAATAGGTACATCACCTGTTTCAGCAGATGTGTATAAGGAGATTATACAGGATTAACATTTTTTGGCAGTTAGACGGTGGTAAACATACTGTGTAACTTTTTGTGGATTTATGTTTTAAGTTACATACAGTATATAAAAGTGGCAACTAAGGAAAATACTAAAACTGATACACAATGCCTTCACATACCATGTTATAACATCCTAACTGCTCTGATCCTGGTCCCCTTAAAACTCCTAAAAAAGTTTACCCTTGTGATTTAATACAGTATATTACTGTAAGAATACAATTACACTGCAATACATAAACAATTGAAGTCTTGGTAGATTCTGAATATTATCGAATTAATCTCTGTTAATACTGTATAGAGAATGATCTCTCCACATGTGCATACAGTTATTTGTTGCTAGATTTTAATGTTGTCCTGTAGGTTATTGATACTTTATTATACTTTCCTTTTTTTTATTTTTTATTTTTAAACAACATTGTTAATTAGGCTATCAGGCTGGGTTCACACTAGTGCGAATTGGATGCAGTTTTACCACATCCAATTCGCATGACAGGACATTGTGATTGACTCTCTATGGAGCTGGTTCAGATATCTCTGTGGTGGCTCCAGAGCAGCTTGCACAGGAGTCCTGTGCATCTTTGGCTCAGTTCCAGGGCTGAATTCATGCAAAAATTCAGCCCTGATTCGTCCCTGGAACTGAGAACAGGGACACACCAGACCCCTGCTGTCAGAAGCATCTGGCATAGATGTGAACCCAGACTAAAAAAGTGACTTGCCATTGTATATAATTATATGATTTAATTAAAGTTTGCTGTAAATTAATTAATTAATGCTACAAACTAAACTGTTTTTCACTTTCACTTTAGGGTATTTACAGTTGTATTCATGGAGTTCCAATAGAAGACAGACAGTCTACAATGAATTCCCCTTCAGCTACAATGAATAATACTCACTCTAATATACTACGACTCCTCCGGACTGCCAAGAATATGGCTAATCTTTCTGGGGTAAATGGGTCTCCTCAGAGTGCATTAGACTTCATACGCCGGGAATCTTCAGTATATGATATCTCTGAACATCGGCGGAGCTTTACTCACTCCGACTGCAAATCTTTTCAGCCTGAGGAGAATCTTTTCAGTGACTACATCTCTGAAGTCGAAAGGACCTTTGGTAACCTTCAGCTTAAAGACAGCAATGTCTACCAAGATCATTTTCACCATCACAGGCCACACAGTATAGGGAGTAATAGTTCTATTGATGGTTTGTATGACTGTGAAAATGCACCTTTCACAACACAGCCCAGATCACTATCCAAGAAACCTCCTTTAGATATAGGTTTGCCGACTAAACACCCAACAGCCCAAATAGGTGACCTTTATGGAAAGTTTTCATTTAAAAGTGATCGTTATGGTGCCCATGATGACTTAATTAGGTCAGATGTTTCTGATATATCCACACATACTGTCACTTATGGCAACATTGAAGGCAATGCAAAAAGGAGGAAGCAATATAAGGATAGTCTAAAGAAAAGGCCAGCATCTGCTAAATCTCGAAGGGAATTTGATGAGATAGAACTGGCCTACCGTCGGCGTCCAAGGTCTCCTGATCACAAACGCTACTTCAGAGACAAAGAAGGTCTACGAGATTTTTATCTGGATCAGTTCCGGACCAAGGAAAACAATCCCCATTGGGAACATGTAGACCTGACAGATATGTACAAAGAAAGAGGGGAGGAGTTGAAACATGAAAGTTCTTGCTCTAATAGACAACATCAGAAACATACAAGTGAGTATGCGCAGAATGAAAGAAAACATGGCACTGGAGGAAATGCTTGGGAGAAAAATCTTTCTAACATGGAGTGGGAGGACAGAACTGCAACTAACTTTTGCCGTAACTGTCCTTCAAAGATGCACAATTATGCAGGGCAGAATACCAACCGTGCAGCTTGTATCCGCTGTGAAGTCTGCAAGAAGGCAGGAAACCTTTATGACATCAGTGAGGACAACTCACTTCAAGACTTGGATGCTCGGCCAATTCCACCTGCCAACTCAAAATATCCACAGAGCCCATCAAATGGCAAAGCCCAGAAGCGAAACCGGAGCAAGCTTCATCGCCAGCATTCATATGATACTTTTGTGGACCTCCAGAAAGAAGACGTGACCTTAGCTCCACGCAGTGTCAGTTTGAAAGATAAGGAGCGCTTCTTGGATGGCAGTCCATATGCCCATATGTTTGAAATGCCTAATGAGTCATCCTTTGCAAGCAAGTCCCATGGCCCAGGCCATAATCCAGGGGGGTACATGCTCAGCCGTTCCCTTTACCCTGACCGAGTCACACAAAACCCATTTATTCCAACTTTTGGGGATGATCAATGTCTGTTGCATGGGAGCAAGCCCTACTATTTTAGGCAACCAGCTATTGGTGGCTTAAAGGGAAGATCGGACTTCCGAGGGACTGGTAAATCACTCACTGCTTTACAAGCGGGTCCCGCTGGACGTTTCCAAAAAGACATTTGTATAGGAAATCAATCCAATGCCTGCGTTTCAAACAATAAGAACCCCAGATCTTTCAACAACTCTACCAATGGCCATGTGTATGAGAAGTTATCCAGCATTGAGTCAGATGTCTGAGAGGGGAATTTGGGCTGGGACCTAAATTCTGTATTTCCCAGTTCCCAAATGTTATTCTCATACAGTGAAGCAGGACACAGGTGTTCTTGAATGCTGTTGGTATGGGATGCAATGCAGCTTTTCTATTCCCTTTCATTTTTCTTCTCTTCCTGGGGCCATCTCGTATTTCTATTCATACGGAGTTCATATCATAGCCTGAAGAAGCACCAAGCTGACAATAAAGAGGGGTAGGGGGGTTATTGTTTGTCTTAATTTACCTGAGACCTGGGCTGAGCGCTGTAAGGAAGGGAGGAGAATTTAATATGTACAGACATTCTTGAATTTTCTTCCTAAACCATGAAACGGAGAGCTTGGAAAAGACTTAGAATCAGAAGGGTCAGTTGAAAAAGAATAAAGAATAGTTGGTGCAGGGGAAGTTTAGAATGAAAGAGGGTACTGCTTACACTATAGGAAGCTTCCAAAATCCTCTTAATGTTGGAATGCAAGCTAGGGCATTCTGTGTAGATGAGCCAATGACAACCGAAGGGATAACTGGGAACTGCCCTGGCTTAAGTGATAATGTATGTTTGTGTTGAGATTGTCTGAATACACAGGTGGCTGGAAACATATGACTGCATAAAACCCTAAAGTGAGATAGCTCCACTTGTCCATCCATCAACTCAATTAATATTCCAACCATGCATTTGTCTTAAAACAATATCAGTTTATTTGCATTTAGATTTGATCATTAGAGATGTCATACCCTGCACAGATATTTACTTTGCAAACACACAAAGTAAAAAAAAAAAATCTCTTGGTTCTTTAAAGAACTGAAAATGTTTTTTCTGCTCAGGAACATCACAATAATATTTACATTAATATCTACTTTTAATGCCCAGAAAAATAGTATTCCAATAGCAGGATTGGGATTTTTTTCTTTTCATTCATTTCTAGAATCCTGAAGTGTAATCTTAAAAAAAAGTATATTTTTTATATTTATTTGGCTGTGCAAGACTTGTAATTTTGCTGTTCAGCAGTTCATTAGTTCTATGATCTCAGCCATAAGACTGTTTAAAATTAGAAATAGATATAGAATTATCAGGACAATAGGCTATATGAATCACATCTGCATCCAAGGGCTTCCTAGTATGGCACTGTCTTTTCAGGAACAGATAGTATCAGTCTGGGTTTAGGAAATATGGTTGTCCTTCATAATGAAGGCATTTTTTAGCACTCTTGAGGCTCGTCCTTTCACACAGCCTGTTTCCATACACCATAAACAGCAGAATATTAAAATACTATATATCATAAGTGAGTTTTACCATTTCACACCTGATTTTTTTTATATCTATTTTGTCCAAGTAAAACCCCAGACACTTCTAATGGCTGCAATGTTGTATTTTAAACAGATTAAATAGAATAATTAAATTGATAAATACATAACCATGATTTTACCCTTGTTACAATGAATACACCAAACAATTCTGAAAAACACTCCTGCCATTAAGCACATAATGGTTGGTCATTGTAAAATGATCCATATTTCCGAGGGCTAACTGTAACAAGCTCTGCATTTCAGCCTAAAATATAATGCTCACGTATGTATATTTCCATTAACATTTACTGAAGTAGATATATTATTGGATGGACAACGGAAGATGGTTTGGAAAGTGTAGTGAGCACATGGTATGGTTGGTGTGGTGACTGAGGGCAGTATCCTAGCACAAGAGCTATGACCATAAGGGCATTAATCTTAATTTCTTCTAGGCGGCACATGGTTATAGCTGGAGATAATGGGAAGCGCCATCCTAGCCTCCAATTAGTCCTTCCATCACAATAAGTGTGAAGGGAGAGAAATCAGGGTGCCGCTTCGGTCATCAGAAAAACAGGATGGGGTCCTACCGCCCACTGTTAATTTTTTATTTATTTTTTGTAAATATGTGGTTGATTTTTTTTTTCAATAGACTTTTTAATGAATTTGTAGTTACACAGAGGGAGATGGCTGTGTGTCTTACCCCAAGACACCTATTTTATAGGTTTGAAGGCTCTGTATCCCTGTGCCATTTCCCTGAGCTATTGGATCATAATACTTTAAGATCCCTTGCTCATTTTTTTTCTTCATGTGCCAATTGACAGAGCTTGGTCCTGGAGTGAAGAAGATTTTTATTATGTGCCAATTCCTTGAGACTCTGAATTTATGTGCCAAATTACTGAAGCCACCTTAGAAACGAGGCTCTCATCAACTTTACCCTAACTTCATAGCCTTTACATCTATGAAGCCATTCAAGCAGAATGTGAAACTGGCAATATATTTGTCCCCAGATATGGTGGCACTACTGGCAAAATGGTTTAACCTTTTCTCTGCCAGAACATTTGGCAGCTGGCTGTTCTAAAAATGTTGAATCAAAATAAAGTGTTGAATACAACTGAACTTATACTTCACACTTTGAAGCATGTGTATCAAGGTATAGATGTGGAATGCAATTTATGAGTTTCACTCAAGAAACGTGTATCAGGTTTCTGTGCCCTACAGAAGTCCACTTGAATTTATCCCTGCGAAGTATTGCTATAAGCATTAGTTAATTTTTGTATACTGGTTATACCAGGTGCCACTTTCAAAAGTGAAAAAACACAAAGGCAATAAGAACACGTTTTTATACTAGATATAGTCAGTAGTACCTTGCATATTTTTTCCTTGCATTAGTAAACATAGTGCCCCATAAACCCTTTTCAGTATATCTCATTTTCTTCTCTTTATTTGCATTTCATTTTTATAAACGCACAGTTGCACGCATACATCACACTATTTCATATCTTTTAGCTGAGCAGTTATGTCATGAGTGCCATGACTGAAAGAACACATTTAATATTATTGTTTCTGGGGAACAGTTTTGAAAAGGCTTGAAGATATTTTGGCTAATACAGCAAAAATGTTTGCCATTTTTTCTTTAATAAACAGTATGTACTATATGATTTTAAACTGAACATTTCTGAAAAGAGTTTGCTGACCTAATCCCAAATACTGTTGTTTTGAAAAGTAGTTAAGTAGCCAGTCTGCACAGAAAATCATATTTCAACTTTAAAATATTGAATAAAATAGTTCAGATAGCAATGTATTAAGAAGTTGAGCTTTTTTTTAAAATAAAATAAAAATAATTAAAAACACATCCATTACCCTGAGCAGAGCAGAGCATGCATACATGCAAATGATTGTGCCATGCATCTTATAAATGACTGCGCCCATCTGAGTTAAAGAAATAATCTTAGTTCCCTCCTTTATGGTAACTCTAAACTGATAAGCTGGAAAGGCATTTAAAGCATAATCTACTGATAATGTTAAGTACCATAAAGCAGTTATCTCATCTTTTATTTTGTACAAATGTAAAATAAAATTGTGTTTGTGTGCACTAAAATACATTTTGGTGTAATTTTCCCCGAAAAGATAGAGTGTGCAAATATCATGCACCTTAAAAAATTGCAGCTACCATGTTTTTATTCTACAAGGCCTCTACATTCAAAATATTTATTGTTCTAGTCATTATTGCTGATTTCAACATGTGTCCGAAAATGTATAAAAATGGCACTAGAGGGGAAGAGGTTAATGGGTAACTATAATGATAAAGTACTGCCTCCCAACATGCCTTCTTAAATTCCTTTGAAATAAGTGCCTAAAGATATCATAACAATTATCCTTTTTCCCTGTTTCTACTTCTGTGTTCTGCCAATGAATCAACAGTGTCTACAGCTGGCATCTATAGACTACTGTGCCCTTTGATTTCTTTACTAGCTATTTGTGCAGCTTTATATAATGCCCCTTGGTCTGTTGACAGAAGGGGCCAGTTTTGGTAAGTATGCTCTATCTATAAGCATTGGACAAGTGGACCTAGATATAGTTAGGGGGCAGTACTCTATAAATTAAGTTATTCTTTACATGTAAAGTCCAGTACTCAGTCCAATTTATTCAGAACAATGGAAAGTCCCCCCATAAGTAATGAGGCAGTGAACATAAAGAAATCGGTCAATCTACTCTTGATTATAATGCATATACAGTTCTTGCTCCTAAAAGGAAAATTCAGCAATTGCAGAGGGATGCCTCAAATTGTGGCTCTGTGCAAACCTAGAAAGCAATGAGCCAGTCACACAAGCAGGAATTTAGGGTAATGCTCTGTATAAACAGTGTATGCATCAGGCAGAATTTGCCATATTGCAAGGAAACAAAATCTGCATTTTACCAATTTTAGAAAATCATAGGGCCTACAGGATGTATTGAAAAGGTAATATGAATAACAATAAATTCTAAAATTACTAATTTTTAATGTAAAGGTTCTGCACATTGTTGTACATTGTTCTGTACAATAAAGTACACAGACATGTACTTTATTGTCTTTGTAATTATCCACCATTTTCCCAGCTGCTTTTAAAACACTTGGACTGATCATGTAAACAAGGGCTTGTATACATGGCCATTGCTGGCTTTTTACAACCAAACATATCGCAGCTCAAACATGTTTTCAAATGCAGGCTGTGTTGGAACTATTATGCCTGTAATGTAAACACATATCCATTAGAACATGCTGCATCCAAAGAAATGTAATGCAATATAGGTGAAGAGCAGCATCATGTGCACTATGCCATTGAGGTAAATAGAATATGCTGACCTGCATTTAATGCACATTTCAAACAAACATCAGCACTGTATCTGCAAGCCCCAAAGTAGGCAGATGCACATAGTAGAGTTGATTTACCAAAGGAATATAGCTTGTTCCTTAGCAAGGTGAATTTTCAGCTTAGGGAATGAGATTAAGCTCTGCTGACTTTCATCATACAATCATGTGCAAGCAAAAATGTTTTTTTTTTATATTTTCTTTCACACAATTCTTTGTAAAGTCAAATTTCACCACATTCACTAAGCCAAGTGAAAATTCCCCTGCAAAATGGAAAAATTACTATGCTAAGTAAATAGCCTAAAATGTCTCTAGTACATCAACTACAGTGACTTGAATATATTTGTCAGAAGAGCAGCAGACAAACCTTTTCAATGGACTGTGCTAAATCTTTTCAGTGTATATAATTGATCTGCAGCAGAAGTTTATCCTTTACCAGCATGGATTTAAAGTGGTATTAAACACAAAACTGCATTAAAATACAGCTTACAAATACTTCAATGCGGTGGCTGCATTTGTTTTGTTTTTTAGGCTTTTTTCCTGTATTATTACCTGGTGATCAGGCCATTAAGTCTGTCATTTTCAGCTTCATTTAACAGATCAGGCTGTCCAAAAAAAGTGGCAGTTAGAGAAATGACATAAACCATTTAACATTGCCAGGGCTGCTTACACTGGTCAGTGTTTTAACTCATTTTTGTAAAACCTTTTTCCCAAAAGAAAAAAACTATTATATATATTGCCTAAAATGTGCTAGCTGAAGTTCAACATTAATTTCTTTGTCAATTCTAAGCCTGTTAGTATATCTAATACTACCCTCTCCACAGATTTACAATGCTTTGTTGCATTATTTATTTATTTTGTTTCTATTTGTTGAACTGGCTGGGCTTTTTTCGAGCCAATTCTACTTGTTGGATCACCATGTTAAAAAAGGGGGAAAAAAAACCCCAAAAAATTGTGCAACCACCACATTTTATGATTGGAAGCTGCAAAATCATATATTTTTGTTTCTGGGTTTAATACTGTTTTAATCATTTAAATGTAGTGAACCCGCATTTAGGACTTCTTGACTCAAGACTTAAAAGGTGTACATAGTGATTTGAAAATATTTTTATAGGAAGGGATCAGGTATAGAATAATTATTAAAAAGCTGGACACCTCTTCCAGACTTTAAATAGTTCAGTATAGCAGCCATTTATAAAATGAAAAAGGAATGAAAACTTGATTGAATGAGCAAAAATGCTTGTGATATTCTTAATTCACTCGCAGCCCCTTGCAAAAGAATGCTGGAGATGTTAACAAAGAATTCTGTGCTCAGTGTGCATTTGGCCTTGAAATAGACTAATCAAGTTCTGGGCTATGGCCTTGGTTTTTGTTTGGTGTTACCAGAGAGAAAAGCAGGGATCATTATTCTTTGGCTGGAAGAAAACTAGCCATTTGTTCCTATCACGCAGTTAATGCTAAGAAGAAGAACTTTCTCTTAACTGAAATTGTATGTGGTGCACATAAGTACTTACGATTAGCAGGCTCAATGTTCCCAATAATCGTTTTCACTATAATATTTATAGGCTATTTTAAGAGGGAAAGCTGTTTATAAAGGGGTAATGTAAGTGTGACAAAATACTTCTTCATGCGCTTCATGGTTGTTAAACTTATCTCTATTTTATTTTTGGAACAAAGTATGCTGGTCAAGGAGAGGCTAGGTACAAACTGAATTGATTTTACCCCTGCTCTCTCTATTTTTTTTATATATATCAAAAATCATACTGTGTTTGGCAAGTCTATAGCTGGCCAAACATAGCTTTCATTCTGACTGATTCCTGCTGAATGCACAGAAAGTTGTGTCCTGTTGACCCCACCCAGCTTGACAAAGCTTGACTGAAAAGTCAAAGGAGCCAGGTGGGAAATTGTCTGCCAAGCAGTGACTGCATTCAGTCAGCATTCTCAGTGCAGATTTCTCCATCCTTGTTGCTTAGAGTGGAAGGAGGAATCTCTTGATTTTCTCGTGTTCAACCCATAGACTGCACAAGAGAAGTTTAGTTATGTATGGCTAGTTTTTGTCTTGCCTCTATACATTTCCTCCAGTGGTAGAGTAAGTACTAAAGAAGATGACCCCTTCCTAGCCACAAAATACATTTTAGGGCTTCGAGATTTCTGTTAGAAAATTCTGCTTGTTAAAATAGAATTTTCTGTTGCAGAGGTTAATGGTTTCTGCATGCAATCTAGCAGTAATTACACATTCATTGCATGTATCTATATGTTCACATGTATTCAAGAGATAATTGCAACAGCTGCACTGTAATTGTGCTGTCAAATTAAGTTGTTGCAGTAATGTTATATATTAGCTTATAACACATCCATATAGCAGGTTCTTTAACTGTTCTTTGTTTAAAGTAAAACAGTCATGACGAAACATGATGGGAAAACCTAGGAACATTGTTTATTGACTTGCAGTTAATGACTTTCCCAAGTGTGTCACAATGCATCATGTTTCGCTAGCATAATTTTAGAAACAAAAATAAATGATCACATATATGATTTTACATTTAATGTTTTAATAATATATATACCACACATACCACAAGATTTCTTGCAACATGCAGGTAATAGAAATGCATGCCTTTGAAAGCTTATAAGCTTATGTCATGCATATGATTATTTTAAAGTGAGATTCTGACGATACAAATCCCTTATCAGTTTGATCAATATGTAAACAATTTTGAATTACATTCTAGTGCTTATAATCCTGTTGTGCCATATTTGTTTTCATGCACAGTTACATTTTAATACATTTGCATCTAAGATGCTAACATTATACAGATAAATTCTAGAGTATGTCAGTACATTATTGATCCAAATGTAATGTTAAAAACAAACCTACTGCCCTCAATCATGTTTACCCTGAGACATTCATATGCTTCTAATCCTTGCTGTTTTCAGTCAGCGGGGCTGACATCCTAAACTACCATAGCTATTTTATAGTGCAAATACAAGACATACATTTACATATGTCTAAATAAAAATGCAAAGAAGGTGTATATAGCTAAAGAGTCAGAGCATTGTCAGCCAATGACAGAGTAAAATATTAGTAGTAACATGGTCCCGGCAGTGAACTCATATTAATCAATGTGTTGCCTGGCAGCATTATTTTTCAATTTGATATTCTTATTCCCACTAGTATTGATGTTTGCTGTGCTTTTTAATTAAAAAGATGTCTTGCTGGGGAAGGAAAACACCTGACAAGGTCGAGCCTGTTCTGCAGGCTCAAATTTAAAGTGCAAGAAGCCTGTGGCTTTGTCATTCATGATGGCTGCATTTGTACAGTGGTTTTTGTTATGTCATTGGCTATGCCATGTAAACTAAGAATTAATCATTAGGAAATGGATAAGCCTAGTTTTAATACAGTTTCCGCAGACTTCCATGTATCACTCCTGTTCCATCTTCTGCAGTTTGCTTCTCACTTATTAGCATGTAGAGCACACAAACCAGACATAAGACAGCTTTGATTAGCTTTAACTACTGGACACGTTTATACTATTGCTTGATATGATTTACATGACATTGCTATTCTTTGCTATATTTATTAAGTAATGTAATTGTAACAAAGGAATGTGGTGGTCATATCTTAGCAACGTGAGGCAGTGAAACAAGTGTTAAGAAAGCATGTAGATTTCCATCTGACATCCAATTGCAGTTTATAATAAAAGTTCCTGAATTGCAAAATACCTTACATTGGCATGCACAGTTGTTTCTATAGTATGAAGTGACCATTGTTTTCAGCTGTAGGGTTATTATACTGAATATAGGTACATAAAGATATCTATTTTCCTAACAGCAATATAAGACAACAGCCATAACACACTCTAGGGTTTTGTAGAGTTCATCAGCATTACTTCCAAAGGCATCAGACAAGGTAACAGTGTTGCTGGTTTAAACTACACTGTTGCAAGGTACTACTAACCTAAATATCCAAAAAATATTATTTTTCAATTTCTGCTGGGCTATATTTAAGGGCTCCTGTGATTATAATAAAACATATTCTGTGTAATTAAATATATATCAAGCTAAGAGGATGAAGCTCTATAGATCTTGCATTTGACTTCTCTTTCCTTGATACACATGCTTTTAATAGAATGAAAAGGTGCAAAAAATAGCAATTGGAAATGTTAATGTTGTGCCCACAATTCTATGGGATTCTGTATGCCAGACAAAGGATGGAGAGAATGAGATACTTCAGGGATACAGGTAATGATACAGTCATTCTCCTATGTAATTTCAAGTGTGTAATTTTTCTTCTTTGTGGTTTTCCACTTTTGGCTGTAGAAATGTTTGCCGTTAATGTATAGGAAATATTTCATTTCTTGAGTAGCTTTTTCTTGTGTGGTTGGTTCTATCTACTCATTTATTTATCTTTCTTCTTCACAATCAGCTGCTTTTCTGGCTGAAATGCATTATCTCTAGATGCTGCTACCATGTATGAAAAATCATGTAGTATTCTGAGCGTACCACGAGATGGAGCTGTGATTGGAAATCATGGTTTAGAGAAAAATACAAAACTGTTGCCAGGAAGATTTTCAGTGCCAAATTTTTATTACGTGGTTTAGTGGTTAAAAAAAAAATGAAAATGTAAAATGTGAAATCTGTACTACCAACAGACAGTGCAATCAAGTCATTGTTTAATGTCTACTGTATTTTAATGTCACCTCACTTGTTAGTAGCAAGTGATCACAAAATATTGCCACATGCCTTTTCAAAAATGTTACATAATGGATTTGGGAGATTCACCTATTAAAGTTTGTGGTCCCATGGAAAAGTGCATTGGCACAAAGGACAATTCAGATGTTAGAAACACTAATATTGATATTGGTGAACTCCCTTTGTGGTTACAGAAACAAAGGATAAGATGGCAATGCAAGAAATAGGAAAATGCTCCCCACTAAACCTTTTACTTACTTGGGAGGTTATGATGCGGTTAAAGGAAAATGGAACAAAGAAGGATTATATTATCAAGGTGGCGGTACTCCAGGAGACATCTCCCAATGTTTTGACACTAGGCTTTTTATGAATTTTTGTTTTAAAGAAACTAAGTGTTTAGAGAAGAATCTGACTTCTTGAATTACACTTAGTAATATCATTAGAATTAACTGTATATCATTTCAGAGGTACATGCCATTATATGCCAACTACAATTGTAGCATCATAAGTATGTTTAAGACACAGTACAATTGAGGTTAATGAAAGTCAACACTGACTACATTGGTTAATAAATTAAATAACTCCTTGGTCTTAGAGGGCACTTCATACATCAAGACAGATTTTGAGGAAGATTAAAATGTTTTTAATCTTCAAAGTGATGCCAGTTTTCCCCATGTTGGTTTAATAATCTAGGAGAAAATTATGGCAATAATACTTAGAAACTGGTAACATCTCTGTATAAATTAACTTTTCTATAAATTTAAACTATTTTAAATGAATACAGTCAGTCATTGGTAATAAATAGCAGATGACAGTGCATTACATTTCCATGCAGGTGTTTGGACCTCCAGAAGCCGTAATCATTTAAACTGAAACTTACATCACAGCCCAGGAGAGAAATGAGAGCAGCTATATTTGGTGTACAGAAAGCCAGAACTGTGATTTTTTTTTTCTGTTGTGTTAATTTTTTTAGTTTTTTTTTAATGTGTTCATGAACAAGAAAAAAAATTAAAAAATTGTTTACTATAATTCCTCCTCTGCTGTTTACAAATAAAAGTTTTAAAGGGACAGAAACTTTAAATGAAAATAACGTATATATAAATATATATATATGTACATATATATATTGAAGTTAATTCACAGGCGTTTTACATTATGAAACAGGGTGTTTTTTTTAAGTCAAATGTTTAAAGAAAAAAAAAAAAGGAGTTCAAAATTATCTCTGACTTTCATGTTGTTTATATGTGTGTAAAATCGAACAAACAAATTTTGAAGGCAATTTTTCAACGCCTCTTAACTGGTATAATAAAAAGAATAAAATAAAAGGACTCAATGGAATTTTGCCAGAGACTTTGCGACTTATGGGTATACAATTATCTGAGAAAACAGTTTTGTGCTACTTCACTGAATAACTTTTCATTTTATACATTTTAAGTTTGCCTGTTAAAATATATCTCAGTTTAGGTCAAGATCACAACCTTTACATTACCTAAGTATCAAACAATGGAAACATACCTGATATGTTCAGAAATGTTTCATGGAAAATTCTATTTATGATTAAGTAATCGGAATTATTTTTAAATAAAATAACATATACTATTATTAATTGGGGAAATGGTAAATGCTTTTAGTTTGGTGTTATTTGTTTCTTGAACCGATTATATTAAGAAAGATCAAAAAAAAAAATGTAGACCATAAAACACTGTTGAATTGACACTCACTACCTGAGGAGACATACTGTTTACAAAAAAAAACAAAAAGGTTAAAAAGTAACTTAATTTTTTCTGAGGGAAAAGCTCTCTTCCCCTAGTCAGTAAAATGTATACAAGGATTATAGAAAACACAGTTGCAGAGTTCTACCTGCTGTCCATTGTAACAGAGCTCACAATTTGATTTCACCCACTTTCTGCAATCAGTTCCTGCTTCCTAAGTGCTGAATAGAAGGGTTTTCCTGCTACAGCCATATCATCAGTGCCAGTGTTGTAATAAGAGAAAAGCATGCCGGGAACTATAGTGAGCTAATTACATGAGTAGGAAATGGCATTTTGGGGGGAATTGTGTTCACCAACTGTATACAAAATGCCACTTTAGAAGAAAGGCCTGTTGAATTTTTTTGCCCTTTTTAGAAAATTATAGATGGCTGTAGATCACAGCAGAAAGTAAATTTATATTAACGCTTAATTACAAAAAAAACTTCTATAGCAAGTATATATTATATAAAATTTTAACAAATGTGGAGTTACTCTTTATTAGACATGTGCCGAACAAAAATAATTGTTTTGTTTCCTTTCATTTTGATTTGTTTTTTAAATAAATTTGTTTCATTAATTTTCAGAATTAGTTTCATAAGAAAAAGAAAATTATTATTCACATTTTTTTTCATTTATATTCAACTCTTGCATTAGACCATTGATAATGACTGTCTAAAAATTAGAAAATTAGAACAGAATAGAATAAAATAGGTATAATATATAACCATCTTCCGAAATTTTGATTTAGAATAGAATGAATTTGGATTAGAATTAGAATAGAAAAGATTAGAATAGAATAGAAAGTAATAGAAAATAATAGAATAGAAAAACAATAGAATAGACTAAAACATAAAGAATATAATATATAACAGGGGTCTCAAACTGGCAGCCCTCCAGCTGTTGCAAAACTACAAGTCCCATGAGGCACTGCAAGGCTGACAGTTATAAGCATGACTCCCACAGGCCGAGGCATTATAAGACTTGTAGTTTCGCAACAGCTGGATGGCCGCCAGTTTGAGATCCCTGATATATAACTATCTTCTGAAATTCGAATTTAGAATAGAATGAATTCGAATTTGAATACAAAAGTATAGAATGGAATAGAAAATAATAGAAAATAATAGATTGGAAAATAATAACATAGAATAGAAAGAATAGAATAAAAAAATAGAACAGAATAGAATAAAACAGAAAAATCTAACCATTTTCCAAAATTAGAATTTCGAGTAGAATGAATTTGAATAGAAAAGATTAGAATAGAAAAGAAAAGAATAGAAAATAAGAGAATAGAATAGAAAAGAATAGAATTGAAAATCAATATAATAAAATAAAATAGAATATAACGGTTATATTGTTTCTAGTTTATGCTATTCTATATTAATTGTTCTTCTATTCTTTTCTCTTATTTTCTATTCTAATCTTTTTCTATTCAAATTCATTCTATTCGGAATTCAAATTTCTGAAGATGTGGCAGATGTTGATGGGGCACCTGTGAACTGTGATAGAAATTTGATGGGGGCACTGGTACTTTGTGATAGATGTTGATGGGGCACTGGTACACTGTGGCAGATGTGCATGGGGCACTGTGGTAACCCTGTGACAGACGATGGGACAATGGTACACTGTGATAGATGTTGTTGGGGCACTGATACACTGTGAGAGATGTAGATGGTGCACTGTGACAGGTGTGCATAGGGGGACTAGTTGTACCTTGTAACAGATGTTGATGGGAAAATGGGGCACTGTGACAGATGTTATTGGGGCATAACCGTTATATACTTTTTATTTTATTCTATTTTTTTCTATTCTATTCTTTTCTATACTATTTTCTTATTTTCTATTCAATTTGTTTGTATTTTTGTCTAATCTTTTCAATTCAAATTCTTTCTATTCAAAAATCTAATTTCGGATTATAGTTATATATATAACCATCTTAAGAAATTTGAATTTGAATAGAAAAAAATAGAATAGCATAGAAAATAAGAGACTAGAAAGGAATAGAATGTAAAAACAGCAGAACAGAATAGAATAAAATATAATATATAACCATGTTCCGAAATTTGAATAGCATAAATTATAATTTGAAAAGAAAAAAATAGAATAGAATAGAAAAGAATAGAGTAGAAAATAAAAGAATAAATAAGCAATATAGTAGAATAAAAATATAATAGGCTATAACTGTTATAGTCTTTCTATTTTATTCTATTATATATCAATTGTTTTTTTATTCTTTTCTATTCTATTCTCTTTTCTTTATCTTTATATTCCATTAATTTCTATTCTAATCTTTTCTATTGAAATTCATTCTATTCGAAATTTGAATTCATGAAGATGGTTATATTCTATTCTATTTTATTCTATTCTATTGTTTTTCTATTTCTATTTTATTTTATTTTCTATTTTCTATTATTTTGGATTCTATTCTAATCTATTCTATTCAAATGTATTCTATTCTAAATTCAGAAGACAGCAATATTCTGTTTTATTTTATTAAATTCTATTCTATTCTTTTATTTTTATTATATTGCTTTATTATTTTATATTCTATTTTATTTAGGTAGGTAGTAGGATTTTAAATGCCCCTCCAGTGATCACACAAGTACCTTGCGTAAGAAAAAATGTGTACAAGATCTTTATTTTAACAATAAATGATTAAAAAGTGTCAAATTTTGATGGCTTGCATACTGATACCAGCAAAACATTATCCACTAAAAACATGTATAGCTGTTTGTCAAGATGAGTAACTAGGGTCAACACATTTTGTGGAAATTAACACTTCTTCAGGACCTCTTAAATGTACATGATCAAACAAGTGGATTCTTTTAAGAGATTTCAATTTATATATTTTTTATGCATCTTGTAACTAGTATACAGAGATGTACTGGTGGAATATCCAGGTATAGTATCGCTGGCCCATGGGAAAAAGATCATTCCCAGAGCAGAGCTCTCTATTAGGGGTGCGCATCTTCACTGACCTCGCAATTCGATTTGATTACGATTATCCTGTCCACGATTCGATTTGATTCCGCAATGCATCACTGCGCTCGGTTTTCATTCAAAAATTCAAGCAGTTAGAAGAACAATTTTATTTTATTTTATCTGTTCTTAAAAAAAAACAATCCCTGCATGTAGCAAAGTGTAAATTACAGCAAACAACTTAAAGAGGAGCTCCAGACTGCCCCCAAAATACGACAAGAGAGGGTCAGAGACTGCAGACATGATACAATTGAGGGTCAGAGACTGCAGACATGATACAGGAGGTGGTCAGAGACTGCAGACATGATAAGGAGATGGTCAGAGACGGCAGACATGATACAATTGAGGGTCAGAGACTGCAGACATGATACAGGAGGTGGTCAGAGACTGCAGACATAAGGAGATGGTCAGAGACTGCAGACATGATACAGGAGAGGGTCAGAGACTGCTGACATACTACAGGAGAGGGTCAGAGACTGTGGACATACAACAGGACAGGGTCAGAGACTGCAGACATGATACAAGAGAGGGTCAGAGACTGCAGACATGATACAGGAGATGGTCAGAGACTGCATACATGATAAGGAGATGGTCAGAGACTGCAGACATGATACAGGAGAGGGTCAGAGACTGCTGACATACTACAGGAGAGGGTCAGAGACTGCAAACATACTACAGGAGAGGGTCAGAGACTGTGGACATACTACAGGACAGGGTCAGAGACTGCAGACATGATACAAGAGAGGGTCAGAGACTGCAGACATGATACAGGAGATGGTCAGAGACTGCAGACATGATAAGGAGATGGTCAGAGACTGCAAACATGATACAGGAGAGGGTCAGAGACTGCTGACATATTACAGGAGAGGGTCAGAGACTGCAGACATACTACAGGAGAGGGTCAGAGACTGCTGACATACTACAGGAGAGGGTCAGAGACTGCAGACATTATTCATGAGAGGGTCAGAGACTGCGGACATACTACAGGAGAGGGTTCAGAGACTGCGGACATACTACAGGAGAGGGTCAGAGACTGCGGACATACTACAGGAGAGGGTCAGAGACTGCAGACATACTACAGGAGAGGATCAGAGACAGCGGACATGATACAAGAGAGGGCCAGAGACTGCAGACATGATACAGGAGATGGTCAGAGACTGCAGACATGATAAGGAGATGGTCAGAGACTGCAGACATGATACAGGAGAGGGTCAGAGACTGCTGACATACTACAGGAGAGGGTCAGAGACTGCAGACATACTACAGGAGAGGGTCAGAGACTGCGGACATACTACAGGAAAGGGTCAGAGACTGCGGACATACTACAGGAAAGGGTCAGAGACTGTGGACATACTACAGGAGAGGGTCAGAGACTGCGGACATACTACAGGAGAGGGTCAGAGACTGCAGACATTATACAGGAGAGGGTCAGAGACTGCAGACATACTACAGGAGAGGATCAGAGACTGTGGACATACTACAGGAGAGGGTCAGAGACTGCAGGCATTATACAGGAGAGGGTCAGAGACTGTGGACATACTACAGGAGGGTTCAGAGACTGCGGACATACTACAGGAGAGGGTCAGAGACTGCGGACATACTACAGGAGAGGGTAAGAGACTGCAGACATACTACAGGAGAGGATCAGAGACTGCGGACATGATACAAGAGAGGGTCAAAGACTGCGGACAATGTCCCCATAATGTCCCCCCAAACAATAATGTATGCCATTTCATTAATTATAGTTTATGTATGTCTTATTGCCTTAGTGATTGATTCACATCACAACTTCATTGATACCTCCTTTATTAAAAAATGGTTGTATGATTTATGGTTTCGCCCATCACTGACCCCACACATGCAGCATTGCATGTGTGAGATCTGTGATGAGCGAAACCATAAACCATACAAAAAATATATATATTAATGAAGTTGTGATGTGAATTACTAAGACAATAAGACATACATAAACCATAATTACCAAAACGGCATTGTCACTTGTTAGGTCCACCATCAAGTGTATTTCTTTTAAAGTAACTTACTTGTGCATACAGTAACTAACGATTGCTGCGGGAGCACACAGGAGCCAGAGAGGAGACTACCTGCCTCCAATGGGGAAAAAACAATGCCAGTGGAGTGGCAGAACCTGGGGGTGCTCAGGAAAGTAGCACTGGATCAGTGTCGGGGTGGGGGGACTGCGGTGTCAACCAGCCCCCAGCTCAGGGGATGGAACATGTAGCCTTGATGCTATCCTGGGGAGAGCGGCAGCACAGAAAGTCAGGCAGCACTGCAGTTGGCCGGGGAGTGCGGAGGAAACCTCTTGCGGCTCGACTTCCGGGTTCTAGGAGCTACCATCACCTGACCAGCCGCGTCACACCTCACACAAGCTCCAGCGAACACAGTGATTCCCGACGTGGCTGGGGATGATCTCAGTGGAGGGAGGGCATGGCTAACACCCACGGCTCTGTGGAGAGGCAGGGCACAGCGCTTTCAGCTCCGTTCTGAGTGGCGGGCTGGCGCGCATATAGATGATGTCATTGTCATCCCAAAATCGATTTTTAGCGGTTGCAGCATTGATGCCGAATCGCACATGGGGGAATCACGATGCATCGATGCTGCCATTAAATTCAACACCCCTACTCTTTATACAGAAAGACCCAGAGTTTCCACATGGTAGTATGAGGGGCAAGCCAATCCCAATTTGACACATGTTTTTAATATTTTCTTGTTAAAATATAGATTTTGTACATATTCTTTCTTACATAAGTGTACTTGCATGATCACTGGAGGGGTATTTACCTTTTGTTGCAATATATTTACTATAGGGATGATACCCTCCACTGGCACATCTTTCTAGTTGATCAACCACCCCCTCCCCCCCCCCCATATATACCCAAAAAACACACAGAGAAAACCTCTTTATATTATATTTTATTGTATTCTTTTTTTTAAAATCTATTTCAAATTTTATCGAATTCCAAATCAAATTTCATCCAAATTTTGGTTTGTTAATTCACATTAGTTTAAATACGATTTTCCAAATAATAAAAAAAATGTCCAAATTTCATTTTGGAACGAAATTAACTGCACATGTCTACTCTTTATGTAATTCTCAATGTTCATACAACTAGTAATGCAAAAGTTAATTTATCTAGTAAAATTTATCATCAAGTGAACAAATTCCATCCTTACTACAGTCATACAACAAATTCCTCAGACAATTATTGGAGTGTTGGGACACTTTGTGGGGTAGACCATGAACATTTTACAAGCAGATAGAACATTCCCACTAAACTAACCGCTTACTAGTATTTTAGTTTTGTTCCAACGCTCAGTGACACTTTAGGTCAGAAGCAAATGGTGGAAGGTACAGGAGGTACCCATGACAATCAAGTCAGTTCCCACTAATGATTTTGTACTCTGAAGATTAGAAAATGAAAGACTCACTTTTTACCGGTCCTTTATTTACAGGAGAGTATGATGTTTTTTTAGTAGGCCCATATTTTGATCATTATTGTAGTTTTTAGCTAAAAAAAAACCTATTGATTTAATTTTCAAAGCTTACATGCTTGCTCTTCCATTTTTTTTGTTTTGATTGCACTAGATATGGAGATAAGTAGATAAATACAAGGGTTTTGTATTTCATTGCGATACCAAAGCCCTTCTGTTTAACAAGTGTTGAGATAAGACATTAGCCACATATGCTGTACTTCATTCTCAATGGGTCAATGGATTCATTCACTTGCATTATGAGAAGGGTCAGTAGAGGACAATTAATGTATAGCGAGGCAGAAAACGGAGTATATATTTATATTTTAAAAAAAAACAGGTTTTACATGTAAAATAAATGTGAACAGATAAATCATGTATCCACCTATTTATTTGTCATGTCGTGCAGAAAGCTGCATGATACTACTGGTATCGTCAGTGCAAATACATCAAGCAGGACCCCCAAGCCACTGTCAAACAATAATCAAATAGGAATGTGGTTCAAATGCAATTTCTTGTGCCTTTAATTTAGCAATATTTTAGGCCATACAAGGTATAATAAAGCGACTGTATTACTTCAAATTTCCTATGTTTAACCTTTCAGATATGTGAGCATCGTACAGTAATTTCAGATGACCCAAAAGTATAATAAAAGGCATTTACTTAGCTTGATAAAAATATGTATTACAAATGATGAAAAATAGATAAATACAGCATTCAATCCAGGGGAGTCACAATTCCATTAGAAATGAAATACCTGGAGGTGACAGTCCGCTTGATTCAAACTTTTCTTCAATTCTTAATCCAACTCAAATGGCTTTGTCTTCTAAGCATATATATAGCAGCCCAAAAATGTGTCAAAACTGGTTTGAGCCACACCATAGACTAAAATAGGTCAGATGTTTTCAGCTTCCCACGGAATAATGGGAACAGATGTCTCATTATACATTAGACACATTGTATATAAATATAAGTGATTACTTATACACTAGCATAATTGGTACATTTATTGTAAATCAATAACTAATAAAAACGTACACTACATGTCACGCCTTGATTTACAAGATACTTCGTTTATAATATTCAAGATTACAAATATATCAAACTTTAATATCAAGATGTTATACTCAAGGTAGTCTTTTTGATTATACTCTAATACAAACATTTCTGGCAATTATTCATTTCATTCTTCACATTTTTTTATATTAACAGGTATGTATACAGAACACTCATCACTTATTAACCACTTGCTTACTGGGCACTTAAACACCCTTCCTGACCAGACCAATTTTCAGCTTTTGGTGCTCTCACACTTTGAATGACAATTACTCAGTCATGCAACACTGTACCCAAATAAATTTTGTGTCCTTTTTTTCCCACAAATAGAGCTTTCTTTTGGTGGTATTTGATCACCTCTGGGGTTTTTATTTTTTACGCTATAAATGAAAAAAGACCGAAAACGCATATTTCTTTGTTTCTGTGATAAAATTTTGCAAATTATAATTTTTTTTTCAGAAATTTTGGCCACAATTTATACTGTTACATATCTTTGGTAAAAATAACCCAAATTAGTGGATATTATTTGGTGTTTGTGAAAGTTAGAGAGTCTACAAGCTGTGGTGCGAATCGCACAAAACTGATCACACCTGATTTACTGGTGGCCTATCTCATTTCTTGCGTCCCGAACAAGTCAGGAAAGTACAAATACCCCCCAAATGACCCCTTTTTTGAAAGTAGACATTCCAAGGTATTTACTAAGATGCATGGTGAGGTTTTTGATGTTGTCATCTTTTTCCCACAATTCTTTGCAATTTTCAATGTAATAGGTTATTTCTCTCACATGGCATGTGTATACCACAAATTACACCCCAAAATACGTTCTGCTACTCCTTCTGAGTATTACGATACCAAATTTGTGAGACTTTTACACAGCCTGGCCACATACAGAGGCCCAATATTGAAATAGCACCATCAGGCGTTCTAGGAGCATAAATTACACATTTCATTTCTCAACCACCTATTACATTTTTGAAGGCCCTGGAGCACCAGAACAATGGAAATGCCCACAAAGTGACCCCATTTTGGAAAGCTAACACCCCAACGTATAATCTATGAGGCATAATGAGTCGTTTGAATGGTTCATTTTTTTTTCCAGAAGTTTTGGGAAAATGTGGAAAAAAAATGAAAACGCATTTTTTTTACACAAAGTTGTCCATTTATAAGATATTTCCAACACATAGCATGTACATAGCAAAAATGACACCCCAAAATACATTCTACTACTCCTCCTGAGTATAACGATACCAAATGTGTGAGACTTTTACACAGCCTGACCACATACAGAGGCCCAATATTGAAATAGCACCATCAGGCGTTCTAGGAGCATAAATTACACATCTTATTTCTCAACCACCTATTACAGATTTGAAGGCCCTGGAGCACCAGGACAATGGAAATGCCCACAAAGTGACCCCACGTGGCACTGACAACACGTGGCACTGATGACACGTGGCACTGACAGATGGCACTGGAGGCAGATGGCACTGGAGGCAGATGGCACTGGAGGCAGATGGGGCTGACAGATGGGGCTGACAGATGTCGCTGTCAGATGTCGCTGACAGATGGCACTGGGGCTGGCACTGGCAGATGGCACTGGCAGATGGTGCTGGCTATTTGCTCTGGCTAATTGCTCTGGCAAATGGGGCTGGCAGATGGCACTGTGGCTGGCAGATGGCACTGGCGCTGTCAGGTGGCACTGGTGCTGGCAGGTGGCACTGGCAGGTGGCACTGGCGGTACTGGGGCTGACGGCACTGGGGCTGGCAGGTGGCACTGGGGCTGGCAGGTGGCACTGGCGCTGGCAGGTGGCACTGGCAGGTGGCACTGGCAGGTGGCACTGGCACGTGGCACTGGCGGAACTGGGGCTGGCAGCACTGGGGCTGACGGATGGCACTGGCGCTGGCAGGTGGCACTGGTGCTGGCAGGTGGCACTGGCAGGTTGCAGGTGGCACTGGCAGGTGGCACTGGCGGCACTGGCGGCACTGGTGGCACTGGTGCTGGCAGGTGGCACTGGCAGGTGGCACTGGCGGCACTGGCACTGGCGGCACTGGCGGCACTGGGGCTGACGGCACTGGGGCTGATGGATGGCACTGGCAGGTGGTGCTGGCAGGTGGCACTGGCACTGGCGGCACTGACGGCACTGGGGCTGACGGCACTGGGGCTGATGGCACTGGGGCTGACGGATGGCACTGGCGCTGGCAGGTGGCACTGGCGCTGGCAGGTGGCACTGGCGCTGGCAGGTGGCACTGGCACTGGCGGTACTGGCACTGGTGGCACTGGGGCTGACGGATGACACTGGCGCTGGCAGGTGGCACTGGCGCTGGCAGGTGGCACTGGTGCTGGCAGGTGGCACTGGCACTGGCAGGTGGCACTGGCGCTGGCGGCACTGGCGCTGGCGGCACTGGGGCTGACGGCACTGGGGCTGACGGCAGGCACTGGCGCTGGCAGGTGGCACTGGCGCTGGCACTGGCGCTGGCAGGTGGCACTGGCGGCACTGGCACTACTGGCAGATGGCACTGGGCTGACAGATGGCACTGGGCTGACAGATGGCACTGGGGCTGACAGATGGCACTGGCACTGGGGCTGACAGATGGCACTGACACTGGGGCTGACAGATGGCACTGGCACTGGGGCTGACAGATGGCACTGGGGCTGACTTACAGATCGCTCTCCCTCCTCACACGCTGTCTCTGTGTGAGGAGGGAGAGACACGGCAATGGGAGATGATCTCATATGTTTACATATGAGATCATCTCCCATTGGCAGCTGCGATCGCGCTGTGAATGGCCGCTTTGATTGGCCGTTCACGGCGATCTGTATTTGCCTGTTTCCGGGAGACACGGCGAATACAAAACTTCCGCGATGCATGCCCCCGGCGGCGCGCATTGTGGAAGTAAACAGAAGGCCGTCCAGGGACAGCCAGGCGAAGGAACCCGCCTGCTCTAAGGCCATCATTCGGCTATAGGGCGGGCGGGAGGTGGTTAAATATTGTCCATCTCCCATATCCCACCCCTTGGATATTTTCTCCATATTTAAATTAATGTATAGAAAGTTTTACATCCTTCCACCCCTCATCTCATCTATCTAAAGTTCTCTCTTTACCTACTTCCTCTGTCGGAGTTACCTGTCCAGGAAAGCAATGTTAGGGCTAAAAAAAATTAAAATATCCCCAAAAAAAAAAACCTACATGTTGGACTAACAAGATACAAAGATACATTTTTTTTCCCTTTCGTGAAATTCAAAAGCGCAGGAGAAGATTAGTAGATCAAACTTTCCTTTTCAAGAGCTTGGAAGCATAGAAATTTGTCAAAGTCCTCCATATCTGGTGATGGACAGAAGATAAGACATTGGATGATCAGATTGCAGCTGCAGTTGTAGAACTCAAAGAACTGTAGAATACAAAGTAAATTTTATCCCCCAGACTATTGGAGTTCACAAGTCATAGATGTGCAGGTACTTGATGATAGAACTTTATTTGTACAGACAGTTCAGGAACTTGATCTTTAGAGCAGATAGAACAGTTCAGGCACTTGACCACCATAGTAGGTGGAACTTGCACAAACAGTTCTTCTGCTGATAAATGGCAACTAGACAGTTGCTGCTGTCAAAAGCATTTGTCTCCTTCTCTATCATGCTTCTTATTTACGTCAAGGCAGGTCAGTCCAGCATTCCATAATTAACAACAATGCCCATAAAGCTCATTATGGATTTCTGAACAGGCGAATCAATGATTACTAATGGCCTGGCCTAACACTAAAGAAAAACTCAGCTTTCTATGTTAAAGGTGAAATATTATTACAGGTACATTACTCATCTCCCACCTGAACTCCAAACTACTTAATGTGTGTTTCCACTATTTACTCTGATTCCCTCCTACACTCTATAGACATGCTGGCTCTTGTCTACACTGACCCCAGCATGTGTGTACAAATTGCCCATGCATATGTGTCATCAAACTCCCACACCCAAGCAATTGAGGAGGATTGAGGAAAACCTATTTCATTTCATAATGATTTCATAATGATTTACAAAGAAAGTTTTATGAAAAACTCAATGAACATGGTGGCCAAAGGATTGCTGAGTATCGGATTTAACTGACTGTATACAGTATCTCACAAAAGTGATTACACCCATCACATTTTTTGTGAATATTTTATTCTATCTTTTCATGTGACAACACTGAAGAAATTACACTTTGCTACAATGTAAAGTATTGAGTGTACAGCTTGTATAACAGTAAATTTGCTGTCCTCTCAAAATAACTCAATACAGAGCCATTGATGTCTAAACCACTGGCAACAAAAGTGAGTACACACCCTTAAGTAAAAATGTCCAAATTAGGCCAAATTAGTCATTTTCCCTCCCCTGTGTCATGTGACTCAGTGTTACAAGGTCTTAGGTGTGAATGGGGAGCAGGTATGGGAAATTTGGTGTTACCGCTCTTACTCTCTCATACTGGTCACACTGGAAGTTCAACATGGCACCTCATGGCAAAGAACTCTCTGAGGATCTGAAAAAAAAAAAGAATTGTTGCTCTACATAAAGCTGGTCTAGCCTATAAGAAGATTGCCAAGACCCTGAAATTGAGCTACAGCATGGTGGTGAAGACCATACAGCAGTTTAACAGGACAGGTTCCACAACAGGCCTCACCATGGTCGACTAAAGAAGTTGAGTGCAGGTGCTCTGCACCATATCCAGAGGCTGCCTTTGGGAAATAGACATATGAGTGCTGCCAGCATTGCTGCAGAGGTTGAAGGGGTGTGGGGTCAGCCTGTCAGTGCTCAGACCATACGCCACATGCTGTGCACACACATGCACACTCAAATTGGTCTGCATGGTTGTCATCCAAGAATGAAGCCTCTTCTAAAAATGATGCACAAAAAACAGCGCAAACAATTTGGTCTGATGAGACCAAAATAAACGTATTTGGTTCAGATGGTGTCAAGCGTGTGGGGCGAAAGCCAGGTGAGGAGTAGAAAGACAAGTGTATCTTGCCTACAGTCAAGCATAGTGGTGGGAGTGTCATGGCCTGGGCCTGCATGAGTTGCTGCCGGCACTGGGGATCTACAGTTCATTGAGGGAACCATAAATGCCAACCTGTACTGTGACATACTGAAGTAGAGCACGGTCGCCTCCCTTCGGAGACTGTGCCACGGGGCCATATTCCAACATGATAACGACCCCAAACACACCTCCAAGATGACCACTGCCTGGAATTGACAAAGCATGATTCCATGTGAAATGCGTCTACCTTTGTTCCCCTGCCCATGTGCATTGTCTTGTTTTGTATTATAGACACAATAAAGCCTGTTTGCATTGTATGGTGCTGCCATTTGTCTAATTTTCTTTACCAGTAATCTGCTTGCAGTGGCAGGGCATGCACCTCACGGTTGCAGCATGCTTTAAAGATTATGGTCAGTACATATCACCTGGGAGCAGTAGTTTGTTTTTTTGCATGACCACTGCTTTGCTAAAGCTGAGGATAAAAGTGATGGACCGGCCAAGCATGTCTCCAGACCTAAACCCTATTGAGCATCTGTGGGGCATTCTCAAACGGAAGGTGGAGGAGTGTAAGGTCTCTAACATCCACCATCTCCGTGATGTCGTCATGGAGGAGTGGAAGAGGACTCCAGTGGCTAAATGTGAAGCTCTAGTGAACTACATGCCAAAGAGGGTTAAGGCAGTGCTGTAAACTAATGGTGGCCACACAAAATATTGACAATTTGGGCCCAATTTGGACATTTTCACTCGCTCATTTTCACTCAGGGGTGTACTCACTTTTGTTGCCAGCGATTTAGACATTAATGGCTGTGTGTTGAGTTATTTTGAGGGGACAGCAAATTAACACTGTTATATAAGCTTTACACTCAATACTTTACATTGTAGCATAGTGTAATTTCTTCAGTGTTGTCATATGAAAAGATAAGATAATAAAATATTTACAAACATGTGAGGGGTGTACTCACTTTTGTTATACTGTATATAACACGAGAACACTCCATCTTGAAAGACTTTTAAAAACGGTGTCCATTGCAATAACTTAAAGCGGAGCTCCACCCAAAAGGCGAAGTTCCGCTTTAAAGAATCGCTCCCCGCTGCTCTTTTGACACAGTTTTGACAGATACCTGCTTCGCACTTCCGTTCCAAGAACCACGGCACTCTGAACGGAATTTCTCCTCCCTCTCTCCCCCTGAAGTGTTCTGGGACACTGACCGGTCCCAGAAGACTGCATCCATGAATCAGGATGCGCAGCGCGACTCGCGCATGCTCAGTGGGCACCCGACTGTGAAGCCCAAGCTGTCACAGCCGGATGCCCATATTGAAGAGGCCAGCGCCGGGGACCAAAGACAGCAGGTGAGACCGATGGGTGAGCACACCGCTGGATCATGGGACAGATGAGTGGCTGTTTTTTAAAAGTCAGCAGCTACAGTTTTTGTAGCTACTGACTTATTTTTTGCACAGGTGGCTGGAATCCCTCCTTAATTATCTTTGATTCGGATTCTAATAACCAAAATGCACAATTAAGAGTAGAAGTAAAATGACTTTAAAAAAAAAATGTATTTTTTCCTTAACCACTTACAGACCGGACCATTTTGCTGGTCAAAGACCAGACCACTTTTTGCGATTCGGCACTGTGTCTCTTTAACTGACAATTGCGCAGTCATGCAACGTGGCTCCCAAACAAAATCGACGACCTTTTTTTCCCACAAATAGAGCTTTCTTTTGGTGGTATTTGATCACCCCTGCGGCTTTTATTTTTTGCGCTATTAATAAAAATAGAGCGCCAATTTTGAAAAAAACACATTATTTTTACTTTTTGTCATAATAAATATCCCCCAAAAATATATAAAAAAACATTTTTTTCCCTCAGTTTAGGCCGATACGTATTCTTCTACATATTTTTGGTAAAAAAAATTACAATACGCATTTATTGATTGGTTTGCGTAAAAGTTATAGCGTTTACAAAATAGGGATAGTTTTATGGCATTTTTCTTAATAATTTTTTATTATTTTTTTTTTACTAGTAATGGCGGCGATCAGCGATTTTTATTGTGACTGCCACATTGTGGCGGACACATCGGACATTTGTGACACATTTTTGGGACCATTGTCAGTTATATAGCAATCACTGCTATATAAATGCAGTGATTCCTGTGTAAATGACACTGGCAGTGAAGGGGTTAACCAGGAGGTGGCAGTGTAGGAGTTAAGTGTTCCTAGGGGTGTGTTACTAACTGTGTTGTGGCTGGGCTTTCATTTAGTGAACACTGATCTCTGCTCCAATCACATGGAGCAGAGATCAGCGTCACTAGTTGCTAGGCAGAATGGGGAAATGCTGTTTACTCGGCATTTCCTCCATTCAGCCGTCCCGTGAGACGATCGCGGGTATGCCTGCGGCGATCGAGTCCGCGGGACCCGCGACCGCACTCACGGGGGTCCCGACCGGCAGGGCGGCATTGAAGATTGGACGTACCTGTACGCCAATATGCCTGCCTGTGCCATTCTGCCGATGTACATCGGCGTGCGTCGGTCGGGAACTGGTTAATAAATAAAATGATTGGTTTAAATTTAAGCTGTCATTCTCGTGAAAAATATTCTTTAAATAAAAAACATCATGTAAAACCCCAACATTAAACCTTTAATGTAATATCACCCTTTCTCTCCCTGTACTGTGCACATCCTGTGGATTTTGTTTTTAAAACATACAGTATGTGCACTCCACCAATGGTTCTGCCTTACAGATCCACTACAATGATTATAGCAGATATGGTACATATTACCACAACCTAGCTTAAGCACACACAGAAAAGGGACAATACAGGAAGATGTGCAACAACATTTTTGTGTAAATGCCTGGGTTACACCCTTCGAAGCATTTAAAATATATAAACCATCCCAGATGAGGAAACCATATTAGGCCTCATGCACACTGGACATTTTTACAGCTGCTGTTTTTGGATTCAGACTTTTTTTTTCTGCAGCCAATAAACTCCCCAGCATGTTATCCTATGTATCCATGCACACATAGGCAGTTATCAGCGGTTTTTGGCAGGGTGTTTTCTGGCTGGAAAAAACCCCCCAAACTAGTGGGCTTTGAGAGAAGTTTTTCAGCTATAAAAACAGCTCCAACTCTGAAAAAAAGCATACAACAGCTTAAAAATGCTGAAAAACACGGCTTCTGTGTTTATCAGCGTTTCTCTCTATTGTTGTTTAAAATTCAACTTAATCAAAGAAAAACTGTTAGATATGCATTTCACAGCATCAAGATTATTAGCTGCTCTGGTTACAATCGGCTCAATGTAATCTCACATTCCAGAGAAAGGCAAAAAAACTTTTTAAAACATGGTCCAACTTGTTTCAACAGGGAAAAAAAATAATTTCTGATCTCCTAAGGCAATGATCTCCAAACTACGGCCCTTTGCTTGCTGTTATGCGGCCCTTGGGGCATTAATCCTCCCACTGATATGAAACACTATTCTGACATCTAACACCAACAATGGAACACCATTTCTCCCACTGACACCAATAATGAAGCACAATTACTCCCCAGGATACCAAAGATGGGGCACTATTCCTCCAAACCTAATACCAAATGTGATGATGTTTACTTATACTGATGACACTCCCTACTGGCCACAATCCGGCCCTCATAAAGTCTGAAGGATGGTAAACCAGCCCTTTGTTTAGAAAGTTTGAAGACTCCTGTCCTAAGGTATCAGTGACCCATGAGTTACTTTGATATTAATTCAGTAATCAAGAAGATACAATCACAATTTTCCGTCTTCTGTTAGACACTAACTATTCTTATACTATACACTGCTCTTTTTGTATAATGATCTGATATTATTTATTTTATTTTGTTTGAAACATCCGTAAAACTCAGAAAACCTAAATTGTAATTAGGTGCATTAGGAATGCAGAACTATCAGTAACAATGTACTATAAGGCTGTAGGCTCATCATCAAAGCACTTAATCCTGAGGGGAAGCAGCGGGTTTAGACTATGTGCCAAATTAGTGTAGAATATTTATAGGTATATACAGTGCATACATGTATGTTTTCCACTAATGGTTGAATGCCATTTCTCAGAGCAGGTTTCTTGATGGTGACAGTGGACCATGCCTGCTTAATGTAGGAACAGACATTTGTAGTTTCCAATGGACACCCATTGGGCACCCATGTTATAGGGTGATAATGGAGGAGCACAAATGGGAGAATAAGGAAATTTATGGCAGGATTGCCTGGTAACATTTTAATAAATACTGCAGGTTTAAAAAAGATTGAAAATACAATAACATGTAAACAAATCATATATTAGTTATTGCGTTTAGATATGCTTTAATTGTATTTTATTGTTTTATTGTCATAATTTAAGGACAAAGTGAAGAAGGCAACCGTTTTAAAATTTATAGGACTCACATTTTATTTATTTTCTTAATTTCTCTGTACTGTTTCATCATTTATGCCTAATGTATGCCTAATGTATTTATATATGTTGCTCAAATCCCTGCTTATTCTCCTCTTCTCAAAAGAGAATAAAATCAGTTCAGCTAATCTTTCATCATGGCAGAACACCTCCATGCCTCTTATCAGTTTAGTTGCCTTTCTGGGCACTTTCTCCAGTTCCCCAATAATAGGATTTTTATAAATATAAATCCTATTTTCTTTATTGTACATCACAGGACACAGAGCCATAGTATTAACTATATGGGACATCCCATAGCAATGCTATTTGAGGGGAGGGAGACACAACCCGCAGGGCGCCCACAGACTTGAGGACATATACTGCTGCCTGCAGTACACTGTGCCCAAAGGCAATAGCCTCGTTCCTTTCTACATCCACCTGATAAAACCTGGTGAATGTATATACTGAAGACCAAGTTGCCGCCTTACAGATCTGAGCCATGGAGGCCTGGTGATGCACTGCCCAAGAAGCACTAACTGCTCTGAAAGAATGTGCCTTGACTTGAAAAGGCGGAATCTTACCTTTTAAACCATAAGCTTAGAAATAGTGGATTTCAATGCTGCCTGTCCTTTCCTAGGACCTTCTGGCAGCACAAATAATAGGATTTTTATAACAGCTTACCTGTAAAATCCTTTTCTTTGAAGTACATCACTGGACACAGAACCATAGTAGTTACTATGTGGGTTATAGGCCACCTTAGGTGATGGACACTGGCACACCCTAAGACAGGAAGTCCACTCCCATTGTAACCCCTCCCACTACTGGAAGTGCCTCAGTTTTTGTAGCAAAGCAATACATGTGCATACCAGAAAAAAGGGAGGGACCTCTGTGTCCCGTGATGTACTTCAAAGAAAAGGATTTTACAGGTAAGCTGTTATAAAAATCCTATTTTCTTATCATACATCACGGGACACAGAGCCATAGTAGTTACTATGCGGATGTCCCATAGCAATGCCAACTGAAGGGAGGGAGACACAACAAAAGTAGGGCACCAAGAGACCAGAGGACTTATACTGCTGCCCACAGCACACTTCGTCTAAAGGTGTTATACTCATTACCTTTTACATCTACTTGATAGAATCTGGTAAATGTATGGACTGAAGTTGCAGCCTTGCAGATTTGAGCCATGGAGGCTTGATGATGCACTGCCCAGGAAGTACTAACAGCCCTGGTGAAGTGTGCTTTAATATGAAAAGGAAGAACTTTCCTCTTTAAACCATGAGCTTGAACAATCACTTGACAAATCAATTTAGAAATAATAGATTTTGATGCTGCCTGTCTTTTTTTAGGACCTTCAGGCAACACAAACAAAACATCCGTTTTAGAATCTGAGCAGTCGCCTTCAGGTAGATCTTGACTGCTCTCACCACATCGAGAATGTAATGACTTTTCTTCCGCAAATAAGGGTTCTGTGAAAAATAAAGGTAGAACAATATCTTGTTTTAAATGAAAACCTGATACTACCTTTGGTAGAAAATTAGGATGATACAATACAACCTTACCCTTGTGCATAATTAAAGATGGCTCTTTACAAGAAAGAGCAGCCAACTCTGATACCCTTCTTGCAGAACATATGGCTACCAGAAAAACGAGTTTCTTTGTCAAAAGGACCAAGGGAATATGTTGTAAAAGGCTGTTTCTGTAATGCAGACAGTTACCCCCTGAATAAAGCTACGAACTAATGAGTGCGAAGCAAGTGGTCGCTGAAAAAATACTGATAAAGCCGAAACCTGGCCTTTAATAGCAATCAAAGCCAGCTTAATTTCTAATCCATCTGTAGAAAGTCAAGGATTCGACCTATGACATATTTCCTGGGGTGCCAACCCCTGGATTCGCACCAGGAGACATATGCCTTCCAGACTCTATAATATATGACGCTGGATGCCGGCTTCCTTGCATTAACTAGAGTAGACACTACTGAACCTGACAGCCCACGCTTCTTCAGAATGTGGGTCTCAATAGCCAAACCGTTAAATGTAGCTTTGTAAGGTTGTATGGAATACTGGCCCCTGCAAGAGAAGGTATTTACGATCTCTGCATACCAAGATCCCCTGGGCCACGCTGGTGCAACAAGAATCACCACCTTCCCTTCCTGCTTGATCCTGCAAAGAAGTCGTGGAAGCAGCAGAACAGGAGGGAATGCATAAATCAGTGAAAACTGATTCCACTGGAACACCAAGGCATCTCTTCTGCATGCCAGTGTATCCTTTGTCCTTGACACAAAATTGTCGATCTTTTTGTTGAACCTGGACGCAAACAGATCATGTCCAGAATTTCCCATTTTTGACATATTGTCAGAAAAATGTCAGGGTAGTCCACCTGCCAATTCTCTATTTCTGGAATGAAGACTGCCGATAAGCAAGGTATGTTGTTTTCTGCTCAAGTTAGGATATGATTCACCTCTCTCTGGGCCACACGACTTTCCGTGCCCCCTTGGTGATTGATATAGGCCACTGCTGTGGCAGTGTCGGATTGGATCCTGACAGGATAATTCAAGCGTCCAGGCCTTCAGGGCCAGGCATGCTGCCTGAATCTCTAGAATATTGATGGGCAAGGTCATTTCTGATATGGACCACATTTCTGATATGGACCATTTCCCTTGGACAGACGCTTCTTCCAGGACTGTTCCCCCAGCCCAGAAGGCTAGCATCTGTTAGCCAAAAAATCTGAAGAAAGGAAAATCCTTCCTACCAGTTGCCTATCAACCACCAACCGAGGCTTTGGTGCACCTTTGGGGATAAACGCATTGGGAAGTCTGGAGCTTTGACCTTCTTGTTCCAAGTCGATAGGACACTGTTTCGCAGTAGCCTTGAATGAAATTGAATGAAATTGAGCATAAAGAATGGCCTCAAATAAAGCCACCATCTTTCCCAACAATCTCATGCAAAGTCAAATAGAAGGATTATTCTTTGCTTTGACCACCTGAATCGGTTCCCTTATGGAACTGATCTTTGCCTGGGGCAAGGACACCATTTTCTGAGCTGTATCTATGATCAGACCCAAGTATTCCAATCTCCTTGATGGTTTTAAAGAAGATTTTTCTTGGTTGAAAATCCAACCTAGGTACGCCAGGTTGCTGACTGTGGTGACTCTGGTCTAAGGGGGCTACCAACTGGTCTATCAAGAGCAGATCATCTAAGTAAGCTAGAATCGTTATACCTTGAGACCTTAATCTGGCTAAAGGGGGAGCCAGGACCTTTGTAAACACTCAAGGTGCAGTAGCTAGACCAAAAGACAGAGCTTAAAACTGTGAATTAAGTTTTTCTATCTCGAAGCATAGATATTTCTGGTGAGCGTCAAAAATAGGTACATGTCGATTGACGCTAGAAGTTCTCCACCTTGTAGAATAGAGACTACTGATCGTATTGACTCCATGCGAAAAGAGGGGATATTCAAAAAATGGTTTAACCCTAATCCCTGCTCCTCCATGGGGGCCACCGATATTACCTTTTGAGACAAAAGATCGTCCAATGCTTGAAAGAGAGACTTCTTTTTCTC
This sequence comes from Lithobates pipiens, assembly GCF_037356315.1. Taxonomy (NCBI): domain Eukaryota; kingdom Metazoa; phylum Chordata; class Amphibia; order Anura; family Ranidae; genus Lithobates; species Lithobates pipiens. The sequence goes on from NW_027507785.1 coordinate 159,400,118, forward strand.
TGGATGTTTGGAAACATTTGATCTGAGAAAACGAGGAGACGGGGACACTCGGAACTCTAGTTTGTACCCTAGAGTTATTGAGGAAGCCACCCATTTGTCTCGACACTCTTCCTACCAGACCTATGAGAACTGCAGAAGTCTTCCCCCCACTCAAGTGAGCGGGGGCGTCCCTTCATAAGGAGGTTTTAGTATTTTGCTTTGTAGGTTTCTTTCCCCAGGACCTCTTTTGTCCATGGGGTTTACTCTGAGGTTTACCTCTTGAACTTGAGTGGAGGCCATCGTGACTGCCTGGAGGCTGATGCCCCTGGTACTGGAGAAGAAGCTTGTTTAAAAGAAAAACGATTACTCTTTTTCTTAACTGGCAAAAGGGAACTTTTCCCATTATAAATTCTTTGGATGTATTTATCCTAGATCATCCCCAAACAGCCATTCACCGTGAAATGGAAAACTAGCCAGGAGCTTTTTGCATGGCGCTTCAGCTGACCAATTTTTTAGCCATAGAATCTCTCATAGTGTCTATTGTGAAACATAATGTTCCTGGTAACCCAGCCAAATCTTGGGCCTGCTGATCAGGAATAATCTTGAGCACCTGTTTAAACGGGTCCTTCAAGGATTGACATACACCAATTGCTGCGAGTGCAGGCTGAGTCACTGAACCTGCCAGAGAAAAATTATTCTTTAATAGGAATGCCAATTTCTGATCCGTTGGATGCTTCCGCATTTGAGCATTGTCTACTGGACAAGTTAAAGTGGAGGGCCACCCTGAAAAAAAAAATACATAAAAATTTAGAAATAAATCAGAAAAAAAATGTTTTTTTTTTTTAACTTACCAGAAATGCCTGTTGCTAGGCACATCATCCTAATCTGCCTCTTCCTCCTCCGCGGTGATCCTCTGTCTTCTCTCCTCCGTGCGGCGTCTTCTGGGTAATGGGTCGCACTGTGTTCTGGGAACTGTGTGTCCCAGAACACAGCGCGCCCCATTCACAAAGCGATGCGCGACTCGTGCATGTACAGTAGGAAACTGGCAGTGAAGCCGCAAGACTTTACTGCCTGTTTCCCGTAGCCAAAATGGCGGCACTGGGACCCGAGAGCCGAGGGATGGGTCAGCCTCGGGCGGCCGATATCGCGGGCGCCCTGGACAGGTAAGTGTGCTGACTTTTAAAAAAAATTTTTTAAAAACGGCCCTCCTCTTTAAACTTTTATTCACAGAGGATACAGGGCGGCACAGTGGTGTAGTGATTAGCACTCTCACCTAGCAGTAAAAAGGGTTGCTGGTTCGTATCCCAACCATGACACTACCTGCCTGGAGTTTGCATGTTCTCCCTGTGCCTGCATGGGTTTCCTCCCATACTCCAAAGACATGCAGGTAGGTTAATTGGCTTCTGTCCAAAATTGGCCCTAGTATATGAATGGGGACCTTGGATTGTGGGCTCCTTGAGAGTAGGGACCAATGTACAATATACAGGGATAGGGACAATTGTAGACACTCGCTCAGGTTGAACTGGATGGACTGGTGTTTTTATTCAACCTTACTAACTATGTAACTATGTAACTATATAGCAGCATCAATTGCTGGCATTCCCCATTTTTTATTAAATTCTTCCTCCATAGGATATAGTGTTGAAAACTTTTTCGGAGGAAAAAACTGTTTATCTGGGTGATCCCACTCAGAATACATAAGCTTTTTCAGTAATGAATTCATAGGAAAAGCATGACTAGCTTGGGGAGGCTTTAGCGAACCCAAACAAGAAGTGGGCTCATCAACCGACTCAGCTGACGGTAGCATGAATGTGGAGGGGACCAATTCAGTAAGAGAGTGTACCATTAATCTTTCAGATTGTGAACCTGATCCCTCTGCATATGACTCCTCAGAAGAGGAGTCATCAGCCTTTTCCTGGTCCCCTGAGAGAAACTCATCATCTCATGCCCCTGGTTCCTAAGTTTGAGGGTCCTGGGTAATGGAAGGGGACCTGTCGCGCTTAATCCCACTCTGGGATGCAATTAAAGCCTCTATTTTCTGTTCCAGTCCTAACATGGTTGAGGAAAAAAACTGTTGAGTAATATAGACAAGGGGTGCAGTGTTGTAAATAATTGCAACACCTGACAGCCCAGATGGCTCACTCTGACCAGCCACCTCAGAACTCTCAGGGGAGCATGCCCTTTTTTAGAGTTGGTTCTAGTTTTTTTTGCGGCTGAAGAAGTCCTTCTTGAGCCCTTTTTTGGGGTGTAACCGATGCACAAATGCAGAGGTACTACCAGAAGGATCGCATCCACTGCTTGAGTAATAGTCCAGCCCTGCCGCTGCTATTAATGCTCAGCCTGATGCTAATAGTAAATGTGTCAATAGGAATGCCTGTGTCACAAACCTCTTACATTAACTTTTTTCTCTTGTGTCCCTCCGGCATCTGCAGCCTGCAAAATTAGAGTTTTTAAAGATACTCCTGCACTGGACGTTGGAGGACGCCAATGCTGCGTTAAGCCCTACCCCCTCTGTCGCATTGTGTCCCCCTTTCTCTTTCAAAAGAAAACTTTCCCACCTGAGCGCGGGCCTCTGATCTGACAGGATCGGCATGTGTGTGAAGGAGGGATGGTGAGGAGGAGACCCAAGAGAAGCCGCCATGGCAAAGGACTGTACGCCGATTGTTTTAGTTTCCCCCTTTCCAGGGAGAGGGGGAGAGCTTAGTCCGGGTGGGGGGAGTCTGGTGGAATAAAATCCCCCCAAACTTACCGGAGGTCTTAGCTGCTCGGCGGAGGATAAGCCTGCTACTTCTGCTGACACAGAGTGACTCTGTGGAAATCATGACAAGGTACGTGCTCTATACAGCCTCCAGTGGTGATTCTTAGGCATGACAATATTTACTTTTTTCTTAAAGGAGACATTTCATAAGAATCATTTTTTTAAAATTCCTTAGAAAAACTCCACTTACCTTTCCCGCTGCAGGGTTTTCTGTGGTAAGACCAACAGACCCAACAGATCTTCACTCCTCATGGTGGGCTCCATTACCAAACCTCCAGGAACTGGGGACCCTCAGGGAACCCACACTCCTGGACCCGTAAAGCACCCAGCCAGAAAAAAACATTATGGTTGAAAAAACCAAAGCTCTGGATCCCGGGGTTGAGCTCTCTAAAAAAAGAAGCGTTCTCGGCTAAACCTCATTTCTTCCACTACAAGGCTTGGGTACCATTCAATTCGGCCTGAAAAGGCACTTTGAATGGATCCAGTTGCATAGCTAGCCCCAACAAGGATTGCTCCAGTGGAGCTCAACACAGCACATCTTTACTCATGACCAACACCTTAGACACTGGCGAAAAAATTTAGGTACTCCCAGTAGTGGGAGGGGTAATATAGGGAGTGGACTTCGTGTCTTAGGGTGTGCCAGTGCCCATCACCTGAAGGTGGCCTATAACCCACATAACTACTATGGCTCTGCGTCCCATGATGTACGATAAGAAAAGACATCGGTCTTCCGGATCTGAGCAGTCGTATCTAAATGGACCTTGACCGCTCTCACCTCATCAAGACAATGTAGTGACTTCTCTTCCCTAGAACATGGTTTTGGAAAAAACAATGGTAGGACAATATCTTGGTTCAGGTGAAACCCTGAGACCACTTTAGGCAGAAAACTTAAACGAGAACGCAATATGACCATGTCCATGTGAATAATTAAATATGGCTCTTTACAAGAAAGAGCAGCCAATTCTGAAACCCTCCTTTCTGAGGATATAGCAACCAAGAACACTAACTTCCTTGTCAGAAAGACTAAGGGAGTATGCTGTATTGGTTCAAAGTGCTGTTTTTGCAACACTGACAAAACTAAGTTCAAGTCCCAAGGGTTCAAAGGTGATCTAACTGACAGATTAAGCAGCATCGTCCCTTGCATAAAAACCTGAACCAAAGAATGTGAAGGAAGTGGTCTTTAAAATAAGCAGAGACTTGGCCCTTAATAGTACTCAAGGTCAGCTTCATCTCTACCCCTAATTGTAGAAAGGCAAGAATTCTGCCTATGCTAACTTTCTGAGGGTGGGTGCCAACCCTTGGATTCACACCACAAAACATAAGCCCTCCAGACTCTATAATATATGATTCTGGAAGCTGGTTTCCTTGCATTAATCAAGGTAGCGATAACTGACCCAGATAACCCACATTTCTTCAGAATGTGGGTTTCAATAGTCAAGCTACTAAATTTAGAGTTTGTAAGGTAGGATGGAATATCGGCCCCTGTGTGAGTAGATCTGGACATAGTGGAAGGGACCATGGATCAACCACTGCCATCTTTGCGATTTCTGCATACCAGGACCTTCTGGGCCATGCTGGGGCTACAAGAAATACCGGCTTTCTTTCCAGCTTGATTCTGCAAAGAAGTCATGGCAGCAACTGAATAGGGGGAAATGCATAAATCAGTGAGAACTGATCCCACGGGGTCATCAACGCATCTGTTCCGCATGCAAGTAGATCCCTTGTCCTGGACAAAAAGTTGACCAACTTCATGTTGAACCTGGACGCCAGAAGATCTATGTCCAGAGTCCCCCATCTTTGGCAAACAGCCAGAAAAACTTTGGGGTGAAGGGACCATTCCCCCAGGAACAACTGCTGGTGACTCAAGTAGTCTGCCTACCAATTCTCTACTTCCAGCATGAAAACTGCAGAGGGAACATTCCTTTCTGCCCAAGTTAGAGTATGGTTCACCTCCCTCTGTGCTGCAAGACTCTTGGTGCCCCCTTGGTGATTGATATAAGCCACAGCTGTGGCATTGTCAGATTGGATCCTGAACGTCCAGGCCTTCAGAGCCAGACGCACTGCTCGAATCTCTAGGAAGTTGATGGGCAAGGTTCTTTCAGGTTTTGACAACTGTCCCTGGACAGTTGTCTTTTCTAGTACTGCTCCCCAACCTGAAAGGCTGGCATCTGTCGTTACCGGTCTAAATGAATTTCCGTTCAGCAGATTCCAGGTTACCAACCACCAACTGAGGCTCTAGGACACTCTTGGGGACAGCTGCATTGGCAAATCTAGAGCATGAACTGTTTTGTTCCAAGGAGACAGGATGCTGACTGCTCAGATGGTGGAGGCCGTCGCGACTGCCTAGAGGTAGATGCCCCTTGTGCTGGAGAAAGAGCCCACTTAAATGAAGGGCGTTTATTCCTTCTTTTGACTGCCAAAAGAGTACTCTTCCCACTTGAAATCTTTTGGATGTATTTGTCCAAATCATCCCCAAATAGCCAATCCCCATGAAAAGGAAAACCAGTCAGGAACCTTTTGCCTGGTTCTTCAGCTGGCCAATTTTTCAACCAGAGGATCCTACGCATGTGCACTAGCACAGATGCCTGGTGAATAGAATATTTAATGGTGTCTATAGCAAAACATAATGTTCTTGGCAGTTCGGCCAAATCCCGGGCTTGTTGTACACTAACCTCCTTAAGGGCCTGTCTAAACTGGTCCTTTAGGGATTGACAGATGCCTATTGCAGTGACTGCAGGATGAGTACTGCTAAAGAAAAACTATTTTAACAGGAATTCCAACCTTTTATCTGTTGAATCCTTAAGCATTTGAGCATTGTCTACTGGACAAGTTAGACTTATTCACACTGGATATAGCAGCGTCAACTGCTGGTACATTCCATCTTTTGGTGAATTTCTTCTCCATGGGATAGAGTACTGCCAATCTTGTTGGAGGGAGAAAATGCTTATCCAGATGATCCCATTCAGCTGTTCTAGTAATACATGGATGGGAAACGGATACAAAGTCTGCAGAGGTTTTAAAGAACGCAAAGAAAAAACTGAACTTTCGGCTGACTCAGTTATGTTGTCCTGTGCGATTAGCCATCGTGCTCTCCAGCTATCCAGCTTGCGCCGTGTGTCCGCATGTCCTGCACATGATGCCGCCCCTCCATACATCACCCCCCTCCTGTTTTGAAATTCAGATAGTTCCCACGCAGGCGGCATTCGAGTCTATCACTCGGCAGACCCAGCAAGAGGGGAGGTGAGAAGAGGCAGAGCCTAATAGTGGCACTTGCGCAGAGTGGGGGAAAAAAAACAGAGCAATGGGAGCCGCCACACCCCTCGTGGGAAGGGGGGTTGCAGGGGAGCACAAACTATTGTTTTAATTCCCAACCCCTTAGTCCCTCCAGGGGGAGAAGTGCAATATTACAAAACTCTTTCCTGCATGAGGAATCCCTGCTGAGATAAACTGCTGCTGAGCCCACACACATGCTGTGACACTGAGCTGAAGTGAGAGACAACGAACTAAGGTATCTCCATTTACTCCCTCTAGTGGAGATTTAATGCAGGACAACATTTTACACAAGGAAGAAAAACCATAGGTGGAATTTTTACAGTTCCTAGGCTTCTCCTCTTACCTTATCCTCGCCATAGCTTACAGTTCCAAACTTCACCCATCACGGCGGGCTGCATTTAGCAAACCTTTAAGGACCGGGTCCCTTTTTATCCTGGTTCCACTCCCTTGGACCTGTATAGCACCCTGCCAGGAAAGCTTTATGGTAATGTGAACATGTCCAAAGCACTGGATCCTGGGGTCTAGCCCTCCAAGGAGTTCTTCCTATACGAGGCCCGGGTACCATCTACTTTGGCCTCAGTGGCACTTTGGATGGATCCGGCTTTGGAGGCTGTTTAAATCCAGTAAGGATCCCTCCAGCAGAGCACTTCAGAGCACATCTTCACTCGTGACCAACACTTTAGACACTGGAGAAAAAACGGAGGTACTCCTGGTAGTAGGAGGGGTTATATAGGGAACTTCCTGTCTTGGGTGTGCCAGTGTCCATCACCTGAAGGTGCCTATATACCCATATAGTTAATACTATGGCTCTGTATCCAGTGATGTACGATAAAGAAATCCTTTTTTGTGAACTGGTTCCCAAAACTGAACTGCATATTGTAGATGAGGTTTTATAAATGATTTGTACAGGGGCACAATTATATGTCTCTCTCTTCAGTCCATACCTCTTTTTGTTCACTTTGGAAACTGCAGCTTGGCATTGCATGCTATTATTGAGCTTATAATCTACCAGAACCACCAGATCCTTATCCACTATTGATTCCCCCAGTTGCACCCCTCTCACTATGTAAGACCTGGCTAGTGCCTCATACACACAAGACATTTTGCAAACTCCCATAGAAGTCTTTGCTCCTGGCAGTAGCATTTTGGCAGAAAAAAAAACACCTGACACTTGTAAAAGTGCGTAATGATTTTAGTGTTAATTAATTTAATTGACCAGAATAATAATTTATTCTGGCTATTGACATGAATTAATGCTCAAGCGCTATAAATGGGCCTAGCATTAACACCCTTTACATGTGTTTACATGCTTTTACAAGCGTTTTTTCTGACAAAACTCTGCTGTATCTGGATGCACTGGCAGTGGGATATTTTTTTTCTGCCTCTAAAAGCCCCTGCCACTAAACACTGCTAAAACCCTATATGTGTATGGACACATAGGCCAACATGCAGGGGAGTTTAGAGGCAGGGAAAATGTACAAACTTATTTTTCCTTACACATTAGCCATGTGTGGGGAACTTTGTCAAGCACTTTTGCAAAATCCAAGTATACTACGTCCAGAGCCACTCCTTTGTCTAAAGTTTTTTGCTTACCTACTCATTTGTTTGTCACAGGTACTTACAGTATATAGCACTGTCAATTTACACAGCACTTTGCACATATATATATATATATATATATATATATATATATATATATATATATTAGTACATTCACATCAGTCCCTGCCCTCAAGGAGCTCAGAATCTAAGGTTCCTAACCCACAATTTAGACAGGATCCTTTTAACCTACTACCAGCATGTCTTTGGAGTGTGGAAAGAAACCAGAGTACCAGGAGGAAACCCACACAGGCAGAACATGCAAACTCCAGGCAGCTAGTGTCTTGGTTGGGATTCGAATGGACAACCCTAGAGCTGCTAGGCAGAAGTGCTAACAATCAGACTTGTTTCATAAGTTCTGCCTTTTATGAATCCATGCTGTCTTTTGCTATAAAAAAAAAAACTCATCTTTGGCTTACATAGTAAGTCTAGTTAAAAAAAAAGACACTTGTCCATCCAGTTCAACTAAAAGAAGAAAAAAAATACAATCCTATAGGCACAATCTTATACTTACAGCTGTTCCAGAGGAAGGCAAAAAAGATGAAGCATATTCTAAGTTGCTCCATGTGCTCTTTTATTAACCCCCTCAGTATCTTCTTAAATGTACAAGTTAAACTAACAATTCTGTAGTTACTTGGTAAAGACTTTGACCCCTTTTTAAATATAGGCACCACATGTATCACAGATTAGAGTGAACTTTGAAAACTGCACTTCTTAAGGAAAAAAAAACATTTATCTTTGGAGGAAACAGTATCCTGTTGTCAGTACCATGGTCATTACTAAATTCTTTATATTTTATTCCTGTGTCAGGAATCCGGTGATGGAAATGTTTGAAATAAGGCTTCTGACCCATAGAACCAGTATGAATAGAGTAGCTGACAAATGTTAAATATGTACGCAAGGTTACCCCTTACTTACAGCATTTAACAATTTCCTATCGTAACAATTAACTCTTAAATATCTCCTAAAATGATCCCTTAACACTTAACTCATCCTCCACCTTAAACTTAATGCCCTCCAGCACTTAAAAACAAATTAAGCTATACAACTATAAGGCTAAAGTCCATGTCCAGTTTGGGCAAAAACTAAATACATACAAATCTGCAATGCTCACCCTATCTCTGGCACCGTCCAGTTACCTGTGCACTAATCCACTGCTGCTCCCCTTCAAGGGGATGCCCAGCCTCCTTCAACCCACTTACTGTCAACCTATGATGTCACTCACTGTAGCATCGAGGATCTGCCTACCAACAGAGGTAGAAAAGGATAAGGGGATATGTGACATTTCCCGATTTGACCAAAAACATTTAGAGAAAAAAGGTAAGTATACACACTTTTTTTAAAGGTCAGGTGGTGTTCCAATGGGTAAAGGGGCACATAGGGAGAAGTGGAATATTTGGGCTTTAAAGTAGATCTAAATTCACCGCTCAAATCTCATATACTGTAAGCAACTCTCAAAAGATGTTTCACTATTTGTTTTTTTAAATCTACTGTTTTTATTAAAATAAACGCTAACTTCTTTTTTTAAATCTACTGTTTTTATTAAAATAAACGCTAACTTCTTGTTATGAGGTAACAGACAAATTTTCTAATTGTGCTACTGCATTAACATAGTCTCACATGCACCCCTAGTGAGAACTACAAGTAATGCCGCGTACACACGACCAGACTTTTCAACATCAAAAGTCTGACGGAATGATTCCGGCAGACTATTCGATCGTGTGTGGGCTGCAGCGGACTTTTGATTTGCAAAAGTCTGACAGACTTTAGAAATGGAACATGTTTCAAATTTTTCCGAAAGAACTCCGCCGGACCCAGTTCCTACCGAGAAATCCGCTCGTGTGTATGCTAGTCCGACGGACAAAAACCGATGCGAGGGCAGCTATTGGCTACTGGCTATGAACTTCCTTATTCTAGTCCGGTCGTACGTCATCACATTCGAATCCGTCGGACTTTGGTGTGATTGTGTGTGGCCAAGTCGGAAGGTCCGTCAGAACTCTGTCAGAACTCCGTCGAAAGTCTGTCGGACCTAAGTCCGGTCGTGTGTACGTGGCATTACTGTACTCAGGGCATCGTTAATATTGATTGGACTACTAACCCCCACCCCCCCCCCCCCCCCGTCAGAAACCATGAATCAAACTGAGACAAAAGTAAAGTTAAATCACACTTGTTTCATAATAATAATAAAAAGATAAACAGAGTAAACATAGTCAAAGCCAGTACCGGAACAGATAGTCAGACAAGCCAAAATGTCAGGGAGGCAGAGATTAGCATAGTAGAACAGCAAGCAGGATCTGGAGCCAGAAGGAATGTCAGCCAAGCAAGTCTTTAACAGGAACACAGGACAGCGTCTACAGAGATGTGACCAAGGTGAAGGCAGCGATCATCTTGACTGGACAGCTTAAGTGGCAGGACTAACGAGAAGGATATCATCAACTGTGGAGAGATAGGAGCTGGCAACTAGCCAACAGCTGAGCAGCCAGCTTTGAGAAGGAAGGGCTGAGCCTAGCCCTGACAGTACCACCTCCTCAATGACCCCTCCCCCTCGGAGGACCACCAGGCTTGGTCCCACACAGGGATCGGCAAGGTGTCCGTGAGCAGTGCTTAAAGTGTTCACGGCCGCCATTGACACTTTAAATATAATATTGATGACTCCGCTCACACTGCTCTGCTCAGTCTCTCCTCCTAGGCTGTATGTGTCTGTGTAGGTTTGGCCGGGTGTGGCGCCACATCCACTCGTCCTGGCTCCTGCTGCGGAGTGATCTTTCTGTGTGAGGGAGGGTCTGGGAGTATCTCTGTGGCGTGCCATGCATCTTAATGCATTCTCTGCATTTATCTTAATGCAGAGAATGCATTAAGATTTAAAAAAAAAAAAAACCTTCTGTCTCTACAACCACTTTAATATTTTATAATATACTGTAATGTTTAATAGAGGGAATTATATACCCTAAATTACCAAAAGTATTGGGACACGTGTCTTTACACGCCCATGAACTTTAATGGAATCCCAGTCTTAGTCTGTAGGATTCAGTATTGAGTTGGCCTTTGCAGCTATAACAGCTTCAAATCTTCTGGGGAGGTTGTCCACAAGGTTTAGGAGTGTGTCTATGGAAATGTTTGACCATTCTTCCAGAAGCACATTTATGAGGTCAGGCACTGATGTGGACAAGGAGGCCTGGCACACAGTCTCCAATCTGATTCATCCCAAAGGTGTTCTAGCAGGTTGAGGTCAGGACTCTGTGCAGGCCAGTCAAGTTCCTCCACCTCAAACTCACTCATCCATGTCTTTATGGACCTTGCTTTGTGCACTGGTGCAAATCAATTGGTGGAGGGGGGGATTATGGTGTGGGGTTGTTTTTCAGGGGTTGGACATAGTCCCTTATTTCTAGTGACGGGAAACTCGTGTCAGCATACCAAGACATTTTAGACAATTTCATGCTTCCAACTTTGTGGGAATAGTTTGGGGATGGCCCCTTCCTGTTTCAACATGACTCCACACCAGCGCACAAACAAGGTGCATAAAGACATGAATGATCGAATTTGGGGTGGAGAGACTTTTCTGGTCTCCACAGAGTCCTTATCTCAACCAGATAAACAAAAAGAGGGTGCCTGGGTCAGTGTGATAGTAAAAGCAAGTAACACTTTATTCAGATACACTTACATAAAAGTATCTTGCAAGCTACACACAGGGTGGATGTGGATCACCAATCAAGCAGTCAGCCATCACAAGGGATGAGAAGATCAATGTGGGGATAAGCTCAGAGCTGCCGTATGGGGTATATAACCAGCAGCGTCTCCAGCTCTCACACCTCCAGAGGTGTGCTGAGGAGCTGCCCATGACTGTGTGTGCAATCCTCATCCACCTGTGGTTTCATCAGTCCTGTGGACTTCTCCTTGATATCCCTTACTACTATGAACTGTATAGAGTAATTCTTATTAATTCATTTTGGGTATATCTTGTACACACGGTCGGAAACTCTGACGGAAAAGGTCCGATCGGATTATATTGTCGGAAAATCCGATCGTGTGGGCTCTAGCGGACTTTTTCTGTCGGAAATTCTGACGGAAAAAACTGGAGAGCAGGATCTCAAATTTTCCGACGAAAAAATCAGATCAGACTTTTTCTGATCGTTTGTAGAGAATTCCGATCGGACAAAGTGCCACGCATGCTCAGATCAAATTACGAGACCAAAGTTATTTGGCTCAACATAGTCCCGTCTTAACAAACTAACGTCATCACGTTCTGAATGAACGGATTTTCCGACAACTTTGTCCGACCGTGTGTATGCAACACCAGTTTAGGACAAAATCTGTCAGAAAAAATCTGACATATTTTGTGGTCGGAATGTCTGACCGTATGTGCAAGGCATAAGACTGGGATGGATGTCTTTAAAGTTCATGTGTGTGTAAAGGCAGGTGTCCCAGTACTTTTGGTAATATAGTGTATGTATAGGGCAATTACAGTGATGCATACAAAAAAATTCTTTGCTATTATTGCATAATTTTTGCTAGACTACTATCGGGGGATAAACATTGCTGTAAACGAATGGAAGTGAGTGGTCTTCACAGGAACACGACATATCATAGTTGGTAATGGGCAGAGTAACATTTCCAGACATTATACTTGACAAGTGAAAACTTTCAAAATGCCACATACAAAACGTTCCTATAGCGAAAAAAGAAAATATGGGATCTAGATACAGGAAAACAATCCCCTTCCGAGCCCCTATTGAATGGACGTTGACACATCATGAGACACCATAAATTAAAATTCTAATATTTTATTAGAAACTGATTCAAATTTAACACATAAAAAAAATGGGACAACATCTGCCCACAGATAAAAAATAAAAAAATGCATATACCCTCTACTGGATGGAACTGTATACTACTAGTCTGAACCTATAGCACATACACAACAGTGTTTCAGCATATATGATACAAGCAGGCTTGTTCAAATCCAGATGTCTGTCAATGTGTTTTGTAAGATTGCTTCATCAGGACAGAGAGGGTATGCAGATGAAAGCAACACATATAAGCAAGATTGTATAAGTTTCTTGTGACATACTGTACAGTATTTCACAAAAGTGAGTACACCCCTCACATTTTTGTAAATACCGTACTTTATTATATCTTTTCGAGTGACAACACTGAAGAAATTACACTTTGCTACAAAGTAGTGAGTGTACAGCTTGTATAATAGTGTAAATTTGCCATCACCTTTACCCTTAGCTTCTTTAGCAAGGCAGTGGTCATCTTGGAGGTGTGTTTGGGGTTGTTATGTTGGAATACTGCCCTGTGGCTCAGTATCCGAAGGGAGAGGATCATGCTCTGCTTCAGTATGTTACAGTACATGTTGGCATTCATGGTTCCCTCAATGAACTGTAGCTTCCCAGTGCCGACAGCACTCAGGGAGCACCAGACTATGACACTCCCACCACCATGCTTGACTGTAGGCAAGGCACAATTGTCTTTGTACTCCTCACCTGGTTGCCGCCACACACACTTGACACCATCTGAACCAAATAAGTTTATCTTGGTCTCTTTAGACCACAGGACATGGTTCCAGTAATCCTTGTCCTTAGTCTGCTTGTCTTCAGTAAACAGTTTGCAGGCTTTCTTGTGCATCATCTTTAGAAGAAGCTTCCTTCTGGGATGACAACCATGCAGACCAGTTTGATGCAGTGTGCAGCGTATGGTCTGAGCACTGACAAGCTGACCCCCCCACCCCTTCAACCTCTGCAGTAATGCTGGCAGCACACATATGTATTTACCAAAGACAACCTCTAGATATGACACTGAGCATAGGCACTCAACTTCTTTGGTCGACCATGGCGAGGTCTGTTCTGAGTGGAACGTCCTGTTAAACCTGAGTGCTGCAGCTCAGTTTCAGAGTCTTCGTAATATTCTTATAGCATAGGCCATCTTTATATAGAGCAACAATTATTTTTGTTAGATCCTCAGAGTTCTTTGCCATGAGGTGCCATGTTGAACTTCCAGTGACCAGTATATGAGAGAGTGAGAGTGATAAAACCAAATTGAACACACCTGCTCTCCATTCACACCTGAGACCTTGTAACACTAAACGAGTTATAAGACACTGGGGAGGGAAAATGGCTAATTTGGCCCAATTTGGATATTTTCACCTAGGGGTGTACTCACTTTTGTTGCCAGCGGTTTAGACATTAATAGCTGTGTGTTGAGTTACTTTGAGGGGACAGCAAATTGACACTGTTATACAAGCTGTACACTCAATACTTTACATTGTAGAAAATTTTAATTTCTTCAGCGTTGTCACATGAAAATATATAATAAAATATTTACAAAATGTGAGGGGTGTACTCACTTTTGTGAGATACTGTACATAATCAACTTTTATATACATATTTTGATTATTTGCTAAAGTATGCACCTATATGGTACTGACCAATTAAAGGGATATAGTATCCCAAGGTCTGGCACACGGACATAGAGGCAAAGAATAGGTCCCCTTCTCCGATGGTATGCTGTATCTGAGCCCAAATTAGATATGGACCTATGAAACAAATACTAATACTAGATGTAACCGAATATTAATGAAACAAAGTTACTAAATAGCTCTTAATATGAAAAACTGAAAACAACCAAACACACCAGGTAGAAGGAGTATTATAGACAGATGTAAAGATTCAATTTAAACTTTATTGTGAAAGAAGAAATATTATCCAATTACACAACTTTTTGGGGTTAAAGCAACATAGAAAGTTTATATTCTGTAGATAAAGTATGGTCCAAGTGCAAGCTCCACCGATCAAAGGATGACCACCATAGTAGCACCTATCTACATAGGCACATGGTAAATACAGGTAAGATAGCAATCTCAAATGACAAAAAAGAAATACAAAACAATAATAAAAAGGCCCTCAGGAGCACATTGCAGCAAATGTGGAGCCTAGATGGATATCTTTCACCAATGAAGATCACCATATGAATTAAAGAGTAATGTTTCCTAGCCACCAATTATCAAAAAAGTCAGCATTCAATCAGTCCATAAAACAGCAGACACATATCATATAAGAGATCCATCAATCTCAAGTAACCAGCAGTTAGGACGTACTAAATTTGCTAATGAAAAGAGGAGGAAACTAGCATTAACCATGTCTCAATGCAACCATACCTGATTGTCCAAACAATGCCAGCCTTCCACTGTCAGAATCCAGCCAATCACAGAGGAGGCAGACTCCTATTGCCTAGCATGGAGGGCCAACCTCTCTGCAGCGTCAAACACAGCGATGCCTGGAAGGGGTCACATCACCAAAAGACACAGCAGGAATAGGTGGCTTCCTGCTGTAAGATGTAAATAGTAGGAGCAAACCAACTAACTCAAAGGGGGCAACCTAAAAACATCCCTACCATCCAGACGAGTTAAAAAAAGGGGGGGAGAGGGGGCGGGGACGCATATGTCCGCCTGCCAAAGACATCACAGAGCCACCCTATGGTCAGGATCAAAATGTGAAAACAAAAAATAAACACAATTCAATAATCTATAAAAAGTTTCCTTAGTAAGAATAATACATTGCATAGGGAAGATACATATACAGAGAGATATGGTTGCTGCACACCCCAGATAATATAATGTGGGAAGATTCCCCTGGGGGGGGTTTTAGCAGCAAAGTACATAAGTATAAAAGAATTCAAGAAGGATACTGGATTAAGTAAAATGTATTTATTTTAAACGTATAATATAACATGGAAATTTAAGATATGAGCTCACCATGGGGGTATACCCATGAAGTGCAAATATTAAAACAAGATACATAGCATTACAGAGCAAATATGTCAAATAAGACAGAACTGACGCGTATCGACCCGATTCGTTTGAGTCTTCTTCAGAGGATAAGTTTGCTGTAAAAGAGACCACATTTAGCATGTCAAGTGGAAAAAACACATGAGTGATTCCATAAGCGCAAATGGCTGTTTCATGTGTTTTTACCTATATATACACACGGACCTCCCAACCGAAATTCCCAAAAGAGAACTATCAGACCTCTCTCTGCCCCAACAGATCAGAAGGCACCCCAGGCGGAGACAGATCCTGCCACATGTGACTTATAAGGAGTCACAAGCCTGGGCCCACAAGGCCTGCCATGCAGAGAGGGGTTGATACCTGCAGCAGAATTCCAGAGCGTTAATGCAAGTGGTGTATGTACAGATTGTATTATATAGCATTATATTTGTATAATTAAATAATTAAGTAATTAAATGTATATTTTATTTTATATTTATATGATAAATTTTGGCTTAAATGGCTTAGTCGGACAAAAGTGCCAGAGAGAAATTGATTAATTAGATCAATTTATGAAAATGTATTTTATATGTATAGTGTAAGAAAGTATAAATGTATTAAACATATTGTAGGGACAAATAAACAAATAAAACATTAAAATATGCAGAAATAATTGCAATTTAACAAAATGAACAAGTAAAGGTAAAAAGCAAAAACTAGAAAAGATTTGTCTGAGGGAAGGAAAAATAAGGTGAAGGTAAAAGGGGGAAGGTGGGGGGGGGGCGAGGGCTGAAAGGATTGGGGAAGGGATGGGGGAAAGGAGAGAAAATAAGAAAGAGGGAGGGGAGAAGGAAGAAGGGAAAGGGGAAAAGAAAAAGAAAGAGAAAAAGGAAGAAAAAGAGGAGAGAAAGGGAGGGAAAAAAAGAAAATCAAAAGTGCAGATACTAACTTACATGCAAAAAAATTTAAAAATATATATATAAAAATAAAAAGATGTGGTGGAAAGGTGTGAATATGTTAAAGGTTACCAAAAGAGGAAATAAAAAAAGTGTGAAGTGAAAAATACCGCCAAGTCCAATGTGGAAAAGGGTGAAAGGAAAGTATGTGATAGGGAGAAACGGGAGAAGGAGAGGTGGTACCAGGAAGGGTGTGGTAAACAAAAAAAAAAAGAAAAGTATATGTGAAGCAATGACAGAGCATTAGTGATAAAAAGGTGAAAAGAAAATACAAAGGAAAAACAAAGAAAAATGCCTGGAAAAATGTGTAGAAAATGAAAAAGAGGAAAGAAAAGTAGTAATAGATGTGAGAATGAGAATGTGTGAAGTGATGGGGGGATGAAATTGTGAAAAGGTGACAACAGAGAAGGAGGAAAAGAGGGGAAAAGGTGAAAAGGGGGAGAAGGAGGAGAAAGAGGGCACAGGGAAGAGATGGGCAAAACACAGCAACGATAAAGAGAAAGAACACCATAAAGAAAAAAGGGGGGGGGGGGAGAAATGTGTGGAAAGAAAGAGAGGAAGGAGGGGGAGAGGGGAACAGCATGGGAAAAGGAAAAGTGGGAATAAAAAAGTGCTGGGAAGTGGGGGAGACAGTGAAGGAAAAGGGGGAGAGAGGGCTGACAGTGCAATTATAGGTGGACGTAAAGGATGAATGAAAAGGCAGAAATTAAAAGGATGAGAAAAAATGCCAATGAGAGAGTGCTGACTGTGAAGGAGGAAGTAAAGGTGGGGGGAAAAAACAGGAAAGAGAAGTGTGTGAAAGCTGGCACAATAGAAAGATGAAAGATGAGTAATTACAAAAGGGAAAATAGTGATAATGATGAATAAATAAAGGTACCTTAGACTGGAGAAATGCACCAGGTACTCAAAAATTAAAAATACTGTGAAGAAACCACTGGGAAAGTACTGTAAGTGGATGATTGGTGATTCTGATAATAGGGATTATAATAATAATAATTAGGAAAATACTACTATGCGAGTAGGTGTAAAACATTGACATGGTAATGTACTTACTGCCACAGAAAAGGAATGGCACCTGTCCAACTGTCCCAAAAGCCTGATAGACCAGCCCACAATTTGTGGTAGATATAAGGACAACTGATTATGCACTCATTAATGGAAATCACCACAGGTTAAAGGAAGACCCCACCCACTGATTGTTGGGGCAAGGTCAGTTGAGTCTGGCCATTTAAAACCTTTGAGATTGACATCACCTGGTCTTCCCAGTTGATAATTGAGAACAATCCATGACACTGGCAGGTCTCAGCTTTGCAAAGGGGGCAGTGCATGCTATAAATTCTGCAGGGTTTTGACATATTATAAGAATGTCTAATCTGTAATTTGATGCCATTTGGAGATTTTTCCATCTTTCCTTGGCTTCGTTATGCACATAATACACATTTTTACCTGGGGTGCCCAAACTTTCGATCCCCACTGTATATCTCTTATTGCCTTGTGCTGTTTTGAGAAGGGTAGGATGATTCTAGTTGGATCAGAGGTAGAATTATCTTGCGCTCTGTGTTTAAACAATAGTTTGTTTCTTGATTGAGCAATAGTTTTGTTATATGCCCTACGCAGACATGACCGGCTGTAGCCACATGCCAGGAGATGTTCCTCAAGATTTTTTTTATGTATATTTTTTATATAATTTTTTTTCATGTATGTTAGTATCTGCACTTTTGATTTTCTATCTGACATTGCCCCTTTTTTCCCTCCCTTTCCTGTTTCTTTTTCTTCCCTTTTCTCTTTCTTTTTCTTTTCCCCTTTCCCTTCTTCCTTCTCCCCTCCCCCTTTCTTATTTTCTCTCCTTTCCCCCATCCCTTCCCTCTTTCCCACCCCCCACCCAACCTTCCCCCTTTTACCTTCTCCTTATTTTTCCTTCCCTCGCACACATCTTTTCTTGTTTTTCCTTTTTCTTGTTCATTTTGTTAAATTGAAATTATTTCTGCATATTTTTATATCTTTTATTTGTTTATATGTCCCTACAATATGTTTAATATGTTTATACTTTCTTACATTCTGCATATACAAGAATTTTTCATAAATTGATCTAATTAATCAATTTCTCTCTGGCACTTTTGTCTGACTAAGCCATCAGAATTTAGAATATAAATATAAATTAAACTATACATTTAATTATACAACAATAATGCTATATAATTGCCATGGTTATGCAGTAATCTTTCTCTGTCAGCTTACCTCTCCTCATGTGTTCAGACTAAGAGGCCAGACAGTCTCCCATGGCTGTTTTTATAACCTCTCCTCTAAGCATGGCTCCACCCCAGGCCCTATCAGGGAACCCTATATTAACCTGTGCACTACAAACCAGCAGTGCTGATCAATCAAAGTGTGTTTGGCTTCCTGTTTCCTGCTTACCGTGTGCTCGTCGTTTGTCCCTGTTAACGACCTTTGTGTGTTCTTGTCTGCTTGTGACTTTGACCTTTTGGCGTGTCCCTGACTATCCCTGTTTTCCTGTGACCCTGAACCCTTGGCATGTACTCTGTTGTTCCTGTCTGCTAGTCACCCTGACCTCTGCCTTATCCCTTACTATCCTTGTTGTTCCAGCCTGCTGCTTCCTTCTCCTGGAGTCTACCGTGAGCGTGAGCTGGGGAATCTATGTTCTAGCTCCCACTGGGATCTGTGTTAGTGATCCAGTAGACCTGCTTCCTGAACCTCCCTGGGTACGATCCACAGCAGTCAGTCCTAGGGTCCACTACCTTAGCAGTGCACTTCCGACTCCTACAGAGTGCATAAGTCACCTGGGTCTCAGGTGACCTGACAGTTTGATCAGCCATGGACCCGACTGAAGTGCCGCTACCTGCAGATGATCCGTTGCAGGGCCTAGTTCGTAGACTTGAGTCCCAGGATTTGGATCAGACCGAGGTGATGCGATTCCTTCAGGATTTGGCCTCCCATTTTGAACAGGTTCAGGCCTCATTAGGACCCCTGGTTCAACAATCTCACCTGCTATCTGCTGCTGCACCTATAGCACCAGTTGCAGCTACACATTCATTACAACTGCCAGCTCCAGACCATTTCTCTGGGGACTTCAAGGCCTGCAGGGGGTTCCTTAGCCAGTGCACAATTCATTTTGAACTTCAGCCCCAAAACATCCTGTCCGATCAGGCGAAGGTAGCCTATATTATATCCCTGCTGTCTGGTGATGCATTAGCCTGGGCTGATCCTCTTTGGGAACTGAATGATCCAGTGGTTTCTAGCCTGTCTGATTTCTTGAAACTTTTTTGGAATATCTTCGAGGAACCAGGTCGTGTCTCCTCAGCGGCCAGAGCTCTTTTACGTCTCCGTCAAGAGTCTGTTTCTGTGGGACAGTATGCTCTTCCATATCCTCACAGATGAATTGAGCTGGAATAATGAGGCCCTAGTTGCAACCTTTTTACATGGCCTCCCTGACAGAGTGAAGGATGAATTAGCAGGAAGATCCCTCCCTGCTGATCTGGACGGTGTCATCACCTTGTGTAACCAGATCGATATTCGCTTTCAGGAGAGGGCCCTGGAAAAAAGACGCCAGCATTCCCCGTTCTTTAGGCAGCCTGAGCTTCCTGTCCCTTCTCTTCGATCTGAGGAGCACCCCCTGCCTGCTGTGGAACCTATCCAGCTGGACCGAACCAAGTTATCTCCTGAAGAAAGTGCTACGCGCAGAACTCTGGGCATGTGCCTCTACTGTGGGGACAAATGTAATTTTCGTGACACTTGTTTTCTTCGTCCAGAAAAACGCTCAGGGCTAATACATCTGGAAGGTGGAGTATTAGACCCTGAAATATCACCTTCACCTTTTCCTTTCTGTATTCCTTCATGGTGGTGCTTCCTCTTGTTCGGTCTCGGCACATCTGGATTCTGGAGCCACTGGCAATTTCATGGATTGGGAAACTACATCTTCCATGAGACTTACCCTTTTGCCCCTTACAACGCAATTGGTGGTCTTGGCGATTGATGACACTGTTCTCTCAGGGGGCCCTATCCGCTTCCGGACCCTCCCTGTTAAGATGTCTGTAGGGACACTCCACCAGGAGTGGATATCCTTCCTTGTCTTACCTAAGGCTTCATCTCCTATCATATTAGGTCTTCCCTGGTTGCAGCTCCATTCGCCACACATTGACTGAATTGCTGGACAGATCCTGGCTTAGGGTTACTCTCGTTCCTTTTCCTGCCTACTCAAGGTTACCCCAAAAGAGAAGCTTCCTGTTGCCATGATCCCAGTATCTTATGCTCTTCCCGTGGTATATAGCGATTTCTGGGATGTGTCCTGCAATAGTCGGACTGATGCACTCTCTAGATCATGTGGCACGCTGGATGAGGAGCCCACCTATGAACCTGAGCCAATCATTCACTCCAGTTTGCATAACCATTTACCTTTGCCTGTCCCTAAACTCCCTTGGATGCACATCCAGGCTAACTTCCACAGTCGCTACACCCTGTGATGCGATTGAGATAGTCACTACACCTGGCGATACTATTCAGTCGGCCTCTGCACTAGTTATGCCAGTCCAGCCCATGCCCAGTGAGCTTCCTGCTTTTTCTTATTCAGGATCTTCTGTAACCTGGTCTCACCCTACTACTAATATGTCCATTCAAACCTGTCCAAGAGGCTCAATCCATCCTTTGGATAGACTGCCCCATTTGGCCAGGTGGGGTTTTCAACCTTTTTTCAGGACTTGCTTGTGTTTGAGCTATCCAGCTTGACTCCTGTGACACATCACCTTCTAACCAACCTGGTCTCAGGGATCCACTGACCTATGCTCAGTCTGATGACCCTGTGCTGGATGTCCAGCTCATCTTTAAGGGTCTGGGGGACCCTGCTCAGACTCCTGATGGTCTTCTCATGCCCTTACCCATTCCTAAGAAGCCTTTAGTCCTCAATAAGTCCTCTTCCTACCTCAGTTTCGGTCTCTGAGGATAATCTAAAGTACGAGGTTAGTAAAGGCCTGGATTCCTGGCGCAGTAGAGGCATTCTTCAGTACCTCATACATTGGAAACGATTTGGTCCTGAGGAGAGGTCTTGGATTACTGCATCTGAGATCTTTACGCCTTGTCTGTTGAGGAGGTTTCATGTCAGCTTACCTCTCCTCATGTGTTCAGACTAAGAGGCCAGCCACTCTCACCTGGCTGTTTTTATAACCTCTCCTCTAAACATGGCTCCACCCTAGGCCCTATCAAGGAACCCTATATTAACCTGTGCACTGCAAGCCAGCGGTACTGATCGACCATTGTGTATTCATTGTGTGTTTGGCTTCCTGCTTGCCCTGTGCTCTTCGTTTGTCTCTGTTACCGACCTTGGCGTGTTATTGACAATTCCTGTCTGCTCGTGACCCTGACCTTTTGGCGTATCACCGACTATCCCTGTTTGCCTGTGACCTTGAACCTTTGGCATGTACTCTGTTGTTTCTGTCTGCTAGTCACCCTGACCTCTGCCTTATCCCTTACTATCCTTGCTGTTCCAGCCTACTGCTTACTTCTCCTGTAGTCTACTGTGAGCATAAGCTGGGGAATCTATGCTCTAGCTCCCACTGGGATCTGTGTTAGTGATCCAGTAGACCTGTTTCCTGAACCTCCCTGGGTACTATCCGCAGCAGTCAGTCCTAGGGTCCACTACCTTACTTCCGACTCCTACAGAGTTCATCTGTCACCTGGGTCTAAGGTGACCTGACAATAATACAGTCTGTACATACACCGCTAGTATTAAGGCTCTGGAATTCTGCTGCAGGTATTGGCTGCTCTCTGCATGGCAGGCCTCGTGGGCCCAGGCTTGTGACTCCTTGTAAGTGTCATGTATCAGATAAGACCAGAACTGTGTGGACTGCAACAGAGGAAATCCAAACTTGTATAAGTGAAATATAATGATTTATTAAGGGAAGTGAATAATATAAATACAACCACACAGTACAATAAATCAACCAACAGAGACCCCCTAATAACAACAGACAGATATGTACAATAAATGGGAAATACCAGGATCATAAACGATAGCCAGGCCAGGGTCATGCACAGAAGATCAGTAGATAAACAAAGGGCAGTCCAGAATCAGAGACACAAGCCAGGCCAAGGTCATACACGGGGAGATCAGCAGATGGGGTAAGGAACACAGGACAGGGAGAGGATGGACGGATCAGACTGCCAGGGATGATGGTAAAAGGTGGGGCAGGGTAGGGACCAGGACAGGGAAACAGGATCAGGAACATGGGTCACAGGTTCAGGGCACAGGAACAGGTTCAGAATCAGGCTCAGGATCGCAAGCAGCAGGTCAGGGCACAAGGACAATACCAAGGCAAACATGTGAGTGCTTGCCAGCTATTTATAGGCCTGTGATCGGCCTCAAGTGACATCTGATTGCAGGAGGTGCTGTCTGCTCCACACTGTCAGGATCCATCCACTGGTAGATGCCAGTACTGCAGCCCAAAGATGGCATAACATCAGCAGGGAAAAGCTCTCCTGACAGTTCCAAACTGCCAGGTGACACCTGCTGGTGAACCTCAGTACTGCACGCCAAAAGACAGGTATTATCAGCGGATGGAACATTTCCTAACAGTACCCCCCCTCAAAGGAGCGGCCTCCAGATGCTCCAACTGGATGTAATTGTCCATAGTCTATGGCATCAAACAGAACAATGGATAGGGGTACATCAGGCTGGGCAACAGGCACTTCAGGCTGGGCATCAGGCACTTCAAGGCAGATAGCGGGCTCCAGGCCATCGAGCTTGGCGGCAGGCTCTGGGCCATCGAGCTGGGTGGTAGGCACATCAAGTGGGGCAGCTGGCATGGGTACATCAAGCTGGGCAGCAGGCGTGGGCACATCAAGCTGGGCAGCAGGCACATCAAGCTGGGCAGCAGGCACATCAAGCTGGGCAGTGGGCACGGGCACTTCAAGCTGGGCAGCAGGCATGGGCACATCAAGCTGGGCAGCAGGCACATCAAGCTGGGCAGCAGGCATGGGCACTTCAAGCTGGGCAGCATGCACATCAAGCTGGACAGCGGGCACATCAAGCTGGGCAGTGGGCACATCAAGCTGGGCAGCGGGCACGGACATATCAAGCTGGGCAGCGGGCACATTAAGCTGGGCAGCAGGCATTTCAAGCTGGGCAGCGGGCATGGGCACATCAAGCTGGGCAGCAGGTACATCAAGCTAGGCAGCAGGCATGGGCACATCAAGCTGGGCAGCAGGCACATCAAGCTGGACAGTGGGCATATCAAGATGGGCAGCGGGCATGGGCACTTCAAGCTGGGCAACAGGCACTTCAAACTGGACAGCAGCTACGGCACTTCAAGCTGGGCAGAAGGCATATCAAGCTGGGCAGCAGGCACATCAAGCTGGAAAGCGGGCACATCAAGCTGGGCAGCAGGCACATCAAGCTGGAAAGCGGGCACATCAAGCTGGGCAGCAGGTACATCAAGCTGGGCAGCAGGCACTGGCACATCAAGCTGGGCAGCAGGCATGGGCACATCAAGCTGGGCAGCGGGCACATCAAGCTGGGCAGCAGGCACATCAAGCTGGGCAGCAGGCACAGGCACATCAAGCTGAGCAGCAGGCACAGGCACTATAAGCTGGGCAGCAGGCACAGGCACTATAAGCTGGGCAGCAGGCACAGGCACTTCAAGCTGGGCAGCAGGCATGGGCATATCAAGCTGGGTGCAGCGGGCACATCAAGCTGGACAGCGGGCACAGGCACTTCAAGCTGGGCATTAGGCACTTCGATTTGGGCAGCAGGCACTGGGACATCAGGCTGGACAGCAGGCACTGGGACATCAGGTTGGACAGCAGGCACTGGGACGTCAGGCACATCAGACTGGGGCAAAGGAACTTCAGACGGAGACACTGGCTGGATAGCAGGCAGATGTTTGGCAGAATCAGGTGGGTTATCAGGTTCAGCTGGCATGCAAGCAGACTGGAGCAGGTTAGTTGGTGTGGAGGCAGGTTATGTTACTGGCAGGATCAAATGGGTAGGAAAAGACTTCCATCTCTTTTTTAGATTTAGCTACTAAAGTCCTGTAGGTGGCTGCAGATCTATAGGTAGGGGATGAAGCATTCTGGAGAGAAGGGTTGGAATATGGTGGGAAAGAGGTAACAGTGGCTGGGGAAAGTCCTTGAGGGATATAGGCAACTGGAAAGAGGCAGGTGGATTAAAGGCAGGGTATGTACAGCAGGAATAAACAGGGTATTGATATTTGGTGGGGAGTAGAGTATATTGGGCTGAAACTGAGGTTGCTATAGGTGATGGAGGAAGCGACTCTTGGGCAGGCAGGTGTTTGGTAGCAGAGATGGTTTGTTGTAGGCTGGCTGTGGCTGATTGCAAAATACCAGACCATGCTAAAAGTACCGGTTGTACAAACTGCGGGTTACATACTGCCTGTCTGACAAGGGATTGTACAGAATAAACACATTCTATTATCGTCTGTTGGGAACAGGCTGTGAAATGCTCAAAAAAGTAAGGGGAATCATATTCCAGAAGCCATACCAGCGATGTGACTTGATTAATACCGAAAGGGGGAGAAAAATCATCATGGCCTTCTAGGATGCAGGGCAGGGCCAGCTCTGTGCCGATTTGAATTAATGGCTGAACAGTATACAGCCCTGATCAACCCAGGAGTGAGCTAAACAAATGGTTTCCAACAGCTGATCACTGGTCCACTCTTTCAGTGTCTGGCAGAGATATTCAGTACTCTCAGATGCCAGCAGAGCATAATAACGAATCATCTCTAAATTAATTTCAGTAAGCAACCTGAACCAAGATGGTTCCTCTGTGTAGCCACTTCTGGTCAGGGATCACCTTGGTATTCTGTCATATATCAGATAAGACCAGAACTGTGTGGACTGCAACAGAGGAAACCCAAACGTGTATAAGTGAAATATAATGATTTATTAAGGGAAGTGAATAACATAAATACAACCACACAGTGCAATAAATCAACCAACAGAGACCCCCAAATAACAACAGACAGATATGTACAATAAATGGGAAATACCAGGATCATAAACGATAGCCAGGCCAGGGTCATGCACAGAGGATCAGTAGATAAACAAAGGGCAGTCCAGAATCAGAGACACAAGCCAGGCCAAGGTCATACATGGGGAGATCAGCAGATGGGGTAAGGAACACAGTACAGGGAGAGGATGGACGGATCAGACTGCAGGGCAGGGATGATGGTAACAGGTGGGACAGGGTAGGGACCAGGACAGGAAAACAGGATCAGAAACATGGGTCACAGGTTCAGGGCACAGGAACAGGTTCAGAATCAGGCTCAGAATCATAAGCAGCAGGTCAGGGCACAAGGAAAATACCAAGGCAAACATGTGAGTGCTTGCCAGCTATTTATAGGCTTGTGATTGGCCTCAAGTGACACCTGATTGCAGGAGGTGCTGTCTGCTCCACACTGCCAGGATCCAGCCCCTGGTAGATGCCAGTACTGCAGCCCAAAGATGACATAACATCAGCAGGGAAAAGCTCTCCTGACAGTTCCAAACTGCCAGGAGACACCTGCTGGTGGACCTCAGTACTGCACGCCAAAAGACAGGAATTATCAGCGGATGGAACATTTCCTGACAGTAAGTTGCATGTGGCATATGGTATCTTTTACAGCTTACCCTCTGAAGAGGATCCAAACGAATTGGGTCGAAACACATCAGTTTTGTCTTAATTGACATGTTTGCTCTGTAATGCTATGTATCTTTCATGCTTTAATATTTGCACTTCATAGGTATACCCCCGTGGTGAGCTCATATCTTAAACTTCCATGTTATATTATACGTTTAAAATAAATACATTTTACCTAATCCAATAGTCTTCTTGAATTCTTTTATACTTACGTACTTTGCTGCTAAAAACATCCCTGGGGGAATCTTCCCACATTGTAAGAATAATACATATTCTACAAGTAGATACAGTTTCAGGGAACAAATCTGAAATCATGTTTGAAGCGTATATCATGGAGTGGAAAAGACAAAGGGCCATCTAACAACATAGAACGGATCATAGTAAACCTTTTATAGCTCAGTGCATCATTCAGTCCTGGTGGACATGTGGGTTTTAGAGAAAAAAAATCTACCTCCATTCCTGTTGGAGGATCTGTTTATTCAGGTCCCTTCCCCTAGGATTAGGGGGAGTATGTTCCAGGGTAGCAAAGAGTGGATAATTTGTTGTTAATAATCAGGGCCGCTGATAGGCCAGTACAACTGGCCCCGTTGTACCGGGCCCTGCCAGCAGGGGGGCCCGGGCAACCTGAACAGATAAGTCATTAGAAAAAAATCCTCCAGCAATGACCGATCAGAGTCCTAAATACAAACAACTAACCCCCTCCCCCCCCCCGGTTTACTTTTTACGTTTTTTTTCTTTACTGATATCTATGTGGAGAAAAGGTGGCACCAGGGGAGGGACTATTTTTTCTATTTTGGGCGTGTAAGAATCTCTACTGCGCCCGTCCTCATCTCCTCATGCTGGCTCAGCTGGCTAGTGCCGCCCCCTGGCTCTGCTGAGCTATTCCTCTTTCCGTGTGAGAGAAGTAGCGGTGAGTCGGCGAACTCAGACGAGCAGCGGCAGCAGAGGACAAAAAAGAAGCAGCTGGCATCAGCATCCCACCTGACTGTAATTGTTTGTGCACACTCCGGTCCAGGCAGCAGCAGGATTAGGGAAGAAGTGACTCCTTGGGCCCAGCTAACAATCACAAAGGTGTGTGCTTGCTTGGGGGGGGGGGGGGCTTCAAGATCTACTACTACTACTGCAGAAGCATCTATACATTATGGCATTAATGGCATGGGTGGCACTGTCTGCAGGTAGCTCATGCGTTATGGGCTGCCTGCAGAGACAGTGCCACCCATGCCACCAATGCCGTAATGTGCTGCAGACAGTGCCACCCATGACGTTAACGCATTTGCTGCCTGCAGAGACAGTGCCACCCATGCTGCCAATGGCATTATGTCATTGGCTGCATGGGTGGCACTGTCTGCAGCACAATATGACATTGGCAGCATGGGTGGCACTGTCAGCAGGTAGCACCTGCTTTATGGCATTGGCGTTATGGGTGGCACTGTCTGCAGCACAGTATGGCATTGGCAGCATGGGTGGCACTGTCTGCAGGTAGCACATGTTTTATGGGCCATAACGCATGTGCTGCCTGCAGAGACAGTGCCACCCATGATGCTGATCTTGTAATGTGCTTCAGACAGTGCCACCTGTGCTGTCAATGCCGTAATGTGCTGCAGACGGTGCCACCCATGCTGCCAATGCCATAATGTGCTGCAGACAGTGCCACCCATGCTGCCAATGGCATTATGGAGGGGCCAGGGGTGGGGCTAAAGGAGGGGCCAGGGGTGGAGCTGAAGGGGGCCCCGTCAGGTAGGCTGTATGGGGCCCCATGATTTCTATCAGAGCCCCTGTTAATAATATAGTGAATATGATCCTTGGTAATACACTAAAATTGGTGCTTTGTTTTACCAACATAGAAGGTCCCCATTTGCACAATATATTATACACCACACCATCGGTCTGACAATCCACATAATGGGACATTGCATATAAATTAACGTTAGGTAAAAAGAAGATTCGATTCTCAAAAATCCAATTGCAATAGTTGCGTCTACCACATTTCCAGGTGCCATTAATGAACGAGGTCTCAACATTAGGTATATCCTCTCCAAAATTACTTTTAGTATGACTAGTATGACTAGTAAGTCTTACCCTAAATAATCTTCCTCTCCTATATGTGGTTTCTGTTCTATCCTTTACATATTTTCTGAGGATGAGGTAATTGGTTAGGAGATACCAATGTTTTTGCAAGAGTTTTCTAATATGGTGTTGTCTGTTATATGATATTATTAGCCTCACGGTATATTGACTTATCATATCACTAGTTTTAAACAGGGCTTCCCGATGTGATTGCTTATTAGGGATGAGCCGAACACCCCCTGGTTCAGTTCGCACCAGAACTTTCTAACGGACCGAAAATTAGTGTGAAATTTAGAACCCCATTGAAGTCTATGGGACTCGAACGTTCGAAATAAAAAGTGCTAATTTTAATGGCTAATATGCAAGATATTGTCCTAAAAAGGGTTTGGGGACCTGGCTCCTGCCCCAGGGGACATGGGTCAATGCCTAAAATGTTTTTAAAAACGGCTGCTTTTCCTGGAGCATTGATTTTAATGACGATTAAAGTGAAAAAAAAGTGAAATATTCCTTTAAATATCATGCCTGGGGGTGTCTATAGTATGCCTGTGAAGTGCCATGTGTTTCCCGTGTTTAGAACAGTCCCTGCACAAAATGACATTTAACGAAAAAAAGTCATTTAAAACTGCTTGCGGTTTTAATGTAGTATCTGGTTCTGGCAATATGGATGAAAATCATTGAGAAAAATAGCATGGGTAGCCCCCCCTGCCCATTACCAGCCCCTTTGGGTCTTGTACGGATATTAAGGGGAACCCCGTACCCATATTAAAAAAAGGAAAGGTGTTGGGCCCCCAGGCCCTATATACTCAGAACAGCAGTATACAGGCAGTGCAAACAAGACAGGGACTGTGTAGGTTTTTTGTGTTAAGTAGAACCTGTTTGTAATTTTGAACTGGTACATTTTTAAAGTGTAGCTCCAGTCAAATACATTTTTTTTAAGCTTTTTGGAAAACATAGGGAAGGGTTATCACTCCTGTATAATTTGTTATGCCGTCCATCTTTTTTCATTTCACTTCCTGTTGTCTCCTTCCGTTAGCAAGTAGGAAACATTTGTAAATTGGATGTTTGAAAGTAGGGGACTGCCCTATATGCTCTGCAGAAATTTGCGCCTAAGGTGTTGGTGTTGCCACAACACTGTAAGCCCTCAAAGTGACTCTTGGAAGGTGCTGGAGAGCCCTGCTGTGAATAATTATATCAAGAATTGTAATTACATGCCATTGTTGAACAATGGTAGAAAAATAGGGCCTTTGGTGGTTGTGGTGGTGGTAGTGGTGCTGGTGCCACAACACTATAAGTCCTCACAGTTACTCTCAGTGGGCGCAGGAACGGACCCTGCTGTGAAATATTATATCAAGAATTGTAATTACATGTCCCTGTTAAACAGGGGCAGAAAAATTGAGCCTTAGGCACTGGTGCTGGTGCCACGACACTGCAACCTCTCCCATATACTCTAGTTTTATTGCAGGAATGAGCCCTGCTGCAAAGCATTGCATTAAAAATTCTAATTACACGCCTCTGTTAAACAGGGCTGAAAAATTGGGCTGGTGGCATCACCCAGAACCAAAAATGTTCTTCCAAGATATCAGCGGAGGAGGAAGAGGATAGACAGTCAACATAACAGGAAAGTCACTCAGCATCAGCATAGGCAGTCTTGAAGGGATGTGATATTTCAAAAAAAATTATTCGGTTACATCAGCTTCAGGTGCTTGGTAGCTGGTGGTGATCCAAGACTGATTCATCTTTATGAAGGTCAGTCGATTAACCGAGTCGGTGGACAGGCGCACCCTGTGATCGGTTACAAAGACACCAGCAGCACTGAAGGTGCATTCCGAAAGAAAGCTGGATGCAGGACAGGCCAGTAGCTCAATTGCATACTGTGCAAGCTCTGGCCAATGATCCATCCTCAAGACACAGTAAGCCAGAGGATTTTCGGTGGGAAAGGTGTCCAAGTCTGACCTTGCCCCTAGGTTTTCCTGCACCATGTTAATCAGACGCTGGCGAAGGTTGCTGGAACCGATCACAACTTGGGGCTGCGGACTAAAAAATTGTCTGAATGCATCGGTCAGACAGCCACCTTCTCCACTGCTCCTTCTGGCCGATGCCTCAGCAACACGTTGTCCAGGACCAGGAGTTTGTAACCTCCCAGTCTCTGGGAACGTGTTGCACAGACCTTTCTGCAAGGCCTCCCAGAGATGTCTAATCCTCTGCTCCCTCTGCAATGGCAAGATAAGGTCCACAACCTTACCCTTGTACAAAGGAGATGGTCCTTCTCCTTGACCCGAAGAATACGAGGGCTTTGCAGGATCAGGGAGGCCATGCAGCGTAGATTAGCTGAGGCATTTGGTCCGGAGTCCTCTGGGTCGCTAAGAACAACATGATCCGCAGCTACCTCCTCCCAGCCACGTACAAGTCCACGGGTTTCTTGGGACAGTAAATCATCCCTACAAGACTGCTGATGCTGAGTGCCAGGCTCCACCTCCATGCTGACACAATCATCCTCTGCCTCCTCCTCCTCTTCCTGTGTGATGTGTGGGACAGCAGGAACACTGTCTGGATAAAGGGGGCCATGAGAGGCAAGGAAGTCCTCCTCTTCCTGCCTCTGTTCTGCCTCAAGTGCCCTGTCCATTATTCCATGCAGAGTATGCTCCAACAGGTGGACAAGAGGTACAGTGTCACTGATGCGTGCACTGTCACTGCTCACCATCCTTGTGGCCTCCTCAAACAGAGACAGGACAGTGCATGCATCCCTGATCATGCCCCACTGGTGTGGTGAGAAAAAACCAAGCTCCCCTGACCCTGTCCTGGTGCCGTAGTCGCACAGGTACTCATTGATGGCCCTCTGCTGTGTGTGCAGCCGCTGCAGCATGGCCAATGTTGAGTTCCACCTGGTGGGCATCTCACATATAAGGCGGTTCTTGGGCAGATTCAACTCCTTTTGGAGCTCAACCAGCCGAGCACAGGCATTAAATGATCGGCAGAAATGCACACAGACTTTCCTGGCCTGCTTCAGGACATCCTGTAAGCCCGGGTACCTGCTCAAGAGCTGCACCACCAGGTTAAAGACATGAGCCACACAGGGCACATGGGTCAGTTGTCTCTTTCGGAGGGCGGAGAGGAGGTTGGTGCCATTGTCGCAAACCACCAATCCTGGCTTAAGCTGGCGTAGCGTCAACCACCTCTTGGTCTGTCCCTGCAGAGCTGACAAAATATGTGTGGCTCCTGTCCCCCAAACAAACCAGCGCAAGCATGACATGGCATCGTTTTGCCTGCGTACTTGCGTAGCCCCTTGAACGCCTATGGAGCACCACTGGTTCCGATGACAGAGCACTGGAAGAGGCCATGGAGTAAGAAGAAGAGGAGGGGGTGGAGGAGAGAGGTGTGTCACAACTAGTAGTAGAATTTTGGAGGCGTGGTGGCGGAACAACCTCTTACACTACTGCACCTTGTCCTGCATCCCTCCCAGCTGCCAGAAGAGTGACCCAATGGGCCGTGAAAGACAGGTTACGTCCCTGTCCATGCCTGCTGGACCATGAGTCAGCGGTAATATGCACCTTACCATGCCAGTAGAGAGCCGGAATCGCCTTCCATGAGAAAAAGTGGCGTTTGGGGACCTTCCACTGAGGAACCGCACATTGCACAAACTCACGGAAGGGGGCAGAGTCTACCAACTGAAAAGGTAGCAGTTGAAGTGCTAGCAATTTAGCCAAGCTAGCATTCAACTGCTGGGCATGTGGATGGCTGGGAGTGAACTTCTTTCTACGGTCCAGCAGCTGGGGCAGGGAAATTTGCCTGCTACAATCGGACGTGGGTGTACTGCTAGCAGAGTGCCCGCAAGTACTTGGCTGTGACACACATAATTCTACACCTTCATTCCTCTCAGTGCAGGTTTCAGAGAGGACTGAAGGTCTAGTGGGGTTGGAGATCCCAGCTGATGAGGAGCAAGGAGAGGTCCGCTTTGTTCTTTGGTGTGGGTCTTTGAGGTAAGCTTGCCAACGAGCTGTAAGCGGTAAGGTGCATATTATCGCTGACTCATAGTCCAGCAGGCATGGAGAGGGACTTTACCTATCTTTCACAGCTCATTGGATGACTCTTCTGGCAGCTGGGAAGGATGCAGGACAAGGTGCAGTTGTGTTGGAGGTTGTTCCGCCACCACGCCTCCAAAATGCTACTACTGGCGATTGTGATACACCTCTCTCCTCCACCCCTCCTCTTTTTCTTCCTCCATGGCCTCTTCATGTGCTTTGTCCTCGGAACCAGCGGTGCTCCGTAGGCGTTCAAGAGGCTTACAAATACGCAGGCAAAAAGATGCCATGTGGTGCTTGCGCTGGTGTGCTTGGGGGACAGGAGCCACACTGGGGCAAAGATTCTGTCATCTCTGCAGGGGCAGGCTGAGAGGTGGTTGACGCCACGCCAGGAATGGTGGTTTGCAACAATGGCACCAACCGCCCACTTTTTCAGCCCCTGTATAACAGGGGTGTGTGATTACAATTTTTGATGCAATACTTTGCAGCAGGGCTCATTCCTGCACTACAAATAGAGTATCTGTGAGGGGTTGCAGTGTCGTGGCTCCAACACCAGTGCCTAAGGCCCAATTTTTTAGCCCCTGTTTAACAGGGGCGTGTAATTACAATTTTTGATGCAAAACTTTGCAGCAGGGCTCATTCCTGTGCTCCAACTAGAGTTTTTGTGAGGGGTTGCAGTGTCGTGGCACCAGCACCAGTGCCTAAGACCCAATTTTTCAGCCCCTGTTTAACAGGGGCATGTAATTACAATTTATGATGCAATACTTTGCAGCAGGGCTCATTCCTGTGCTCCAACTAGAGTATTTGTGAGGGGTTGCAGTGTCGTGGCACCAGCACCAGTGCCTAAGACCCAATTTTTCAGCCCCTGTTTAACAGGGGCATGTAATTACAATGTATGATGCAATACTTTGCAGCAGGGCTCATTCCTGCTCTCCAACTAGAGTATTTGTGAGAGGTTGCAGTGTCGTGGCACCAGTGCCTAAGACCCAATTTTTCAGCCCCTGTTTATCAGGGGCGTGTAATTACAATTTTTGATGCAATTCTTTGCAACAGGGCTCATTCCTGCACTCCAACTAGAGTATCTGTGAGGGGTTGCAGTGTCGTGGCCCCAGCACCAGTGCCTAAGAAAAGGAAAAAACTGCGCTCAACACCAATCATTTTGAACAAATTGTTACCAATATAAACCTAAATAAATCTATAGGCTGCAGCTCAAGTGGGATACGCAAACCAGAAATAGACTAAAAACAATTGAAGAGCTGCGCCAACTAAAATAATATGTGTTAAAAAATTATGTAAATTGTACACCAATTCATTCAATCATGTATATGAGTCCATATCAGTAGAAATCAACTGCTGGTAGTGGGTTTTCTATACAAATCATTCATCCCAAGATTGAAAGGGTTAAAGAATGACAAAAAACACAGTCCACTCTGAATAGTCTTGTTTGAACAACACTCCACACAGATAATTATGTGAAAAAGAGCCCGACCACCGAGATAAGGTTGCGCTTACTAGATGGCAAAGCTACCAGAGCATTTATATCTGACTTGTCAGCAGTCTTAAACACATATCAAAGCACCATAGATCCTACTGGGATAACACCTCACACTCATGTCACACAGGTTTTCCACAGGATGGTTTAACTGGCAATGGCTCAAAAGGAAAAGAGACTGCCCATAGTGTAAAACTGCTTATACATTTTTAATACATAAAAAAAGAAGGTAATGCACTTACAGAAGTACTTGCATCATTCATACAGATTAAAAACAAAGCCAGCCGGCAATTTCGGGAGCCCGTCCTCCCCACGTGTAGCGTGGTAGCGTCACTGCATGCCTTCCTCAACGCGTTTCGTCATAGATGACGTTATCAATGGGGAACGGGTGATGCAGCGACGCACCACCATTTATACAGAGCCAATGGGGGGTGGAGGCATAATGGCAATGGAGACTTTGATCAACAATCCCCCTCCTATGGCCACATGGGCAGACGCCAGGATTGGGAGTATAATGTTCCCACAAGTAATGCTTTCTTCCCACTCAGTGATAGGAATGGTCCTGATGATGGATTTAATCCATACTCCCAATTTCCCAACTTGGGTGAAACCTCTTCAAATGGTCCCTACCGGGCCCCTAATGTGGACCCTATGATGCGAGGCCCACTCGGTTTGGCAGGGGCAAGCAACTGGGGTTTTTCCAAACCCCCACAAGGTATAAAAAGACTGGGAGAAAGAGAAGAGGAACCAGAGGGGGGAGGCGGACCGGAGCAGCAAAAAAGTCCAAGAGTATGATGGGAAAGGAAATTTTTAACCTGAGTTCAAAACCTTTGTTGGATTCTGAGCAACAGATTTTAGACAAAGGCCTTAAGTTTGCGCCACCAAAAGGCTTGAATAAATTCCATACTTTTATGGACATCCACAAATTTGTTAGGAAACTTAACATCAAAAGGTATATGATTGGTAATCCTATTACTACTAAAAGAAATAGTGCAGACACTGTGGCTACACATGTTGTCCATTCAGATTTGGCAAATGCCTCACTTTTCAATCCCCCAGGAGCACTTGCACCTTCTTTGAGAGTATTTAGGGATGTCCTCTTGAGGGATCAAGATCAAGGCCAAAATTAAAAAAACATTGCAGGAAGGTTTAGATTCGCTTTGTAATAGGAAAGATCTAGTTATTAGGCCAGGGCATAAGGGGGGCATCGTTGTGTTGGATCGAGAGGATTACATGGATGAAATGTATAGAATCGTGAATGATGCTAGTACCTACACCATGTTGCCCTCCGATCCGAAGATACAATATATGAAAGAGCTTGAAAGAATAGTGAAAGGGGGTGGGGAGGCAGGTATTCTTTTTTTAATCCCTAGGGCCCCACGTACTACTATCTTGTATTACTTACCCAAATTGCATAAGAATCCTGTCTGCCCCCCGGGACGACCCATCCCCGCGAGTGGGGATTGGCAGATATATTGATTCTTATTTACAGCCCATAGTTTGCAAAATGCCCTCCTTCATTAAGGACTCTAGGCATATCATTAACTTGCTGACTGGTATTTCTGCCAAACCAGGTATTTGGATGGTAACGGCAGATGTTACCTCCTTATATACGATTGTCCCACATTAATTGGGGTTTGAGGCAGTTCAGGGGTACTTGGATCGGGATTCTGGTCTTCCAAAAGAACAGGTTACTTTTCTCATGACACTACTCAGATATGTGGCCTCCCATAATTATATTTGGTTTATCAACCAATTTTGTAGACAAGTTAAGGGAGTTGCCATGGGGGCAAAATATGCCCCTGCCTGGCCAATTTATTCATGGCCCGTTGGGTGGAGGATGTCATCTATGCTCATGATGTACCACAGTTGGTCTTATTGGCTAGGTACATCGATTACATCCTCCTCCTATGGTATGGCCAGAGCTATGATCTGGAGTTTTTATGCAGTCCCTTAATAATAATCAAAGGGGTATACAAGTAAAATATGAGATGAGTCAAAGTGTGATTCAATTCTTAGATCTCAACATCTCAGTGAAGGAGGACCGTTTTGTCACTTTAAATTTTTTTAAGGTGACTGATAGGAATTCTTTTATTCCCACTGATAGTTGCTACTACAGCCCCGGGCTCAGGTCAGTCCCCAAGAGCCAATATATGAGACTCAGGCAGAACTGCTCTGATCGAGAGGAGGTTCTTATTCAGGCTGAAGTTCTTATGTCTAGGTTCCTTGAAAAGTGTTAAGAATTTGAACAGGGCAGAGTTGCTGACCGAAAGAGGCCTAGGAGGAGAGGACGGTTTTCAGGGACGCGTCCCCTTTGTAACCTCATACTCATTATAACATAAAAGTATTAAACAATTGGTGAACAAACATTGGCATATAGTCAGTAATGATGCTGTGTTAAGAAATGTTTTACCGGAAAAAACAAAAATTGTGTTTAGGGACGCCCCTTCCTTAAGAAACCAATTGGCACCTAATGTCATTGACCCACCTAAAATAAATAGAGGCTTCTTTGATCAGTTGTCAGGTTACTATAAATATGGGAGATGTAGGGTATGTTCCCTCAATTTGTGTTCCCGGAGACGTACTACTAAGTTTACCTGTACAGCTACACGGGCCATTCATACAATTAAGCCTTGCATTACTTGTTCCACCACTGAGGTGGTCTACATGTTTCAATGCCCATGTGGGCTGCAACATGTGGGACGTACCAAACGCCCACTCCAGGTTCGTATCAATGAACATATCACAAACATACTGACTGGTTTCCCGAAATCTTCTGTATCAAAGCATTATTTATTGGAACGCAATAAGAATCCCACAAAAACTTTGTTTCTTGGCATTGACAAATTCAAGTCTCACTGGCGAGGGAGCTCGCTAGTGAGGGAAATATCAAAATTGGAAATGTCATGGATCCATCGGTTGAAATCTTATGACCGGTATGGATTGAATATAGACAGATGTCAATGCTTTTATAGAAAATTCTTGATTTTTAATATGTAAGTTTATGTAAACTCGATCTGAGACGCAAGAGTTGGCCTTTGTAATAGGATCCTGGAATTTATTAATGTATGTACACCTATAAGTGAGCACAAATTTGATATATTATTTTATTTTATTCATTAATGTAATATCACGTTAATTCACATATTTCAATTAATTAATTTATTTATGATGATATTGATAAAATATACACTTTCACAAATATGGTATCTGTAGAGTTAAATACCCCTTATATGGTATTTTTATACACACCAAATACCCTTTATATGGTATTTTTATACACACCAATTAATATTTAATATTTGAGGTAATCTCTCAATATTAATTTAATTGACACTTATTTTTAGTAATGATGAGGTAGAATTCAAAAACATTATTGGGTTAATATTATGTGGGGTATAAATATTTTCATTAACCTAATTATTTTTACTCATTTAATAATTATTTTCATTCACCGAATCATTTTAAATCATATATAGATCATTTGGATCATATGGATACACAGTATTATTATTATATTTATTATTTTTATTAATTAATTTTAAATAATTTTTAAATAATTATAATTATTTTTATTAATTTATTATATCAATTAATTTTGATTAATTAATTTTCTTGATCATACATCACGGGACACAGGAGCTTCATTACATAGTGGGTTATATAGGCACCTCTGGTGATTGGACACTGGTTGACCCAATTAAGGAGAATTCCTCCCCTATATAACCCCTCCCATCTGGGAGGCACCTCAGTTTTTTCGCCAGTGTCTATGGTGATGGTCACGTAAAAACTTTAGCTCTATGCAGGTCCCTGCGAGGGCCGAAGGGCTACAACAAACCGGATCCATACCTCGGGCCGATATTTGACTCCCAAGATGGTATGGTACCCGGGCCTCGTCATCCGAAGAAGCGAGGTTTTGCCTGTAAGTCCTCTCCATTGGAAGACTGGGCTCTGGGAGAACCAGACTTGGTGTACTGTTTATACAGAGCGCACGAAAGTTTCTGGCAGAGCTTTCTACATGGCCCAGGTGGGAGGTTCTTCCGAGAAGGAGCCCCAAATAAACCTGAAGGTTGGCTAACAATACCCGTAGTTTGGGGGTTCCACGCAGCCCCGTTTGGTGTTCTCCTTCCCCCCCTGTAGTTTGGGGGTTCCACGCAGCCCCGTTTGGTGTTCTCCTTCCCCCCCTGGATCCCGCAGTCCTCGTGCATGCGTGCGGGCGTGTGCACGTGCACCGGGCGCGTTCCCGGCCTAATGGAGGAGGGGGGAGTGTGGTTGTGAGTCATGCACGTTAGTGTGCACAGCGCTGTAATGCACAGGCGCCAGGCGGCAGTTTGTAAAAAGTCCAGAGCGTCAGGGGGCTGTAAGTGGAGACACAGGAGCTGTGGGCAGTAAGCATCCGTGGAATTGGATCCAGGCAAACCTAGACACCTACTCAGCATCAGGTTGTGCAGTTTAAGCATATATATTATTGTGAGACTTTAAGCACAAAAGTGATTGCACTTGTACTAGTACCTCTGCTTTATAGCTTAGGACTATGTCTCCTCGTATGAGGGTTTCAGGGGGAGGTAGCAAAGGCACTGGTAAATCACCGCCTAGGTCCAGGGGTTCTAAAAGAGTGCCTGTAAGTTACCATCCCCCCCTGCAAGACTGGAGCCAGCCTCTCAAGACGAGTCAGTGCACCTGTCAGGTTTGCAGCCTCTCCTAATGTGTCAGCCCCAGTTTATGTCACTGAGATACTCCCTTAGGGCTACATTGGAGGGTTTTGAAGAGAAAATAATGAATTTTATTTCTGCTTCCCTGAAATATAGCAAGAAAAGGGGTAGATCCCCTCCCTCTGCTGAAATTCCTCTCTCAGATGATTTTTCTGAAAATGAGGAGAGATCCCTATCTTAGGATGGGGATCATGAGCAGTCGGATGAGTCAGAGGAAGAGGAGATAGTCCCCTCCTCCCAGGCACTCAGAAAGCAGGTGCAGTATTATACTGAATTGGTGCGTACCACATTCAGAATGCCTGCTGCTGAAGTCGCTACATCCTCTGTTTCTTCCCTGGGAGTCAGGAAAGCCCCACAGACTGCCTATTCCTTTCCAATCCATCCCTTAATGGATGAATTGTTGTATAAGGATTGGGGACATCCCAATAAACTGTTTGCTCCTCCTAAAAAGGTTTTCTTTGCATTATCCTCTGGATAGGGGTCCAGTAAAGCAAAAACCGCTATTTCTGGCCTTAGATCAGTTACTATCCCAGGGTGTGATAGTAGAAGTGAACCCGAAAGATCAGGGTTCGGGGTTTTACTCAAATCTCTTCACCGTTCCAAAACCAAATGGAAGTGTCAGACCTATCCTGGATCTGAAGGATCTGAACCGGTTTTTACACATCCGGTCCTTCCGAATGCAGTCAATCCGCACTGTGGTCTCCTCCCTGCAAGGGGGAGAATTCATGGCATCAATAGATATCAAGGATGCATATCTCCATGTGCCAATTTTTCCCGCACACCAAAAATTTCTAAGGTTCGCGGTAGAGCGGCGCCATTTTCAATTTGTGGCCTTGCCGTTAGGGCTTGCTACAGCCCCTCGAGTCTTCACGAATATTCTGGACCCTCTCTTAGCAAACATAAGAGCTCAGGGCATAGCCGTCATGGCTTATCTAGACGACTTGCTTCTCATGGAGAAAACAGCAGCGCTCCTAAGTCACAGCGTCACCAAAACGCTAGAACACCTAGAACGCCTAGGTTGGATCATAAACCTAGAAAAGTCGTCCCTACAACCGACTACCAGGTTGGAATACCTAGGTATGATCATCGACACCGCTCAGGGCAGGGTGTTTCTTCCAAGGCTAAAGCCTTGGCCATTGGGGATCTGGTGCGCCTGATTCTGGGCAGAAGATCTTCCTCCATTCGGTTGTGCATGAGACTGTCATGGAAGATTATCACAACAGATGCCAGCTTGACAGGCTGGGGAGCTGTATTGGAGGAAACATGCTCGCAGGGGAAATGGTCTGCGACCGAGAGTCTACTGCCCATAAATATCTTGGAGATCATAGAGTGGCCTTACAGACTGCGAGGTTTCCCGGTTCGGGTTCAGTCCGACAATGCCACAGCAGTGGCTTATATCAATCACCAGGGCGGTACCAGAAGTCTGGTGGCCCAAAAAGAGGTGAATCGCATACTTGTCTGGGCAGAAAAGCATGTTCCGTGTCTTTCTGCAGTCTTCATCCCAGGAGTGGAGAATTGGCAGGCGGATTTTCTCAGCCGCCAGCAGTTGTGCCCAGGAGAATGGGCTCTACCCCCCGACGTGTTTCAGAACATATGTCACAAGTGGGGTACTCCAGACGTAGATCTGTTGGCATCCAGGTTCAACAGGAAGCTGGACAAGTTTGTGTCAAGGACAAGAGATGCACTTGCTCAGGGGTCAGATGCTCTGACAGTTCCCTGGGATCAGTACAACCTGATCTATGCCTTCTCCCCCGAGCCCGCTTCTGTCGCGGTTCCTGGGAAGAGTCAAGAGGGAGACGAAGTCGGTCCTTTTGGTGGCCTCGGCTTGGCCCAGGCGACCATGGTACGCAGAAATCATGAAGTTGGCAGTAGTCAGGCCATGGACCCTCCCTCTCCGGCCAGATCTGCTCTCACAGGGTCCAATCTACCATCCTGCTTACGCAGTCTGAATTTGACGGTTTGGCTGCTGAGACCCACATTCTAAGAGACCGTGGCCTTTCGGGGCCAGTCCTTTCTACTCTGGTCAATGCCAGAAAGCCGGCCTCCAGGCTTATTTATTACAAGATCTGGAGGACATATGTTTCCTGATGTGAACTCAGGAAATGGCATCCAAGAAAGTATGTCATTAACAGAATCTTGGCCTTTCTCCAGTCAGGCCTAGAAATGAATTTGGCCATAAGCACTATCTAAGTGCAGATTTCGGCCCTGTCAGTATTTTTTCAAAAGCCGCTTGCATCACATTCCCTAGTACGGGCTTTTATCCAGGGGGCTATGCGGACAAAAACGCCAGTTAAACCTCCGGTATGCCCATGGGATCTGAATTTGGTTCTCTCGGCCTTACAGGGGCAACCATTTGAACTTTTGCATCTGGCTTCTTTAGTTCTCCTGACTAAAAAGCTGGTCTTCTTAGTAGCCATATCTACGGCTAGAAGAGTATCAGAGTTGGCAGCTCTTTCCAGTAAGGAGCCGTATTTAATTATCCATAAGGACCGGGTGGTCATGCGTCCCAACAGGTCCTTTCTACCTAAGGTGGTTTCGGGTTTCCATTTGAATCAGGATGTAATCCTACCATCCTTTTTCCGGACCCTCAGTCCACAGAAGAAGAATCTTTACACACTTTGGATGTGGTTAGAGCAATCAGTATTTATCTTCAAGCAACTTCTCAGATAAGGAAAACTGATTGTTTATTTATTCTGCCGGAAGGCCCTAGAAAGGGCCAGGCGGCGTCAAAATCCACTCTCTCAAGGTGGATCAGACAAGTTATTTCTCAGGCCTATGGTTTAAAGGGGAAGATTCCTCCTTTTCGGGTGAAAGCGATCTCTACTAGGGCTGTTAGTGCTTCTTGGGCAGTGCATCATCAGGCCTCCCTGGCTCAGATCTGTAAGGCTGCGACTTGGTCATCAGTCCACACATTCACCAGATTCTATCAGGTGGATGTCAGAGGGCAAGAGGATATCGCCTTCGGGCGCAGTGTACTGCAGGCTGCAGTTTAGGTCCTCCGGTCCCTGGCGGTCTATATTTATGATCTGTGTCTCCCTCCCCTCAATCTGAGCATTGCTATGGGACATCCCACTATGTAATGAAGCTCCTGTGTCCCGTGATGTATGATCAAGAAAATGGGATTTTTATATACAGCTTACCTGTAAAATCCTTTTCTTGAGAGTACATCACGGGACACAGGGCTCCCGCCCCTCTTGGGTTTTTACGTGGTTTCTTATTGCTTTGCTACAAAACTGAGGTGCCTCCCAGATGGGAGGGGTTATATAGGGGAGGAATTCTCCTTAATTGGGGTCAACCAGTGTCCAATCACCAGAGGTGCCTATATAACCCACTATGTAATGAAGCTCCTGTGTCCCGTGATATACTCTCAAGAAAAGGATTTTACAGGTAAGCTGTATATAAAAATCCCATTATTTAATGAATATGGGTATTCAAATCAGGGAAATTTAATATTATTTCCGGTCCCTGTTTGTTGTTTACATGTAAGTTTAATCAATCCTGGGCTGTTTATAGCTGCCTGGGTCTTATCTAAATAATAGTGTGGGTTAAGCGAAACAAATATATACCTTTTGGGGATAGTTTTCTGGTCTGTATTAATTATTATGTTGTCTAACATGGCAATGCCCACAACTAATATGGCATTGCTAGCCAAACCTTAGCATCTCAGAACGAGGCTTGGCTCTGTATAAATGGTGGTGCATCCCTGCGTCGCCCGTTCCCCATTGATAACGTCATCTATGACGAAGCGCATCTGGGAAGGCGCTACCACGCTACACGAAATTGCCAGCCGGCTTTGTTTTTAATCTGTACAAATGATGTAAGTACTTTTTTTTTTCTGTTTTAATATGTTTATTGTGAATTTTGAATAAACAGTAATAAACAAGAGATTACAATCAACTCCTTGTATGCCCTCGCAGGGGCCACTAATCATGAATATAAATCCAAAGGGCTAACCATCACAATATATTTCTAATAAACTCAGGATAAGGAAGGGAGATGAGCAAGAGATGGAATCTAGACTGGTTCAGTGTCAAACAACTCGTTCCTTAATCATGTTCTGCGAGTAAGCCCTGTTCCTACTACCCCCGTCCATGGGAGGTAGCAGTTTTTATTAGCAATGGGAGAGATTACTAAGGAGAGAGAAGAGAGACAGAGGACAGAAGAAAGAAGGGTAAGGAGAAAAAAAAAAGGGGGAGGAAAGGAAGGGGGGAAAGCTCGGGCTCGGACGCCCCGCCAGGGGAATTTAGACCAAGCCCAGGCATGCCGCTTGGAGCGTGGGGAACTCATAAGAGATCCACGGCTCCCAGATCTTTAGAAATTTAGCATGAGAATCATGGACAATATTGGACATACATTCCTGAAGTAACATAGCGGTCATGCGTGTCTTAACCCCTTGAAAATCTACCCGTTGTGACTTCCAGGCTTGGGCAATGGTCCGCTTGGCCGCTATAAACAGATAGGTAGCCATCTTCTGTTGAGGGCCGCGCAGGCCAGGAACCGGGCAGTGTAGGAGAGCTAGCCTAGCGTCCCTTCGGATCGTTAGATGAAAGAGTGTCTGCAGTAAACCAAAGATCCTAGACCAGAACCCCACCAACCTTGGGCAAGCCCACCATGTGTGCATGACATCGCCTCGCTGTCCACAGTTGCGGAAGCATCTGTCA
Organism: Lithobates pipiens; assembly: GCF_037356315.1. Taxonomy (NCBI): domain Eukaryota; kingdom Metazoa; phylum Chordata; class Amphibia; order Anura; family Ranidae; genus Lithobates; species Lithobates pipiens. The sequence goes on from NW_027507785.1 coordinate 159,443,042, forward strand.
GTACTCCCAGGGAATGCCCGAGCCGTGCGGGCAGGTACCCAATACCATCGGAACATTACTTTATATGCGGCCTCTAAGGTATTTGTGTTGAACGAGCATTTGGCGACCGTGTGCCAGGCTCTGTTCCAATCCTCTGGGTCTACTGGGGCCTGAAGGTACTTTTCCCATTGAGTCATATAAGAGAGGGGTGCCGATGGCGGGCGACCTTTTAGCCTTTAAAATTAGCACTTTTGATTTTGAACGTTCGAGTCCCATAGACTTTAATGGGGTTCTAAAGTTCGCGCAAATCGCAGGTTCTGGTGCGAACTGAACCGGGGGGTGTTCGGCTCATCCCTACACTCAATGCTCCTATTACTGACCAGGAGATTGAAAGTGCCATTATTTCAATCCCCAATAATAAAGTACCTGGCCCTGATGGCTTTTCAGCCAAATACTATAACTATTTACCCAAATGCTGATCTCTCAACTGAACTAAACCTTTAATGCTGAAAATTTCCAAATGAAATGCTCTCAGCTCTTCCAAAACCAGGGAGGGAACCAGTATCCCCAAAAATTATATGCAAAAACTATGGCCCAGAGTTTGTCCCCCCATTTTGCCTCAACTATTTCACACAGACCAAGTTGGCTTCACATTAGGCAGACAGACACCAGATGCCATTCATAAAATAACTAACCTACTGTATCACACTGAATCTGTGAAAACCCAAGCTTTGTTCCTAACATTGAACGCAGAAAAAGCCTTTGATTTAATACATTTGGGTTTCTTGAATCAGACACTTTTAAAGTTTGGATTTAGTGGTAGTATTCTATCAGCTATCATGGCCTTATATTCATCACCATCAGCTCAGGTATTTGTGGACAGATTGTTCACAGATAGGTTTAAAATAACAATTGGTATGGGACAGTTGGATATAGTACACTGACCACTAAAATATGTTGGCATGTTTAATGGATATTTAAGAAAACAAAAGGAAACAGAATAAATAATTTGCTTCCAAATCCTTTTGCATTTGGTGCACCTGTAATTTAGCTTTATGCAGCATTCTGGCTTCTTTCACTTACAGACATTAGGATTGGATGAATGTGAGAGGTGCACAAAATCAATTATTATTCATTATTTAAGAGATTACCATGGAGCACGCAGCACAGTAAGTTATAAACACAGGGCGACATATATGTGGCCACTAGGTGTCAAGGCCAACTTGCTGAGAGGCTGTATATATGTGTATGGCTGGCACCAAGGGGTTGAGCAACAAATTTGATAGGCCAATCCTTCTAGTTAGATCAGCTTTGGTTATTTTAATTAAGGTAATTGTCAATGCAGGAATAAAATACAGGATTGTTATATTTAATATTTTTTCTTTATGTGAGCTGAGGGGCAGCATCTTCCCCAACCCTGCACTTATGCTGAAGTAGCAATATTACCAATTTTACCTTGGAGATACATGATTTAAAAGCTAATAAAATCAAATCATTGTAGTTTTTAGAGGGTAAGATGGATTTAAAGAGAGGCAAATATAATGGCTATGCATGAAGATATAACAACTGCGTGCATAGATATACTAGCATCTATTTAATAACATTTGACAAAGTTAAAGGCCTATATGCAAAGTACAGTGACAAATACCATCCATACAGCCTTTATCATTTTCTTCCTATGTGTACAGCAATGCAAAATATGAGAAATTTCTGTAGGTTACTGCACTATACAAATAATTATAGAACGTGAACTAAATTAGTGCATGTAACCCACTGAGAATCGTATAGATCATCAGGTGTACAAAAAAAAACGACTATATATAGGCAGCTCATGTGCTTTGCTCTCAGACTATACCTACAAGATCAGTTGAGGAGTAAAACAAGGTTGAGCAGTGACATAGATCCTGGAGGCAGGAAATGATCAATACTAGTAAAACTAGTTAATTTATCAGGCAGGCTGGTATATGCACTGTTAGGCTCCATGTACAATGGGCTTGAAAAAAAAACCCAGTTCCCTTGGCAGAAAAAAATCATTCATATAGACTGTTTTTGTAAAGTTTAGCATTTTTTCTGCCAGAAAGCTCCAATCAAAAATGCAAACCAGAAGGGTTCTTTCCTGTCACTAAACGCTAAGCTTAAATTGTGCTTTTAATTGCTCCAATGTGTATGGACACATAGGATAACATTGAGCTGCTTCTACAGGCAAAACAGAATCACCTGTACAAGCAGTGATTTTTAACCCAATGTGCATGGACCCTCAAAAGGTGATTCAAATGCTAGTGTTGTTTCCCCCCCCCCCTAATAGCTATACAGTATATATTGTAGGATCAAGTGTTGAGCTTTAGGACACCACCACTCACTTTTTATTTATTTAAGGGCTGGTCTTACCCATTTTTATTTAAAAGAAAGTTCAGCAAACACACATGAGTTTATATTCAGCATTTCAATCTTGCTTTAAAATAAATGTCATTCAGCCCTTTTGGCTTCCTGCTCTGGCCTTCCTCTTTAGGCCTTGATCTGTCTTCTGCAGACTGATCACTCACCAACTCAGTGCATACAGCTAACAATTTTGTGCTGCACTGGCTCCCACTTCTCTCCTAGGTGGAGCTCTCCTGACTCCTGGGCCAGACATCCGGTCTGCTGGGGTGGAGCCCAGAACCCTAGTCAGGTCGATACTTAAAGCCCAGCACACAGCTGACCCATTAGTGGCTGGCTGTTTACAAAATCTGGACCGTAGCAGGGTACCACCCTGCTACAATATACAATATATAATTATTTATGAGTCCCAAAAAAGGTGACATGGACTTTTTCACCTAACCATCACATCATATTTGTACTGAATCAAATACACACCACGTTCACCTTTTCTAATCCAAGTTAGGGATTTGAAATCATTCCCCATAATCACCCAGAATATATGGGATCAAAATACTGAATACAACTTACTGTAATATACTGTATACAGTATGTATTATAGTAGTATGTGCTGCATGCAGTAGCTGAAGAGGTTCGCACATGTATGCATTATAGTTGAATTTGCAACATACCATATTCATTTTATTATTGCATGCTGCACATGTGTTACTTTCAATGCATACATTCATACATTTGCATTTCAAAGTGCTGCACATTTTTCACCTTAAAATTTACATGCATCCTCCCGTGGAGGAGGGAGATGGATCAGTGAAGTTTAGTGAATATGAAGCTTTAAAGGGTACTGTCTTCCCACTTCCAAACTGTATGATCAAGACAAGTTTCTTGGACTACACCAAATCAATTACTAATCCTTTGGTGTTCACAGTACATGAAACAATTATAGTGTGAAAAAGCAAGGAGGAAAGGTAAAGATGTGTAGATCCCCTGAGACACAGGTTAAAGACCTGCATATCTGTTTCTGTTGGTATGTTATGAGAGATCAGTATGTTAAAAGAGAGAGCTGATACAGAACAAAAGAATGCTATACAGAGCAAGATGTACATTACAAGGGGTTGTTTTATTAGGGAGGGTTGCTTTTGAATAAGACTGTTAGATAAAAGACTGCTATACTTGCAGAAGACAATTCTGTTAGAGACTTGTATTATATCCTATTTACCATCATGCAAGGAGCCGTGTAACTCTTCTCCAAACACCTTGAAAAATAATTAATACCTAATAAACACTGGTGCTTAGTGGCTAAAGAATATAAACCGTGAATATGTATATATTAGCTGCTGTGTATAACACTTTTGTGCTAAAATCTAAATTTGTTCTTCTACCTCACAGCACTCTACCCATAGCCAAAATACAAATTGTTTGCATTAAAATATTATATCCATGCAATACAACATTATTATAAAAGTCCACCCATTAATAACAGAGGTTTTCCCCCCCAGAGTATAGATTGCATTCATATGTTTGCACCGAAATGCATTATTTTACACTTTTCTACATTGAACCTCATTTGCCATGTAGTTATCAACCCCATTAATTTGTTCAGATCTTTTTGCAAGATTTCCACATCCTGCAGAGAAGTTATTGACCTGCTTAGTTTAGTATTGGCTGCAAATACAGAGATTGAACTATTTTCCCCATCCTCCAGGTAGTTTATGAACAAATTAAATAGGATTGGTCCCAGCACAGAACCCCGGGGGACCTCACTACCCACCCCTGACCATTCCGAGTACTCCTCATTTATCACCACCCTCTGAACTCGCCCTTGTAGCCAGTTTTCAGTCAATGTACTCACCCTATGGTCCATGCCAAATGCTTTTGAAAAATCCAGATACACCACATCTACGGGCCTTTCTTTATCTAGATGGCAACTCACCTCCTCATAGAAGGTTAATATATTGGTTTGGCAAGAACAATTCTTCGTGAATCCATGCTGATTACTGCTAATGATACCATTTTCATTACAAAAATTGTGTATATAGTGCCTTCTCCTCCCCTCCAAGAGTTTACAAAATATTGATGTTAGGCTCACTGGTCTGTAATTCCCAGGGATGTATTTTGGGCCTTTTTTAAATACTGGTACTACATTGGCTTTTCTCCAATCAGCTTGTACCATTCCAGTCAGTAGACTGTCAGTAAAAGTTAGGAACAATGGTCTGGCAATTACTTGACTGAGTTCCCTAAGTACCCTTGGGTGCAAGCCATCTGGTCCCGGTGATTTATTAATGTTAAGTTTCCCAAGTCTAATTTTAATTCTGTCCTCTGTTAACCATGGCGGTGCTTCCTGTGATGTGTCATGAGGATAAACACTGCACTTTTGCTTACTGAAGCCCCCCGATTCCCTCGTAAAGACTGAGGAGAAGAATAAATTCAGTACCTTCACCATCTCCCCATCCTTTGTAACCAGATGTCCTTCCACATGTATGGTCTGTCCTCCCTTTTTTACTGTTTACATACTTAAAGAATTTCTTGGGATTTTTTTGCTCTCCTCCGCTATGTGTCTTTCATGTTCTATCTTAGCCGTCCTTATTGCCTCCTTACATTTCTTGTTGCATTCTTTATAAAGTCTGAATGCTGATGATGATCCCTCAAGCTTGTATTTTTGAAGGTCTTCTCCTTTGCTTTTTTTTTTTAATCAATGTTTATTGAAGAAAAGAAGCATGTACAATAAAATATATGAACCAGCTCATGGGACATCAGATAAAACACTAAAGCCCCGTACACACGAGCTGACTTTTCAACATCCAAAGTCCGACGGACTGATTCCGTCAGACTATTCGATTGTGTGTGGGCTGCAACGAACTTTTGACTCGCCAAAGTCTGAAGGACTTTAGAATATGGAACATGCTTCAAATTTTTCCGAAGGAACTCCGCCGGACCCGGTCCCTTCGAAAAATTCGCTCGTGTGTATGCTATTCCAACGGCCTAAAACCGACGCTAGGGCAGCTATTGGCTACTGGCTATGAACTTCCTTATTCGAATCCAGTCGTACGTCATCACGTTCGAATCCGTCGGAGTTTAGTGTGATTGTGTGTGGCCAAGTCCGCTCAGCCGAAAAGTCCGTCAGAACTCTGTCGGAACTCCGACAGAACTCCGGCAGAACTCCTTCGGAAGTCTGTCGGACATAAGTCCTCTCGTGTGTACGGGGCTTAACAACATCCATTGCTCTAGACAATGTCCAATACATGAAGGACAGAGCAGCAGAGGTGGGTTGGGAACATGTACCACCTGTAAGTCCCCAAGATCATAAAGCCATACTTATTACTATAAACCATTACAGCTGGGACTCTCAGGTCAACATGTCAATGAGGAGTACACCCTTCCTTCCAATTTGAAAGAGAAGTACAGTTGATAAAGATAGAAAAGAGACAGAAGACAAAGAACAGAGAAGGGAATGGGGGAAGGGGTTCAAGTCTGCCTCTACAGGTGTCCCCAACATCTTAATAGGAACCTAAAATATTGAGATTACAACGGTTGAGACATAATATCTGCATAGTTAGTGGAGTATTTGAAGGCAACCCAACAGGCCCAAATTTTCTTTGCCAAATCAGATTTACCACGGAGGGAGAGGGTCAAGTCCTCCATGTAATAAATGTTATCTACTTTAATTAAACAACGTCGGAGCATTGGGATCTTCCTCGTTTTCCAAAATTGCGGAATGAGGGTTTTTGTCGCATTAAGGAGGTGGGGCGTAATCGATCTTTTATAGGGGCCTGTTGGTTTCCCCGTACAGTGGAACAGTATATACCATGGATCGTTAGGGATCTCCCATCCCTGGATCTCTTTGATCCAATATAAGACAGCAAGCCTGAATGGACAGATCCTTGGACAATGCCATCAAATGTGAGCATGAGTAGCTCTCTCACCACACTCCCTCCAACATAGTGGTAACATCTGGGGGAAGAACCTATGAAGTATCACAGGCATGTAGTGCCATCTGGTCAAGAGTTTATATGCCACTTCCGACATTTTAGAAGATAAAGAGGAAGTGTGTGCCAAGGTGAGAATAGTGGACTTTAGGGTTGGAGAGAGTTCCATTTGAAGATCCAGTTCCCAGTTGCACAGGAATGTAGGGGTTCTGGTTGAGGTAAGGGACACCAATGCATGGTAAAAATATGAAATTGGCCTCTCTATTGGATGAACATCTGAGAACGCAACCTCCAGCGGAGTCAGCTCAGTGAAGGAGTGTATGGGTTGCGGGAGTGAGTGAACAAAGGCCACCAATTGGCGGTATTTCCAATGGTCCATATAAGAGATGGGAAAGGTGCCCATGATGTTAGAAATTGGTAAAACGCCGGAGGAGCCAGTAACCTGATGCAGGTACGTTTTAGTTCCCAGATGCCAGGAGTGAATTTGGTTGATCCATATTGCCAGACGGAAAATAGTTGTGCCCCGTCAAGGGCATCAAAGGTCAGTTGTATGCCCATCCCTGGGCCTTACACAGGGAGTCCCATACCATAAGGGTTGATCGTATTAAAGGTGATGTATTGGCTGACAAAGTTCGGTAATTCCTCAGTATCCACATCAATGTAGAAAGTTCGGTACCACTGAGATCTGCCTCCAAAGCAACCCACAATTTGGCATCCTTGCAGTATTTCCAATCTGAGAGCCTGGTTAATACAATGGAGCGGTAGTAAAGCCTAAAATCCAGCACCGCTAGCCCTCCATCGCACTTAAGGCGCATAAGTAGGGATCTAAGGAGCCTGGGTCTCTTCCTATTCCATACATATCTATACACCATAGAGTTCAACATTGTAAAGAAACCTACCGGTATCCCAAACGGGATCATCTGAAGCATGAAGAGCACCCTGGGCAGCAGATTCATCTTAACCATCCCAATTCTCCCCATCCAAGAATGCCTCAGCTGGGACCATTTCTGGATATCTGACTGAAGTGTGTTACGGAGGGGCTGGAAGTTTGTACGGAAGAGAGTCAGCGGGGTGGGCGTAAGGTATATACCTAAATATTTCATACTTCTCGTCTGCAAAGTAAAGGGGATGGCCTGTTTCAAGTGTGACACAGAGCGTGCGGGGACTGATATATTTAATAATTCCGATTTGAACATATTAATTAAAAAATTTAAAACCGTACCGTAAGCCGAGAATTCAGACATAAGATTTGGGAGGGTAATTAGGGGTTGTTGAATATAGAATAGTATGTCGTCCGCATATGCTGCGTACTTATGTTCCGTCTTGCCTACTGCTATACCATGTACATTTAGGTTTCGCCTAACAATGGAGAGAAAGGGTTCCAAGGAGATCGCAAACAGAATTGGAGAAAGTGGGCAGCCCTGGCGTGTGCCATTGTGTAAGGTGAAGGGGTCACTTAGGGTTCCATCAATTCGTAGTTGGGCAGTGGGTTGTTGGTATAATGCCAAGATTTGGGCTCCCAAAGAGGGGCCGATTCCGAGGTGAGATAACGTCGCCATGAGATATTCCCAGTCCACTCTGTCAAATGCCTTTTCAGCATCTGTAGAGAGTAACAGGGTGGGCTGGGAGATCCGCCGTACATGTGCCATCAAGGAAAAAGTGCGCAGGGAGTTGTCCCGCGCCTCCCTTCCCGGGACGAATCCCGTTTGGTCCTGCGAGATCCACTGCGGTATCAGGGGGAGCAGTCTGTTTGCGTCCATATTCACTAGCGAAATGGGGCGGTAACTCGCGCAATCACTAGGATCCTTCCCCGCCTTAGGGATAACCGTAATATGAGCATGGGTAGTCAATGTCCCGTTAGCATAGGTAGCCAGATGGGGGACTAGTATGTCAGCGTAGGAGCGATAGTAAGTCACCATAAGGCCATCAGGCCCTGGGGCCTTACCACAGGCCATACCTTTCAGGGCACCTAGGAGCTCCACCGGCGTAAAAACTCACCCTCTAAGGAAGCCAAGGTCTCCGTGGGGAGTCTAGGGAGGTCTGTACCGGCCAAATATTCACGGATGAGTTGCCCCCTAGCTTCTTTATTGCTAACAGCCTGGTGTACATGGTATAGACGCTGATAGAACTCCCTAAACTTCTTGGCTGGAAGTGTGTGTGGAATGTCAAACGCCATAGCTCCTGTGGGGGTTTTGACTTTAGCAATAAACACTGCAGCCTTCCGCTGTCTCACGGAGTTGGCCAACAACTTGCCGGGTCTATCCCCCCATTCATAAAACCGGTGGGATACCAGCCGAGAGCGTTGTTTCTGCTCCAGGTGTAGGAGGGACTTCAGCGCCTCCCGTTTTTCAGTCAGGGTGTGGAAAAGAGTCGGGGCTTGATTTAGTTTGTGTTGGCGCTCTAAGCATTTAATTTCCTGCAATAATGTGGTTTGTTGTAGTATACGCTCCTTCTTTTTACTAGACCCCAATTCCATAAGTTTACCTCGAAAAAATACCTTGTGGGTCTCCCATATTGCACCTGGGGAAACATCGGGGCTTACATTATTCTTAAAATAAAATTCCAAGTCCTCGCCTATTAATTTTTTGTCCAACTCCTCAGATATAAGATCCTCATTTAACTTCCAATTAGTGAATTTAGGGGGTAGCGACTCTACTTTGATAGTTAGGGAGATGGGCGCGTGGTCCGATAAGGGGGAGGTTTCTATGCCTGATCTCAGTATTAGTGGTAAGTGTTGGTGATCAATGAAGCATAAATCAATTCTAGAATACGTTTGTTGTACCGTATAATAATAATTAAAATCTCTCTCTTGCAGGCGAGTAATCCTCCAAGCATCCATTAGCTGTAAGTCATGGAGCCGTGCACGGATGAATTTTAATTTTTTGCAGGATAAGGACGAGCCACCCCTAGAGGTGTCCAAAGTAGGTTCCAACGAAACATTAAAATTGCCCGCTAGGAGGATGCAGCCACGGGTAAAACCCCGCAAGGAGTTAAGTGTGGAGGCAATGAAACACGCTTGATCCCGATTGGGGGAATAAAGTGTAGCCAGAGTGCATGGCATGCTGCCCAGGGTGCCCCTCAGGAACAAGAAGCGTCCAGCAGGATCGCTCAACATAGACTCCAGTGTGAACGCGGTTCCCCTACGCAGCCCAATGGCCACTCCTTTAGCTTTGGAAACATCTGAAAGGCTATAGTACCATGTGGGGTACTTCGGGGAATGTAATCTGACCAGGGTCGTATGTGTGAGGTGGGTCTCCTGCAGGAAGACCACATCCACCCACAGGCGATCCAGCTCCCTGTACAGGCTGTGTCTTTTCCCTGGGGCATGTAGGCCCCTGATATTAAAAGATACAAGGTTCACCGTGGCCATGGGGTCTCAAGGGGTGGAACCGCAAACACCATATTATCATTTGTCCAAAACCAAGACGGAGTAGGTCTAAATGGGTGAGGGGGTATAGGAGAGGATATAGAGGGAGGCAGGGGAAGGGAGGGGAACAGAAAAGGAGAGAGTGAAGAAGAGCAAGGAGAAGAAAGATATAATAGGAGAGAGAGTAGAAAACATAAATACCAGAATAAACACTGTCTAACAACAGCTATTGGTGCACGCATAATCATGCAGTGCAAAAGCGGGCTGCACATCCGGCTCAGGGCCCCCGCACCCGTCACCCCATACGGGGCTAGGGCACTGGGACCCTGCGCCAAATGGCTCCCGCCCTGAGAGGGGAAGGCAGAGCTCAGGCAACTGGGCGCAAACCATGCCATGGGGGTCCGAGCAGTGTCCCAGTGGCCCGGCACCGACACTGCATCAAAAACTCACAGCATCCTAGTGTAGGTGAAAAAGGAAATACATAAATCAGGGCACGGATCTAGAGAAACAAATTAGATAAAAGTAACTGAAACCAAACCAAAAACAAAAAGAACCCAATGTCCAAACCCAAGCGGGGTCCCCCAATTGAGTCCATGGGAACAGCAGGCAGTCAGTAACCTACCCGCATAGCAGTAGGGCTTGTCAGCAGTGGTGAAAAGTCAGGCTTAGCATATGTGCGGAGCAGGGAGAGTGCGACACTCACAACAGTTGTTAGCTCCCATAGGGCAGCAAAGTGATCCCGGGTAAAAAAGAAAGGGGGTAAAAAAAGGGGGGTATACTTGCGGCAGCAGCCAAGGAACCCGCTCCGGTTGGAGAAGCAAGCAAAATCGTTCTCTGTGGGTTCAAGGTTGGTGATCCTGGTTGGAGACGCGTTGGTTGCGGCCCGCTCTTTGCCAACCGTGGTCGATGCCACCTGGAAAGGGTGGAATGCCATCCTGCCAGCCAGGCAGGTCCGGGACAGCGATATTTAAGTCCTTGCAGAATCTGACCAGGTCCTCTGGGAAATGGAGGTCTGCGGTTCTACCATCTGCCGAGGCGATCAGTGCCACAGGGAAGCCCCATTTGTATTTGATGGAGGCCACCCGGAGCAGTTCCGTAAGGGGACACAGGGCCCTGCGTTTGTCCAGGGTCTCCCTCGCCAGATTGGGGAAAAAGGAGAGCATTGCACCGTCAAAGTCAAATGGCGTGGTGCCTCTTGCCTTCTGCATTATCATCTCCTTCTCCGGATAATGGTGGACCCTGCAAATGACATCACGAGGGGTGTCAGTAGTGAGGTTGCGAGGGTGAAGGGCTCTATGCACCTGGTCTATTTTCAAAGGTGCATCCCCCGCTCGGCCTAGGAGGCCGTTAAAGATACCTCTGATGGACGGTAGTAGGTCATCGTCTCCGGACGCTTCAGGCAGGCCTCTAATCCAGATATTGTTACGCCTGTTGCGGTTCTCCTGGTCCTCGATTTTGTAGAGGGTCGTCTGGTGTGCAATGGCAAGTTGGCAGGTGGTTGTCTGCAGTGTCCGAATGGCACTTGCATGACGGTCTAAGCGCTGTTCGGATTCCTCCACCCTTAGCAGTACCTGAAACAGGTCCAAGCAGACCGCAGAGACCACTTTCTTGATGACCCGTTCCAGGTTTAGCAGCATAGATGCCAGGTCAGATTTGGTTGGGAGGTCACTCACCTTCGTCGCCGCTCCAGCTGAGCCAGGCAGGCCCTCCTCACCTCCCGAGTTGGCGGAGGAGTCAGGCGAGCGCGGTCTGCGTTCCGGCCTATCGCGGGAGGCGGGGCTCACCCCTAGTAGTGCACAGCGTGGCGAGTGGCCTAGGCCGTCCTGCTCCTCCGCATCTTCGTGTTCCGCTGAGAGGAATCTCTTAATGGACCCCGTGGAGGCACTCTTCTTGGTTAGGGACTTGCCCGTCTTCCGTCCCATCTTCGGGTGAAGTGACTGTGAGGGAATCGCAATAATAAAGCTGAATTAGCTGTGTCGGCACTGGAGCTCACGGAGCACACGTCCGCTCTAATGTATTGCCAAAACTACACCCCCCCTTCTCCTTTGCTTTTATATACATTTTTACATTGGAGTTAAGCCATCCAGGACTTTCGTTCTCTCTTTTAAATGTATTACCCCAATGGGATGCATTGGCTAATGCCCTTATTTAATATGCTCTTAAAGCAAACCCATCTCTCCTCCGTGTTCTTTGTTCATAAAATTTTATCCCAATTTATGCCTTCTAGCAAGGCTCGTAGTTTAGGGAAGTTGGCTCTTTTTAAATTTAGTGTCTTTGTATTCCCCTTAAGTTTACTATTTGTGTGATTTATACTGAAGCCAATTGACCTCTGATTGCTGTTACCTAAATTGCCCCATATTTCCACATCCGTGATCACGTCTGTATTGTTGGTAATCAGTAGATACAGTAACGCTTTATTTCTAGTTGTTGCGCCTACCATCTGACCCATAAAATTGTCCTGCAAGAAATTTAGGAACTGGCGAAGGATTTAGAAGAATGGGCGGTTCCCTCCACCCAGTCTATGTCTGGATAGTTATAATCCCCCATTATGATAACACTTCCCATCCTTGCTGATAATCCAAATTGTGATAGGAGATCTGTCTCCCCTTTCTCCCTCAGGTTAGGGGGCCTATAGCATACTCCCAGTGTTATTTTCCCCTTAGCTTCATCCCTTTGGAGCTCTACCCAAAAGGATTCCACCTCCTCCTTAGCTTCCATAGTGATGTCATCTTTCACATTCACCTGTACATTATTCTTGATATATAGGCATACCCCTCCTCTTTTTTATCCTCTCTATCCTTGCGATAAAGGGTATACCCTTGAATGTTTGCCAACCAATCATGAGAGCTGTTGAACCAGGTCTCTGAAATTCCCACAAAATCCAAATCTTCCTTGTACAACAAAAGAAAAAATGGTGGTGCTGCGCTTCCAAAAAAATGGGACCTTACACGAAAATGTTATAGAGCTAATTATTCAGATGGAGATATGTCAGATGGTATATATTCAAACTAGTATGGTAAAGTAGTAAGGGAGAACTCTTATCCTAATGTAGAAATTCTTCTATCAATAGTGCCTGCAACAGTGTATACACAATAATAACTGTCACAATCCCAAGTGCAACGTATATCTCTATGATATAAAAATAGTGCTAAGTGCAAAACCACATACAGTGGTCTAACTATAAATCAGACTTCTATGACAGAAAGTGCTGAGTGCATCATAGCAAAACCAAAGTGACTGAAATATAAACAGTTAAACAGCCTCTCTGTCCTTCCACCGTAATCTGTCTTTCCTTTCCCTTTTGCTTCCCCCCCACTCTCGCTGGAGGAGTTCTTGCCCCAAAAAATAATCTAAAAATGCAACCCAACAATCACCAGCAGTCAAAAAGCAAGACATGTTCACTCTCCACTCAGGGTCCCCACTGTTTAGCTTCCACCAATCTGGCAATTTCAGATGTGCTTTACACAAGGTTATATAGGCCTCTAGCACCTGTGACCAATTAACCACTCCCCTTAATTAGTAGCCTTTTGTTGTTTGAACCATATTCATGGCTGCCGAGGTAGCCCCGGAAGCTCCCAACTGCCTCTCTCACTTATGCTTTATCACTTATTTTATCATACAGCTATCTTTGATAACTGATGCTCTGAGCATTCCCTCCTCCTCCCTTCCCATATTCTCCAAGCCTGCCTTTTTTTTGCCTTCTGCTCTCAATTCCTCTCCCTTTTACCCCCTCCTCTCCCTTATTTAACTGAGTTTCTCTCAGACATCATACCTTCAGGACGTCATTCTGTGTTATTTTCTTGGTCTTACTGGCCTATGTATAATTAAATTTAGAGCTCTACGTGGTGTTTGGCTGATTCCCAGTGTTTTCTGCCACAGCCTGCTTGCTGATCTTTGTTACCTCTTCCCTCACTGTATTACCTTTTTCCATTATCTTTCATAGTGGTGGGTAGTAGTACTGCTCAGCTGGTGCTGTCCATGTTTGGTATTATCTACCCTTAGATTGCGGAGATCTTGTTTGCCCTTCTATTGGGCAAGTATCTCTATTGGCTGTTTCAGACACTTTTTATAGGTTCTGTGTTAGGTATGATTATTTTTCTGGATCTCCAATCTTAACTGAGCGTACAGTATCAGATTCCTTCCATCTTGGTAGTATCCTACCTACATACTATTTTACCTCTACTGTATCCCTCTTTTTTGGTGGGATACACATAGACCTTCTTCCCCCTTTCCTTTTACCCCTCGTCATTCCTGCTCTCTATCATCCCCCTTTATTTTTGTTTGTTTGGGTGGTGCATTTCTAGACTAATATGGCTAGACCCAAGAGGAACGCATCGCTTAAGATTTGCTCTTTTAAGGCACGTTGTTTGAATGAACCATTTAGGAGATAGCAGATCTTATACGATTTTGAGTCCAAAGTAAGCATACTCTTTCAGGTAACACATTTTCAAACAGATTGAATCCCTACTTTCTGGAATAAGTACTACCCACAGTGGTACCACAGTACCTACATTCACTTGAAATCTAGAGAGGTGGTGATTGCATTTCATAAAGTTGTTATTTATCATTTGCAAGATATCTTTGTAGACCCTGAGGGTAGATACTTATTTTTGAAACTCGCTATCAATGGTAAGTCCTATACCCTTGCTAATATGTATGTACAGTACCTAACCATTATCAAATGAATCACATTCTAGCTATCTCTCTAAATTGTTAGAATTTGCAGAAGTGGTCATTATCCTCAGAGGTTTTTTAAATTGCATTCTGAACATTATGCTAGATACCTCTGCGGGCAGAAGCTCTTTTTTTTTAACAGGCTGAAGAAATTCCTTGGGCAATGTAACATGGATGTTTGGTGAGGATCCCATCCTATGGATAGGGACTACTCCTTCTACTCCTCTGCTCACAATTCCTGCTCCCACATTGATTTCTTCCTAGTAAGTCATTTTGCCCTGACCTTCCACCTGCAGACTAGCATTGGGAACATTTTATGGTTTCATCATGCTCTTTCATCATGCTATGTTCCTTTCCTCTTCCTCTTGCCAGACCTTGTCAGGAGTGGGCATAGAAACTAAACGACTAGATTACTCCATGTATGGCTGAGATTTGATCTACTATTGCTAACTTTATTCTAGATCATCAAAATGATGACACCTCCACTCCTATCCAGTGGGAGGGACTGAAATGTGTGATGTGTGGCGCCTTTATTAAACACAGGACATGGTTTAAGAAGGAACGTGCAACCCAATTTGGCATCCCGTATCTCCTAATTGGAGAAATCGCATAAACAGCCGGGCACTATGCTTAAGCTTTCTGAGACTCAGGTCCAACTCATGCAGCTCCACAATCACTAGATCTATTAGAGACAAGATACTGAAATTGTATTAAATACAGGCCAACAAACTGGGCAGAATGTTAGCGAGGGCCTTACAAGTCTTGCTTCTATTCCGAAATTGAAAGATTGGACAGACCAGGTCACCCATCATCCTAAAGAAATAAATGGCTTGTTTTGTGTATTTTATCATGACCTTTATAATCTACCTCCATATCCCTCTAAATTGACACAGGAGGCATTTACCTCACAGATTGTCCAATATATTGCCAATACCACCCTCCTGTCACTTTCTGAACTGATCATTACAGAACTTGATTGCCCATTTTCAGAAGAGGAGGTTTGTACAGCAATCTCCTCTCTTAAAAATAACAAGAGCCTGGGTACCGATGCTTATACTGCCCAAGTTTTTGAAACCCTCCGGGAGTCTGTGATACCAATTCTTCTTAAATCATATAACATGATCTCTCCTGACTCTCCTTTTCCACCACAGGCATTGGAGGCCCATATTACTGTCCTGCCCAAACCGGGCAAAGACCCCATCTTGTGTGGGAGTTATCTCCCCATTTCTTTGACTAATAATAATATACACCTGCATTTTAAACTGATAGCTACCCACCTTACGCCTTTAATACTGGACCTGATCCATTTTGATCAAGTGGGCTTTATCTCTGACAGGGAAGGGAGGGATTACACCCTTAAAGGGGTTGTAAACCCTCGTTTATTTTATTTTTTAAATAACAAACATATCATACTTACCTCCACTGTGTTATTCGTTTTGCACAGAGAGGCCCCGATCCTCAAGTTCTGGGGGTCCACCGACGATGCTGGTAGCTCCTCCCTGCATCGAGTGCCCACTTTGGAGAAGGCTTTGCTAGGGTGGACACCCATGCAGGTGCGCTCCAGAGTCCTGCTTCTGTGTACATTCACACAGAATGCAGGACCCGGCCCTGCCCCTCGGCAGCCATGTCATTGGATTTGATTGACAGCAGCATGAGCCAATGGCTGTGCTGCTATCAAGCTATCCAATGCTATCAATCTATCCAATCAAGAGCCAAGACAACGGGCAGAGAGGTAGAGCGCATCTCTGTCGAGGAAATGAACAAGCTCAGGTGAGTTAAAGGGCAGCTGGGGGGCTGGTCAGTGTCAGAAGCTTTTTCACTTTAATGCATAGGATGCATTAAGGTGAAAAAACACGAGGGTTTACAACCCCTTTAACCACTTGGCGCCCATACTATGTCTATTGACGTCATGGGCTTTCAGTGGTTATATCTAAATGATGCCTGAGGCCACAGACATCATTCAGATATTGCCGTTTTCAGCCGGCGATTCCCTGCACCATAAGAATGATCATATCGGCTGTTCCACCGCTTGATCGTACTTACGGGCGGCGGGAGGGGACGCCCCCCCTTCCGCCGCCCTCCGGTGCTTGTACCGACTCACCGTTTCCAGTGTGAGACGGTCACAGGATCCGCCGGCCCCAGCAAGTTACCATAGAGATTTCCGGTGGACCAGTTCATCCCCGGAGTCTCTATGATCGTTCGGAGGCCGGGCGCGATGTTATGACGTCACGCCCGGCCTCTGTATTCAAATTAACGGCGCTGATCTGGCTAGGAAGCCAGGATCATTTTTTTTTTGTTTTTTTTTAATTCTTCCCAGCCTAGAGGCCTTATTGACCCCATATCTCACTGTAAATATGTCCGATCGTGCCATATTCCTATTACAAGGGATGTTTACATTCCTTGTAATAGGAATAAAAGTCATACATTTTTTTTAAAGTGTAAAACTAAAAAAATAAAAATAAAATTAACAATAATAAAAAAAATTTTTAAAGCGCCCCTGTCTCCGTGAGCTCGCACACAGAAGCGAACGCATACGTAAGTCCCGCCCACATATGAAAACGGTGTTCAAACCACACATGTGAGGTATCGTCACGAACGTTAGAGTGAGAGCAATAATTCTAGCCCTAGACCTCCTCTGTAACCCAAAATATGTAACCAGTAAAAAAATTTAAAGCGTCGCCTATGGGGATTTTTAAATACCAAAGTTTGGCGCCATTCCACGAGCGCGTGCAATTTTGAAGCATGACATGTTGGGTATCTATTTACTCAGCATATCCTCCTCTTTCACATTGTGCAAAAAAATTGGGCTAACTTTACTGTTTTTTTTTTTAAACATGAAAAAAATGTGTTTGAAAAATTTCTGCGCAAATACCGTGCGAGATAAAATGTTGCAACAACCACCATTGTATTCTCTAGCGTCTTTGCTAAAAAAAAACATATATAATGTTTGGGGGTTCTATGTAATTTTCTTGCAAAAAAAATAGGAATTTTACATGTAGGAGAGAAATGTCAGATTTGGCCTGGGCGCAAAGTGGTTAAGATGCTTCTCCACATGGAGCATGCTCAACAATGCCATATACCTGTGTGCCTCATATCGGTAGATTCAGAGAAGGCTTTTGACCATGTATAATGGACTTTTCCTGAACACACCTTACGACAGATCTTGGATCAAACCTGTTACATAAAATTCTAGCACTCTACAGTCACCATCCATGCGTATTTGCTTCAGTAGTCTCCATACAAATCCATAATGGCGCTCGACAGGGATGTCCACTTTCTCCCCTTCTCTATGTTTTGTCTATGGAGCACCTTGCTATTGCCTTATGCCAAAACTCCAACATCCAGGGTCTGTCCATTATAAACTTTACTTTTTGCGGATGATCTCTTCTTATATGTGACCAACCCTCCTATTTCTAGTTTAGTGAGGTGAGTAATTTTAAAGTTAATTACAACAAAACTAAGGACTTGAAATTTTCTTTTCCTCCACCCGCAATTTCTAGTATTTAAACCAACTTTACTTACAGGTGGTAGTTTAAAGCTATAAAATATCTGGGTGTCCAAATTCCACCTGTTCTGTCTACTCATTGAACTTACCAACCGCCTAACTGGGAATATATGTCATGATTTTGATGTTAAATAACTATGTGCTGCCCCAACGGGGCATAGAATTTATATATATATTGTTTTCCTAACCATATTTCTATGGACGTTTAAGTTTAGTTCACATGCTGCCATCTAGTGACCTTTTGTTATAATGCATTTGTGTTCTCAAGTTATTTCCCTTTATGTTATGACATACTTCCTTTGTATGTAATGCTCCACCCTACTTCTTGTGTTTTGTACTTCCTGTGTTTTGTACTCCCTGTGTCATCAATGGAGTAACAAGCCTCATGTAGCAGAGCACATGTATTCTACATTGTCAGCTACAGACAATATCATCTTTTGACCGCACAATACCACAACCTGTTCATCTGTTTGTATCCTGTCATCTGCTGTAATCTGATGTTCAGAATAAAAGCATCTTGTGGATGGAAATCGGTATTGGTGAGTTCAAGCTATCTGATGAGGATTGTCCTCAGTGATTATATCTGCTTATACAAGCCAGGCATAAAGGTCTCACAAGGGATAGTTTGCTTCACAACAATCGGAGTCAGAAAAAACTAGCTGCCATACCCCCAGTATAATTTTTTCCCTTAGGAAGTCGGCTTTCAGATAAATGTAAGACCAGCGGCGGATTCCTGGTGAGATAACTTTTATAGGTGGCGGGAGGGGTGCCCTTCCTACCTCTTCTTGGTTGTTTCCAAGCTCACTGGAGCCTTCGGTAAGCCCAGAACCGATCTGATACGGCTGATGCCTAGACTGGAAGTCGAGTGAGGGCAAAATAGCCCCCACTCTGCTCTATGCCCTTGGGGGGACTGGAGCAAACTCCAATGTCACTTCTGGTTCTGGAGTTTAAAGACATGATTTCTTTTTTTTTGTCAAAGTGTCAATTTTTTCTTTCTTTTGCTTTTAAGGGTAAATGAGAGATCTGGGGTCTTTTTTACCCCAGATCTCTCAATAAAGAGGACCTGCCATGCTTATTTCTATCACAAGGAATGTTTACATTACTTGTAGTAGAAATAAAAGTGATAAAAATAATAAAGGGGCAATGTAAAAAAACTAAAAAAAAAGTAAAATAATGAAGGAAAAAAAATTGTAAGCTCCCAGTCTCTCCGTGCTTGACCACAGAAGTGAATGCATGTGTAAGTCCTGCCTGCATTCGTAAACGGTGTTCAATCCCCACATGTGAGGTATTACCACAATCATTAGAGCCTTAGCATAAATTCTAGCAGAGGACCTCCTCTGTAACTCTAAACAAGTAACCTGTAAAAAATATAAAAAAGTCCCCTATGAAGATTTTTTAGTAGCGTAGTTTGTTGCCATTCCACGAGCATGCATCATTTTAAAGCATGACGTGTTAGGTATCTATTTACTAGGATAACATCATCTTTCACATTATATAAAAATATCGGGCTAACAGGTATTTTTTTTGTTTTTTTTATTCATTAAAGTGTTTTTTTTCCCAAAAATTGTGTTTATTTTTCTAGCAAAAAAATACAGATTGTAAACAACAAATGTCAGAAAATGGCCTGGTCTTTAAGTGGTTGATTTTGCCCCTTTACTACACACTATTCATAGCTGCCTTCAGTCTGATTACAAACCTTACATCTCATGGTTTGGCTGAAAGAAACTTAATAAAAATGGATATCTTGACAAAACTCTAGTACACTTTTCAGGCTATTCCTCTCCCCTGCCATTTTTTTCAGTCCAACAACCAAAGCTAATAGCTCATACATATAGCCAGAATTAGTCAGTGCCCCCACAGCATGCACCAGATGTGATTTCTGTCTTCTTCCCTTTCCTCTAATTGGCATCTGACATGATGCTGGTGGGGATAGGCCCTGGGTCTCGGTATAAAAGTTTAGACAAATCAGAAGATTTTCTAATGCTTTCCTCATCAGAGAGGCATGTTCACCTCAGCACACTGTTACCACACCAGTAAGTTCCCCCTAGTCACTGTTCCCACTGTCACCTATCATGTTTTTATTTATTTATTTCACTTTTTTAGTTACCTCGCGGATATGTAGTGGAGGGGTGTTCATTAATGCCTCTCCTTCTCTTCCATATATATATTATATATATATATATATATATATATATATATATATATATGTATATATATATATATATATATATATATACATATATAAATTGAGAAAAGAAATGGGACTCGTGCTTCAATGCAATTTCTTCTTTACCTCAATGTAAACAAATATACAATATGAGCAGCCACTGTACAGTTGCGAGCAAGAACTGCTCTTCATCAGGCTATATCTGGCTTTGTGTAACATACTACTGACAGACTAATACACATAAACAAAACCCAAGGTTGTGCCCCATAGGTGTCTGACACAATTACCTAATCAATGAGATCGTGAACACCAGGATTAACCCCCATCAATACAAAGAGGTTTAACAGATCAGAACCACCATACATTACATGTATCTAGCTAGAATCGCAAGAGAAAATCTCCCACTCAGTAACCATCATTACTACGAGCATCTTTCATAGTCAATTAATCATAGACTACACATACAGAGGAATATCTTCAACAGATCCCCTTTTCCAGAGGATACATTGTTCCCCAACAGATCCTAAGGAAAGAAAATAAGTTTAAATCAACAATCCCTATCTGTGCATCAGAGAAATAAGTACAGATCATAATATTTGTTCATTCCATTAGGACTGAGCGACTGTAATCTATTGATCCACCACACCTCCCTTTTCTTAAGTTTTACAAGTCTGTCACCCCCTCTTCTATCTCGGGTTACCTCCTCCAGAACCATAAAACGCAATTCTGAATCAGCATGTCCTTTCTCCAAGAAATGTTTTGACACAGGAAGACCTGGCTGTTTATGCCTAATCGTACTGCGATGCTGTGCTATCCAATCCTTAATCTTCTGTGTTGTTTCCCCTACGTATATTAACCCACATGGGCACAGAAGGATATACACAACATAAGAAGATTGGCATGTGTGAAAGCCATTAATTGTTACTTTGTCACCACTAGTAGGATGTATGAAATGATCACCTTTTAAAAGTAAGCTACATTGGATACAGTTTAAACACGGCAAACATCCCTTCCTTTTACTCCCAATAAATGTCCTTTTTGATTGTTGTTTAATGCTCCTAAATTCAGATTTCACTAGGGAGACCCTTAAGGTCCTATTACGCCGGTATGCCCTCATAGGGGTCTGTTTTAAAATATCAATCTGGGGGTATGATCTTTTCAGAAGGGGCCAGTGTTTTTTGACAATATTAAAGATCTTCTCACTATAGCTATTGAACTGGAAAATGAAGGGCAACCTCGGCCTCTCAGTCTTACGATGATTACTAATAGGGGTGGCCTCATCTTTCAGTACTTTATTGAACTCCTGTCTGATAAACCTGTCTGGATGCCTACGTTCACTAAACTTCTGGCACATCTCTTTCAATCTTGTTCTCCTGACCAACTCATTACTGACAACCCTTAATAACTGACTTCTCATAATCGATTTAAATACATGAGTGGATGATAACTATTAAACAGTAAAAGATGATTCCTGTCTGTCGGTTTAATATATAAATCAGACACGATCAATATATATCCGTGTGTCTAAAAATGGAATAGAGTCACCTCCAAAGTTAATTTTGAATTGGATACCTGTATAAAATCCATTCAGCATCTCGTCAAACAGCATCAAGGAGTCAATCTTGCCCCGCCATATGACGAAAATATCATCTATGTACCGCCACCAGGTGGCGCAGTGTCGTTGAAACAACTCATTACTGAAAATGTACTTAAATTCAATCTCATTCATAAATGAGCAAGCATACGGCGGGGCAACATTGGAGCCCATTGCGACTGTATGTAGAATTGGTCTTTGAACAAGAAATAATTATTAAACAGCAAAACATAAAATAATTTCTCAAATAGCGTAATTTGAGCCTCAAAGTATACATCGCTATTTCTGATGAGTCCAATTGCAGCATTAATCCCAGCCTGCTGCTGGATGGATGTGTACAAGCTTGTAACATCTCAGGTAACAAGGATCTCATCACTCTGACATCTGCCAATACGGACACAGATGGGAGGCTACCGCTGACTGAAGCCTCTTCACAATGACAGCTGTTATATAGCTGAGGGCGGGCCAACCGTTCATGTAAATAGGTGACCCTGCCCCCTTTGACGTTATGTGACTTCATTTTTTTTATATGGGTTAGCCAGACGCTGTGATTGAAGATGGATGGATATTGCGGGACCTTTTTGTTTGTTTTTTTAATTAAAAAAAATTGTCTCTTGTCATTTTTAACATTTTGACACTTTTTTTAGTGAATGTGTAGGGGTACAATGTACCCGGTACCATTTTACATAAGGGGGCAGGATCTGGGGGTCACCTTGATTAAAGGGGGCTTCCAGATTCCGATAAGCCCCCCTGCCCGCAGACCCCCACAACCACCGGGCAATGGCTGTGGGGATGAGGCCCTTGTCCCCATCAACATTGGGACAAGGTGCTTTGGGAGCAATCCCAAAGCATCCTCCCCATGTTGAGGGAATGTGGCCTGGTACGGTTCAGGAAGGGGGAAGCTCTCTTGCCCCCCCCTCTTTTCCTGCAGCCTTCCAGGTTACGTGCTGGGATAAGGGTCTGGTATGGATTTTGGGGGGACCCTATGACATTTTTTTTTAAATTTGGGCTTTAAAATCCATACCAAACCTGAAGGGCCTGGTATGGATTTTGCGGGGGACCCCTACGTAATTTTTTTTATTTTGGTGCAGGGTTCCCCTTATTATCCATACTAGACCTGAAGGGCCTGGTATGAATTTTGGGGGGACCCCCACACATTTTTTTTATTTGGGTGCGGGATTCCCCTTATATCCATACCAAACCCAAAGGGTCTGATAATGGACTGGGGGGAAGACCCATGCCATTTTTTGAATCATTTTTATCTATATTGCCGGGACCCGATGATACATTACAGCTGCAAGCAGTTTTGAAAGACTTTTTTTCCTTTAGAGATGTCATTTTGCTGTGGTACTGAAACACAGGAAAAATGCACTACTTTACAGGCATACTAAGGACACACCCCAGGTACGATTTTTAAAGGAATATTTCATTTTTATTGTTTCACTTTAAGCATTATTAAAATCACTGCTCCCAAAAAAAGTCAGTTTTTAAAACTTTTTTTGCATTGATACATGTCCCCTGGGACAGGACCTAGGTCCTCAAACACTTTTTATGGCAATAAAAAGTAACTATAAGCCTTTAAAATTAGCACTTTTGGTTTTGCATTTTGGTGTCCCATAGACTTTAAAGACGTTTCGCGGCTTTAGAATTTGCAGCGAATGACGCATATTGTTCAACTCGAACATTAGGTGTTCGCCTGTTCGCCGAACATTGGGCTCATCCCTACTCCTGATGAGTGGACACGATACACGAAATGCGTGTTCCATAACATCAAGACAATCTGATCTCTATAACCCTTTTTTATTTAATGAAATTGCTCATGCCAATAGTAACATGTACTTGTATATCATGAATGCATTTTACCATTCGTGCTGAATCCTACACAAATCAAGACAGTCTGATTTTTATGTAACATTATCTACCATGTACTTTTCTATGTAAATATTATTATGTATTTGTACACTATGAATGAATTTACCAATCATGTGATACAGTATCTCACAAAAGAGAGTACATCACTCACATTTTTGTAAATATTTTATTATATCTTTTCATGTGACAACACTGAAGAAATGACACTTTGCTACAATGTAAAAGTAGTGAGTTTGACACATTGGGCCCAATTTGGACATTATCACTTAGGGGTGTACCTGGTTTAGAGACAGAAAATTGACATTGTTATGCAAGCTGTACACTCACTACTTTACATTGTAGCAAAGTGTCATTCCTTCAGTTTTGTCACATGAAAAGATATAATAAAATATTTAAAAAATGTGAGGGGTGTACTCACTTTTGTTAGATACTGTATATGTCAGTTGTTTTAATGGCTTGTTATGATTTTATTACTTTATCGCATCATGTACTTAATTATGAATTTTAATTAATCTTAATTTCAACTTTATGTATCTTCATATTTATTTTTTAAGTGCCATCCCTCGTATAAAGTCCCATTGACCACTGCTTTTCCTTGTCTATATGTACAAATTGGCATGGAGGCTTGTCACTGTGATTTGCTCCAGATCATTCAAAAAGTGTGGGGGGGTAACTTTCTGTTAAAAAAAAAAGTAGGGGGGGTAACTTTGCCCCAGATAAAATTGTAGTCCCAAGCAGCATCCCTACTGAGAATGGTGGATTGGTATAATAGCAGGTCATCCAAACTCTGGACTCATATTGAAGCGGTCTTTCTTTCTCCAAAATTAACCTTCCGTACTTTGGACTGACCCCATCCATAGACCCTCAACTGACTTTTTGCCAACCATAATCTCTGCCACATTGTGTATTTGGGTCTGCTAGCTGACTAAGGGTCTACTTTCTTCAAGACTGAGCCCCATGAATCTGATATTTGGTAATGCATCCCTTCCCCCAACTATTATTAGCTCTAGATTCCTCTCTTGGCTTAGGAGCGATAAGCCCTTTTGGTGCCATACGTTATCTGGAGGTAAACTTCTAAGCCCTTGTACACGCGGTCGGAGATTCCGACGGAATGTTTCCTATCGGACCGTTTTGTCGGATATTCCGACTGTGTGTGGTCTGCATCGGACTGTTTCCGTCGGAATATCCCACGGACCAAGTTTTCCAACCTGCCGGTAAAATTTTCCTACAAAATGCTCCTATCGGACATACTCCGATCATGTGTAGCCTACTCCGACGGACAAAGTGCCACGCATGCTCAGATCAAATTCCTAGACCAAAGCTATTGGCTACTAGCCTGAACGTAGTCCCGTCGTAACAAAATAACGTCATCACGTTATGTACTATCGGATTTTCCGACAACTTAGTCCGACCATGTGTATGCAACATCACTTCCGGACCTCTTTCGGAATTAATCCGTCGGAATTACTCCGACGGATTTGGTTGTCGGAATCTCCGACCGTGTGTACAAGGGCTTAGTCTCTCCCGAATCCTCCCCAAATGTCACAACCTACGGTTGGTTAAAATATACGCAGCTCAGACACGTCCTTAGCAAATACTCCTCCTTGGCAACTCTCTCTAGAACAACCACGGGTTTCGAGTCATTGGTGTCCCAATAATCCAGGCCTGATCATTCACCCTCCCAGGTATACCAAATCCTACTACGGAAACCCTATACACAACCACCCTTATGTGTCTAATGCCGTGTACACACGTAGCCGACTATCCGGCGGACTTAGTCTGGCGGATTTCCTGCCAGACTGTCCATCGGACTTTCCGAACGGGCTACTTGCCCACACACGGCACTTTTTCAGCAGACTAATACGGCGACTAAGTCCGCCGTACTATCCGCCCTACTTTTGAAATGAACGGACTCGCCCACACACACGGAGCAAAGTCTGCTCATTTTGAGCGCGTCTCCAGGTAGGCGGTGCCCGCGAAGGAGATGTCGCTGGCCCCGCCACCTGGTATGGACTTAAAGGGGAACCCCAACGCCGAAAAAAATCGGCGTGGGGGTCCCCCCCAAAGTCCACAACAGACCCTTGTCCGAGCACGCTACCCGGCCGGCCAGGAAAGGAGGGGCGAGCGAGCCCCCCCTCCTGAGCCGTACCAGGCTGCGTGCCCTCAACATGGGGGGTGCCTTGGGGAAGGGGGGGTGCGCGGCCCCCCCACCCCAAAGCACCTTGTCCCCATGTTGATGAGGACAAGGGCCTCTTCCCGACAACCCTGGCCGTTGGTGGTCGGGGTCTGCGGGCGGGGGGCTTATCGGAATCCGGGAGCCCCCTTTAATAAGGGGGCCCCCGTATACCGACCCCCCACCCTATGTGAATGAGTATGGGGTACAATGTACCCCTACCCATTCACCTGTAAAATAAAGTACAAAAAAAAACACAACACACAAGATAAAATAGTTTATTGCACAGCTCCGGGGGTCTTCCGTCTTCGGGGGTCTTCTCGCCGGACTCCTCCGCTATCTTCTTTCAGCTCTTTTGCTAGCGGAGGAGCCCGGCATTCTTCTTCGTCGCCGCGGCCTCTTCTTCCGACTTCGGGGGTCTTGTCCCCCTCTTCGGTTCTTCTGGCGGGCCACCGCGCCTTCTTATCGCTCTTTTACAGGCGGTGGCCCGGTCTTCTGTCGCCGCCGCTGCCTTCCGTTCTTCTTCTTCTCCTCCTTCTTCTCCTGGAGATGTTGACTCGAAGGTCTCTCCGGCCGCAATGCCAGGGACGAGCGGCGCGGCGACTTATATAGGGACAAGGGGCGGGGTCATCGGTTGATGTCACATGGGTTGATGTCACATGGTGACACCCCCACCCCCTTATGATGTCACAGTCCCGGAGGATGCTGGGACTGTCGCCATGTGACATCAACCCATGTGACATCAAACCATGTGACATCAACCGATGACCCCGCCCCTTGTCCCTATATAAGTCGCCGTGCAGTGCGTCCCTGGCATTGCGGCCTGAGAGAGCTTCGAGTCAACATCTCCAGGAGAAGAAGGAGAGGAAGAAGAAGAACGGAAGGCGGCGGCGACAGAAGACCGGGCCACCGCCTGTAAAAGAGCTATAAGAAGGCGCGGTGGCCCGCCAGAAGAACCGAAGAGGGGGACAAGACCCCCGAAGTCGGAAGAAGAGGCCACGGCGATGAAGAAGAATGCCAGGCTCCTCCGCTAGCAAAAGAGCTAGAAGAAGATAGCGGAGGAGTCCGGCGAGAAGACACCCCAAAGACGGAAGACCCCCGGAGCTGTGCAATAAACTATTTTATCTTGTGTGTTGTGTTTTTTTTTGTACTTTATTTTACAGGTGAATGGGTAGGGGTACATTGTACCCCATACTCATTCACATAGGGTGGGGGGCCGGTATCCGGGGGCGCCCTTATTAAAGGGGCTCCCGGATTCCGATAAGCCCTCCGCCCGCAGACCCCGACAACCAACGGCCAGGGTTGTCGGGAAGAGGCCCTTGTCCTCATCAACATGGGGACAAGGTGCTTTGGGGTGGGGGGCCACGCGGCCCCCCCTTCCCCAAGTCACCCCCCATGTTGAGGGCACGGCCTGGTACGGCTCGGGGGGGGGGGGGCGCTCGCTCGCCCCTCCTTTCCTGGCTGGCCGGGTAGCGTGCCGATTTTTTCGGTGTTGGGGTTCCCCTTTAAGTCCATACCAGGTGGCAGGGCCAGCAACGTCTCCTTCGCGCGCCCCTCCTACCTGGAGACCCGCTCGAAATGAGCGGACTTTTCTCCAAACGGGAAAAGTCCGTTCATTTCAAAAGTATGGCGGACTGGCATACACACGGCCGGATTGTCCGCCGAAATGCGAGTGAGGCGGGAAGATTGGAGTGCAAAACTACTTTCTAAGTCCGCCGTACTTTCGGGTCAAAAAAGTCCGCCGGAGGCTACACACGGGGGATTGTCCGGCAGACTTGTGCTAATGCTCCTAGTCTAGGTTATGATACTAGAGTCTCCTTGTCTATTTTACATGAATACTCGTATTCCTTGTGGATATAGTTTGTATTGCTATTATGTATTGCCTACATATGTGGAAACAGATTATAAGTGCACTGTTTGGCTTGTTTGTACCCTTTAAGTACACTACATGTTTTGTCTAAGTGGACTGTTATATTTGCAAAACTATTTATTAAAACAGATTAAACATACATTGTTGTGTTACACAATGTGAATTATTATGCTCTGTGTCTTTAAGATTTGTTTCCTTTGTCTTTCAGAACTCTTTCTCCTACCATAGCTCTGTCTATCCTCCTACCCTTCCTCTCTCTCAGTCATTGTGCTCAGAATACCTCAGGCTGTAACATCTTTACATGTGGCTTACAACTGCAATGTTTTTCTACCTATGGATACCCATCATTAAACGGAACATTTAAGAGGATTCATCACCTGTCTTTCCATACAGTGAGTTATCCATTGAGTTAAACTGTCTGAATTGATGCAAGGGATAAATAGATCACCAAGACGTGTAAGCCCTATACGAAGCTGAAGATAAAGTTATTGCCTTGTAGTTGAGTCAGAACAGTAGAAAAACATTCAAAACTGTTGAAAGTTCAACAGCCTAATTACAAGATTTATGCATGATAGTACTGATAAAGACACGATTACTGCCCTCATTGCAGGAAAGAATGAGATAGCAGCACATGGAAGCTTCATAGCCTGGTCAGGCTGCATGGGTTCCGATTACAGCACACAGATTCTGCCTGCTTATTACTCAGCCATTGTCTGCCTGTTTCAGCATGAGTCGCCACAGCTCTGAATGTGAATACAAAGCTACTCCAGCACAAAATCCTGAGCCAACTGACTTACCAAAATGCTCAGTCAAACCCACCTGGGATGTGATGGAGAATTATGAAGCCTTAAGGACTGAATTGTTTAATAGCCTGAAATTATTTTGAGAGAAAATAATTTCTGAATCTAATGCAGTGTCTATTGAATGTGAACTACTGACACTAAAGGGCGCCATTAAACAACTTTCTGCCTCATATGAGCTCTATCAGCTTACCAGTGACAAGTTCATTAATGCCTTACAAAATATGAGCACAGCAGGTTCACTGGAGGAATTAAAAAGTTTTAAGGCTCTTAATCTGGAAAGAGACAGTTTTATCCAGCAAACAAAATTAAAGGCAGAAGCAAAGTTAGAGCTGCTACAGGACACTCCATCTCACAGATCTGTTTCCACCAGACATTGTAAAAGATCTTCTAAAAGTTATAGTTCAAAATACTCAACACTCAGTGAGCGACTTATTAGTGCCCACGCTGAAGTGGAAGACAGCAAGGTGCAGGTCGCATATGCAGAAAGGAGAGTTGGAAGCTCAAACAGCAGAGTTGGAATCAAAGGCAGCACATCAAAGAGCAGAGTTGGAAGCTCACACAGCATGCCAAAGAGCAACTATAGAAATCTTAAACTGATGGAGTGAACCCCTCCCCGGCCCCCTACGCCTCTCTTCTGGCTGAAGTTTTACTGCCCACCCACCACTTCCCTCCATTATACCCCGGGGAAACAACCCGATTGCCATGGACGACTGAACATCCCCGAGACGAGCAATTTGCCACTGCACAGATACCCCTTAACACTCATTGTGATTGCAATCTTGGAGAGGAAACGGAAAGGAGTTGAGAAGTAGAGGACATAGCACTGTGTTAAGTTTGAACAGGAGATGCTGGGAAGGACTCACCTCCGATTTCCACTTCGAAACTAAGCTCTTTCCGACTGTTCACCTGTACTATTATTTCCATTGTTATTGTCTGTGATATCGACTTGTACTTTACTTATTTAGTACATCAAGTCATGCTTGTTATACTTTTTTCTTTGAAAATAAATAAACATTTTATGGAAAGAAAAAAAAAGAAATCTTAAATGAACAGTGTAAACATGATGCAGCTATGGCTAAGCTAAGGGTCCTAGAGCAAGCTATCAGTGCAGACGAAGGTACAAGTGAGAAAGACAGCATCAACCTCAACATATGCACTAAAGACTATGTCCTAAGCCACTGCAGTATACACTCCTTCATCTCCAATGCTCCTGACAACATAGAAACTCCTTCGCAGCTTCAAGTTAAAGAGGATCCAGCAACTTCCTACGTGCAAAATCACTTCAGTGCATTTACTGCCTGCCTACCTAACCTCCCTTCTTACGTCACAGAGCATCAGAGCAAGCTGCAAGCAAGTCATGAATTTCCAGTCATCGGTATAACCTTGAATCAACGTACCATTGGAACAACCCACTTCAAGCAAGCAACTCACCTGAACACATCTGCTGCACCATTCAGCCATCAACATCTTGCATAAAGGCAGATACAACTGAGACAGCAGAGTTTGTGAGGTACATACTTTGCAGAGAGCTCACAAAGTCTAGTCTTACAAGTTTTGATGACAAACCTGAGAACTACAGTAGCAGGAAATGTGCTTTCAGAACTGCAATCAGCGATCTTGGCATTACAGCTGCCGACGAATTGGATCTGCTGATCAAATGGCTTGGTCCTCTATCTGCTGCATGTGCTAAGCCATTAAGATCAGTTTTCATGGGCAATCCTACATATGGCCTCACAGCTGCATGGGAGTGACTAGAGCAAAGTTATGGCAGTCCAGAATCTATAGAAAATTCCTTGTTTATGCATCTGGAAACTTTCCCAAAGATATCTGGTAAGGACACAGTGGTGTAGTGGTTAGCACTCTCGCCTAGCAGTAAGAAGGGTCGCTGGTTTGAATCCCAACCACAACACTACCCGCCTGGAGTTTGCATGTCCTCCCTGTGCCTGCGTGGGTTTCCTCCCACACTCCAAAGACATGCAGGTAGGTTAATTGGCTTCTGTCCAAAGTTGGCCATAGTATATGAATGGGGACCTTGGATTGTGGGCTCCTTGAAGGTAGGGACTGATGTGAGTGTGCAATGTACAGGGATAGGGACAATTGAAGACACTCAGGTTTAACTGGATGGACTGGTGTCTTTATTCAACCTTACTAACTATATAACAACAAGGAGTTTCAGAGACTGAGTGACCGTCTCCTTGAGCTTCAGCTAGCCAAGGTAGACCTAAAACTAGCAGGACTCAGTTACCTTGACGCTGCAAGAGGGGTAAACCCAAATCGTCTCCAAGCTTCCGTATGGTTTACAAGAGAAATGGTCTGCACTAGGGTCATTATACAAAAAAAGAGAACAAGGTTTCATTCCCTCCATTCTCTTTCTTCTGCAACTTCATCAGTAAAATTGCAGAGACCAAGAATGATACAATTTTTTTTCCTACGGTGAGTACAGTCTCTTCTCACCCTTTCCTAAGAGTACCAGTCTTCAGGGCAACTATAAAAGCCATAGAGGCCCAGTATCCATGAAAAAGACTGGCATCCTTCCCACTTCTACCACAGTTGTGGCCACGGACAGACAGGGTAGGAAGATTGAAAACCCTAACAGAGAGTGTCCTATTCACAAGAAGCCACAGCCCCTTTAGGAAAAAGCCTCTTGAAGAGTGTAAGGAGCTTTTAAAGACATTTAGGATACGTTTCAGGTGCTGTGCTTCTACAGAACATTTTGCAAGGGACTGCAGTGTGTCCATCAAGTGCATAGAGTGTGGCTCTGAAGAACATGTGCAAGCACTTAATCCGCTTTAGCCCAGCTCTGCCCAACCTGCTAACTCTCCTCCCACGTTAATGCATGGCGGGGAGAATACAGGCCAAGTGCTCAATTCTACCATCATTTCTTCATCCTGCACTGAAGTGTTTGTGGAGAAGACTGCTGTGATAAGTGCTGTACTAAAATATGCTTGGTGAACATATACCACAAGGACCAATTGTACGGCCAGAGGTGGGGTATCAAAGAATTGAACAGATCCTAGTGCCTCGACTTGTAGCCGCGATGGATATAGCATGGCATACTTAAGATCAAGCTCTCTGAGCCTTCGTTTGACATTTGTAAATTTAGCAAGTTTTTTCTGTAGGTCATCAGAGAAATCTGGGAAAGAGAAATCTTGGTGTTTTTCAACTTCAGGGCAGCTGGCTTTATCCTGGCATTATGGAGAATCACATCTCTATCCTTGTAATTAAGGAGCTTAAATAGGAAGGGCCTTGGAGGGGCTCCTGGTTGTGGTGGTCTAGCCGGAACCCGGTGTGCGCGTTCCACTGAGAACATGGGAGAAAGCACTTCTCTACCAAAGGTGTTGGTCAGCCATCTTTCAATAAACTCCACTGGGTTCTTTCCCTCCATGCGCTCTGGTATTCCTATAGCTCTCACATTATTCCTCCTCATTCTATTCTCCATGTCATCTAAACGGGCGACATGTTGTGAAAGCAAGTGGTTATTGTATGTGAGGTCATTCTGCATGGACGCCATGTCATCCTCTGAGGAGCTCACTCTCCCCTCCAGTGCCAAGGTCCTTTCGCTGAGCTTTTGTGCATGGCGCAGAAAAGTTATCCCTGCCTTGACCCCTTTTATCTCAGTAGTAAGGGCTGCTATTGAAACATTGCAGGAGTTAACTGCCGTGAAAATGTCCCTTAGCGTAGGTTCCCCCTCACTGTCAGGGCTGAGCTGGGATAGAGTCCTAGCAAAGGCATTTTTTGGGGTACTCACTGTGTCCCATGGTAATGTGGCGCCATTAGAATCCTCCAACAGCACTGTGTCATCCGCTTCTGAAGCTCATCCAGGAGATTCCTCTGTTGTACCGGAGAGGGTTGCTGGATCCGAGGAGAGCGGCATAGAGAACAGCTTTGCAGCCGCCTCCCTGTGTATCTCCTTCGCGTAGCGTAGCATGGCGACGCCATTTTGACCCATGAGGTCTGCCGAGCGGGATGAATTTTGCCGCTTCATGGCAGACATCTGGCTCCCGGAGGACATTGAACGGCTCTGTCGGGGTCTGCGTGTCTTCCGATCATCACCGTCTGGTGGTTCGTAGGGCAGAGTGGAGCGGGCTCCCAGGATGAATTTAACGTAGATTCGGCGGAGCTGCCTGAATGTGCATCCGGCTAAATATGCTGCCTGGCCATGCCCCTTCCAATCTCACACTATTTGACACTGAGTGCGAACTGACTAACTGCTACTGGCATCACCTGTGATACTAATACAGTGCTGGGAAGGTGTTATTTAGGGGCAATGATAGGGTTAACTGTGTGCCTAACAAGTGTAATATGTGCAATATGTGCTGCTTTTACTAGTAGATGTGGCTTATTTTTCTCCCTGCTTTACAAGAAGAAAACAGCAACCACACCTCTGCTGTATACAGAGCCCTATGTTATTAGTAAACAGTCTACTGTTATTCGCTAAGACGGTAAGCAGATCCTGACCATAAATCATTGACCAGGACCTTCTAACCAGGTTGTGCACAGATGGCGTGGCAGATGTGGGTGCCTACTAGAAAATGCCAGATCACGTACATGTACATGATCTGACACAGAACAGCCGCCCCGTCGACGCATATGTGCATGGGGTGGTCAATGCACATATAAATAATACAGGTTTCCCATGCATTCTCCCTAATTAGGTTCTAATTATTGGCACTTAATATGGAACACCTGATTCTAATTTTACAGATGTAAGGAAGCGATTAATATAGGGGCTTACTTACTTTTTCCACATGGCAAACATGTATTTTTTATTTTTTATTTAGATTATGAAAATTAATACACTTTGTCCATTTTATATGTCATTTGTTCAAGCATATCTATAGGCTCACTCAAACTTGCTCATTTCATCACACATTAACATCCAGGGTGCTTGCCACCACAGCACTTCTCTACTCTCCGTCAAAAATATAAAACATTTTTTAAAGTAGTTGTAAACTCTCCCCCATAAGTTTAGCCCATATCAATCCTCGCTACAAACTGTTAAAATCGTACTGGCTCCATTTGCTTGTAATCTGTCTTGTTGTTTCTGCTGACGTCACCGGCACATGCGTATCTTTAACTCGATTATTGGCACGCTCTCTGTGCTGTCAGTCCATAATGATGTGTGCCATATCCTTCATATCCACTTGCGGCACAGTGCTGAGATCCCGCGATATTAGTCTCATTCAACATTTGATACACCCCATATGACCTTACACGTCACGGGGGGTGTAAACATTGAGACATCACGGTGTTCTATCAAAACAACGGCACACTGCAGTGGTTGCCATGGTGATCCCAAAATTAAAACGAAAGTGAGTCTTGTCTAAGAATCCCATTATGCATGCGCGAGATTACAGATCAGACTAGCAGGAAGGGTGGAAGTAAATTGCTAGACGGACTCGGAAGACAGCAGTTAAAATGGAGCTGCCTTTTCCCAGGAAGGAGAATTTTTAAAACCGCTGCAAAACAGTAAGAGACACAAGATTGGGGGTTATTATTAATGTGGAATTTGTTAGAATACATTGTTATTGTCAGGGAATCAACAGCAGAAGAAGGACTTTAGGACCCAGCATCTCTGGCAGGAGAAGGACTTTAGGACCCAGCATCTCTGGCAGGAGAAGGCCTTTAGGACCCAGTATCTCTACCAGCAGGTCACATGGGCCTATATAAGGAAGTCTGCTAGAGTCTGCTGTTGCTGGTTTGTCTTCAGCTCACCCTGTGTTCCTGTGCTCTGTATTATCCGCTGATCTGATCTCCTGTGTACCGACCTGGCTTGTTTTGACCTGTTCTTCCCGATCCTCTGGCTTGACCCTTTGGCTTGCACCTGACTACTTCCTACCTGCTCCCAGCATCTGATCCCGGCCTGGCTATTGGACTCTGCTTATCCTGCTCCCTGTACTAAGACGCAGCTGACCTTAGGTCATTCTGATCCTGGACTATCTCTCTGTGAATGACCCCTGATCTGGCTCCCGGCTTCACTATTCAGTTATTCCACTGGACTTTGTCTCCTGGACCTTCCAGGCACGCCTATCTCCAGCATCCCGGCACCTGTGCTTCTGTGGGCACCACACCTGCTGTTCCACCTTCAGTGGTGTGCTGCGCTCAGCCGCAAGGGGAGCCCTCCCAGCATCTCGGCCTCCTACCAAGTTATTGACAGTTATACTAGTTTATTTAAAAAACAGCTTCAGAAGGAGAGCGTTTACTTCCTCTTTAAGCTGCACTCCAAAACTTAGATCTTCTTTCTGTGTTTAATAATTGTCAAAAAAGACTTTCCTTATCTTTGTGAGCAAGCCAGCAGTGGTGAAACTTATCAAGGGAAGTTGGTTTTGAGTGGAGACATCATTGATTGCAGTCTTTTTTGGCAATAATTAACCACAGAAAGAAGAGCTAAATTTTGGAGTACAGCTTTTTTTAATATGTTTACCTGTTCAAAATGTATTGAAAAAATCGAAAATATCCATAGGGTACACTTACCTTTTCACACAACTGCATATATTATTTACACACATTGCTGACTATGAAAGTAGATTACATTTTTTTAATTTAATCATTAGTCCATAAATGGTGTGAAAACATCTAGAAGTAGGTTTTCTAAAGAAAAAAAGTGAAATGAGTGCAGAAAATCAACATACCTTGAAGTTTTCCTCAATGTATTCATATCTAATTTCAAAGATTGTAAACCATGAGATAAAATGACATACAAACATAAAAAACAGTTTTACCAAAGGATTTGAGAATGTTCATACAAGATAATGTGGTGATGTTGACTTTAACTATCGAATCATATGCAGATGAAATATGTAATTGTTTTTTTTTTCCACATGACTATCCTAGTAAATATTCCCATATTGTATTGTGTTAACGTTCTCAAATCCTTTAACAAAACAACTTCAGAGTCTCACTTGTCCTGAAAAAGATCCTTTTGAAAAGGTTAACATAGATAAAAATGCTTTAGAATGAAGGGGAGGGGGAGCAGCCATCATTACCAAACCTGCACAATTATATGAGATTAAGAAGCCATTGTTACTTGATACATAATATTTCTGTCACCAGTTTTGTCACCTGAGTATGTATTGTGCAAACCAAAAAAGCTATATATATTCGATTTTTTATTTTCATTCAAACTCATCCATCTATTTTTACTGTACATCTCCATGCTTTATTTTTCTAAGAAATCACATTGAAAAACACCCCCTAGAATGTCTGGTCATAGCTATCTTGAGTAAGGAGAGATGATTCATTTAGTATTTACTTCCTGAAAACCATATACCTTTAGTTCAGGCATGCACATAGGAAGGTGTACTTTGCTGAGAAAATCCACCTTCCTCTCCTGAAGACTCCTGAGATTCCTCTTGTACTCCTCCTGTATGTCCTAGGCATGAAAACCAGGAAGTAACTGAGGAAATAAAAAAAATAAAAAGTTTAAAACAAATAAATATGATCTACTTTAATATCTATTTACTAACACTAGCAGCATATGGAGTAAAAATGGTCAG
This sequence comes from Lithobates pipiens, assembly GCF_037356315.1. NCBI lineage: Eukaryota > Metazoa > Chordata > Amphibia > Anura > Ranidae > Lithobates > Lithobates pipiens. Next base: position 159,478,841 of record NW_027507785.1, read on the forward strand.
TGTTGATTTAGAGAGTGAAGAAATCATGTATCATATTTATATATATATATATATATATATATATATATATATATATATATATATATATATATATATATATATATATATAAACCTTGACTGCTTGGCAATAGGTGGGCAGCCACAGGTTGTGGTGGTTGTGGGGGGCAAAAACAGTGATGGGTCTAGACACTGACATCAGGGATAAGAGGCTGAAGTTCTTTGCATATCTACACCTGTTTCATTTTAATAATGATGGCATAGAAATATAAATGCATTTCAGGGGAATAGTATCCTTCCTGACCTGTACATTAAATGGTAAAAAATTTGATTTCTATCAGATACCATGTCCTTGAGAACACAGCAGAGAGGGCTACAGAGTCTATTGTTAGACCAATGTTTGCACTAGGGCATCTGTGCCCTAATTATGTCTCGCTTGAATGTAAAATATAGTGTATACTTAGGTAGTAGATATTTTAGGCTACTTTTGAAATGTAAAGTACATTTTTGATGTCACTTTCACATTTTTACATGCCTACACTTCCTTACTTGTGTTATTTTATCAAATGTAGATTTGCCACTAGAGCTAGAGAAGTTGAATTCCTACTATATTAGCTCTTCCTAACTGCTTAATAGCTTTTGAGTTACAATATCAACAGCATGGAAAGTAAATTATATTTAACAAGTCAACCAGCGTCAAGAGCTAAATTGCGAGAAGGCACGATATACTGCAACAATAGTTATTTTGACAATCCAATATAAGTTTACCTAAAAAGTGTGAGTGCTGCCTGTCTGCAGGTCATCTCTTTCCACAACTTCCTGGATTCCTTATATGCTTTGCAGCTTCTCCCCTGCTGTTTACTTTCAATTTCTTCATTTCTCATGGTACCTTGCTGCCTGCAAGCAGCGATTCCTATACTGATTCAGGGCCGTCTATAATACTGATTGGGCCCTGGGCAAAAATTTGCTTAGGGCCCCCCTCCCCCATGCAATTTCGCTCTCCACCTTCTCTGAGACATACAATAAATAGCAGCTAGACTTAAAATCTGATTACTGTATCAGATCAGGCAGCGATTACGATTGGTTGCCAGAGGTTACAGCATATCATTACTGCTTACTGACTGGTTGCTAGAGGTTACAGCACTCCTTAAGGCTCACTGATTAGTTGCTAGAGGTTACAGCACATGATTTCGGCTTGTTGATTGGCTGCTAGAGATTACTGTACAGTAATACTGCTCACTGGTTGCTGTAGGTTACAGCACATCATCTCCTCACGGCAGGGGGCATGATATACATATGAATGCTGCCTCATTTACATAGCAATGCAGTTGGCCTCAGTTATTTACATATGCATGTCACTGTTATTTACATATAAATGCTGGTTATTTACATGTAAACACAGGGTCTGCAGGTGAGTCGTCTGTACACAACAACAGGACTAAAACCTCAACGGACAAGGGAATGTAAACTGGGATAGTTGGCAAGTATGAGGCAGCTGCTTTGGGCCCCACAACAATGACAGGGCCCAGGGCAGCTGCCCCTTTTGCCCTGCCTTAAAGACGGCCCTGTACTGATTCCTTGTCCTCCTTCTATGAGCACCTCTGTAGTTCAGAAGGTAGGCCCTGTGAAATGTGTGACATAGCAGTGTTTTCCGCAGGGAATATTGAATACTTTTCACAGATTTCAAAGAAGTAAATGTGTGACAATCTTCTAACAGTAAGTTTGAAAACATAAAGATCATCCGGATTAATAGGAGTAGGCAAGAAATAATTCAAATGCAATGTGGAAAGGAATATATGATTGTATGTTTTGCTTTAAAAAGAGCTCAGTTTATATAAAAAAAAAAAAGACTATGCTTTCCTTTAAAACAACATGACTAGGGTAGCCAGATACCTTACTACTCCAACCATACATATACAACCTTACTTTACCTTATTATAATAATGAAGACACCGACACCTGCTGGATGTAAATGGCCTGTCCGGCCTTTATTAACGACAAAACAAAACTAAACTTTTATTCAAACTTCTGAAACCGTTTTATACTTTAACCGCTTCGCACCCGCCCTATACCCGAAATACAGCTACAGAGCGGACGCTAACTGCCGGGAGGCCGTTCCTGAACGACTTCCTGTTTACTTCCGCAATGCGCGCTCCCGCGAGCGCCCATCGGGGAAGTTCTGTGCTGGCCGTGTCCCTCAGATACAGCCAGTCACAGATCGCTGTAAACGGCCAATCACAGCAGCCGTTTACACCGTGATCGGCGTGTCCAATGTGAGATGATCTCATATGTAAACATATGAGATCATCTCTCAGCGCCGTTTTCCCTCCTCACACAGACAGCGTGTGAGAAGGGAGAGATCAACAGCTGCAGCGGCCGGAAGTTTTAAAAAAAAAAAACAGGAAAAAAAGTGCCATCCACCCCAGTGCCATCCTCCCCCAGTGCCATCCGCCCCAGTGCCATCCTCCCCCAGTGCCATTCGCCCCAGTGCCATCATCCGCCCCAGTGCCATCCTCGCCCAGTGTCATGCTCCCCCCAGTGTCATCCTCCCCAGAGCCACCTGCCCCCAGTGCCACCTGTTAGTGCTATCTGTCCCCAGTGCCACCTGTTGTCAGTGCCATTTGTCCCCAGTGCCATCTGTTATCAGTGCCACATATAAGTGCCATCTGTCATCAGTGCCACGTGTCATCAGTGCCACATAGTGCCATCTGTCATCAGTGGCACATATTAGTGCCATCTGTCATCAGTGCCACGTATCAATGCCATTTGTCATCAGTGCTACCTGTCAGTGTAACGTGTCATCTGTTGTCAGTGTCACGTGTCATCAATGCCACTTATCAGTGTCATCTGTCATCAGTGTCACGCTTCATCTGTGCCACGTATTAGTGCCATCTGTCATCGGTGCCACGTATTAGTGCCATCTCTCATCAGTGCCACATATTAGTGCCATCTGTCATCAGTGCCACGTATTAGTGCCACGTGTCATCAGTGCCACGTATAAGTGCCATCTGTCATCAGTGCCACGTATAAGTGCCATCTGTCATCAGTGCCACATATTAGTGCCATCTGTCATCAGTGCCACGTGTCATCAGTGCCACGTATAAGTGTCATCAGTGCCACGTATCAGTGCCATCTGTCATCAGTGCCACGTGTCATTGTCCTGGTGCTCCAGGGCCTTCAAAAGTGTAATAGGTAGTCAACAAGTTAGATGTGTAATTTATGCTCCTAGAACATGTGACGGCGCTCCCTGCATGTTGGGCCTCTCTATGTGGCCAGGCTGTGAAAAAGTCCCACACATGTGGTATTGTAATACTCAGGAGGAGTAGCAGAATTTTTTTGGGGGTGTCATTTGTGGTATTCACATGCCACGTGAGAGAAATAACCTATTACAATGACAATTTTGTGGAAAAAAAATCTTAATTCTGCAAAGAATTGTGGGAAAAAAAGGACAACATCAAAAAGCTCACCATGCCTCTTACTAAATACCTTGGAATGTCTACTTTCCAAAAAGGGGTCATTTGGGGGGTATTTGTACTTTCCTGACTTGTTCGGGTCGCAAGAAGTGAGATAGTCCACCAGTACATCAGATGTGATCAATTTTGTGCGATTCGCACCACAGCTTGTAGACTCTCTAACTTTCTCAAAGACCAAATAATATCCACTAATTTGGGTTATTTTTTACCAAAGATATGTAGCAGTATAAATAGTGGCCGAAATTTAAGACGAAAAATTTATAATTTGCATAATTTTGTCACAGAAACAAAGAAATATGCGGGGTTTTTTTTCAAAATTTTTGCTCTTTTTTCATTTATAGCGCAAAAAATAAAAACCCCAGAGGTGATCAAATACCATCAAAAGAAAGCTCTATTTGTGGGAAAAAAAAGGACAAAAAATTCATTTGGGTACAGTGTTGCATGACTGAGTAATTGTCATTCAAAATGTGAGAGCACCGAAAGCTGAAAATTGGTCTGGGCAGGAAGGGTGTTTAAGTGCCCAGTAGGCAAGTGGTTAACCATCTACTTTACGTATAACTAATTCCAGCTCTTCAAGATAATTAGTTGTTGATCCCTGACGACCCCACTTTACTTTTGAGCCTGTAATCCCATTTTGTTTGCATTCGTCCCCAGCCGCCAACTTGCCTCGGGGACTTGCCAACTAACCAGACCCCCAACTTATTAATCCGTCAGTCTGGCCAGCCGCCAGACCACCCAGGAGGACTCCATACCTGTGATGGGTCCTAACATTTTCCAATACCTCATCTTAAACTGTGTAATTGTATGACTGCCATCAAGGACCCAACAGCAACCATTTACCTGCAAAAACACCCCAAACCTACCACCCTTAGGGCGGGTGGGAACGTTTCTCCTATCCTGCTGACTCTGGACTGCTGACCTTCCTACACTCCTATACCATCCTATCTTCTATACTCCACCCACTCCAATCAATACTCCAATCAGGTAATCCTCATTACTCCTATACCACACCTATACTGCCTCTCCGCTAAGTAAGCCTTGCACCCTGTCATGTATGCACTACGCTTACATTTCACTGCAGCTATGTACATGTCTTGACTAGGGTAGCCAGATACCTTACTACTCCAACCATACATATACAACCTTACTTTACCTTATTATAATAATGAAGACACCAACACAAGCTGGATGTAAATGGCCTGTCCGGCCTTTATTAACAACAAAACAAAACTAAACTTTTATTCATAATTCCGGAGGTCAAGGTTCCCCTCGTCTGTTTGCGTCCGGCGCCAGTCTGCGGAAGTCCTCCCACTGGAAAAAAGACAGAGCATCCGCCAACTTATTCTCAACCTCAGGGATGTGGACAGCATGCACAAAAGCATTTATCCCCAATATTTTTACACCCCTGTGGATACCTTCCTCGTAACAACAGTACAGTCTACATGCATTATATGGCCCCCTTGTGGCCCAGTGTGGAGATCACTGCTTCCTAGTTGGCTGTAGCTGAGGACCCCCTGATGGCTGGGAACGAAAGTGGAGGTGGTCTGCCTGGTTTGATGTGCCTATTTTTTACAATTGGAGGTGAGAGTTCTGAGAGCCTTTAACCCCTGGATTGTATAACACTGCTTTTACTTGCATTTTCACTACTGGTGCCAGTGAATTATACGTTGATATCCACCATATGGACTTCTGTATTTTGCCAACTTTCTATATATTTTAAGTTTTGGGTTTATATTAATTTATATTTTATTAGCACTTAGCACTTTATATAGGACTTTTGACAGATTTGCGCAGGACTTATTGTTCACTTTTATTTATCCTCAAGCAACTGAGCACCAACCGTCTTAACAACCTGACCACTGGGGGCGATGAAGCTGAGATGTTATTGATGGCCACCACAACCCCCATATTATCACAATTGAATCTAACCTTCCTGTTCCTGAGCCTGTCCCTCCACAATTCAACTGCCAGGACAATGCCCCCGCGGTGGCCGCCGCCAATCTCCTGCAGAATATGCGACCCATGGGAATAATCCTGCAAGTGAAATTCAATTCGCCCAGGAGCTATTGTAGTTTTTTAAACCACAGCTTCCACTTGCCCTGCGCCACTACAACTTCCTGTCTTAGCGCCACAACCTTATCTTCTGGCAATCTACACTCCATGGATATGGAATCAATAGTGATTCCCAAAAACACTATTTCGGAAGTCGGGCCCTCCGTTTTCTCCTTCGCCAACGGAATCTCAAACCTCTCCGCCAGATGCTGTATTATCCCCAGCAATATCCCGCAGCCGCTTGATCCCGGAGGCCCCACGAAAAGGAAGTCGTCCAGGTAATGGATGACCAAGTTGACCGTGGCCGTTTCCCTCACCGCCCACTCAAAGAACGAACTAAATGCCTCAAACAGGGCACACGAGATTGAACATCTCATAGGCAGGCAGCGATCAACAAAATAAGATCCCTGCCAGCAACATCCTAACAAATGCATACTCTTTGGGTGGACCGGCAATAACCTGAACGCTGCCTCCACATCCGTTTTCGGGATGAGAGCCCCTTTTCCATATTTCCGTACCCACGAAATGGCTGCTTCGCAAGCTTGTGGGTCAATACCGTCATTTACTGAGCCGCCCCTGGGGTAAGACAGGTGGTGAATCATCCTGTACTGCCCTGGTTCTTTCTTGGGAACCACTCCCAATGGGGAAACCACCAAATCTGGAACAAATCTGGGGCAGAAAATGGACCGGCCATCCGGCCAAGAGCCACCTCCTTAGCCAATTTGTCAGACACCACCATCCCATGAAATTTTTTGTTATCGGGGGAACCTCTCGCAATGAAATCGGAAACTTGAACCCCTCCCTAAAACCTGCTTCCAACAGGCTGGCCGCTGCTCGATCGGGATATCTATTTAGGAAAGGCAGCATCCTTTCCAGGTTCACCGGCGTCATCCCTTTTTCCAGTGAAGTACCCCGTGCGACCTTTTCCTTGTCTAAAGCAATGTAAGAAGGGGGGTGCCCCACTGCACCCAGAACATGGGTAACGACACATGTTCCGGAATCTGCACGTTCCCTCATTGAATTGCCAACAGACCCCTTTCTTTTTTGGGGCCGGCGATCCTGCTAAGGAGGCGCCGCCGGCCTCTCCTGGAAAAAACTGACCCACAGCTCTGGACGAAGTCATAAACTTCATCCAAAGACTAATGTCTGTGTGGTCCCATCTAATAGCCGGGCGTACTGCCTTCTGTTGACGAAATTGTTTCGTCATACCGGAGCCACGCCAAACCCCAATACACCCTGTGTGCCTCGCTAATGGCCTCCAAATAACATAATAAGGCTGAACAATGCTCCGGCGCCTTCTCCCCGATAACACTTGCTAAGAAGGCAAATGCTTGCAACCAATTTGCAAACGTGCGTGGAATAAGCCTATATCTTCTCTTCTCCTCCTCTTCTTTCTTGCTCTCATCTGGCTTAACCCTGTCTAAATAAAAATTTTCTAATAGGAGCAACGAAAAAATTTCCACAAACTTCTTTCCAATCTTTCCAAATCTTCTCCCGCACCTCCTTTTTTTAAATGCGCCCCCAACGGTCCCTAGAAGCATACATAAACTTCGTCTGTGCTGCGTCCGCCAATCGAATCCTCTCCACGTCCTTGTCCTTCTCTTCCGTTCCTCCAGCCATGCCCGTGCTGTCTTTCTGGGCCTCCATCTGCCTCTCCACCGCTATTGCCACCGCCTTAGCCCCCTGTTGTGGGGGAACCTGCAACGCGCCACCTTTAATTTGTCTAAAACATTTACTCCCCCCTCCCTCTCACTTCCTGTTTGACTATAGGACAGGAAGTGAAGGGAAATCTCCAAAATGGGACACGGAGGGTGTAAAAAAAAAAAACCTAACCGGGTTAAAAATCTCACTTGCTCTATCCAAAATTTAAAAAAGAGATTTGTCTACAGTCCTACTTAATCCTAATAGCTTGTTCAGACAAACTGCAGTGCAGGAACATGCACGGATGCATGTGTTTTCCCAGAAAGAAAAGAGAAATGAGTTTAGAACTGTAACATTTTTAATATAATTCAGGTGCATTATCTACTTACATAGAAGTTAGGGAGGTAAGGCACATGTCCGTCCACACTGTCGTGGCGTCTGTCCCTGTGCAACAGTGTTCACCCAGCTATCTTTTCCTGAAGGAGGAGTATTGTGGCCAACCAGAACTCTGCGGCCTGAGAGATAAAAACGAGGCTTGGATCAGGCTGATTCATGATGGTGAGGACTATATAATGTATATATTTTTTTGTGTAATAAAATTAAGGAATATATTTGCAAATTGTATGTGGATAATGGCGTATGGGTTGGATAAAATTAATAATGAAATAGTTATAATGTTATAATAGTTATAATACCCCCCCCCCCCCCCCGCGCTCAGAGCAGAACAATTCTTGCACAACAACGAGCAATAAGTTCATAACTTATGACACCCTAGCCTCATACTTTCCTGAACACAAGATCCCCTTCTTCAAATATCTACAGATTAGACACTTCCTCCAATGTGCAAAACCTCTGAGAGGCTGGCATAGGGATCGCACTCTCAAGGATCTCTTCTCCACATATGGTGGGATTGCCCAATGATACAGCCCTTCTGGAAGGAGGTACACAGTATCATCGCACAAATCATGGCATACACTCCCGACTTCACCCCCGCCCAATATATGCTCCACCACACATTCATCCCAAACTCGAGATACAAGAAATCCCTCAGCCTTCATTTTATCAATGCGGCCAATCAAAGCATCCCAGTTTTGGAGGCAGACAAAACCTCCGACTATCTCGTACTGGTTCCAACGTATTGATAAAATAGCAGAAATAGAGCCTCTCATCCATCAATCCAAAGAAAACCCACAAAAATTTCATAAAACTTTGGCGTGCTGGTTACATTTCAAAGAAACAACTGAATACCGCTACCGCATTCCCTAAAATCCAACTGACATGTCTACAGTTTACTGTAACCATCCACAAATCCCTATACATAACATCTTCCTAACGTAATAGTAGGTCAAGTCATGCACACATCCAAATGATAAGGCACAGGCCCTACCAGAGGTTGTTTATAATGGATCTCATGGTGTTGGACCCTTGTTAGACCCTCCACTGTAGGTCACAATCTCCCTCGGCCTTATTAGGGCCACCAGGCCTGTACCCAACCTGGAGCTACCCTACTACTTATTTCGCTCCATAAGTGGGACCTCGGACATACCGTCAAACAGGTAATCACAATGATGATGACGTAACATAGAAAATTCCACAGCCCCCCCATTCAGACACAGCTTGAGCCCGATAGGGGTGTCTGGATAGCAGGGGAGGGCTCACAAGCTCACCAGGCCTTCACCCCATATAACTGCATGTAGCAGATCCCTCACCCCACCCCCACAACCTACAATGGAAAACCTATAACTGGCATCACCTTTACTTCAAGTTTTTCGGGTATGCTAGCCCATGCTTATACATTCTAAGTTTATGACATACTGTACTTCTAATGTTGTGACAAACTGATTCTGGTTATATATATGTTATGATTTATTTGGAATGTCACATTGCTTCAGTGTCACTGTTATATGACTAAAAATGTTCAATAAAAATGTTTGACAAAAAAAAAAGGCAGATAACGGAACAAGTGTGCCAGGCAGTTTCACAACTTCAAAGCTCCTAATAGCGTTGTTTGGAATATTGAATAGCTGATCCAAATCAAACCAAAAAATGGGCAGCTAGTAAAGAAAACCCCAAGCCTTCTCTCGACCCCCAATGAGGGCAAAAACCATTGGGGCACAGCCAGTCCTGAAGGTAACAGTTGAAGAGTCAGCAGTTAGCATACTGGTTATTAAGTGTACAATTAAGTGTACAATGGTTGATTGTGGCTTAGCAACCGGGCTTAAAGATAATCCTGACAGTCTGTCACAGCATCCAGCAGCAAAATGCAAAATTCAAAGGAACAGGATGGCACATTTTGATCAAAATAAAACATTTATAACAAAGAATGTGCTTTTTGTTAGGACAATTGCATTCACTCTGAAATAAATTGTTCAAAGCAAACAAAAGTTTGAAGTACTGTGGAACAAAATTCATCCAGTCATTGAAAATATTCATACAAGTATAGTTATGAGCATTCTTTAAAAATAACATTTTCAGCCAGTTCCTGGCGAATCAGCCAAAATTCACTTTGTGGGTGGCCCTGTCAGCCACCTCCTGACCAATGTCCTTCAGTTAAGAAATCGAAGGGGCTGTGCATTAGGTTATTCACCAAACAGCAGCTGCATCTAGTCAGAATCAACCACTGTTTGAATACAATGGCCACAGTGGGTGACTAAAGCAACCATGTTGCATAGCATAACCATGGTGGAGGTATCTGTTAGATTTGTTTCACTATACCAAAGTCTGTAATAAAAAAACTATATGTGTATGTCCACGTCAAATTTTCTTAGCTCAATGGTAGTGCAAAAAAAGTTGTTTACTCCACACCAGATATAGTTTTTAGTGCTTTCCTGCCCACTTTTATTTAAAAGTGACAGAAGTACAGTTAAACCACACTTGTTTAATAATAATAATAGTAAAAAGAACAAACATAGTCAAAACATAGCCAAAGTTCAGTAACTGGAACAGATAATCAGCCAAGCCAGGAGTCAGGGATCAATGTAGTGGAACAGCAAGCAGGATCTCAAGCCAGAAGGGATGTCAACAAAGCCAGTCTTTAACCACCTCCCGCCCGCCCTATAGCCGAATGACGGCCGTAGAGCAGGCGGGTTCCTTCGCCTGGCCGTCCCTGGACGGCCTTGTGTTTACTTCTGCAATGCGCGCCGCCGGGGGCGCGCATCGCGGAAGTTTTGTATTCGCCGTGTCTCCCGGAGACAGGCAAATACAGATCGCCGTGAACGGCCAATCAAAGCGGCCATTCACAGCGCGATCGCAGCTGCCAATGGGAGATGATCTCATATGTAAACATATGAGATCATCTTCCATTGCCGTGTCTCTCCCTCCTCACACAGAGACAGCGTGTGAGGAGGGAGAGCGATCTGTAAGTCAGCCCCAGTGCCATCTGTCAGCCCCAGTGCCATCTGTCAGCCCAGTGCCATCTGCCAGTAGTGCCAGTGCCGCCAGTGCCACCTGCCAGCGCCAGTGCCACCTGCCAGCGCCAGTGCCTGCCGTCAGCCCCAGTGCTGTCAGCCCCAGTGCCGTCAGCCCCAGTGCTGCCAGCGCCAGTGCCACCTGCCAGTGCCACCTGCCAGTGCCACCTGCCAGCGCCAGTGCCATCCGTCAGCCCCAGTGCCGCCAGCCCCAGTGCCGCCAGTGCCGTCAGCCCCAGTGCCGCCAGTGCCGCCAGTGCCAGTGACACCAGTGCCACCTGCCAGTGCCAGTGCCACCTGCCAGCACCAGTGCCACCTGCCAGCGCCAGTGCCATCCGTCAGCCTCAGTGCCGTCAGCCCCAGTGCCGCCAGCGCCAGTGCCACCTGCCAGCGCCAGTGCCATCCGTCAGCCCCAGTGCCATCAGCCCCAGTGCCGTCAGCCCCAGTGCCATCAGCCCCAGTGCCGCCAGTGCCAGTGCCGCCAGTGCCACCTGCCAGTGCCACCTGCCAGCACCAGTGCCACCAGTGCCGCCAGTGCCAGTGCCACCAGTGCCACCTGCCAGTGCCACCTGCCAGCACCAGTGCCACCTGCCAGCGCCAGTGCCATCCATCAGCCCCAGTGCTGTCAGCCCCAGTGCCGTCAGCCCCAGTGCCGCCAGCCCCAGTGCCGCCAGTGCCACGTGCCAGTGCCACCTGCCAGTGCCAGCACCACCTGCCAGTGCCAGTGCCACCTGCCAGTGCCACCTGCCAGTGCCACCTGCCAGCGGCAGTGCCACCTGCCAGCGCCAGTGCCACCTGCCAGCGCCAGTGCCATCCGTCAGCCCCAGTGCCGTCAGCGCCAGTGCCGCCAGTGCCACCTGCCAGTGCCACCTGCCAGTGCCACCTGCCAGCGCCAGTGCCACCTGCCAGCACCAGTGCCATCTGCCAGCACCAGTGCCATCTGCCAGCCCCATTTGCCAGAGCAATTAGCCAGAGCAAATAGCCAGCACCATCTGCCAGTGCCATCTGCCAGTGCCAGCCCCAGTGCCATCTGTCAGCGACATCTGCCAGCGACATCTGCCAGCGACATCTGTCAGCCCCATCTGTCAGCCCCATCTGCCTCCAGTGCCATCTGCCTCCAGTGCCATCTGCCTCCAGTGCCATCTGTCAGTGCCACGTGTCGTCAGTGCCACGTGTTGTCAGTGCCACGTGGGGTCACTTTGTGGGCATTTCCATTGTTCTGGTGCTCCAGGGCCTTCAAAAATGTAATAGGTGGTTGAGAAATTAAATGTGTAATTTATGCTCCTAGAACGCCTGATGGTGCTATTTCAATATTGGGCCTCTGTATGTGGCCAGGCTGTGTAAAAGTCTTACACATTTGGTATCGTAATACTCAGAAGGAGTAGCAGAACGTATTTTGGGCTGTCATTTGTGGTATACACATGCCATGTGAGAGAAATAACCTATTACATTGAAAATTTTGTGAGAAAAAAAAAAAAATTCATTTTGCAAAGAATTGTGGGAAAAAGATGACAACATCAAAAACCTCACTATGCATCTTAGTAAATACCTTGGAATGTCTACTTTCAAAAAAGGGGTCATTTGGGGGGTATTTGTACTTTCCTGACTTGTTCGGGTCGCAAGAATTGAGATAGGCCACCAGTACATCAGGTGTGATCAATTTTGTGCGATTCGCACCACAGCTTGTAAACTCTCTAACTTTCACAAAGACCAAATAATATCCACTAATTTGGGTTATTTTTACCAAAGATATGTAGCAGTATAAATTGTGGCCAAAATTTATGAAAAAAAAATTATAATTTGCAAAATGTTATCACAGAAACAAAGAAATATGCGTTTTTTTTCAAAATTTTCGGTCTTTTTTCATTTATAGCGCAAAAAATAAAAACCCCAGAGGTGATCAAATACCACTAAAAGAAAGCTCTATTTGTGGGAAAAAAGGACACAAAATTCATTTGGGTACAGTGTTGCATGACTGAGTAATTGTCATTCAAAGTGTGAGAGCACCAAAAGCTGAAAATTGGTCTGGTCAGGAAGGGTGTTTAAGTGCCCAGTAAGCAAGTGGTTAAAAAGGAATGCAGGAGAACGTTTCTTGTGATGTTGACCAAGGCAAAGACAGAGACCCTCGGGACTGGATGGCTTAAGTAGGCAGGACCAACGAGCAGTATATGAACAACAGCATGGTAACTGTGGAGAGAGATGGGAGCTGGTAATTAGCCGACAGCTGAGTGGCCAGCTCAGAGAAGGAAGGGCTAAGCCCAGCCCTGACAAAAAGAAAGTTAAACTCCATACAGGTATGTCTTTCCACGCAGGGGCTTCTCATCATCAATGCAATAAACATAACATTCAGGCTCCTGGCTCTCTTGTGACAGCTTAACTGCTCTGATTAGTATTGCAGTGGGCCTCCTGACCATCAAACATGTTCCAGTGTTCATGCACAAACACTGTACCTCAGCTCTGCGTCTTTCCTCACAGTTCCCTAGCTTCTCTGTCCCTCCTGGACTTTCTCTCAGGTTCGAGCCTTGGTCTGTCCCAACCTGGACAGCATGGTGTATAGCAGCACCTTTCGCTCTGTGCCATTAGTGTGCTTGCTTTGTAGAAAATATGGCATAAATCACCATTTTACAGAGTGCCCCGGGGTCACCCTGCCACCCCAGCTTTGCCTTTAGACTGGGAGACCAAGTCATTGATATTGGATCTAGAACCTCCCACCTACATCTTTAGGATCATTAACCACTTCAATAACCGTCACTTTCACCCCCTTTCTGCTCAGGCCAATTTTCAGCTTTCAGAACTGTTGCATTTTGAATGACATTTGCGCAAACATGCAACACTGTACCCATATAAAGTTTTTATAGTTTTTTTGTGACACAAATAGAGCTTTCTTTCGGTGGTATTTACCGTATTCATCAGCGTATAACACGCACATTAATTTTAAGAGGGAAGTTTCTGGAGAAAAACTTAAATTTTAAATAAGGAACTTTGAAGCAAAATAAGGGTTGGCACCCATCTACAGCCTCACCATTGCCATCAATGCAGCCTGATCAATGCCATCAATGCAGCCTCATCAGTCCACATCAATGTAGCCTCACAAGTGCCATCAATGCAGCAGCCTTGCCATTGCCATCAATGCAGCAGCCTCACCATTGTCTTCAATGCAGCAGCCTCAACATTGCCATCAGTGCAGCCTGATCGATGCCCATCTACAGCCTAGAGGAGACAGGGAGGGGGGTAGGATGAGCGCCGACAGAATACATACAGTGAGAATCTCTTATGATAGACAGAACAGTGGTCCAATGGCAGCCAAGGAGATGGGACTTCCTATTACAGAGGCCACCAAGTAAACAGGAGATTCTCACTGTATGTAATCTGATGGCGCTCGTCCCGCCCCTCTCCCTGTCCCCTCCGAGGCAGCTAAAATGTAAGTATCGGTGTATAACACAAACACGCTATTTGCACCCGATTTTCAGGATGAAAAGGGGCATGTTATATGCTAATAAATACAGTAGTTACCACTGGGTTTTTTATTATTTGCTAAATAAACAAAAAAAGACCAAAAATTAAAAAAGAAAACGTTTTTCTTTGCTTCTGTTAAAGCATTTTGCAAATACATTTACATTTACATGCTACATTTCTTTGGTGAAATTAGCCCAAATCGGTGTATAATATTTAGTCTATAGGAAAGTTATACAGTCCACATAACATGGTATATACTGTATCTGAAAACAATTAATCCTGATGTAGTGACGGCCTAATTTCATTTCAAATATCTCCCGAATTACTCTTTTTTGGAAAGTAGACAGTCCAAGGTATTTACGGTAGTAAGCAGCATGACGTGTTTTTTAAAGTTGTAATTTTTTGTCACCATGTTTTGAAAAATGCAGTACAGCATCATCATATAACTGATGTGGCGGTGATCAGGGACATTGACTGGTGACACACTGACTTTTTATCATTTTTAATTTTCTTTTTTATTACATTTTGTTTCCCTTTTTTTTTCTTTTTTCTTTTTTTACATACTGTGACCAGTGCAATATCATGTTACCATAGTAACAACTGAGGAGTTAATCAAGATTTTTTCTTACACACTATGAATGCTTACAACAGTGAATTTCACTATAAGCAACCATTTTTATGAATGAAATCCTTTCATTTAGTGTTTACTACTGTCATTAGTTGTAATTGGCCACAGCTAATCACATGGTACCGATGGGCTTTGATTGGCTCTGTATGTACCATGTAATCACTGTGACCAAGCACAGAGGTCAACACAATAGTACACAATGAATGGCATTAATGGAAGCCATCCATTGTGTACAATTGTAACATGATCTGCTGTGATTGGCACAGCAATCACATACCAGCACCGAGCCAGTACACTGATTTGATGTGTCCGGTAAACACAGCGGGCGACAGATCTTGTATTTATACTAGGTGAACATCATATGACATCCACACAGGACAGCGAATATCCTGCCATCATTTTACTATAGGCCGGGCAGGAAGGTGTTAAGTGAGATGATCCTCTGTCCTTTGTAATCCTTGGGGGACTGATATGAAATACTCTAGGTCTGTAACAGAAATCTGAGGAAATATTTAATAAAAGTGACACACACAGACCTATTCTGTAATAAAACATATTGTTTTGGAATGTTAAAATTCATTTTTGGAAATTCATCTTGTCCTACTGTTGCTTTGCTGGACATAGTTTCTATATTATTACTTATGTGAAAGTGTCTTGCCTTCAGGGTATTTTGATGAGCAATGATTCAACACAAAATAATTATAATGTCTGCTAGAAGGGCAAAGTAAAGCAACCCAGAGAAAAATTAAGCCAGATGGATGCAGAAAGTGTGATGATTTAATTCCCGCAGGATGAATATAAGTAAAAATATTCACATATTCATACCGTTTCTCTAAATTTAAAGGATACCTTTAAATTAACCATACAATCTCCAGTGGAATAGTAATAAATTGTATCATCTCAAGTGGGTCACAAAAGAAATTCACTTACAAAGACTTCTCTTTCGAACATTTTAATTTCTAACTATATCCTTCATATTCATATTCATATTTTATGATTTATATTAAATTTCAGTTTTTAACATTAACGTTCAGAACCCCTCTGCTGATGCAGGGCAGCAAGGGTCTCCATCCTACACTTTTATCAGTTGGTTATTTCTGTTATAAAAATATCAGCTACAGAATGACCTTTTACAGTGCCTTTCTGCTTTCTCAGCAGGCGGACCAGTAAAGCCACCTGTGTTTTCCCAACACAGAGCACCATAGCACGTAATACTGAGTAAGGGCTAATTCACACTAACCACTGCTTTACAACTCAGCAGATGGTGTGCAGTGTGGTGCAGTGAGATCACTGCAGTGCTGGTGTGCTGATTGCTGCTCATTGCGCTTACACTTTTTTTTAAACCAACTTTATTGAAATGCTGGAAAAAAGTATGGCCTGCCATACTTTTATTTTCACTGCACACCACCACAATGCCATCCTGCCCCCCTCTACCTGGGTTTGTCCTTGTTTTTTTTAATCTCCTACTTGAAGCAGCTTCAAATTTTCTCTTCTCACTGTGCAAAAGATTCCGTTCATTTTGCTTATCCTAATATAGGAATAATTTTGTTACCTGGTTTGAATAGTGATAACACACTACATTTGTGTTGCTAATCTGCTTCTTTCCCAAAATTGGTGCAATGTCTTCTGTCTTTGAATAGTAATATAGGTTTTGTTGTAAAAGACATATAAAACAGTTGAAATGTGACACAGATCTCAGATCAGCAATGATAAAGTTTGTAAAATACAGGAGAAGAATTGGTTTTTAAATGCATTACACACTATACATTGTCATCTTATCACCTGCACACTAATTGCCTCTGGTTCTATAGCCAGGGAAACTTTGCTGCTTTTAATAATGAGATTTCTGCAATGTGAGGATTATTATTATTTTTTAAGGAATTGGAATAGTGACAGCTTAATAACAGCCTTGGTATTTATGCAGCTCCTGGCATATAATTTGAGTCCTAAAAATAGATGGATGTTATAAAGGAGATGCATTTGCTTTCCAGGGATCAGCAGAAAACATTCTGGAGAGTAAAATAAGAATTTCTGGAGATGTGCAGAGTTTGGTTTGTTTGGTCTTTGTTTAAAGCCATGCCCTTACCTAAACATGTCTTCATCACAACTGAAATAATAGCACGTTTTAAGTATTGGCTTTGCATTAGATCAGAAAGAGGCAATTAATTGAGGACTGACCAGAGTGATAGGATGGCAACCTAGTGACCAAAGAGGGACAATTATTGTAATCAGTTGTACTGAGAAACATTTACATTTCAAAGTAAAGGGCTGACATGCCAGTATTTTGTAAATAATGATAAGGGTTATGCTAAAAATGAAGGGACATCAGAACATTCAGTTAGAAGCATGCAGAAAAACACCTGTCAGCAATGAGGGTAATCTGTATAACTGGTGCAAAAGAAACATACTGTATAACTGTTAATCCCAGCAGGTAGTCAGATTGCCTACTACAGTTTCTGGATATGTTCCAGTGCAGTAGAAGGGTGGACTACAATATCTGCCAAAATGGGTTTTCAGCCCTGTTTCCCAGTCATTGCCTTCCAAATGAGCAATTTGTATAGCCATAAATAAAGTACTTATACTTTCTCTTTCTCTCTTTCCATTCTTTGGTATTTGACAATGCTATCATGCAATATGTAATCTGAACAAACTGGGATCAATTTTCCATGCAGGGTAGGGTGACAGTGTCTCTGCAAAGAGCATCAACCCCTGTATCCTTTCTTGCACTCCCTCACAGACCCTTGCTCCTCTGCATCCAGCATTTACTGTAGGTTGGCAACCCCAGGTTAGCAGTGACACAAATGACTGAAAGGTCCAGACACCATCACAAGGGATCATGTTCTGCATAGTGTCATCAGTTGCAGAGAGGAGTATAGAGCTGAAAGAGAGTGCAAGTGAGGTAAGTATATGGGATTGGGGGATTCACTTTCCAGAGAAACAGTCACTTTGCCCTGCATGGGAAAGGTGACAGTTTTCTCTTTAAAGAGGCCCATAAGAAACAAAAATGTACTCCAAAGCATAAATTACAGATCACTCTGCTCCCTTTATGAAGTTTACATCTACCAAAGGGGCGTATCATGAAATCAGTGGGTCTGTGTCCAAGATCAAAAGTGGGCCATCGTGAGCAACAACGAAAAGTGGGTATGGTTTAAATTGCACTAAATATTGGGTGGACTTAAAGACGGAGTGGTTAAATAGAGTCTGAGATAACTTACAGGGGAATGTACAGTGTGGAGTGTACGGTGATGGGTAGTATGTGCAGGAGATGGGTGGTCACTAGAGTAGTGGATGGTGTAGTTTTTTATTTTTTTTATATTTTTTTAAATTGTAATCCTCTTTCTCATAATGCTTTTTTTGGGGGGGAGGGGGGGTGGACAGTTCTATGGTGTCAGTAGTTTTTTGTCTTTATTATTTTATTCTCTGTCATTGTTTATCATTTCATTTTTCTTTTTTTTTTACAGTGCTTCTGGTGGGGGGGGGGGGGGGGGAGGACAGCGGACAGTGTCAGTAAGACAGTGGATGGTGTCAGTAGTTTTTTTTTCATTCAATGAAAACATGGCATCAGAGGAAGGTGGGGACACCTGTTTACATCACTGGGTGGCCCTGCCCTCAGCTGTATAACAGCTGTCACTGAGAAGAAGCATCACTGGGCGTTGGGTGGCATTAGATGGATCCACATCGTGGGACATTTTTATTTTTTTATTTTTTAATAAAGGACTTATCCCAAAGTGTCTCCTGTCATTTGTTTGTTAACAATCAGGAGTGCTTTATTGAAGGATAGTATACAGTACAATATATCAACAATACAGACATTGCGTCAAGTAGATATGGCATACTACATTAACTTGATACAACACATGGTACACACACTAAGTTTAATCAGCAGTACAGCCAGCATATCATCACAAGCAGAAATACAAGGAGAGAAAGAGAAAGGGAAGACGGATCTTGGTCAAAACTCCGGTCCTAGTAAGAGCAGGAAGGGGAGATAGAGGAGAGGGGAGAGAGAAAAAGGAGGGTAAAGAGGGTGGGGAAGGAGAGGAGAGACCACAGTCAGTTACAACCAGAAAATCAGAATGCTGTCCATGACAACCATAATTTATCATACTTTCAAGGACATCCACAACTAATGTACGTCATTTTGTAAAGAGGTAGGGCTGCATTGATTTTGCTTTCCCAGGAGGACACAGAGGGAGGAGCAGAGGAGGTCCGCTTACATAATATTTCCTTTTTGGCATAGAACAGAAGATACAAAATCAACAACTTACTATGGTGAGTGTAACAAGCCCCTGCTCGCTTGGTTCCACTTTCCCGACACTCCTCTGCAGCTATTGAATCAGATTGCAGATCGTCGCGTCTGATGGTTCGGTCATCCGATACTCCAGGATTGGAACTACAGCTATGTGGCGTTCGAATCCAGTTGTGATAGCTCAGAACAAACACCAGGCAGGCTGTATGTAAGTTCAAACAGGAATCTCACTTTTATTGGATGCACACAACACACTTTTATACGTAGTAGTTTGAACGTAGTAGTTGAAGGTCCTCTTGGCCATGCAAATGAGGACTTGAAACCGGGTCAGCAGGGATTGGTCCGATAGCTTGAATAGGAGGACTGATATGTGCAATGACACAGAGAGGCCCCAGGGGGTAATTAAAGTACATAAACAAACAGTCAAACACAGAACAATGCATTCCTTTCAGACCATGGAGCCGTCTGGAAGGGGTTAGCCTTAAGACAGGGCAGAAGACCTACCACTGTGTAATAGAATCAAAGGAGAAATACTTCAGTGTTCCAAGGTTCATGACAGTGAGATCATTGTTCATCATCAAAGACACCCAGCAAGCATGGGCGTCCGCAGAACTTTTTTCAAGGGGGGCATAATTTTAGGGTCACTCATGCGCCGCTCCTTTTCGACAATGTCATTATCAGATTATCATGGTCAGAGACTGCAGACTTAGTACAATAGGATAGGTAATGGATAATGGCCAACAGGCCCTCTTACCAGACCCAGCGAAACAACACCAGTGATCCCTCCGGCTGGAAGATCGCTCACGCGCCACGGGGGGCGACTCTGGTCAGGAGTGTAGCATGTATGTACCCTGGCAGTGACTCAGTCTTTCTCTCTCTGGTGGTGCTGGGCAGCATGGCTCTCTCTGGTGGTGCTGGACAGCATGGCTCTCTCTGGTGGCATGGGGCAGTGTAGTTCTCTCTCTGGTGGCGCTGGGCAGCGTGGCTCTCTCTCTCTGGCTTCTGCCCAGCACAATCCTTGTTCTTTTTCCTGTAGCACCCTCTCCCTCAGCTTTTTTCTCAGGTTACAGTCTCTCAATCTCTCGATCAAGCTGTATCCTCCTCCCTGTGGAAAATGGGGCCACCAATCTTTGGGACTACATGTCCTATGATTCTCTCCTCTTCTAGTCTCTTTTGATTGGCCCTCAGTTATGGCCAATAGGGAAGGAACAGAGCGGGCAGGAACAGTTATGGCCAATAGGGAAGGAACAGAGCGGGCAGGAAGCTGGGCGAGGAACCTGGTGAGAGCCGTCGTCTCTTCTCCCTAACAGGAGAAAGGAGGGGGTGACCGGGGTAAACCTGATAGCACCGCTGCCGAGTTCTCTGCTGGACTGAGCACGGAAAAGAGCCCACAGTCATGCTACACTGATAGGGGGGCTTGGCAGAACCTTGATGGTGTCACCCCACTGGTGGGTTGCACATGGGTGTGGGCTGCCTGCACCCCGATAGGGATGGAACTGTGTTGAATTTAAGATCTCATCCCTGATTCCAGGGGGGGGCACTTGACCCCCCTTGCCCCTACCTGCGGACGCCCATGCCAGCAAGGCCAGATCAGGTGTTATAGGAACAGAAAGCTCAAATCAGACATTTAATTGTTCAAATATCCCTGACCAAAAGAACAACAGAGCAGGGCATGTCCAGAACATATGTAGATAGGTCACAAATATAAGGAGCTGCGCTAAAAAAATTCTTATACGTGTATAACTGTGACCAAAAGAATTGATTAGTGATAACCCAATCACAATTAACAGTGCAAACAATGTGAAATATGAATTAATATATAAATAATAAATTCATAGGTGAAATTTCATAAAAAAACCTTATAAGTGGAAATAAATAAATTAATAAAATTACCATATAAATGAAATGTAAATTAATAAATAAATACTGTGATGACACTTAATATAAACAGATTAGAAATTATTAGTCCATATAAAATGTCCCATCAAAAACCAAATAATTATTCTCATGCAAATAAATCAGCAGAAATCCAGTGCAGAATCAAATGACACACCCTTTGGAAACAGTGCCGTAAAGTGCAGAAGATGCCGTCACCATTGATAACTCTGGCAGCTTACCAAAACATTAGGTCCCTGTTATATGGGACCAAAAAGCACATAAACTGATCGTCAGGATTGTCATTTAGGATGGCAAACAGGAGAACTCTCGCTCACAGCAGCGGGATGTTACACTGCGATAAACAGTTCCATATAGTTCCATAAAGAAAGAAAGAGATGCTCGCATAGCATAAAAACCTTTATAATTTATTAATAAGGTGCATAGATATAAACTCACATTATCCGGATACAAGAAAAGCCCAACATAAAAACACATGAGCCGGCCGGCTCTCGACTACCGCCCGTTAGTTCCGGGACTGTCATAGAACACAGTGATGTCAGCATGCCGTTCCTCCCTACGCGTTTTGTCGCTCCAAGGACGTGGTCACGGGATACGGGGTGGCGTCCTGATGCACCGCTTAAATAACTATACAGCTAAAACCAAGTCTCGTTCTGAATTCCATTCAGCACATAGATCCACCATCTTGATTGTGGGAAAAAAGACTACAAATGCCCACAGTTACTAAGATAAGATAAACATTAAAACTTGAACCCCATACTGCCCTATTCCGAAAAATTGTAAAAGGACAACAGGATAAACATCCTTAAATATTTACAAAAAGACTGTCTTTCTCAATTTCAACCATACTGGCGAAACCCCACTGCCATTAATAACTATAAGTAAACCCCTATGGTACATCCATAGACCAGGTTTAACCAATATAAAAATTGGTCCAAATATAAAATATTCATTACCCAATGTTGAAACCATCAAAGGGGTATTAAGAAAAAAATAATAATTTTGAAAAAACATTTTTTTTGGTGCGGAAGCTGTCATGGGGCCCCCTACTGGCAATGCCTGAATGGTCAGGTGTGCGGCACTTGCTATTGCGAGCTGTGTCGGCAGCTGCTGGTGTAGCACCTGCCACACAGCTTGCATACTTCAAAGTCTTGCAGGACACGGCTGCTAATGGGAACTGAGTTCCTGTTGTGGAAAAAGTACAGGAACTCCATTCCCATGCGTTCTCGCAGGACTTGAGCCCTGGGTATACCCTTTATTGCAAGGATAGAGAAGTTAAAAATGGGGGAGGGGTATGCCTATATATCAAGAATAATGTACAAGTGAATGTGAGAGATGACATCACTAAGGGAGCTGGGGAGGAGGTGCAATCCTTATGGGTAGAGCTCCAAAAGGATGAAGCTAAGGGGAAAATAATACTGGGAGTATGCTTTAGGCCCCCTAACCTAAGGGGGAAGGGGAGACAGATCTTCTATCACAATTTGGATTAGCAGTAAGGAAGGGAAGTATTATCATAATGGGGGATTTTAATTATCCAGACATAGACTGGGCGGAGGGAACCACGCATTCATCTAAGGCTCACCAGTTCCTAAATGTCTTGCAGGACAATTTTAAGGGTCAGATGGTAGACGGACCAACTAGAAATAAAGCATTACTGGATCTACTGATTACCAACAATACAGATCTGATCAGGGGTGTGGAAATACAGGACAATTTAGGTAATAGCAATCACAGGTCAATTGGCTTCAGTATAAATCACACAAATAGGAAACATAAGGGGGATACAAAGACACTGAATTTCAAAAGAGCCAACCTCCCTAAACTACAAACCTTGCTAGAATGCATAAACTGGGATAAAATCTTAGGAACAAAGAACACGGAGGAGAGATGGGTTTGCTTTAAGAGCATATTAAATAAGGGCATTAGTCAACGCATCCCATTGGGTAATAAATTAAAAAAAAAGTCCTGGATGGCTTAACTCCAATGTAAAAATGCATATAAAAGCAAAGGAGAAGGCCTTCAAAAATACAAGATTGAGGGATCATCAGCAGCATTCAAACTTTATAAAGAATGCAACAAGAAATGTAAGGGTGCAATAAGGACCACTAAGACAGAACATAAAAGAGCACATAGTGGAGGAGAACAAAAACAATTCTTTAACCACTTCAGCCCCGGACCAATTGTCAGCCTAAGGACCAGAGGTCTTTTTACAATTTCGCACTGCACTGCTTTAACTGGTAATTGCGCTGTCATGCAATGTTGTATCTAAACGAAATTTGCGTCCTATTCTTCCCACAAATAGAGCTTTCTTTCGATGGTATTTGATTGCCTCTGCGATTTTTACTTTTTGCGATATAAATGGAAAAAGACCGAAAATTTCGAGAAAAAAATATATTTTCTACTTTTTGTTAGAAGAAAAATCGAATAAACTCAATTTTAGTCATACATTTAGGGCAAAATTTATTCAGCCACATGTCTTTAGTAAAAAAAATGTCAATAAGCGTATATTTATTGGTTTGCGCAAAAGTTATAGCGTCTACAAACTAGAGTACATTTTCTGGAATTTACACAGCTTTTAATTTATGACTGCCTATCTCATTTCTTGAGGTGCTAAAATGGCAGGGCAGTACAAACCCCCCCCCCCAAATGACCCCATTCTGGAATGTAGACACCCCAAGGAAATTGCTGAGGGGCATGTTGAGCCCATTAAATATTTTTTTTTTGTCCCAAGTGATTGAATAATGACACACAAAAAAAAAAAAAGTTTACAAATAGTTGTCACTAAATGATATATTGCTCACACATGCCATAGTTATATGTGGAATTGTACCCCAAAATATATTCTGCTGCTTCTCCTGAGTACGGGGATACCACATATGTGGGACTTTTTGGGAGTCTAGCCACGTACGGCACCCCGAAAACCAATCACTGCCTTCAGGATTTCTAAGGGTGCAAATTTTTGATTTCACTCCTCACTACCTATCACAGTTTCGAAGGCCATAAAATGCCAAAATAACACAAACCCCCCCCCCCAAATGACCCCATTTTGGAAAGTAGACACCCCAAGGAAATTGTGGAGGGGCATGTTGAGCCCATTGAATTTTTTTTTTGTCCCAAGTGATTGAATAATGACACAAAAAATAAATAAAAAAAGTTTACAAAAAGTTGTCACTAAATGATATATTGCTCACACATGCCATAGTTATATGTGGAATTGCACCCCAAAATATATT
Source organism: Lithobates pipiens (assembly GCF_037356315.1). Classification (NCBI taxonomy): domain Eukaryota; kingdom Metazoa; phylum Chordata; class Amphibia; order Anura; family Ranidae; genus Lithobates; species Lithobates pipiens. The sequence continues at coordinate 159,502,873 of NW_027507785.1, forward strand.
CTGCTGCTTCTCCTGAGTATGAGGATACCACATATGTGGGACTTTTTGGAAGTCTAACCGCGTACAGCACCCCGAAATCCAATCACTGCCTTCAGGATTTCTAAGGGTGCAAATTTTTGATTTCACTCCTCACTACCTATCACAGTTTCGAAGGCCATAAAATGCCAAAATAACACAACGCCCCCCCCCCAAATGACCCCATTTTGGAAAGTAGACACCCCAAGGAAATTGCGGAGGGGCATGTTGAGCCCATTGAATATTTTTTTTTGTCCCAAGTGATTGAATAATGACACAAAAAAAAAAAAGTTTACAAAAAGTTGTCACTAAATGATATATTGCTCACACATGCCATAGTTATATGTGGAATTGCACCCCAAAATATATTCTGTTGCTTCTCCTGAGTACGAGGATACCACATATGTGGGACTTTTTGGGAGTCTAGCCGCGTACGGCACCCCGAAATCCAAACACTGCCTTCAGGATTTCTATCCTATCACAGTTTCGAAGGCCATAAAATGCCAAAATAGCACAACCCCCCCCCCCAAATGACCCCATTTTGGAAAGTAGACACCCCAAGCTATTTACTGAGAGGCATGTTGAGTCCATGAAATATTTTATATTTTGCCACAAGTTGCAGGAATATTACAATTTTTATTTTATTTTTTGCACAAAGTTGTCACTAAATGATATATTGCTCACACATGCTATGGGCATAAGTGAAATTACACCCCCAAAATAAATTCTACTGCTTCTCCCGAGTATGGGGATACCACATGTGGGGGACTTTTTGGGAGTCTAGCCACGTACGGGACCCCAAAAACCAAGCACTGCCTTCCGGATTTAAATATATAATACTACCAAAAAAAACTGTTAGCGATCGCAGGGATCAGGCCTGACTCTGCGAACGCTGCAGTTGTGTTTAGTGTTTTGAAAGTGACAGTGATCGATCAATACTGCACTTGGGTGGGCTGAGCGGAGGGGCAAAACGCAGGTGCCAGCAGGTACCTGGGCTGATCCCGCTAACAATGCGTTTTTTTGGAACCCTAAACTGCTGGGGACGCTAGTATAGATCTGATCAGATGAGATATTGATCTGTTCAGATTCTATACCACTACGGGAGGTGTATGCTTTGCGCGTGGGTGTTAGCGGTACTGGCACTAACCTAGCACTGCCTGGGGCAACGCAGGCCCTGACCCTAAAACCTAATTGATATCACCCGCCGGGTGATCGGGAGGTTAAACCTTTGGGTAATAAATGGTGGGTGCTCTGATGCTATAAAAAGCAAACTAACTAACCAGAGTCACCGTAACACTTATACGGCGATCACTGGTGAAAGGGTTAACTAGGGGCAATCAGGGGGTTAAAATCTTTATTAGGTAGTATATGGGGGTCCCTGGCGCTATATAAAAACCTGACGGGGAACCTAAATAACTAACTGGCTAACCAGCGTCACCAGTGGCACTTATACGGTGATCGCTGGTGAAAGGGTTAACTAGGGGCAATCAGGGAGTTAAAACCATTATTGGGTAGTATATGGGGGTACCTAGCACTATAAAAACCTGGCGGTGAACCTAAAAAAATAACTAGCTACCTAGTGGCACAAGTGACACTAATGCAGCGATCAGAAAAATGATTGCTTAGTGACACTGGCAAAAGGGGGTGAAAGGGTTAACTAGGGGCAATCAGGGGGTTAAAACCGCTATTGGGTAGTATATCAGGGTACCTAGCGCTATAAAAACCTGGCGGTGAACCTAAAAAAAATACTAGCTACTTAGCGGCACCAGTGACACTAATGCAGCGATCAGAAAAACGATTGCTTAGTGACACTGGCAAAAGGGGGTGAAAGGGTTAACTAGGGGCAATCAGGGGGTTAAAACCATTATTGGGTAGTATATCGGGGTACCTAGCGCTATTAAAACCTGGCGGTGAACCTAAAAAAATAACTAGCTGCTTAGCGGCACCAGTGACACTAATGGCGTGATCAGAAAAACGATTGCTTAGTGACACTGGCAAAAGGGGATGAAAGTGTTAACTCTAGGGGCAATTAGGGGGTTAAACCTTTATTGGGGGGGTAGGGGGCTACCCTGGACCTAACCATAACTGCCCTGACAGTTTTTACTGTCACAACTGACACTAAATGCAGTGATCAGAAAATAAATGATCACTGCAATCAGTGACACTGGGAGAGGGGTGGGGGGCGATCGGGGGGGGGGGGATTTGTGTGCCTATGTGTGCCTACATGTCAGTGTAGTGTTGGTGCACACTTAGGCCGCGTACACACGGGCGGACTGTTCGCCCAACTTTGTCCGCTGAACAGTGTTTCAGCGGACAGTCCGCTTGTGTGTGGGCTTCAGCGGACAGTTTCAGCGGACAGTCTGACGAACAAAGTTTTTCGGAAATCCCGTAAAACTGTCCGCTGAAACTTGGTTTGAGCGGACAGTCCGCTCGTGTGTAGGCTTGTTCGTCAAACTAAGTTCCGCGCATGCTCAGAAAGGATTTACACGCCGAAGGTTGCATTGCAGTGTATAGGACGTCGTTTTTCTAGTCCCGTCGTACGTGCCGTTCACGTCATCGCGCACGGTTTCAGCGGACTGTTCGTTCATCGTGTGTGGTCAAGTCCGCTCATGCTAATTTTGAGCGGACTGTTTGTCAAACTGTTTGACGAACAAGGTTGGGCGAACAGTCCGCGCGTGTGTACGCGGCCTTACTTTCTCTCTTCTCCTCGCAGTCTGGTCAAAAAGACCGCCCCGAGGAGAATGACATTACTTCCTCCCTGCCTGTGTTTACTATACACAGCAGGGGAAGCTTCTCATTCCCGGATCGCTCCTGCAGCGAAACGGACCGCCACATCCAGCGGGAGGGGGTCCGATCGGACCCCCCATCCGCTGGAAGGCGAGCACGTACATGTACATGCTTGTGCCTGTCCGTGCCATTGCACCGACGTACATTGCCATGCGGCAGTCCTTAAGTAGTTAAGGATTCTCCGACCGTGTGTACAAGGCTTAAGTCCTCACACTTACTCTCGTTGGGCACAGGAACAGGTACAGTAATAAGGGGTAGCTTCAGGTGTATACTGTGCAGAAGGCACATAACTCCCACTGGAACAGTGCTAGGTTCCCAAGCAAAAAGGCACTGCTCTGCCTATCCTGCTCTTTCCCTGCACGCCAACACACTACACAAGACCGCCGCGCTGGCGGCCTTATATAGTGTGGGGCGTGTACTAAATCCCCCTGAGCTATAATTGCCCACAGGCATGCTGCCTTTGGCCAATTATGGCTCTCTTTGCTGCCGATGCTGTGATTGGCAAAGCATGTGGGGTCACAGTGCATGCTTGGCCAATCATGAGCCTGCAATGCACTGCGATAGCGTAGTGCATTGCGGGCCATGCGCGCCACGCGAATATGGTGCAAACGGCCCACAAAGTTCTGAATTCACCGAACAGGCGAATGGCACGTGTTTGAGTCGAACACCGAGCTCATCCCTAATTAGCAGTAATCAGCATGGATTCATGAAGAATCGTTTTAGCCAAACCAATCTATTAACTTTCTATGAGGAGGTGAATTGCCATCTAGATAAAGGAAGGCCCGTAGATGTGGTGTATCTGGATTTCAATCTATGTATTTGTGGACGATACTAAGCTAAGCAGGACAATAATTTCTCTGCAGGATGTGGAAACCTTGCAAAAAGATCTGAACAAATTAATGGGGTGGGCAACTACATGGCAAATGAGGTTCAATGTAGAAAAATGTAAAATAATAAATTTTGGGTGGCAAAAATATGATTGCAATCTATACACTGGGGGAAGAATCTCTGGGGGAATCTAGGATGGAAAAGGACCTAGGTGTCCTAGTAGATGATAGGCTCAGCAATAGCATGCAATGCCAAGCTGCTGCTAACAAAGAAAACAGAATATTGACATGCATTAAAAAGTTTATCAACTCCAGAGATAAAACGATAATTCTCCCGCTCTACAAGACTCTCATCTGGCCACACCTAGCTTATGCTGTCCAGTTCTGGGCACCAGTCCCCTGGACGAATGTACTGGAAATGGAGTGAAGTACAAAGAAGGGCATCAAAGCTAATAAAGGGTCTGGAGGATATTAGTTATAAGGAAAGGTTGCGAGCACTAAACTTATTCTCTCTGGAGAAGAGAAGCTTAAGAGGGGATATGATTTAAATTTATAAATACCAAACTGGTGACCCCACAATAGGGATAAAAAAAATTCACAGAAGGGAGTTTAACAAGACTAATGGCCACTCATTAAAATTAGAAGAAAAGAGGTTTAACTTTAAACTACATAGAGAGTTCTCTGCTGTAAGAGCGGCAAGGATGTGGAATTCCATTCCACAAGCAGTGGTCCCAGCAGGGAGCATCGATAGTTTAAAAAAACGATTAGATAAGCACCTGAACGACCACAATATACAGGGATATACAATGTAATACTGACATATAATCACACACATAGGTTGGACTTGATGGACTTGTATCTTTTTTTCGACCTCACTTACTCTGTAACTATGTAACTATGAACGATATGCCAGTGAACTACCGCAAGTACTGTACAACTCAAAACATTTTTTAGAAGCATTAGGACTTATGACACGTTTTCATTGTCATCTAAAGCTGGCCAAAGATGCATTTAAAAATTGGTTTGTTTAGCAGGGACCAGACAAATTTTGTTCCATCTACAGCCATTCTAATTGAAGTCAATCTAATGATCTTCTAATGATCTATTCAATCTTTGAACATAACTGTTGGAAAACCTTCATTTAAACAGTGGCTGCAACATTGATTGGTGTATTCTGACAGTTGAGAAGTCCCTGCTATCAGAATAGAGTAGCACAACAGGGAGGATTCCTCCATCTGCATGGGGGATTTTCTTTTTTTTAACCACTTGCCGAACTTGCTATAGTCGAATGACGGCTCTAGCATGGCCGGCTAGTTCTGGGAGGGCATACAGTGATGTCCTCCCATGAACGAGCTTCTCGCATCTGGCAGTATCCATGACTGCCGGGTCCTCGGGACCCAGCGTGTCATGGATTGGGGAAAAGAAGGGACAATCCCAGTGGCCTTTTACCACTTGATTGCTCTGTTCAATGACAGAGATATCACTGTCAACAAACCAGAGTCATGTCCGGTTCTCTCCTCTCCTCACTCCGATCATGCTGCAGCTTGAGGATGCTTTTTTTCTTTTCAAGTGCCACGCTAGTGCCCAGCAATGCTCTACGGGGCCCCTTGAGTGCCACATCTGTGCCCAGCAGTGCTCTACAGTGCCCCATCAGTGCCACATCTGTCCCCAGCAGTGCTCTACAGTGCCCCATTTGTGCCAAATCAGTGCCCAGCAGTGCTCTACAGTACCCCAAGAGGGTGTAAGTGCCCAGTGGGTAAGTGGTTAATCAGCCATGTGGCTGATTTAAAAAGAAAAATCATCTATGAACAGCCTATGTTTTTATTGAAGAGTTTTGCTGCTATGCCCTGTTGTGTTATTGGAACAGGAAGGAAGGACATATCCAATAGGCACAAAGCATTATACTGCTGTATGTTAAAGGGATTAACAAGATGTAATGAGGCCTTTCCCCATTATACTGTATAAAAATAATTTGAATCTGGCCTGAGTATCACTTTAGCTACCATACAGCTACAAAGGATGTGCCCCATCAGTGCCCAGCAGTGCTTTACAGTGCCACATCTATGCCACATCAGTGCTCTACAGCACCTCATCAGTGTCCCATCAGTACCACATGTGTGCCAGTGCCCCATCAGTGGCACATCTGTGCCACATCAGTGCCCAGCAGTGCTCTACAGTGCCCAATCAGTGCCACATTTGTGCCCAGTAGTGCTCTACAGTGCCCCATCAGTACCAAATCTGTGCTCTACAGTGCCACGTCAGTGCCCAGCAGTGCTCTACAGTGCCACATCTGTGCTGCACCAGGGCTCTACAGTACCTTATCAGTGTACATCTTTTCCACATCAGTGCCCAGCAGGGCTCTACGGGACCACATCAGCACCCAGCTGTGCTCTACAGTGCCACATCCCTCCTCTGCACTTAAAAGCATTCAAAACTCCAAGATCTGTGTTGCTTTTGATTTTTCAAAACTGGCACCGATGGTTACAGAGTTAACCTGGAAGTGATGTTGTGCCATCGCTTCTGGTTTACTGTTAAGATTAGCCGAGCAAAGCTGATCCTGACTTTGCTTAGATGTTCAGCTAGTTGACGGACATGCTGGCTGGTCGCTCGGGTCTCTGGGACGGGAGAGCCCGGGGAAGTCCAAGAAGGAGGCCGAAGGAGAACGTCCTCTCCCGCTGCTTGTACTAATCAAGTGGCTAGTTAGCTGCTCCAATTGCTATTACAAGAGAGCCGACCGCCGATTCTAATAAACAATACCAGGGTGATGCCGGTATCCCGGTACAGACACCGCCCCCCTAAAAAATGCTGCCCCAGGCAAGCGCTTTGTCTGCCTCATGGTAAATATGCCCCTGTGTGTATGGCTATTGTAAAGTAACACAAATTGTACTGTCTTTGTACTGCTCATACAGTAAGTTGCTCCTTTTTCCTCATCAATGAATTCATGGGAAATAAAAGTTAAAGCAGTCTTAATGGCGATTTTTTTCGTTTTATTAAAATAATAAACATGGTATACTTACCTATAACACAGACAAATCTCTATAAGTACAGATTTAGCAGCGCTGATCAATTATTCGTGCATCTGATTCCTTTGTGCAATAAAAGAAGATGTTAAATCCATATAGTCCATATATCCTATAAAAAGGTATATTGTCAAAAAACTATATATATATAAAACAAGTCTGCATATATCTGACTCTTAATAGTGAACCAATGCTATGTGAATTTTATCCTTTTGTGAGTACATAATTTGATGGTTTTAAGAATATTATTAAAAATCATTTTTAAATGGGATTACACTATGTCCGCTCTCTTTGTATATTTTCACTGAGATATTGAGGTGATATAAGTACTGTGGTGGATGAAGCATTGAGGACTTACACCATAGCCGAAGTATTGATATGCCTGATTGACTTAGTGGTCCCGTTAAGAGCAATACCAAAGGGGGATGTCTTCCACACACCCCCGTTTTACTTCTGCACGCGTGGAGGTGATATCTACTGGTGTCAGCGTCTCACTACAGCTTTCCCTATAAGAGACTTGTTTTTCATTTATATTGTTTTTTGACAATAATCCTTTTTATAGAATGTATGGACTATATGGATTGAACATTTTCTTTTATTGCACAAAGGAATCAGATGCACGAATAAATGATCAGCGCTGCTAAATCTGTACTTATAGAGACTTATAGAGATTTGTCTGTGTTATATGTTTAGCATTATTCTTGTTTGAATGTGGCCAATGATACTGTGTTATACACTCTGCAGGGTATAAGCTTGTATGTGAAATAAGCCCCGAGGTTGATTAAACAAATTACATAAACAACCCTAATGGGGCTCGGGATATATATCCCTACTCCCTGCCCCACCCTGTGGTGAGATATGACCTAGATACTTTTATGTGTTTGAGACTCAGCCTGTGCTTAACTACTATCTATGAAATTTTTATACCCTCTGAAGTATTTTCCTTAGTTAATTGGGCCTTGTGCTGACTGGATTTACACTCTGGTATAATAAAATAATTTAAGAAGTTATTCATAAAATTAACTTGTGTTAGACCCTCTGGGGTTTTTTTCTGAGGCAAATTAGCGAAAGAAATAAAATATAAAAATAATACAAAAATATAAAGCAAAATTAAAAATGATTTCACGTGTTCTAGTGAGGGTGAAACACTGTGCCAATAGAGTGATTTGTGCTCCTGAAATTTTAAATACCTCCAGGAAAAAACACATAAACCAGAATTACTGAAACAAAATGAATAAAAATAAAAAATAAATGTAACAACAATTAATTAATCAAAATACTTGTAGCAATGCTATATAAGCATGTATGTACAAGAGATAGACAGGTACATGCACCTATATATATCTCCCACACAATGCTTTCTCTGTATACATAAAATGAATGGTGCTTAATATAGGGAACAAAGTGGCTCTGTGCATTCCATGGAAATAAAGTAACTGATGCTTAATATGATATACTCCGTACACATATACCATAAACAAAGGTGACTAGTGCTCAATATAATAAACAAACAAAGTGACTTTGTGCTCTAAAGTTGTCCCGTGATCAGACAGCCTTTTCGGGAAAAATTTCTTCTCATATGGATGGTGTGTGGTGCTGTGATTGTTATCCATGCTCCTATTGCCAATACACTCACCAGAGCGCCTTACCCCTCCAGGGGTACTTCGCGTTCACTGTATGTACCATTGTGTAGCAATCGGTGGCTCCTGGGCTTCAGTATAAATGGTGCTAGTTTTAGTGATGTTTTGTTTGGTCACCACATAAAAAAGAAGGGAATGCCCATAGTATAGTTCAGTTTTAAACTGAAGATTTATTATGATAAATAATCTACTTACATTTCAGTGAACATAAACTAGAGAAATTAAGCATAGACGCTATATCATCAGACTGGAAGTGACGCAATGCCGTTCTACGCGTTTCGTCATCAGACTTGTTTGAATGTGCCTGCAAGCAGCAGCTGAGATTGTTTCATGTGGTAGGAAAGTCTATTTGTACATTTAAGTTTTACCTCTTTCCATTTCACTTTTTTAGTGCTTGTATCTATAAGGAATAGGGCGGTTGTTGTCTTATAAATGTTTGAGTGGTATACTTACCTGCTCTGTGAACTGGTATTGCACAGAGCAGCCCTGAACCTCCTTTTCTGGGGCCCCCACCGCCAACAATCTTGGCTCCTCTTCTTTTATGTCTGCCCCCATAGTATGTGCTTGCTATGGGGGCATGTGTGTGGGCTAGATCCTGAGCTGGCCTGCATGCATTCATTGACACACACAGTGCAGCTTGGCCCTAAACCTGCTTTCTGCTCTCAGAATTTGGCCGACAGCAGCAGGAGCCAATGGCTCTCAGGCAAGATTGCGGTAGCACGAAGAGAGGCGAAAAGACTGGCAGATGAGTACAGTGTTAGAGTAATGTAGGACTCAAGTAAATATTTGGGGAGGGGAAGGGCACAGCACATGGGAAAATATTTTTTACCTTAATACACAGAACCACTTTAAGCGTGTTTAACTCCTGAATTTAATGGTATTATGACCCATTAATAAACGTTACCTTTGAATGAGTTGCCTCTTTATAAAATACTTTCAATGACTTTCAGAGTCCCATCATTACAGCCGTTCAGTATGCAAATCTTCTTGACCAGCAAAAGAAGCAACTGTCTTGACTAATTAAGATCTGGGCAATATAGGTTAGTAGCATAATATATGCAATTAATTATTGACAAGAGAAGCAAAAAAGATAGAAGAACATGTTTTCAAATTCCTCATTTAATGACTATGCCTTTCTGGAGTGGAAAGATAGAGGGAATTTGAACTGATTGTACTAACAGAGCAGTGCACTTTTCTTCTGTACTCTGACATTTGTCTCAGTGGTCACATAACAGCTGTGTCTTGTGGGACATTACTTACTCTTCGTGTTGTTCTTGACTGCTACTCCTAAAACTTGAAAAGCAGTCTTAACAATTCCCTTTTTAGTCAGGCTTGGAGACATTAAAATCTATGCATGATATCTATTGCACCTAAGTTTTTAGGCATTCATCCTTTTAAAATGCCTAAAGGATAGCCTTCAGGATGTACAGTATGTGTGACAGCTAACTACATGCATGAGTGTGTATGTGCTCATACATAACAATATAGAAATATATACTGTAAATAGATAGCAATTACTGTATATTCACTGTATTATTTGCATACATGTTTGCAGTTTGTTTGTTCACATCAGTTGAAAGCATTTGTAGCACCCTCTAAGATAGGTGGTAGGTTTAGATCAGCCTTTTTTTTTTTTTTTTTTTAGATTTAATTTTTTATTTGGTTAAAAGAAGATAGGTTTTCACAAAACAGCGCCAATTGGCCATACCCGGGCAAAGTACATAAAGTAATTCGTAGTAAAAATAAACAAGCAAATAAACAATGTCAATTAAAGATGTACATCATTCTAGGTCGATTACTACTAAGAAAAAAAAAAAGAAAAGGTGGCAGGGAGCAGACAACAAATGTCCAGGTCTGGGGGATGAGCGAGTGAGAGACGTGTCTACCCCACAGGCGAGCTTCTAGGGTCAGCCAGCCATTGTTGCCAAAGGTGGTAAAACAGGTTTGTAGATTGGGTGGCTTTTGCAAATGCATATTCCATTTGGAATTGGTGGTTGAGTATCTGAATTACATCCTTCAAAAGAGGGGCCTGGGTTGACTTCCATTTTCTTGCGATTGCCAGGTGGGCAGCAATCAATATATGTGTTACCAAAGTTTGTTCTTGCTTGGGCCAGGAGGGGATGGACATGCCTAGGAGTAGGTCCAGAGGAGATAATGAAAAAGACACAATAGATAGTGAATGAATTAAGCGTTCTACTTTCCCCCAGAACTTCCTGATGGTAGGACAGTCCCACCGGATATGGATCAATGATCCTACATCGTCACAGCCCCTCCAACACTTGGGGGAAGAGATCAGGTAGATTCTTGCCAGTTTTTTTGGGGTGAGATACCACCTGTGAAAAAGCTTCTGAAGCGATTCCCAGTGTGTTAAGCAGTGAGAGTGTCGCAGGGGAAGTGAGATGGCCTTCAGGCATAGAGATTCTGGAAGTGCTCGGTTTTCATGCGATGACCAGTATTGGATAGTTGACTTTAGAAGATCTGGAGGTGGTACACTGAGCAGTTTGTAGACGAGGGAAATGCCTTTTACTTTAGGGCTTTTGTTTCCGTAGAATTGCAGAAGGGGAGTAGCTAGGGAGTTTGTGGTCGACCATTTTGATTTAGAGAGAAGGGATTTTATCCGAAGATAAAGGAAAAAGGTCTTAGGGGATATTCCATATAGTTGCTGGAGGTAGGAAAAGGGGTGGAGGCCAGATGGAGAGATGAGCATTGCAAGGTTTGAGATCCCGGCCTCTATCCACTGTTGTACTGGTAGGTCAGGAGCTAAAAGAGCTAGGGATGCAACGGGGAATGCTGATAAGCTGTCGGTTGATAGGGAAGATTCTCTTTGTGATAGAGCAGACCATATTTTTATTGAGGAGTTAATAGTGTCCAGAAAGTGGTGTTTAGGCTTTGGACTAAGCCAAGTTGCTGCAAGGGCCAGTTTTAGATTTGCTTGAAATGCTTCTGTTTCGATTTGTTTCCAAGTGGGCTGTGATTGGTCAGACCACCATGTTTTCAACTGGTCCAGGATTGTTGCTTGGTAGTATGCGTGAATGTTTGGGGCGCCTAGTCCCCCCTGTGGAACTGGGGCGAGGAGTGAGGCTTTTTTAATCCTTGGGCGCTGTTGTTGCCAGATAAAGTTGTTGATGATCCCTTGGAGTGTTTTTATTTGACTTTGTAGCAGAGGTAAAGGAATAGTATGAAACAGATATAATATGTGAGGCAATAGATACATTTTATATTGGGCGATCCTCTCAGCCCATGAGGCAGGAACATGACCCAATTCTTTCGATAATCGTATGAGCCTGCTCGCAAGGTCTGTTAGATTAGCTCTGAGTAATATTTTGCTGGGGAACGTCAATTGAATTCCTAGATAGGGTAGAAAGGCATTTGGTGTCCAAGCAAAGGGGAAATTGGCAGAGATTAATTGTTTTGTGGGGTGGTCTAGACTGAGCATAAGCGATTTACTGTGATTTATTTTGTATAGGGATATTTTGCTAAATGAATCTAAGATTACTTGGACTGCAGGGAGGGAAATCGTTGGGGTTTGTTAGTGCGACAATAACGTCGTCGGCATAAAGGCCGGTTTTATGCTCGGTTTTTCGGACTGCAATGCCTGAGATTGAGGGTTCAGCTCTGATAGCTTGGGCTAGTGGTTCCATAACCATGGCAAATATAAGGGGCGAGAGGAGGCAGCCTTGTCTAGTGCCATTGGTGATATTAAATGACGCAGAAACTACCCCGGAGATCCACACCCACGCGGTTGGCTGAGCGTATAGGCCCAGTATAGCCGAGAGAAAGGTGCCCGAGATTCCGAACTTTCTGAGAACTGCCTCCATATAGGGCCAGTAGACCCTGTCGAACGCCTTCTCTGCATCCAAAGAGAGGAAGAGAGAAGGCGTTCAACAGTGCTCCACCCATTGTATTAGATCAATAAATCGCCGTGTGCCATCGGCGGCTTGTCTGCCCGGCACAAAGCCGACTTGATCGTGGTGTATAATTGAGGGCAGAATTGTGGCGAGGCGTTGCGCCAGCAGTTTGGCATACATTTTAGTGTCGGTATTGAGGAGGGAGATTGGTCTATAGTTGGCGGGGGGATCTGTGGGCTTTCCAGGTTTAGAAATAGTGACCACTAGGGCTTCGAGGGATTCCTTAGGAATATTGCCGGTGCACGCGAATTGGTTGTAAACATTGCAAAGAAGAGGCCCTAGAAGGTCGGGAAATCACTTATAATATTCATTGGGAAGTCCATCGGGGCCAGGCGCCTTATGGAGGGGGAGCTGTTTAATGAGCGTCTGGACTTCCAAGGGCGAGAAGGGGTCCGCAAGCTCAGCGAGTTGAGCTGGAAATACGGATGGTAGGGAAAGAGAAGAAAGAAATTGTTCGATGTGCACTTGGGTGGGGGGTGGAGCAGGACCTGCTTCGGTAAGATTATACAGCTTGGCATAAAATTTGCTAAATTCATTGGCGATGTCTAATGGGTTGGTTATGCGTTTGCCCTGGGTATCAGTGAGGAAGGATATTTTCTTGTTGGAGAGCTGTCGTCTGAATTGTTTTGCCATATAGGCGCCAGGTTTGTTGGCAGAGGTATAGGTGCGGAGCTTAAGTCTGCTGATATAATATTCAAAATTCTTCCTGAGATGATCGCTAAGTTGGAGTCTAAGTGTCTTCAATTTAGAGTATAGAGTTTTAGAAGGGAATGTTTTGTTTAGTGCTTCTAGATTCCTAATTTGAGTCAAGAGGGTCTGCGTGATAAGGGAATGAGCCTTTTTGGCTTGGGCACCCAATTTAATAAAGAGACCTCGCAGGCAGGCTTTGTGGGCGTTCCAGACAGTGGCATAGTCAGGTACAGATCCCACATTGTATTGAAAGTAGTTCTCAATCTCGGATTTAATTTGGGACTCTGATCTAGGATTGTTGAGAAGGGAGGAATTCAGTCTCCAGATCGTATGTCTGGGTGATTGCAATAGGGGGGCCAGTTTGACCGTAATCGGTGCATGGTCCGACCATGAAATTGTTCCAATCGTGGCAGCAGTAATAGATTGTAAAAGGTATTTATCTGTCACAAAGAGATCTATCCGAGAATAAGAAAGGTGGGGGTGGGGGTGAGAAAAAGGTGTAGTCTCTTTCCACATTGTGAAGGCACCTCCACGCGTCATATAGGTCTTCCCGTTTGAGCATGGCAGATAATGTAGAGGTTCTATGGGATGTAGTGCTTGAGGTGTCTAGGTCTGGGTTGACAATGTCATTGAAGTCCCCACAGATCATCACAGGGGAGGATCGATAGGGTTCCAATTTGGCCAGGAGGGCTGTTTAGAACTGCTTACGAGTGGTGTTGGGGGCATAGAGGTTGACTATGGTAAGACGGCGGTTGTCAATTGTAGTGGAAAGAATTAAGTATCTACCGTCTGGGTCAATTTCGGAATGATATAGTGCAAAATCAACTCTGTGGCTTATAGCAATCATAACTCCCCTCTTTTTGAGGGGGGCGCTGGCAAAAAAATATGAGGGTATTGTTTATGACTGCATAGGGGTTGTTTAAGACTTGAGAAGTGGGTCTCTTGTATACAGAGAACATCCACTCGTTGGGTTAGGGCCTCCTTCCAGAGTAAGTTGCACTTAAAGGGCGAATTAAGCCCTTTAACGTTCATGGAGGTAAAAGTAAGTGTCATTTTGTAGATAAAAAAGGCCGGGTAGTGTATAGAGATGGAAAGAGACTACTACCTAGGTATAGAAGCAAAGGTCGTCAAAAACAGATAATTGTAACAGTTGTCCCAGGTAAGAGGTAACAGATATTAGTACAATGCGTATTATGCAGTATAATCAGGTATGACAAAAAATGAAAAAAGAGTTTTACACAACTTTGCAATAATATCAAACGTTAAGTAGAGATCAAACAGAGTAACGGAGGAGCTGCAATAGCAGCACTAGAGATACAAACACTAAACCAGTATGCTTAGCACACTTTAACTTGGGGGGTAGAGAGAGAAAAGGGTGGTAGATATAGGCCTTATCCAGACCAGATTCAGGTAGCTGAGGGGACTTGAGGGAGCCGCGGTCAGCATCTTCCATGATTGTTGGAAGACGGGTGTGCTGAACTAGGAGGAGCACGGGGGGAGTTGTGATGTCCCGGATCTCCCGGCGGAATGGGGAGAAAGCCCCAGTTGGTCAATTTTATGTAGCCATCTTTTGGAGTAAGAATTGGCACCAATTGTTGCTGATGTGAAACCAGTAGTTTGGTAGGGAAGCCCCATCTATAGGGAATTTTCTTTTGCTGGAGGATAGAGGTGATAGGACCAAAAGCTCTGCGCATTTCCATCGTAGCTGGAGATAAATCAGTAAAGAGCTTCAAATTGGCGTAAGGTGCTGGAAGAGATTTGAATGTCCTGGCGGCAGTCAGAACTTGCTCTTTAACATTGAAAAAATGAATCCGGGCCAGGACGTCTCTAGGGACATCATCCGGAAGGTGTGAAGGTTTGGCGATTCTGTGAGCTCTGTCTATGAGTGTTTCTCGTATTTCAAAGCGGGGGAGCAGAAAGGTAATACGTTTCTGCAAGTAAGGGGTCAATTCGTTGGGTTTGATCGATTCCGGGATACCCCTGAATTTTATGTTGTTTCGCCTAGAGCGGTCTTCTAAATCCGCGAGCTTCAGCTTAATGTTGTGGATGTCTGCAGAATGGCGATCATGTGCGTCAAGGAGCTCATTATTTGCCTTACAGTAGTCTTGTAAGTTTTCCTCTAATACATCTGTTCTTTCCTCCAGACAGTCAATTCTATCATGTATATGGGACATGGAGTGCTGGTGTTCCCTGTGTAAATCTTGCTGGAGTGTCAGCAGCATTGATTTCAGCATTGCTTCAGTGACAGTATTGTCAGAGGCAGAGACAGTTGCCAGAGAAGGGCCTTGCTGTGTACTGTGTGTGCCTGCCACTACCGCTGACCAGAGCTGCTTTTTGGCTTGGGGCTGTTTTTCAGGGGAGTTAACAGGGGAGGTAGCCAGCCTCTTACCTCTGTCTGTATGTGGTCCCGTGTCTGCATCCTCTGGGGGAGGGATGGTGTCCATGCTGAGCCTTTCCGTGGATTCTGGCTTATCAGCGGTGCAGTGTGGCGGCGGAGAGGAGGCTTCCGATGCATACGCTGAGCCAGGGAGCCTCATGCTATGAGGAGTGGCGCCATCTTGAGGGGCCTGCATGGCTGCGGCCGGGGTATAGAAGTTGGTGAGACGACATGGGACTAGCGGGTTAGTTCGCCGCCTCGTCATGCCCTGTAGTGTCCCCGAGCCTTCCCCGCTCCGTAGGTGGTGAGAGCAGGGCGGGAAGTCACGGTGGGTTGTGGGAATCTGGCCGTGGATGCGGAGCTCAGGCTTCAGGCATCCATTCCGTTCCGCTGCAGGCCACGCCCCTAGATCAGCCTTTTTTAACCGGGGTGCCTTGAGGTTTCTCCAGGGATGCCTTGGCAAAATGTCTAAAAAGTGATCAAAAATTGTATACAAGCCAGCAGGTGGATCAAACCTGCCCTTTAGTTACACAAAGCCACTGATTTTCATTATGCACCATTACAACTATACACTGGTATCCTAACAACCAATTATGTTATCAGTTGATAAGGAAGATGTCTGCTGCCTCCACAACATCCTTGTTTGACCCTCTTCTGCTCCTCTCCCTCAGCACTGCAGTCACATTAGCTGACTAATGGAGAGAAATTGAGGGAGAAGAGAAACATTGGAATACTAGTCAGTACCAGTATGCAAAGGTGTATTTGCTTTGAAAGATTAAATCCCCTCAAACTTTGGGTGCTCTACGTGTGGATGTTGCTGCATGTAAAACTATTAGAATCGTTTTTTACATTTTAGAATGGGGTGCGTTGAGACTGTCCATAATTTTAAAGGGTGCCTTGAGAGTGTCTACAACTTAAAATGGTGCCCTGACTGAAAAAAGGGTAGAAAAACACTGGTTTAGATAGATAGAATTAGTATGTGTTATGATAGGTAAATTTAGTTGCCACCCTGCAGCCAGTGTGGTTGTGATTGTTAGGTAAAAGCGTAGTTTTATAACTGTACTCAGTGTAGCTGTGTTCTGCTAGTCAGGTCTGCCCAGAGTGCTCAGCTTCTACCAGTCTGATAGCTCCCTCTGCATCCAGAGAGCTTGAGAAGTTTCTGGATGATAGATGTGAAGCTATGCAGATGGCAGCATGAATATTGACACAGCCCTGGCCAATCCCAGAGAGACAGCCTCTGATAGCTTACTGAGAGACTGTATATATTCTGCAAGCACACTGAGCTCAGGGTCTTTTCCTGGAAAGGATTAGTCCAGCCTGAAGGGCACGCTTCCAGGTAATGCTGCCATGTCTGCTTTCGTGAAGCCTCTGGCAGGTGACCTGAGGGCCTGGGAATGCTGAGACCCTGAAGCTAGAAAGAAAGCTGACTGAGGGGGTCTGACTGAAGATCCAGTCTGATATCACCAAATAAGGTGTCAATTGGAAGTTAGAAGAAGGCAACTAGTTGTCCTTGGGCCTTGTCTGAGTACAGAGGCTTTTAGAGATCTTGGGGACCTTTGTGCTTTCACCACCCCTCTGTTGCTAGAGAGTCATTTGTGAGTCTAGTTAAAAGGGGCACCGGCTGGTGTCTTGCAGAGCTTTGTCCATATAATCTTCTACTTAAAGGAATCTGCTCTTGTGGCTCTAAGAAAGGAATGTCTGATAACTATTGCTGCTACTACTCCCTTAAAGCTCAAGTCTACTGTTGGCTACGAGCACAGACTGCTTTCGCTGAAAGTTCTCAAGTTGTACATAGTTTTTGTGTTTGGAGTATCCCACCTAACTCCCTCTACCCCATCCAAGTTCTCCAAAAATAAAATGAAGAAACAACAAAAACAACACCCCTAGACTGGTCATTGCAAAAATAAGTGACAGAGAAAATTGAGTACTGTCCGTGATACTTTTTTTATTTGCACTAACATACAATTTTTCAGAACAAGCTTTCAGGGTATGTCCCCTTCTTCAAGGTCCAAGCAGTACTGATTTACAAATTTTTAAGCAGAATGTAAAAGCAAAACAAAAAAAAAAACACCTCTAAGGGAAAGGAGAGAAAAAAATCACATACAAATCAATGGCAATTTTCTCTGTCACAATTGCACTAATACAGCTACAATCACATTAAGTACAAAAATAAGTGAATTAGCCCGTGTGCCCGGCTGCGAGGCGAAGCTTGTGGGAAAGACCTGCAGCTCCTACGGGGTAGCGCCAGGGCAGCCATCATAAATTTTTGGGCCCCTTACACAGTTTTGGCCTGCCCCCCCCCCCTCCTCCCCGAGCCTGACCACCAACATTTCCCGGGGCTTGTCCAGTGGGCCATCCTACCAAATCCGCTCACTGGCCACCTCACTTGTATGCACTCAGCCCCCCTCAATCCTGTATATATGTCAGCCCCCCCACACACACACACCTGTATGTATGTCAGCCCCCCACACGCCCCTGTATATACAGCCAACATGGACCCCACACAGGGACCAGGGACCCAGGACCCTGCACAGCCACCAGAGACCCCACACAGGGACCCCCCACAGCCACCAGGGACCCCATACACCACCAGGGACCCTGCGCAGACACCAAGAACCCCGCACAACCACCAGGGACCCCGTACAACCACCAGGGACCCAGCACAAGGACCAGGGACCCCGCACAGCCACCAAGGATCCAGGGCCTCCGCACAGGAACCCACACAGCCATCAGATACTCTGCACAGAGACCAGGGAACCCGCACAGCCACCAGGGGCCCAGAACAGCTACTTGGGAGGAAAGGGTGGGACAATTTTGGGGGCGGCGATTTTATTCTTGCCTAGGGCAAGACAAAACCAAAATACACCACTGCATACACAAACCTATAAACACACAGGGCTCTGCCCCCTCCCTGTACACAAACAGCCCCCCTCCCTTTCCCTCGCAGCCCCTACCTGTAAAGAATTTCTTCCTACCTGGTCCCAGGTCGTTTTCATGAAAGTGACATGTTGCTGTTGCCTCTTTTCTTCTAATTTTAATGAGTCTCCATAAGTCTTGTTAAACTCCCTTCTGTGAAAAAGTGTTATCCCTATTGTGGGGTCACCACTATTGTATTTATAAATTTAAATCATATCCCCTCTCAAGCGTCTCTTCTCCAGAGAGAATAAGTTCAGTGCTCACAACCTTTCTTCATAACTAATATCCTCTAGACCCTGTATTAGCTTTGTTGCCCTTCTTTGTACTTTGCTCCATTTCCAGTACATCCTTCCTGAGGACTGGTGCCCAGAACTGGACAGCATACTCTAGGTGCGGCCGGACCAGAGTCTTGTAGAGCGGAAGAATTGTCGTTTTATCTCTGGAGATGATCCCCCTTTTAATGCATGCCAATATTCTGTTTGCTTTGTTAGCAGCAGCTTGGCATTGCATGCCATTGCTGAGCCTATCATCTACTAGGACCCCCAGGTCCTTTTCCATCCTAGATGCCCCCAGAGGTTCTCCCCCCAGTGTATTGATTGCATTCATATTTTTGCCACCCAAATGCATTATTTTACATTTTTCTGCATTAAACCTCACTTGCCATGTAGTTGCCCACCCCAGTGCTTTGTTCAGATCTTTTTGAAAGATTTCCACATCCTGCAGAAAAGTTATTGCCCTGCTTAGCTTATTATCATCCACAAATACAGAGATTGAATTGTTCAGGTGGTTTAGGAACAAAATAAATAGGATTGGTCCAAGCACAGAACCCTGGGGGACCCCACTATCCACCCATGACCATTTTGAGTACTCCCCATTTATCACCACCCTCTGAACCCGCCCTTGTAGCCAGTTATCAATCCATATACTCACCCTATGGTCCATGCCAACAGACCTTATTTTGTACAGTAAACGTTATGGGAAACTGTGTCAAATGCTTTTGCAAAATCCAGATACACCACATCTACGGGCCTTCCTTTATCTAGATGGCAATCAACCTCCTCATAGAAGGTTAATAGATTGGTTTGGCAAGAATGATTCTTCGATGCTGATTACTGCTGATGATGATACTGTTCTCATTACTAAAATCTTGTATATAGTCCCTTATCATCCCCTCCAAGAGCTTGCATACTATTGTTGTTAGGCTAACTGGTCTGTAATTCCTAGGGATGTATTTGGGGTCCTTTTTAAATATTGGTGCTACATTGGTTTTTCTCCAATCAGCTGGTACCATTCCAGTCAGTAGACTGACAGTAAAAATTAGGAAAAATAGTCTGACAATTACTTGACTGAGTTCCATAAGTACCCTCGGATGCAAGGCTTTTTATTAATGTTACATTTCCCAAATCTAATTTTAATTCTGTCCCCTGTTAACCACGGAGGTGCTTCCTGTGATGTGTCATAAGGATAACACTGCAGTTTTGGTTACTAAAGCCCCCCCCACCCCCGATTCTCTTGTGAAGACTGAGGAGAAGAATAAATTCAATACCTTCGCCATCTCCCCATCCTTTGTAATCAGATGTTCTTTATGGGGCCAATATGGTCTGTCCTCCCTTTTTTTACCGCTTACAAAAGAATTTTTGGGGATTTTTTTTGCTCTCCTCCGCTATGTGTCTTTCGTGTTCTATCTTAGCCACCCTAATTGCACCCTTACATTTCTTGTTGCATTCTTTATAAAGTCTGAATGTTGATGATGATCCCTTAACCTTGAATTTTTTGAAGGCCTTCTCCTTTGCTTTTATATGCATTTTTACATTGGAGTTAGGCCATCCAGGACTTTTGTTCAGTCTTTTAAATTTATTAGCCAATGGGATGCATTGGCTAATGCCCTTATTTAATATGTTCTTAAAGCAAACCCATCTCTCCTCTGTGTTCTTTGTTCCTAAGATTTTATCCCAATTCATGCCATCTAGCAAGGTTCATAGTTTAGGGAAGTTGGCTCTTTTTTGAAATTTAGTGTCTTTGTATTCCCCTTATGTTTCCTATTTGTGTGATTTATACTGAAGCCAATTGACCTGTGATTGCTGTTTGCTAAATTTCCCCGTATTTCCACATCCATCATCATGTCTTTATTGTTGGTAATCAGTAGATCCAGTAACAGGTGAAACAATGCAAATGAAAAATGCCTTTAAATATAGTGCCTGGGGGATCCCCTTAGTCTGCCTGTAAAGCAGCACATCTGTATAAATAAAACTGACATTTATAAAGAAAAAAATATATAATTAAAATTTCTGGCAATACAAAAATGTTTTAAGGGGAACTCCACGCCATAATTTAAAAAAAAAACGGCATGGGGTACCGTTCCATACCAGACCCTTTTCCGAGCATGCAGCCCAGCAGGTCAGGAATCGGTGTTCGCCGAATGAATGAACAGGTGATGTTCGGACCGAACTTTTGTTCGGCTCAAACTGTTCACGCAACTCTAAATATTACTACAAAGAGAGACTCATTGGATTAACATGTTGAAAGCCACTGAAGCCCCATGCCTCAATGAGATGATTAGTTACAAACCCTTCTTGGAAAGTTTTTTGTCTTCCAGGTGGTCAGAACATTTTGTCTGCGTTCTTTCCTTTACTTTCTTCAACCCCTTTTTTATTGGTCTTGCTGTTGTGTTTTTCTCTTATTTTATTATTTTTTTACATTATTTTCTTTGTAATAATTATTTTGTACAAAGTGTCCCTTTGAAGTTTTTCCAGTTTATTTATTCCTGTTATCTAGGGGGGAACTTTGCCAACATATACCCGATACGTGTGGCCCCTTCACCTTTTTATTGGCTTTAGGGTTTTCCCCTTTGATCTGGGGGGTGCTTTGTTCCTGTCTGCTCTTTGGGCCTTTCAGGATGCACTCCCTGGATACATCATCATGGCAACCTCCTCCACACAGATCCGGAAGTGATGTTCCATCACTCTGGATGTGACATCATATGCAGAAGCGCCAAGGGAGGATTCGGCGGAGGATACATAGGAGACATTAATCTCTTGGGGCTGTTGGTTAATTACACTCGCAGATGACCTTTCATGGGCATAATTTTTGGTGTCTTAAGCACTGTGGGGATTGGCCACCCCACACCATGTGACTGGAGTGGGATGTACTTGTATGGATTCTGCACCAGCCTTTATTTTCAGTGGGCTGTGAAACTAACATCATCAGTTAACCTAGGTGTGAATTTTGGTGGCTTTTTTTGATGGCTTGAGCTCCATACTTAGGGTAAGATTCTGTCTGGGTATGCTGTATAATCCTTTTTATAGACAGCAGCTAAGTAAATGAGGGACAGTGCAACCTGGTGACATCACCAGGCATCCCAGCCCCATGTGACATCACTGACACAGAATGCCCGGGTCACTGATGTAACATGTGGGTGGGGCCGCCTGGTGCCATCACCTTAGTTTATTTTTGTTTTTAATAAAGGACTTAAATTTTGGTGTGGGGGATCCCCTCAAAATCCATACCAGACCTGAATGTTGTTAAGGACCTAGGCAGCCAACTGCTCTATAACAACCAGTTATTTACATTCGGTGTTAAAGACGTCGGCTACTGTTGGCGGTAAATTACAGCAGGCTTTCACTACTAAAATACTGCTTGACTTCATACATGTAGCGCTGGCTCCTGAAGAGCACGCGCTATGTTTTTGAAATTTTATGTTACACCTGAACTGCAGTTTGGTTTGGGTATAATTATTCAAAATTTTGACCGCAGCATCAGTCTGGCTGGACTATAGGGTGTTCAGCCTGGCCACCGGGTGCACTGTCTCTTCTGGCAGGCATGAAACCTCAGTCTGCTTGGGTGCTTTAAGGTTACTTTCTCTCAGAGCCCGTCCATTGGGAGAGTCACTCTTGCTGTGCTTCCTGGGAGAGGGTACTTGTCACGTGGTTCAGGGTTCCGGTCCAGAAGTTTGTTCTGACTCCATGGTCCTGGTCCTCCTGACCAGCCCCCAGGAATGCTATGGCCTGGGGTGCGGATCCACCCGACTTTATGTTCTGGGGGCTGGCTAGCCCGAGACAAGGAAACGAAAGAAATGATTCCGAGGTGGTCCGGCGCCATCTCCGGTTGTGGAGAGGCCCAGCAACTTTGTAGCTATCCAGGGGAGGACTCTTCAGAAGAAGGCCACGTACAGGTTGGCTTCTTAGCAAGAGCCTGGTGAGGCTGAGGGACCTAAGTGAATCCAATCTCGTGGGATCGCCAAACCAGCTGAAAGATCCAGGTATCACACGAGTGTTCTACAAGTTCTAGTTTCCTACATGTTCTACAACAACGTCTGTGGCAGAGACTTATTTCTACATGTTCTACAACAAAGTCTGTGGCAGAGACTTCTCCCTGATTTAAGCACCTTGTTGGTTGCTAGGCCTTGTGAGAGAGGGACTATCCAACTTGAGTCAACATCCAGCTGTGAATGGCTATTCTCTGGATTTAGTCAAAGTAAGAGAGTTCTTTATTATTGACTTTGACACTAAAGCCGCGTACACACGGGGCGGACTGTCTGGCCAACTTAGTCCGTCAGACAATCCGACGGACAGTCCGTCATACTTTCGAATGAACGGACTTGCCCACACACGGCACTTTTTGAGCGGACTAATACGGTGTACTAAGTCCGCCATACTATCCGCCCTACTTTTGAAATGAACGGACTCGCCCACACACGCGGAGAAAAGTCCGCTCATTTCGAGCGGGTATCCAGGTAGGCGGGGCCTGCGAAGGAGACGTCGCTGGCCCCGCCGCCTGGTATGGACTTAAAGGGGAACCCCAACGCCGAAAAGTCCCCCCCAAGTCCACAACAGACCCTTGTCCGAGCACGCTACCCGGCCGGCCAGGAAAGGGGGGCGAGCGAGCGCCCCCCCCTCCTGAGCCGTACCAGGCCGCGTGCCCTCAACATGGGGGGGTGCCTTGGGGAAGGGGGGGCCGCGCGGCCCCCCCACCAGAAAAGCACCTTGTCCCCATGTTGATGAGGACAAGGGCCTCTTCCCGACAACCCTGGCCGTTGGTTGTCGGGGTCTGCGGGCGGGGGGCTTATCGGAATCCGGGAGCCCCCTTTAATAAGGGGGCCCCCGGATACCGGCCCCCCACCCTATGTGAATGAGTACGGGGTACAATGTACCCCTGCCCATTCACCTGTAAAATAAAAGTACCAAAAAAACCGCTCGCCCCCCTTTCCTGGCCGGCCGGGTAGCGTGCTCAGACAAGGGTCTGTTGTGGACTTGGGGGGGACCCCCACGCCGATTTTTTTCGGCGTTGGGGTTCCCCTTTAAGTCCATACCAGGCGGCGTGGCCATTGACGTCTCCTTTGCGGGCCCCGCCTACCTGGATACCCGCTCGAAATGAGCGGACTTTTCTCCGGGCGGGAAAAGTCCGCTCATTTCAAAAGTACGGCGGACTGTCTCTTTTATTAGCCTTCCTCACCATGGTTATAGGAGGGTTCTCGCCTCCCTGGGTACCGTTCCCCACCCCTCCTCTCCCCCCCCTTTCCCCTCCTCTCCCCCCCTCCCTTCCTTTTTTCTTTCTTCTTTTTTCCTTTTCTCTCTTTTCTCTCTCTCCTCTCTGTTAACAACTAAACTGCATTATGTCGCGACCTTTCAGGTCATAAGGATGTTATATTCTTTTTCCTTTTTACCATGATACTGGCAAATTGTTAAACTGATATGTATTGTCAACCTTTCAATAAAAATATGTTTAAAAAAAAAAAAAAATGCTGTGAGGTATCTTACCGCATACTTGGGTGCGACAGGATACCGCTTTGTGAATAGAGCCCAATATCGTTGTACTTGTTCACTTTTGTGCTTTTTGTGGGCTCATGCATTGGCCCCCTGGAGATGCTCAGCCTCATAGATGCTGAATCTAATGTACACGTCTTTGATGTGAGTTAATTGTCATATTATTGAACTACCAAATTAGTCCACCGATGGGGGGACATTTTACATCTTACAAGTGACACCACTGAAGCAGCGGCATTTTTACCTCACAAGGATACAGGGGCATTTAGCTTTATAATCTCTGTTGCCCCATTTTTTACTGTGGGGATAGATTGTGTGCCACTATTGAACTCATATGTTTCGGTGAGGATATGGGAAATTATACTGACAAAAACACACGCACACACCCACACATGTTGAATTAGATAGACTGGTGTCTTTATTCAACCTTACAAACTATGTAAAGAATATCAGACATTCACCAAGATCTGCATAGGCACTGGAATTACATATGGTTCTATCATCTCTGACCAAGCATGCCAGTCTTGGCAGATAAAAGCAATATTAGGGTTATCTCTGTGAGAGGTAATAAATACTGTACCTGGAAATATTATACTTGCACACTTCTTAGCAAATGTGCCCTTAGCATGAAATATATGTCTGATGGTCCACACCTTATTTCTCACTTCGGGTATACTTTAACAATATTTTTTTTCAGGGTATACTATATATAAATATAAATGTATACCTGTCTAAAATATCTGGAAAACAAATCAAAAAGTCTTTGTACTTTGTACATGGTAGGTGTGTTATATTGTATATACATGTCAGTGGGCTCAACAAAAAAAAAAACCCATACAGATCCCTCCATTTACAAAAACAATGTGAATGGAGAAATCCCCTTCTATTGGCTGCAGCTGTTGATTGGGAAAAGTTTTCCAGCATGTCCATTCAACAAAAGTTGATTGAACATCCAAATTCTGTCAAACAGGGACAGCCACACACAATTTGGCCCCTTGGGGGTCGTGGCAGCCGCGCTTGTAGATGGCCACTTTTTGCTGAAGCTCCATCAGGCCGCCAGGACATCCATCACTATCCAAACATCCACAACAGCTGTCTGGCTATTTCAGGCAGCGGGGAAAACCTGAGATTATGCACTACCGAAAGGAGCCATCGATGCCCCACAAGCTGGATGGGTTCTTCCAGCCTATAGGCCGCAGTCCACGACAAAATGGCGGCAGGTGAAGGTGCACTATCACAGCATGTAGTGGCGCCCAAGCCACACAGGGACCAGACAGATCTCCAAAAAACCTCTAGGATGATCCCCCAAGCAGTGATACTTCCTCAGGAGGCTCCTCACCCACCACCTGAAGCCCTGTTAAGTCCAAGGCCCGCAGGAAGCCACCCCACAGGTCTCTTCAGGACCCCAGCATGGAGATGAGTGCTGCACAGACACCAAGGGATGGGGCCTTCACATCCAGCGCAGATCCCATAGCAGCCTTCCCAACTCAGGGCCAAGCTGTCTCTGACACTACCCTGAAGAAAATGCTTGTGATCTTGACACTCCTTAACCATCCTCTTCAGACATAAAAAAGTTCTTAGCCACCCTCAGCCTACCCTCTCTTTCAGAGGAACAGCTCTGTGATCTGAATGCCCCAATCACTGGCACAGAAATTGCTAAAACGATTGCTTCCTTGCCTCTTGGGAAAGCCCCGGGACCAGATGGTCTTGCCAATGACTATTACAACGTTTTTTGTGACATTTTTTCCTCTCATCTAACCACAATTTTTACTGAAGCATTTTAACAATTATCCTCCCCATCCCCCCCCCCCCCCCCCCCGAAGATTCTGAGAGCCCAGGTGGTCATTTTGCCCAAACTTGGCAAGGAACCTGTCACCCCAGCCAATTTCTGCCCAATATCACTATAAATACTGGTGTCAAGATTTATGCAAAATGAATTGTTGGCTAAGTGTCCTTCCCTCTTTGATTAAAAGGGACCAAATGGGATGCGTATCTGGAAAACAGGCATCAGATGCGACCAAGAGAATCCTTAGCATCAATCACTATTTGGAAAAAACACAAATGCCTTCTCTGCTTTTGTTGATCGATGCAGAGAAGGCGTTCAACATAGTTCATTGGCTCTCATTGGCTGTCTATGGTTTTACAGAAATTTGGCTTTGAAGGTACCATTTTGTCTTCCATCCCTGCCTTACACTCTACCCCTTCAGCCCATGGTAATGCATTTGGTCTGTTATCCAAATCATTTGGCATTTCTAACAGCACTCGGTAGGGATGCCGCTGTCGCCTACGATTTTTAACTTAATGATTAAGCTGTTTGCAGAAAAAATCCGTTCCCACTCCATATCATGATTTACGTTCCGAGAATCCACCCATAAAATAAATCTATTCGCAGATGATATCCTCCTTTTCCTAACCAGTCCAGAATCCTGTCTACCATTGGCCTTCCAAATTTTGACCCAGTTTAGCCATATCTTTTATTATAAAGTTAATGCCTCCAAATCCTTAATCCTTGATTTAGGAGTAAGAAGTGATAACAAAATTAACCTCCAAAAACTCCTTCCATTCACATGAAGCACTGAGGGAATCAAATATTTTGGTATCACCCTTAGAACTGCATCCCAAAGCCTTGCCCCTGTCAATTTTAAGCCTCTAATATCCAAGATTGGAGAAGAATTCAAAAGGATGATGTGTTTTGAACTGTCATGGTATGGTAGACTGACAGCCATAAAGATGTGTATTCTACCCCAAATTCTCTACATTTTTATATCCTATACCTTACCAATCCCAGTTGAAAATCATTATGTCGTCTCCCAGTCAAGTAGCCTAAAAGCATTCCAATGGCAGAGCAAAAGGGCTAGATGTCCTCACTCATGCTTGATTAAACATAGATCCATAGGGGGTGCAGGGGTACCTGATTTACAAGATTACTACCGGGCAGTACACCTTGATCGTCTTAAACACTGGTTCTCGTCTGAAGAGGTTCTGCAGTGGGTTGAGATAGAAGCAGCTCTTTTCCCTAATGAAGATCTCCACTCACTTTTACTAAGTGACATATGGAAAAAACAAGACATTAGACCTTTACCTCTAACTATGAGGACATCACTACTGGCCCAGAGACACCTTACCCCCCAAACACCATCCCAGCGTACCCCACCCAACCCAACTTCACCTAAGCTGCAGATCTTTGAGGCTATGATCCTGTTGCTTTTCACCATATTACTACGGCTTTATGGAATCTCCCATGTAGTGATCCACTCAATGGAGTCCCCTATACATTTCAGGAACTAATTCACAAATACCAACCACCCATTCAGCTGCAATTCACCTTTAGTAGATTGCTACACTTTTTCACTAAGAATCCTATCCCTAAATTCACCTTACACCCAAAAGCATGGGAATTCTACCTCACATCTGAACGTAGGGACAAAGGAATCTCCCTTTTCTACAATATGCTCCAAGAAAAACTTACCTTTTGCAAAACCAATTCTATGCTTAAGTGGGAACCTCTCCATATGGTTTATTCCCCTTCCCAATGGCAAGCTGCCTTTAGATCATTCCTCTAAGTCACCCATTGCACTAGCCATGTGGAACTGATGCTGAAAATCAGAAACAGGCGGTACTACATACCCTATTAACTGGCAAAGTTTTCTCCATCCCTCTCCCCGTTATGCTGCAGCCAAGTAGGGAATCTTTTACACTCACTTTGGGATTTCCCAAGTCTCATAAGCTTCTAGAACCGAATGTTCCAGCTAATTTCCAGAGGCACTGGGAATCTCACCAAACTGACTCTGGCCTTAACGCTTCTGAACAGAGGAATATACCTTTTTACTCTTATGCATTGGAAGGTTGTCTCCCACATATTGCTTGCAACCCACATAATGGTTCATAGAAATTGGAAATCAGCCTTAGCCCATAATATACTGTATCTTATGTAGAAAGAATGCTAGACCACAACCACGCATTTGTGCGCATTTTGACAATGAATGGTATGAGGCATTAAGCCATTGAGTATCTGGAAGAAATGCTCAGCCAGTCCGTCCAGTCCATAATTGCTTTTGATTACTGTATTGCAATGTACTGTTACTTGTTGTATATCTTGCTTATATTTTGTTTGTGTGTACATCCTTTATAGCTCAATAAACATTAATTAAAAAAACATTTGGACAATCCCTTCTGAACCATTCAAATTTCAATCAGTTTGTGGCCAGTCTAAGTTTGTTCCCTACTGTGTTAACTTCCTTTCTCTTAAAAAAAACAACAAAATATGTAATTATATCATTGACGCCCCAATGTCTGATTAATAGTATTATGAAAAAATGTGGCCATCTCTGTTCAAATATATTGTTTTGCTGATTTTCTCAATTTAAACAATCAAACACATCTCCTTTAGTGCCAGCTCACACAGAGGCGACCTGTCAGGGAACTTAGCTACCTGACAAGCCATGCTCCATGTAGTGCAATGGAACCATTCTAATAGGAGCAATTCAAGTCGCTCAGACTGAGAAAAGAGTCCCAGCACTACTTTGGGGTGACTTTGGAGCGGCTTGCTTTGACTTCTATTAAAGAAGTCATTTGCAAGCCACGCTAAGGTTGCGCTTTGCAGGGCAGCTTTAGAGTTTGACGATTTTGAAGTCACCCCTGTGTAAACTGGAACTTAGAGAACAAATGTAAACACAGTGGGGTTAATTTACTAAAGCTGGAGAATGCTAAATCTGGTGCATCTCTGCATAGTAACCAATCAGCTTCCAGGTTCTTTTGTCAAAGCTTAACTGAACAAGCTGAAGTTAGAAGCTGATTGGCTACTATGCAGAGCTGCACCAATTTTTTCATGCTTCAGTATTAGTAAATCCAATCCCAAAGTGTTTCTGTAAATTGTGATATATGGTTGCTATTTTTTGCCAAGTTGATTAGTTTAAAAAAAATTAAACATGATATGGCATACAGTGCCTTGAAAAAGTATTTATACCCCTTGACATTTTCCACATTTTGTCCTGTTGCAACCAAAGACGTAAACGTGTTTTATTGGGATTTTACGTGACAGACCAACACAAAGTGGCACATAATTGTGAAGTGGAAGGAAAATGATAAATGATTTTCATACGTTTTTACAAATAAATATCTGAAAAGTGTGGTGTGCATTTGTATTCAGCCCTCCTGAGTCAATACTTTGTATAATCACCTTTCACTGCAAGTACAGCTGCAAGTCTTTTTGGGTATGTCTCTACCAGCTTTGTACATCTAGAGAGAGGAACTTTTGCCCATTCTTCTTTGCAAAAAAGCTCAAGCTCTGTCAGATTGGAAGGAGAGAGTCTGTGAACAGCAACTTTCAAGTCATGCCACAGATTTCCAATTGGATTTAAGCCTGGACTTTGACTAGGTCATTCTAATAGTTTGAATATACTTTGATCTAAACCATTTCATTGTAGCTCTGGCTGTATGTTTAGAGTTGTTTTCTTCTAAGATTGCCCTCTATTTGGCTCCATCCATCTTTGCATCAAATCTGACCATCTTCCCTATCCCTGCTGAAGAAAGCATCCCCACAACACGATGCTTCTACCACCATGTTTCATGGTGGGGATTGTGTGTTCAGGGTGATGTGCATTGTTAGTTCTCTGTCACACACAGCGTTTTGCTTTTAGGCCAAAAAGTTAAATTTTGGGCTTATCTGACCAGAGCACCTTCTTCCACGTTTGCTGTGTCCCCCACATGGCTTCTCGCAAACTCCAAACAGAACTTCTTATGGATTTCTTTCAACAATGACCACTCCTCCATAAAAGCCAGATTTGTGGAGTGCCTAACTGCTGTCCTGTGGAATAATTCTTTCACCTGAGCTGTGGATCTGTGCAGCTCCTCCAGGGTTACCATGAGCCTCTTGGCGGCTTCTCTGATTAATGCTCTCCTTGCCCAGACTATCAGTTTAGGTGGACAGCCATGTCTTGGTAGCTTTGCAATTGTGCCATACTATTTCCATTTTTGGATGGTGGATTGAACAGTGCTCTGTGAGATGTTCAAAGCTAGGGATATTTTTTTTATAACCTAACCCTGCTTTTTAACTTCTCCACAACATTATCCCTGATCTGACTGGTGTGTTCCTCGGCCTTCCTGATGCTATTTGTTCACTAAGGTTCTCTAACAAACTTCTGAGGGCTTTACAGAACAGCAGTATTTATACAGAGATTAAATTACACACAAGTGGTCTCTATTTACTAATTAGGAGACTTATGAAGGTATTTAGTTCCACTAGATGTTAGGTGTATCGGAGTAAAGGGGGCTAAATACAAATCCTTGCCACACTTTGCACATATCTATTTGTAAAAAAATTGGAAAACCATTTATAATTTTCTTTTCACTTGACAATTATTTGTCACTTTGTGTTGGTCTATCACATAAAATCCCAATAAAATACATTTACATTTTTGGTTGTAACATGACAAAATGTAGAAAATTTTCAAGGGGTATGCATACTTTTTCAAGGCACTGTATGCATAGCTGTAAGCACCCTTTCAGTTCAATAACTGTTCTTTTTATTTTTTGTAAGGTCTCGGAACTATGCTGATGTGTTCTTCTTTAATCCAAGTCAAATGTAGACAATTATAAAGCTTAATAAACTGTTTGGTACTTTGAACCTCTCTAGATGTTCTGTTCAGCCCTCTGGGATTTTTTTAAGCAGCTGATTAAGCATCTTAAAATTACGACAATTAACTTTTACAAAGCAGGGGAAATCTATAAGGATATTTAAACATGTCATGCCTGCAGTTTTCCTATTCAGAATCCTATTAAGACATAACAGTTAATGTGGATGTGTACCCTAACAATAAACTTTTATATTTTCTGCCTTTCAAGACAGTAAATACTATAGTTACAACTAGGGATGAGCCTAACACCCCCGGTTCGGTTCGCACCAGAACCTGCGAATGGACCGAAAATTTGTGCAAATTTAGAACCCTAGTAAAGTCTATGAGACTCGAATATTCAAAATCAAAAGTGCTCATTTTAAAGGCTAATATGCAAGTTATTGTCCTAAAAATGGGTTGGGGACCTGGCTCCTGTCCCAGGGGACATGTATCAATGCAAAAAAAAGTTTTAAAAACGTATTTTTTTTCGGGAGCACTGATTTTAATGACGCTTAAAGTGAAAAAAAAGTGAAATATTCCTTTAAATATCGTGCCTGGGGGGTGTCTATAGTATGCCTGTGAAGTGGCATGTGTTTCCTGTGTTTAGAACAGTCCTTGCACAAAATGACATTTCTAATGGAAAAAAAAGTCATTTAAAACTGCTTGTGGTACAACTAGCTTCATACTTCCATACGCTTAAAATACTGAGTACTCCAGTTCTGGAAAAGTTCTGGCTCCACCTACATTCAAACTCTCCAAGACCAAAGGGTATCTCGGTACTTTATAACGCCTTAGATGCCAAGGATGCTTTTACGAAATCTTCGTATTCCATTAACTGGGAAAAGGAACTAGGCAAAGTTTTCACAGATCTTCAATGGAAAATGGCCATAAAATATACCCATATGTACTCCAAATGCTCGAATTACGACGAATTAATGCAGAAAATTATGGTGCGGTGGTACTACACTCCGTATATTGTGGCTAAATTTTCTAAAAACTCCTCTAATCTATGTTGGCGGGGCTGTGGGATAGTTGGGAGTTTAGTACACATGTTGTGGGCCTGCCCACATATACAACCCTTCTGGTCAGAGGTGTTTTCAATGCTATCAAAAATCTTGGGTAGACAGGTAATTCCTAAGACAGAATTGGCCCTCCTACATATAGACCTGAATGTATTCCCACCCCAACTTAGATCAGTAACCATGCATATTCTACTAGCGGCCAAATCCCTGATCATGAACAACTGGAAAACACCAGATCCTCCCACCAGTACACATCTAGTGGCGAGAGTAAACACAGTGAGGGAATATGAAAAGATTCTGGCATATAAAGATGGGAATGCTGAGAAATTTAATGTCTCCTGGTCCCCATGGACTGCGTTTACAGGGATGGTATAGAACAGCTGCAAACTTTCATTCAGTTTTATAAATGGTACAGTGAAACAATAAAACTCTTTACATGTAGGTCCTAGTTGTTCATATGATTTATAACTGGATTACACTTATTCACATGACCGAAGGTCATAATAAGTGGAAGATGTAGTTACACTTGAGTATAGAAGGATTGACTATTTAGTTTATGGATGATTGAGTGATGGAATATTCTGAATCTGAGATAGTGACCAATGATACAAAAAATCTGTATGTATTGTATGACGAACCGTGATTAATGTGGTAAATTTGGTTTATTTTCTTATGTTAATCTCATTTCAAGATGTTGTAAAATATTTGTTTGAAGTGATGGATAACTTTACTTTTCAAAATTTCAATAAAAACGAGTTAAACAAAACTGCTTGTGGTTTTAATGTAATGTCTTGTCCCAGCAATATGGATGAAAATCATTGAGAAAAATGGCATGGGTACCCCGCTTGCCCATTACCAGCCCCTTTGGGTCTCGTACCCAAATTAAAAAAAGGAAAGGCGTGGGGCCCCTAGGCCCTATATACTCAGAACAGCAGTATACAGGCGGTGCAAACAAGACAGGGACTGTGTAGGTTTGTTGTTAAGTAGAATCTGTTTGTAATTTTGAACTGGTACATTTTTAAAGTGTAGCTCCAGTCAAAAAATCTATTTGGAAAACATAGGGAAGGCTTATCACCCCTGTAAAAAAATTTTGGTGTCTGTGCACCTCTTCAGAAGATTTCTGTCCCCATGACCAATGTTTTTTGAAAATTTGTGTTTTTTATTAAAAGAAGGGATAAAGCATCAGTGAAGAGGAGACACGTTTTTCCCATATCAACTCTTGCAGGAGAGAATTTCCCTTCCTATGGGTAGATTTCATCTCACTTCCTGTTGTTTGCTTCCGTCTGCAAGTAGGAGACGTTTGTAAGTTGGATGTTTGAAAGTAGGGGCCCGCCCTATATGCTCTGCAGAAATTTGGGCCTAAGGTGTTGGTGTTGCCACAACACTGTAAGCCCTCAAAGTGACTCCTGGTGAGCGCTGGAACGCCCTGCTGTGAAGTATTGCATCAAAAATTGTAATTACACGCCCCTGTTAAACAGGGGCTGAAAAATTGGGCCTTAGCCACTGGTGGCGGCGCCGAGAATCAAAAATGTTCTTCTAAGCTATCAGCAGGATCATTGAAGAGGAAGAGGATAGTCAATCAGTATAACAGGATAGTCACTCAGCATCAGCATAGGCAGTCTTGAAGGGATCTGACAATTCAACAAAAATTATTGGGTTACATAAGCTTCAGGTGCTTGGTAGCTGGTGGTGATCCAAGACCGATTCATCTTTATGAAGGTCAGTCGATCAACCGAGTCGGTGGACAGGCACACCCTGTGTTAAGTTACGCAGCCTCCAGCAGCACTGAATGTGCGTTCTGAAAGAATGCTGGATGCAGGACAGGCCAGTAGATCAATTGCATACTGTGCAAGCTCTGGCCAGTGATCCATCCTCAAGACCCAGTAACCCAGAGAATTTTCGGTGGGAAAGGTGTCCAAGTCTGATCTAGCCCCTAGGTATTCCTGCACCATGTAAATCAGACGCTGGCGATGGTTGCTGGAACCGATCATACCTTGGGGCTGAGGACTAAAAAATTGTCTGAACGCATCGGTCAGACGACCACCTTCTCCACCGCTCCTCAGCCTCAGCAACACATTGTCCAGGACCAGGAATATGTAACCTCCCAGTCTCTGGGAATGCATTGCACCAACCTTTCTGCAAGGCCTCCCGGAGATGTCTCATCCTCTGCTCCCTCTGCGACGGCAAGGTAAGGTCTGCAACCTTACCCTTGTACCATGAATCAAGGAGAGTGGCCAGCCAGTAATGATCCCTCCCCTTGATCCGATGAGTACGAGGATCCTTCCGCAGGCTTTGCAGGATCAGGGAGGCCGTGCAGCATAGGTTAGCTGAGGCATTCGGTTCGGAGTCCTCTGGGTCACTAAGGATGATATGATCTGCAGCCACCTCCTCTCAGCCACGTACAAGTCCACAGGTTTCTTGGGACTGTAAATGATCCCTAAAAGACTGCTGCTGATGCTGAGTGCCAGGCTCCACCTCCATGCTGACACAATCCTCCTCCTCCTCATCCTCTTCCCGTGTGGTGGGCCAGCAGGAACACTGTCTGGATAAAGGGGGCCTTGAGAGGCAAGGAAGTCCTCCTCTTCCTGCCTCTGTTCTGCCTCAAGTGCCCTGTCCATTATTCCACGCAGCGTGTGCTTCAACATCCTCGTGGCCTCCTCAAATGGTGACAGGACAGTGCATGCATCCCTTATCATGGCCCACTGGCGTGGGGAAAAAAAAGAGCATCCCTGACCCTGTCCTGGTGCCGTAGTTGCATAGGTACTCATTGATGGCCCTTTGCTGCATGTGCAGCCGCTGCAGCATGGCCAACGTTGAGTTCCACCTGGTGGGCATGTCACAGATTAGGTCATTCTTGGGCAGGTTAAATTCCTTTTGGAGGTCAGCCAGCCGACTGGCATTATATGACCGGTAGAAATGCACACCGACTTTCCTGGCCTGCCTAAGGAAATCCTGTAAGCCCGGGTACCTGCCCAAGAATCATTGCACCACCAAGTTAAGGACGTGAGCCACACAGGGCACATGGGTCAGTTGTCCCTGTCGGAGGGCGGAGAGGAGGTTGGTACCATTGTTGCAAACCACCATTCCTGGCTTAAGCTGGCGTGGTGTCAACCACCTCTGTCATCTCTGCCCCAGTGTAGCTCCTGTCCTCCAAGCACACCAGGCGTACTTGCGTAGCCCCTTGAACGCTTACGGAGCACCACTGGTTCAGAGGACAAAGCACAGGAAGAGGCCATGGAGGAAGAAGAGGAGGGGGTGGAGGAGAGAGGTGTGTCACAACTAGTAGTAGCATTTTGAAGGCGTGGTGGCGAAACAACCTGCAACACTACTGCACCTTGTCCTGCATCCTTCCCAGCTGCCAGAAGAGTCACCCAATGTGGCGTGAAAGATAGGTAACATCCATGTCCATGCCTGCTGGACCATGAGTCAGCGGTAATATGCACCTTACCGCTGACCGCCCTGTCCTGCGAGGCCAAGACATTGCCTTCCACATGACGGTAGAGAGCCAGAATCGCATTCTGTGAGAAAAAGTGGCATTTGGGAACCTGCCACTGAGGAACCGCACATTGCACAAACTCATGGAAGGGGCCGAGTTTACCAACTGAAAAGGCAGCAGTTGAAGTATTAGCAATTTACCCAAGCTAGCATTCAACCGCTGGGCATATGAATGGGCATGATGATGAATTTGCCTGGTACAATTGGATCGGAGCTCTGCGGTGTGATTCAGTCGGTGTGCTGCCCCTTAAGCTGGCCCCTGGAGGGCATCCTACCACATTGGAGATGTGCCTCCTCCTCCTCTCTCCTATCAGGCACTCACGTGGAGTCAGTGACTTCATCATCCCCTCCCTCCTCATCACTGAAGCAAACCTGGCAGTATGCTGCAGCTGGTGGAACAGGACTGCCAGATTACTGTCCTTCTTGGGAATCCCCTCTCTCTGGGCTCACGTACTGCCTTCCTCTAGCTGGGTATCATCATCAGAGCCTTCAAAACGCTGGGCATCCTCCTGGAGCATGTACCCAACACTGTGCTCAAACAGTTCGGGGGACTCCTCAGGAGGAAATGGTGAGGCTAGGGAAGGAGTGACTGATGCCATTGAGACGAGGGAAGAGGCTGCGTCGGCAGCTGCTTTGCCAGTACCCTGAGCCTGGGTGAGAGAGGATGAGGAGGGCTTGGTCATCAACTCTACCACGTCTTCGGCATGTTGCAGCTCAATACGTCCAGCTGGCGAAAATAAGGACAAGCGTGTCCCATGGCCACATGCTGATGAGGATGCACAACCAGGACTGTTGCCTCTAGACACAGAGCCTGCTTGCCCTCTTTTATTGGCTCGTGACTGTCTGCTTCTCCTTGTTGGCCTTCCAGACATACTAATGGCCTGCAGGGAGATGTAGCTGCATAAAGCTGGGACGTATATAATTATTGTACTGCAGCTAGCAGAATCAACTGCCTTCCTGTAGTATTATTACTATGAGAACACCAGAAATTGGGGTAGCTTTTAGGTGCACACTGAGCAGATGACACAGTACACCAACTGTAATTACTGGAGCTGCCTGTGGTATTGGATCAGCAGAACACCAGCAATTGGGGTAGCTTTAGGTGCACACTGTGCAGATGACACAATACACCAACTGTAATTACTGCAGCTGCCTGTGGTATAGGATCAGCAGAACACCAGCAATTGGGGTAGCTTTAGGTGCACACTGTGCAGATAACACCGACTGTAATTGCTACAGCTGCCAGCGGATAGAATCAGCAGAACACCGGCAATTGGGGTAGCTTTAGCGGTACACTGTGCAGGTGGCACAATACACTGACTGTAATTGCTACAGCTGCCTATGGTATAGGACCAGCAGAACACCAGCAATTGGGGTAGCTTTAGCTGTACACTGTGTGGGTGTCACAATACACCGACTGTAATTGCTACAGCTGCCTGTGGTATAGGACCAGCAGAACACCAGCAATTGTGATAGCTTTATGTGTATACTGTGAAGGTGGCACAATACACCGACTGTAATTGCTGCAGCAGCTGCCTGTGGTATAGGACCAGAACAACACCAGCAATTAGGGTAGCTTCAGGTGTACACTGTGCAGGTGGCACAATACACCGACTTTAACTGATACAGAAGCTGCCTGTTGTATAGGATCAGAAGAACACCAGCAATTGCGATAGCTTTAGGTGTACACTGTGCAGATGGCACAATACACAGACTGTAATTGCAACAACTTCAAAGGAAATTCAGACACTGTCTCTCCGTCTATCTCTCTCTCTCTTAGCCACGCAACACACTACGTAAGGCCGCCGTGCAGGCGGCCTTATATAATATGGGGCATGTACTAAACCCCCTCTTCGCTAACAGCACTGTGATTGGCCAAGCATGCGGGTCATAGTGCATTGTTGGCCAATCATCAGCCAGCAATGCACTGTGATGCCGCAGTGAATTATGGGTCGTGACGTGCCACTCGAATTTGGCCCAAACTGCCCATAATGTTCGGATTTCGCCGAATGGGCGAACAGCCGATGTCCGAGTTGGACATGGGTTCGACTCGAACACTCAGCTGATCCCTAGTTACAACACACTTTCTGTCCTATGATGACAACGCTACTACACCACAGACACAGAATAATCAATGAATGTTTTATACGCAGGACAGGAAATAAGCTCGTAGCAGTCACTAGGTGAAAAAAATGAAAGAAACCCGAGGAAAAAAACAAACATATGCAGCCACCAAGCTGCAATATATAAAATCTTGATTCTTGGGTTAAGATATACTTTAGGGAGAACTCTTGAAGAAAACAATATTTAAAATGGTGGTAAACACAAAGCTTTTTTTTTTCATTCCCTCCCCAGGTATTTGTGCCATAATGTGCTAGTATATATCACTGACAAACTTACCTATAAAACTAAGCCCTCCAGTGCTGAGCTGTCACCACTCCTGGCACTTTCAACTTTGTCAAATCTTCCTTCTGGGTTCACACTCTCTGGCTGTTTAAATTGCCAGGCTACAATGATGTCACTACTGCACTACCTTCGCACGGGAGTCACCATAATAGCACGGCCCTCTCTGCATTCATAGGGTATGCTGCAAAAACACCAGTTTGCAAATTTACATTGTTTCAAAAGGAATCACAGACTTTTTGTAAACAAAAGATATTGGGTGTTGAAATCCAAAGTGTTAAAAAGGCTCCTGATTATCTTTCCTGGAAGCACCAATCTTCTTAGAATACCAAACCCTTGTATAATTGTGGCATTTAAATGAGCTGCCAGGAAAACATACAAAGTGTTATATATACAGAGAAAAAAATAAAAATATTTATTGCCCCCCCCCCCCCCACAAGAATATAAAAGGAAATCCCAAAAGTTTCCTACACAAACAAATGCTTGGGTTGATCTGTCTACATAACTAGTGACCAAAGAAATAGTGAAATTGCCCCAAAGTTCAGATGAACACAGTTTGACACAAAGACAGTAGCAGTACTTGCAACTCTACAAGCATGTGGAAACTTTGTAATAAAACCCTCCAACAAGGGGGGCAAAAGTTGTTGTTATGCCAAGGAGAGGGGCAAAAAGATCATCACTAATCACACATGGTATCGTAGAGTCCCAGGCAATGTAATGATGGATTTCCAGAGACAGTTCTTTGAATTAATTGATAGAGCTTGGAAAATCATTAAGGTCAAAATACTTTCTGAAAAAAGAGTCTGGTTACCCTTACTTTTTATTTACCAAAGACATATAAGAACATAAAAGAACCACCTAGTATGCCAATTATCTCTGGAGCTAATTGTCTTACACAAAATGTCAGTAAAGTAATTGATGAATATTTACATCAACATGTAGCATTATTATGTTCCTATCAGAAGGATGATAGCCATCTACTATTTTTTCTAGATAAACTCAATGTTACATCTGACACGATTTTAGCATCTATTGATTTAGAAACACTTTATTCTAGCATCCCCAGTGAAAAGGGCCTAAAAGTAGGGACCTGATTTGTAAATGAAAGAAGTGTGGAATTTTCAGAATACAGTGAGTTTGTTACTGAAATGCTGCACTTTATTTGACACATAATGGGGTTGATTTACTAAAACTGAATAGTGCAATATGTGGTACAGCTGTGCATGGCAGCCAATCAGCTTTTAACTTCAGCTTGTTCAACTAAGCTTCTGAAAAAAAAAACAAAAAAAAACTGGAAGCTAATGTATAGCATGGGATTTCTTCCATTCTTGGTTTCACTTATTTGCATGGAGACCAATGGCAAAATTGCCACTTGTCTACATAGAGATCACACAGCAACTTAATAATATACTATAATAGTGTGCACACACATAATTTAATCAAGGGAAATCCCTGTTGGTCAGTACGTGTTTATCAGGAGACATTGCACAAACAATGACAAATTTGAGCAAGAAGCTAAATTACTATGTGATCGATTCATAGGCAGAGTTTATAGTAGGGAATCTTTAAAAAGAGCATATCAGTGGACCAAAAGCAGCCTATAAGATTTACTCCTATATCAAGGGACTACAAGCAGGGCTGTCTTAATGAGAGGGCACACCTGGGCATTGCCCAGGGGCCCCATACGTGCTGGGGACACCCTGCACTTTGCCCAAAGCAGCTGGTTCTTGAGCCCACACTGCCCCCTAATTGGGTTCCCATGATGCCACTGAAAGTTATGGATACATGGGGAGGCAGGCTGTCAGCGGTTCGCTGTGCTGTGGAGAACGATACCTATTATTTCACAGCCAGCAGGGAGGAGCCATGCCGGAGCACCAGTGATGCTCTGACCCCACCCCATGCAGCTTGAATGCTCGCGATTCAAAGGCTATGCAGTGGGGGCTAGAGTGGGAGCTGTTGAGTCGGCAACACTGAGAGCCCACATGTGGAAGTAGCATTTTGGATGGTGTCATGGTGAGCCCAGCTGTCCAGCACTGTTTGCACCAAAAGGCTTTGAATGTTCGGAGGGATGCTCCTTCCTCCGCCCCTCCTTCTGCCTGCTTGATTGGTATAGGTGAGTGCAGTGCTGGAGGTGAGCACAGAGCCAAAAGTTTACATGCACTGTATCTCCACTGGAAAAGGGGGTACTACATGGATGGAAACATGGTGCTGGGGGATATCAAGGGTGTATGGGGGGAAACAATGCTGAGGGGGGATCTGGGGTGTATAGGGGTTAGCAATGCTTGGGGTAGCTTGGGAAGCTATAGTGCTAGAGGTATCAGGGATGCTTTAAGGTACCATTAGGAATCCAACATGAGTTTCGGGCC
Source organism: Lithobates pipiens (assembly GCF_037356315.1). Taxonomy (NCBI): domain Eukaryota; kingdom Metazoa; phylum Chordata; class Amphibia; order Anura; family Ranidae; genus Lithobates; species Lithobates pipiens. The sequence goes on from NW_027507785.1 coordinate 159,542,715, forward strand.
TCCACTGGAAAACATTTTTTAGTGACTGGACCTCTGTGAATTTAAAGTCAATAATCCTGGTCTAGGGTGTAGAGTATACACAAATGCATGAACATGTATGAAAGGTACACACGAGTGCATATATAAATTGGACATACAGTATCTACAAAAGTGAGTACACCCCTCACATTTTTGTAAATATTTTATTATATCTTTTCCTGTGATAACACTGAAGAAATGACACTTTGCTGCAATGTAAACTAATGGGTGTACAGCTTGTATAACAGTGTAAATTTGCTCTCCCCTCAAGATAACGCAACACACAGCCATTAATGTCTAAACCACTGGCAACAAAAGTGAGTATACCCCTAAGTGAAAATGTCCAAATTGGGCCCAAAGTGTCAATATTTTGTATGGCCAGGCCACCATTATTTTCCAGCACTGCCTTAGGAACCTGTCCTGTTAAACTGCTGTATGATCTTGGTAACTGTGCTGCAGCTCAGTTTCAGGGTCTTGGCAATCTTCTTATAGCCTAGGCCATCTTTATGTAGAGCAACAATTCTTTTTTTTTCAGATCCTCAGAGATTTCTTTGCCATGAGGTGCCATTTTGAACTTCCAGTGATCAATATGAGAGAGTGAGAGCGATAACACCAAATTTAACACACCTGCTCCCCATTCACACCTGAGACCTTGTAACACTAACGAGTCGCATGACACCGAGGAGGGAAAATGTCTAATCTGGCCCAATCTGGACATTTTCACTCAGAGGTGTATTCACGTTTGTTGCCATAGGTTTAGACATTAAAGCGGTTGTATAGTCATATTTGTAACTTTGACCTACAGGTAAGCCTATAATAAGGCTTACCTGTAGGTAAAAAGAATATCTCCTAAACCTGTACGGTTTAGGAGATATTCCCCTCGCAATGAGCCGCTGACTTCAGAGGCGCATGCGCTCCGAGATTCTCGGCTGAGAGTCCAGCAGATGCCAGACCCTGCCCGGAAGAAAACTCCAACGCGCAAGCACGGGAGTGATGGCATCACAGCCCCGGTCACTCACAGCGCCGGAGCTGCGATACACGGAAGACACGCTGAGGGAACATGTCAGCTCTCTCGGCATGGACCGAGTGAGATGCCGGCATACTAGCTCATTATACCTTTTCCCTTACAGGTCTAAAAAAAAAACAGTCCAGCGGGTTTACTCCCGCATTAATGGCTGTGTGTTGAGAAATTTTGAGGGGACAGCAAACTTACACTGTTGTACAAGCTGTAAACTCACTACAATGTAGCAAAGTGTAATTTCTTCAGTGTTGTCACATGAAAAGATATAATAAAATATTTACAAAAAATGTGAGGGGTGTACTCACTTTTGTGACAAACTTTATATGCTGAATGTGTGGAGTATTATGTGCTCGCTACAGGCATGAAAGAAACAACTTTCTATTCTGAAGAGATTCATAGGGGTTCTAATCATTGCATTATTTTGTCCATACTCTTTTAAACATATTGGTGCCCTGTAAGTAACCAGCAGGAGTGTGGAGGATTTTTATCAACAGCAGTCCTCTGACAAACGATCTGTGAAGTCCTAAAAAGGAAGTTTTTAACCCTAGGACCAGGACCTGGAATTCATTAAAAACCTGCGAACCCTAACAGTTGATAATTTTATCTTGTTCCCTATTCTCCTAATAGCACTTTTTTATTAGTTGCATCTAGTTGTGACAAAAGCAGTAAGGGAAAGAACATTAATATGTGTCTGTTCAATTATATTAAAAGTCATGAGATGCCCCAGGATGTAGACATAATTAAAGTGTTTTCATTTAAGTTCCACAAAGTTTATTAAGGTTTTGAATCAAGTAACGGTACAACAAATCCTCAAAAGAGGAAACTGGGGTAATTCAAAAATGTAACAAATAGGAAAACGTTCATTAAATGAGAGGGAGTACTTCAGAACATTGAAAGTATTGCGTAAGTTCAGAAGGGTGCCAACATCCAACAGAGTGCCTAAGAACCATGTTCATATTTTGAGGAGTCAAAAAATCTGTTGGCAAGTTAAGAATGCAAACTGAGATCAGTTATTAAGGCCTAAGGCCCAAAATGAATAGAGACTGGAGAGAGAAGAAAGAAAGAAAGAAAAAATAGGGAGGCACAGGGTAGAGGGGAGGTAAGGGAAATGTGAATTGGGTGTGGACAGGTTGAGCCAAATGACCTCCACCTCTCTCAAATGCAATTATTTGCTGGAAAAGGTAGTCATCCCAAGGTAAATGTTGCTAAGAGTTTGCCCTGTGTTGGGTGAAATCTGCGGATTCTTGATAGTGGAGCCAGTAGGCCCAAGTATGGATACATTTGGATGAGGTATCATGAGCTATACTTATGAGCTCTTCATTTTCTGCAACTTTCCTGATACGTTTGAACCAGTCAGTAAGTCTTATGCACATCCTGGCTGCAATAACTAGGTGCATAGCAAGAGATTTATAATATGACGTGTGGTAAAGAAGGAACTGAGCATACCGGCAGGAGTGGGCTGGGCCGGGGGACAGGGATGCAATTGCCCCCCGGGCCGCTCTGATGTGCTGTACAAAGGCTGCTGGGTCGCCAGCTCAGAACTGCACATGTGCAGATCTTTAAATGGCCGAGCGCGACAGGCGGCAGCTCCATCCAGTACTGTGAGCCAGCGATGCCTTCTCTGTCACAGGGGGCTATGTTACAGAGCACAGGCCAGCCCCTCCCTCCTCCACACGAATGGCTGGTAGAGGCTGGACCTGCTCTCTCTTTCCCCACCTACACTCCAGGCAGCCTGTGTGCTGTCTGTGAAGAGGATGTGTGGGCGGGAAAGTTAAATCTGAGAAGTCGACTCAAATCCAGTGAGTCTCCTGGGAGGCTGGGACCATCCAAGTAAGTGAACTCCTCCCCCCTCCCCTCTCTGCAGCTAAAGAGTTTTTTTTTTTTTCTAGCAGCCTGTGCAGTACCCTGCCCTCCTAGGTGTTATGATGTGGTCTCTCACTGACATCCTGCGATTTGGCTGCAGTGCTGGGGTACTGGCAGTCTTCCTGCCCCTGGTCCCATAGAAGTTGCACATTTTTACTGCATGTTCCGAAAGTGCACAAAATGTCCTGTATGCTGCATCTTTGATACAATTCCAGAAAATGCAGAAAAAAGTGCACAATATGCCCTGTATGCTGCATCTTTGATACAATTCCAGAAAATGCAGAAAACAAAGTGCACAAAAATGTCCTGTATGCTGCATCTTTGATACAATTCCAGAAAATCCAGCAAAAATATGCAACCTAAAAGAAGTCTGAGGGACTGCGGCTAAGGAAACCCACGAGTACACCGGCACTGCAGCCAAACCGCAGCACACCAGTGTGAGCCCAAAGGCTTGTATTCACTTGCAGCAGGCACCGCGACTCCACTGAAAAGCGACAGGCAGTGAGGAGTTGATATCTAATTTCCTCCCTGCCTGTTTTAACCCCTAAATGCCAGTCTCTCCAGGTAATGACGGTTCACTTTGAACTCCGCCTTATTTCCATTACTCTCTATAAGTATTAGATGTGCTCTCACCTTTTTTTTGCACATTTAATACCTAAAGAGATTTCTGGAAATAAGGTGGAGTTTTGAAGTGAATTTCTAAACCTAAGTGGAGCACCCCTTTCAGAACATTTGAGGATATTATTAAACCCAGAGACTGGTGGACTTAAGCCACCATATACAGATTGAATGTTCTGCTGAACTGGCAGAATTTCAATCTATGTGCAGAATGGTTGTACAGAATTCGATCTACAAACTGACTTCAGTACAACCAGCTTCTTTTTTTTGCTGCCAGCAGTGATCACTGTATACTGATGGCTTGGAAACGTTCACCTCAGAGCACACCCACCTACACATGGCTCTTACGGAAGCTTGGCAAATCAAATGCCAGGCTTCTCTAGTGTTACACCTATGTGGCAAGTTTGGGCACAAGTCAGCACAGGCTCTTGGAAACACAGGAGGGTGGCCAGTAAGCGGAAATCTGAGATATGATGTTACTTACCTCATATCCCTGCCACTCCTAAACCTGCTTTACTGCAGCACCAAGCCCACAATGCTCTTAATCTGGCCTACCCACAGATGACACAGGAGGAGCCTACAGCCTGGGGAAGCTGGTGGTTGTGCCCAAGGAGACAGCAGGACTTGCGTGTTTAGCCTGCTGCACTCCCTGTGACTCTTGGCTACTCTGTTTGCCGAGTGGTGTGGTTCTCTCTCTCTGTACAGGCAGTGTCAAGTAGTCTCTCTCTCTCTTTCTCTCTCTCTGCAGACAGTGTCAAGCAGTCTCTCGCTCTGGGCAGGCAGTGGCAAGCAGTCTCTCTCTCTGGACAGGCAGTGGCAAGCGGTCTCTCTCTCTGGGCAGGCAGTGTCAAGCGGTCTCTCCCTCTCTGTACAGGAAGTGTCAAAATGTCTCTCTCTCTGTACAGGCAGTGTCAAGCGGTCTCTCTCTCCCTCTCTCTGTACAGGCAGTGTCAAGCAATCTCTCTCTCTCTCGCTGTACAAGCAGTGTCAAGTGGTCTCTCTCTCTGGGCATGCAGTGTGAATCAGTCTCTCTCTCTCTCTGCAATGCAATGTGGAGCAGTCTCCCTCCCTCTTTCTCTCTCTGTGTGGGGAATGTGGTGTAGATGGATAATGAGCTGATTCAGTGGTTCAATGGGCCACTTGACTGGACTTGCCCCCAGGCCTAAGGCTGCCAGCCCTCCCCTGCATACCGATAAGGTCTAGGGTGTAAGTGGTAATCTGAGTGATGACATCATGGACTTTCTTCCAAAAAGCAAAAGAGAGGGTATGACAGGGTCACGTAAATTTGTTGTGCCACATCCTAAAACATCACAACAAAGAAGAGGGGGTCCCCTGGGGGTGGACTTTTAAGGCACGTACAAATTATAATAGTATACAAATTATTTTATTACATAAAACCAACAAAAGGTAATTAAATATACAGTATACATTAAAAAGTACACCGACAGGTATATATACAACCAGTATTGATGCTATGTCCTATCATTCATTTGAACAAAAACACCCTATGCGTTTCGGAGCTTGGAAAAGCGTGTCCTTCTTCAGGGATGTGTGGATACAATGTTTCTGTAGCATCTAATAAATGGCAAGGAACAGGGTAGCACAGTTATATAGTATCTAAACAGGTGGTGACACACGGGTACAAAAAAATAGTTAAACAGACACAATTTCAAAATACTTACAATACTGTTAATATATATGACAATAGCCGCTGGGCACTATTTGATAAAAGAACAAACAATTGTACAGGACCATATGGGTATATTTGACTCCGCCAATGCTCGAGGTATATGCCCCAGTCTATCTCTATTGAATAAAGTGTTGTAGAGATCCTGCAGGAGTGGTGTGAAAACAGGTCTGCAGTCCCCTATTGGGGAAAAAGATTTTTTTCATATGAACTGGGACTTTTATAGTTGTTGGTGAGTGTTGTAGCACTGTCAGTGCCGAACCTTTTGTTACTACATTGCTGACTGTCATCTTTTAATTTACTCAGATGCAACCTATTCTTTAATTAAATTTTTATTTTATTTTTGTACTTTTTAAATGACGCGCTAGTTTCTGCCCTGCACTGTAATTGTCAGCCCCAGTGTTTCCCCACTTGCACCCCTCACCCGGTGGGGTCAAACCTTTTACTTTTTATTTATTTTCTATTTATTTATTATATTTTATTATTTCATATTTTTTATTATTTCATTTTTTTTTTTTTTTTTTGCATTGTTCAATGTTTAACGTTCAGTCTTTATTTATATATATTTATTCTCACCCCATTCAAATTACTATCATTATTTTTTATTTCTAATTTTTTCTATCCAGGTGTTATTCTGGGTAAAACAACTATAAAAGTCCCAGTTCATATGAAAAAAATCTTCTTCCCCAATAGGGGACTGCAGACCTGTTTTCACACCACTCCTGCAGGATCTCTACAACACTTTATTGAATAGAGATAGACTGGGGCATATACCTCGAGCATTGGCGGAGTCAAATATACCCATATGGTCCTGTACAATTGTTTGTTCTTTTATCAAATGGTGCCCAGCGGCTATTGTCATATATGTTAACAGTATTGTAAGTATTTTGAAATTGTGTCTGTTTAACTATTTTTTTGTACCCGTGTGTCACCACCTGTTTAGATACTATATAACTGTGCTACCCTGTTCCTTGCCATTTATTAGATTCTACAGAAATATTGTATCCACACACCCCTGAAGAAGGACACGCTTTTCCAAGCTCCGAAACGCGTAGGCTGTTTCTGTTCAAATGAATGATACGACATAGCATCAATACTGGTTGTATATATACCTGTTGGTGTACTTTTTAATGTATACTGTATATTCAATTACATTTTGTTGGTTTTATGTAATAAAATAATTTGTATACTATTATAATTTGTACGTGCCTTAAAAGTCCACCCCCAGGGGACCCCCTCTTCTTTGTTGTTTCTTCCAAAAAGGTTGTAGAGTGGGGCAGGACCACCAGGTGTGTAGTAGGGTACCTAGATCACTACCACAGCACCAGCACGCAGGCGAGGCATTGGAGGAAAATTTGTGAAGCTGTTTCGGGGTTCTACATATACCATTCAAGATAGTAATTTACAGCCATTTCTCTTTGTATTAACATTTATTGATCCCTTGTACATGTTTATAAATATGCTCAGAGTTAAATCCAGAGTTGAATCCCGCTCCCACTCCTGACACGCTCCACTGGCATTCGGTGAACAATCAGAAAAGAGTATGGAGTAGAACATAGAGATCTGGTGGCGTTGCATGGTAGTTCTGGTGGAGAGTGCTTTAAAGGGTTTTTTTTTCCATCTGATAGTTTATTTGATATAAACACAAAGGAAAAGGAACATAATAGCATTGTTACTTAGTGATTATTGTTTTGTGTACAAAATTAGTGGCGGTGGTTAAGAAGAAAGACAAGCAAATTCTAGAACAGGCACAGAGGCACAAAGTTGAATGAGAAATATCAGACCTCGGGTTGCATGCCATAACAACTGGCGAGGCACTGATTGAGACAGCTACATTATGTGATTATTTAATACAGCAAAATGAGGAATTTCCAGTTAAGATACAAGTTGTAGAGAAAGAGCTGGCATTATGTAAGCATACTGCTAACATTGCTTTTGATAAATTGGCAAAAAAATCAAATCGCACACATCAAAATGACACTTCTAAAGTTAAATTGGATACAAGAGAATATAAGTAGATATATCCCTGGCATAATCTAAATACAGCTCCCAGCATGCCAGCAGTTCCCACAACTACAACAACTGTGTTGAACACTGACAATTCAAGTGAGGTTCAATTGATCACAAAACAATTAAAGCCATAGGAGATGGAAGCTATTGTAAAAGAGATGGAACTGGTACCTCGCTATGACATAAATAGATTTATGAAATGGTTTTGTGATTTGCAGAAAGCCAAAGAAACATACATCCTGAATACAGAAGACCTAAGGTGTTGCAAAAAGTTGTAGGCAATGGTTTAAGGGTATGTATTTTTGTAAATTGTGGCCAGTTTTTTAAATTTAAAGAAGTGATGAATGAGTTATTGAAGGTATTATATGCCGTGACATCAAATGTGCCCCTGTCGGGGAAGATCAGACAAATGAAAAATTTGGGCGGCACAGTGGTGTAGTGGTTAGCACTCTCACCTAGCAGTAAAAAGGGTCGCTGGTTCAAATCCCAACCACGACACTACCTGCCTGGATTTTGCATGTTCTCCCTGTGTCTGCGTGGGTTTCCTCCGGGTACTCCAGTTTCCTCCCACACTCCAAAGACATGCAGGTAGGTTAATTGGCTATTGTCCATAGAATATGAATGGGGACCTTGGATTGTGGCTCCTTGAGGGTAGGGACTGATGTGAGTGTGTAATGTACTGTACAGGGATAGGGATAATTGTAGACACTCACTCAGGTTGGACTGGTGTCTTTATTCAACCTTACTAACTATGAAACTATGAGCTTACAGATAGGCAGGGCTGGCACAACCAGCCACCTTACAGCGCCAAGATGGATAGGCGATAAAATCTTTTTCCTGGTGCCTCAATGGCAGCATACCTGTGACAAGCTCCGCGTTGTCTCCTCCCTCAGGACCAGTGAATATTATAAAAGAAAAGGATACCTCATGGTCAGTGAATGCTGGTCAAATGTCCCTTACCTCTGTATTCGGCAGCTTCCAGCTGGGTTCAAGCCTCTCCCAGGTGCAGTCCCTATTGTTGGGAAGCTAAATGCGCTGATGATATAGGCAGTCCCTTCTGTGGGTCTTTTGGGACAGTAGTTGTCTCTTAACTAAGAGCTCCTATCTGCATTTATATACTGGCCTTTGCTCAAGCCTGCAGCAGAGAAAGCAGATATATCTATTTTTCACTTAGCTTTAACCTTCCATTTCTCCCTCCTGTCAACCATTCTCTCTCACTTTCCTTTCTTTGCGTTCCTCTCTCTCTCTTTTTTCGCTTTCTTCCTCCCTCACCACCCTCAACCCCCCCCCCCCCCGTGATATTGTACCTTCATTTTCAGTTACTATAGTGGGCGGAGCACACCTCACACCGGCTTTTCTGAGTCTCTCAATGACTTCCTGCCCACTTTACACATGCGCAGACATCAGGAGCTGGCTTGGTGGTCTTTCCTATGCCTTCTGCAGTCTATAGGAGAGACTCTTATACAATAAATGGATTAAGTGGTCAGCTATACTGGGCACGCATAGTATCATATGAAAAAAAAAATATTGGTTAAAAAAACAAACAGAGGCCCACTCTGTATGTGGCCAAGCTGTGTAAAAGTCACACACGTGTGGTATCGCCATACTCAGGAGGAGTAGTAGAATGTGTTTTGGGGTATAATTTGTGGTATGCATATGCTGTGTGAGAGAAATGACCTGTCAATAGGGATGAGCCGAACACCCCCCGGTTCGGTTCGCACCAGAACTTTCAAACAGACCGGAAATTTGTACGAACTTTAGAACCCCATTGAAGTCTATGGGACTCGAACGTTTGAAATAAAAAGTGCTAATTTTAATGGCTAATATGCAAGATATTGTCCTAAAAAGGGTTTGGGGGCCCGGCTCCTGCCCTAGGAGACATGGATCAATGCTAAAAAAATGTATTAAAAACGGCTGTTTTTTCGGCAGCACTGATTTTAATGACGATTAAAGTGAAAATAAAAAGTGAATTATTCATTTAAATATCGTGCCTGGGGGGGGGGGGGTGTCTATAGTATGCATGTGAAGTGGGATTTAGAACAGTCCCTGCACAAAATGAAATTTAACAGAAAAAAAGTCATTTAAAACTGCTTGCGGTTTTAATGTAATGTCTGGTTCCGGCAATACGGATAAAAATCAGTGAGAAAAAAATTTCATGGGTAGCCCCTCTGCCCATTACCAGCCCCTTTGGGTCTTGTACAGATATTAAGGGGAACCCCGTACCTAAATTAAAAAAAGGAAAGGCGTGGGGCCCCCAGGCCCTATATACTCAGAACAGCAGTATACAGGCGGTGCAAACAAGGCAGGAACTGTGTAGGTTTGTTGTGTTAAGTAGAATCTGTAATTTTGAACTGGTACATTTCTGAAGTGTAGCTCCAGTCAAAAAATCTATTTTAAGCTTTTTGGAAAACATAGGGAAGGGTTATCACCCCTGTATAATTTTTTGGGCCGTCCATCTTTTTTCATCTCCCTTCCTGTTGTCTCCTTCCGTTTGCAAGTAGGAGATGTTTGTAAGTTACATAGTTACATAGTTAGTAAGGTTGAATAAAGACACCAGTCCATCCTGAGTGAGTGTCTACAATTGTCCCTATCCCCGTACATTGCACACTTACATCGGTCCCTACCCTCAAGGAGCCAACAATCCAAGGTCCCCATTCATATACTAGGGTCAATTTTGGACAGAAGCCAATTAACCTACCTGCATGTCTTTGAAGTGTGGGAGAAAACCGGAGTACCTGGAGGAAACCCACGCAGGCACAGGGAGAACATCCAAACTCCAGGCAGGTAGTGTCGTGGTTGGGATTTGAACCAGTAACGTTTCTTACTGCTAGGCCTGCCCTATATGCTCTGCAGAAATGTGGGCCTAAGGTGTTGGTGTTGCCACAACACTGTAATCCCTCAAAGTGACTCTTGGTGGCCACTGGAGCACCCTGCTGTGAACGATTATATCAAGAATCGTAATTACATGCCATTGTTGAACAGTGGTAGAAAAATTGGGCCTTTGGTGGTGCTAGTGCTGCTGCTGGTGCCACAACACTATAAGTCCTCACAGTTACTCTCGGTGGGCGCAGGAATGGGCACTTCTGTGAAATATTATATCAAGAATTGTAATTACATGCCCCTGTTAAACAGGGGCTGAAAAATTGGGCCTTAGGCACTGGTGCTGGTGCCACAACACTGCAACCTTTCCCAGATACTCTAGTTGTAGTGCAGGAATGAGCCCTGCTGCAAAGCATTGCATCAAAAATTGTAATTACACACCTCTGTTAAACAGGGGCTGAAAAATTGGGCCTTAGCCACTGGTGGCGTCACCCAGAACCAAAAATGTTCTTCCAAGCTATCAGCAGTAGTGATGGCCGAACGGTTCGCCCGGCGGTCATTTCGCGGCGAATTTCGGCTGTTCGCGATCCGCCCGTTTGGCGGACTATTGGCACTGTTCGCCTGGCGGACTTCCGTGTTTACTGTGTAAAAGAACTTTGACCTATGATGACACATCCATCATGGGGTACAGGACAGCCAATTGAGACATTACAGCACATGGACACTTGGACATTCCCCCTAACTTATAAATACACCCGATCCGGCGGCCATTTTACATTCTTTCTTCTGTCACTATAGGGAGAGGTTGCTGTGTGGAGCAGGGAGAGATTGCAGTGACCCAAATCGCTAGCTATTTGGTACACAAAAGTTCTTTTCAGGACTGGTATAGGTGTTAGGTGTATATAGGTTTGCTGTGCTACTGATTGTTGCAGCAGCCTGAGTGTCTTTTGTCAGTTTAGAGAAAGGGACAGGATGGTGTGTCTGCTGTAGGGACAGTCAGTTTAGTCATTAGCTGTTACTATCAGGTCCACAAAAGTGCTATTCCAGTTATTGTTCCAGTAGCCTCTGTTATGTCAGTTTATATAGGGACAGGCAGGCAGCAGTGTGTGAGGCAGTGAGGGTCAGTTTAATCAGTAGCTGTTACTATATTAGGTCCACAAAGGTTCTTTTCAGGCCTGGTATCAGTGGTATGGTAATAGGCTTGTACACATATAATATTCTTTCTTCCAAATATAGAAAGAATATTACACTTGACTGGTGCCCTTCTGCTGCAGTCTGCTAATCATTCACAACCTACTTGTTCCACAAAGGTCCTTATAAGGACTGGTAAGGTAATAACCTGGTGTAGGGTGCTATAGTACATAGGGTTGAGTGAGGTACAGTCTGCTATTCTATAAGGACTGGTATAGGTCCACAATACATAGGGGTTGAGGTGCACTACTGCTGACCGCTGCTCTATACTGCAGCAGTCCTTCATCGTTATAGGGACTGACGTACAGTCTGCTAATCACTCACACACAACCTACTTGTTCCACAAAGGTCCTTATAAGGACTGGTAACTTGGTCTGTCTAGGGTGCTACAGTACATAGGGTTGAGTGAGGTACAGTCTGCCATTCTATAAGGACTGGTATAGGTCAACAATACATAGGGTTGAGGTGCACTACTGCTGACCGCTGCCCTATACTGCAGCAGTCCTTCATCGGTATAGGGACTGAAGTACAGTCTGCTAATCACTCACACACAACCTACTTGTTCCACAAAGGTCCTTATAAGGACTGGTAAGGTATAGGGTACTACAGTACATAGGGTTGAGTGAGGTACAGTCTGCTATTCTATAAGGACTGGTATAGGTCCACAATACATAGGATTGAGGTGCACTACTGCTGACCGCTGCCCTATACTGCAGCAGTCCTTCATCGGTATAAGGACTGACGTACAGTCTGCTAATCACTCACACAACCTACTTGTTCCACAAAGGTCCTTATAAGGACTGGTAACTTGGTCTGTCTAGGGTGCTACAGTACATAGGTTTGAGTGAGGTACAGTCTGCCATTCTATAAGGACCGGTATAGGTCCACAATACATATTGTTGATGTGCACTACTGCTGACCGCTGCCCTATACTGCAGCAGTCCTTCATCGGTATAGGGACTGACGTACAGTCTGCTAATCACTCACACACAACCTACTTGTTCCACAAAGGTCCTTATAAGGACTGGTAAGGTATAGGGTACTACAGTACATAGGGTTGAGTGAGGTACAGTCTGCCATTCTATAAGGACTGGTATAGGTCCACAATACATAGGGTTGAGGTGCACTACTGCTGACCGCTGCCCTATACTGCAGCAGTCCTTCATCGGTATAGGGACTGAGAGTTTTGTCACAGGGTCATTTAAAAAATGACAGGCAGAGGAAGAGGCAGGCCCTTCCGCAGGGGTGGTAGGGGTAGGGCAGGAGCAACAGGCTTGAGCCAAAGTGGGAAGTTGCAGAAGGTGCGTTCAATTACTTTAAAGGACGCACCAGACTTGGTTGAGTGGCTCACTCAGCCTTACTCTTCTGCACCTTCCTCATCCTCTCGATCTGCACCCTCTACTTCACTTTCTGCTATGTGCACCCCCAAAGACACTACCACCAACAACACCACCACCACCACCACCCCATACCTTCCGCTTGAGTCACAGGAATTATTTTCCAATCCATATCAAGACATTTCTGATGCGTAGCCACTCTTGATATTGGATTAGGAAGAGGAGGTAGCAACAACCGCTACTCAGCAGTCTGACGACAGTACCCAGATCAGCCCAAGGAGGAGGTTGGTCCCCGGTGTTGCTGCCTACTCCGAGATCTCTACTTATAGCGGTGGAGAAGGTGACGTCGACGATGACGTGTCTAGGGATGTCACGTGGGTGCCCACAAGAGAGGAAGAGGAGGGGAGTTCAGAGGGGAGATATGGACCAGCAGATAGGGAGGAGAAGCAGGAATAACTTACATTGCACAGGAGGGACAAAGCAGACTGAAAATGTATCAGGAGCGAGTCATCGACCATGTACGGTCACATCTGGCGCTCCCAGGACTAGGGATGAGCTTCGAGTTCGAGTCGAACTCATGTTCTACTCGAACATTGCCTGTTAGCCTGTTCAGCGAACAGTGAACAATTTGGGCTGTTCGCAGCAAATTCGAAAAGCCGGAACACCCTATACAAGTCTATGGGAGAAATCTAAAGTGCTAATTTTAAAGGGTAATATGCAGGTTACTGTCCTAAAAAGTGTTTGGGGACCTGGGTCCTGCCCCAGGGGACATGGATCAATGCAAAAAAAAGTTTTAAAAACTGCCGTTTTTTCAGGAGCAGTGATTTTAATAATGATTAAAGTGAAACAATAAAAGTGTAATATTCCTTTAAATTTCGTAGCTGGGGGGTATCTATAGTGTGCCTGTGAAGGGGCGCATGTTTCTGGTGCTTAGAACTGTCGCTGCACAAAGTGTCATTTGTGCAGGAAAAAAAGTCTTTTAAAATCACTTGCGGCTAAATTGTCGGGTCTCCGTAATACAGAGAACACTCAATGAGTGTTCTCTGTATTAGCCGACAATTCATTCATTCATTGATTAAAAAACAAAAAAAAAAAAAAGCGTGGGGGTTCCCCTAAATTCAATCAAAAGGCCCTTCAGGTCTGACATGGATATTAAGGGGAACCCCGTGTCAAATTAAAAAAAAAAATTGACGTGGGGGTCCCCCCAAATATCCATACCAGACCCTTCAGGTCTGATATGGATATTAAGGGGAACCCCGCATCAAATTAAAAAAAAAAATTGACGTGGGGGTCCCCCTAAATATCCATACCAGACCCTTTATCCGAGCACGCAACCTGGCAGGCCGCAGGAAAAGAGGGGGGGACGAGAGAGCGGCCCCCCCTCCCTCCTGAACCGTACCAGGCCACATACCCTCAACATTGGGAGGATGCTTTGGGCAGGGCCGGATTAACATAGGGGCTATTGGAGCTGCAGCTCCAGGCCCCTTTCTCAAGATAGGCCCATTTGCCCAAAAACATAAAAAAAAAAAAAGATCGACTTCAAGGATTGTATCTCAGCGACAGAGACCCCAAATTTTGGAGGTAGGTAGCTAAATACCCCCTCCAACACTGGTTAAAATATGGGGCTGCTATCATCTATGGTTCCGGAGATACGGGGCTCCTTGTGCCGCCTGTCAGAAGCTGCATACAGAGCTGCAGTATAAATACAGCTGGAACACTCTGCAGCAGACGGAGAGGATGACATCACAGTGCTTATAATAATTATTTGTATATTACTTATGATAATTAACCCCTCGCCACCCAGGCCCATTCTGAGACTTCTCTCCTACATGTAAAAGTCATCATTTTTTATGCTAGAAAATGACTCAGAACCCCCAAGCATTATATATTGTTTTAGCAGAGACCCTGTGGAATAAAATTGTGGCCTTTGCAACTTTTTATGTTACACAATATTTGCGCAGCAATTTTTCAAACTTTGTTTTGGAAAGAAACTGTTTCATTCATAAAAAAACACTAAAGTTAGCACAATTTTTTGTTGTGTACTAAGTGATGCTTTACATTTTTTTACAGGTTACATGTTTAGAGTTACAGAGGAGATCTAGTGCTAGAATTATTGCTCTCGCTCTAATGATCTTGGCGTATGTAACCTGTGTGTATCGGGCTCTGATACTAACCAGTGCCTACCCAGGGACTGACTAGTATCTCTCCCCAGCCTGTCCCCACACACCCTCTCACCCGCTGACCTGTGAATGGGGCGATCACTCCCGCAGTGTTATTGTGTTCTGCCAGTCAATACAATGATCAGTGTTGCTAACTATAGCTGGCAGCACTGATTGTTTTGGGGAAAACCTGACAGGCTGGTTGTTGACTTGTGTAAAACCAGCTAGCCCATACATAGATCGACTATGGCTGGTCTCTGCTTAATTGGTGTAATTTTAATCCATGTCTGGCCCGCTTAACCACTACACAGCCCCTAAACATCCTTCCACAAACCTTTACATTTTTCCTTCCCAGATTACTTCATCCTCCTCTCCTATACATAGTGCCCACTGTCATACCCCTCACACTCCTCTCCTATACATAGTGCCCAATGTCATACCCTCTACACTCTTCTGCAGTGCATACCGCCCACTGTCATACCCCTCACACTCCTCTCCTGTACATAGTGCCTTCTGCCATACCCTCCGCACTCTTCTCCTGTACATAGTGCCCACTGTTAGACCCTCCACATTCCTCTCCCTCACCTGCACATACTTCCCACTTTTATACCATCCATACTCCTCTCCTATGCCTCTTACCCACAAAAACTGTTCTTTAAAATTATACTGAATGTCCTCAATGTTACCAGCTCTAGAATGGGCACTTTTGTCAGTTCAACTATAGGAAATCTCACAGTCCTCATATTTGTGTTCTTCCCCATTATTAGTACTTATTTCATTTTGTATTGACTATTGTGATATATAGAGGAACACGGGGGATGTCAGCTACTCTAAATATGGCACTTGTAGAAAAAAGTGTCCCTGAAATTATTTGTGAAATGTTGACAACTATGCACTTAGGCACTGCCCAAGGGCCACAGAGTAAGTAGGGGCCCCATGAGAGGCTCCTGTGATATTAAAGCAGTAGTAAACTTTTCTAACATTACAACTTTTTAGAGGCCCTGGGGTAGGTTATGCCATAATGTACAAGTATGCCCAGCATATTAGCACATTAGAGTACACTTACCTGTCAGACTGAGCCCTCCAGTGCTGTGCTGTGATCAGTCCGGCGGGGCCCGGGCACTTCCATCTTCACCCGGACTTCCTTCTGGGTTCTGTGCCTTCCGTCACTTGCCTTGGCCAGGCTGCCCTGATGTCATTCCCACACATGCCCATGTGCATCCTCTCTCTCCCATCCCCCCCTTTCTCTCTCATCCTCCCTCCCTTACCCCTCACACCTCTTTCATCCCCTTTCTCTGTGTCTCTCTCTCTCTCTCTCTCATCCTCCCCCTCTCTCTCTTTAATTAAATTTTTTAATAACAAAAAATAGTTGCATTTGTATTTATTTATTGTTTATAAAAGGCCCCCCCAAAATCCTCAGCACCAGGCCCATGATGTTCTTAATCTGGCCCTGGCTTTGGGGGTCTGTGACCCCTCAAAGCACCTTGTCCCCATGTTGATAAGGACAAGGGCCTCATCCTCACAACCCTGGCCGTTGGTTGTGAGGGTCTGCGGGCGGGGGGCTTATCAGAATCTGGAAGCCCCCTTTAACAAGGGGACCCCCAGATCCCGGCCCCCCCCTGTTTGAAATGGTAAGGGGGTACAAAAGTACCCCTACCATTTCACAAAGAAAGTGTCAAAATGGTTAAATAAGACAAACACACTTTTGAAAAATTCCTTTATTAAAAATAAAAAAAATAAAAAAAAATTCCAGCGGTGCTAATCCACTCTTGCTATCCAGCGACGGGTCTCCGGGGTCCAGCGATGGATGATCATATCCAGCGACGGGGGATCTCTCAGTCCAGCGCTGTCCATACATGCTTCTTCTGTCTCATCTCCGGAGACACTGCAGAGAGCCCAGCGCTGACATTTCTTATATTGGGAGGGCGGGGCCACCCGTCACCTGACCCCGCCCCTCTGACGCAGGAGAGGGAAGCCAGGGGTTCCCCAGTGATGTGTGGGTGACCCCGCCCCCTCTGATGTAACGGAAACCTGCGTTACATCAGAGGGGGCGGGGTCACCCACACGTCACTGGGGAACCCCTGGCTTCCCTCTCCTGCGTCAGAGGGGCGGGGTCAGGTGACGGGTGGCCCCGCCCTCCCAATATAAGAAATGTCAGCGCTGGGCTCTCTGCAGTGTCTCCGGAGAGGAGACAGAAGAAGCATGTATGGACAGCGCTGGACTGAGAGATCCCCCGTCGCTGGATATGATCATCCATCGCTGGACCCCGGAGACCCGTCGCTGGATAGCAAGAGTGGATTAGCACCGCTGGAATTTTTTTTTTATTTTTTTTATTTTTAATAAAGGAATTTTTCAAAAGTGTGTTTGTCTTATTTAACCATTTTGACACTTTCTTTGTGAAATGGTAGGGGTACTTTTGTACCCCCTTACCATTTCAAACAGGGGGGGGGGCCGGGATCTGGGGGTCCCCTTGTTAAAGGGGGCTTCCAGATTCTGATAAGCCCCCCGCCCGCAGACCCTCACAACCAACGGCCAGGGTTGTGAGGATGAGGCCCTTGTCCTTATCAACATGGGGACAAGGTGCTTTGAGGGGTCACAGACCCCCAAAGCATCCTCCCAATGTTGAGGGTATGTGGCCTGGTACGGTTCAGGAGGGAGGGGGGGCCGCTCTCTCGTCCCCCCCTCTTTTCCTGCGGCCTGCCAGGTTGCGTGCTCGGATAAAGGGTCTGGTATGGATATTTAGGGGGACCCCCACGTCAATTTTTTTTTTAAATTTGATGCGGGGTTCCCCTTAATATCCATATCAGACCTGAAGGGTCTGTTATGGATATTTGGGGGGACCCCCACGTCAATTTTTTTTTTTAATTTGACACGGGGTTCCCCTTAATATCCATGTCAGACCTGAAGGGCCTTTTGATTGAATTTAGGGGAACCCCCACGCTTTTTTTTTTTTTTTAATCAATGAATGAATGAATTGTCGGCTAATACAGAGAACACTCATTGAGTGTTCTCTGTATTACGGAGACCCGACAATTTAGCCGCAAGTGATTTTAAAAGACTTTTTTTCCTGCACAAATGACACTTTGTGCAGCGACAGTTCTAAGCACCAGAAACATGCGCCCCTTCACAGGCATACTATAGATACCCCCCAGCTACGAAATTTAAAGGAATATTACACTTTTATTGTTTCACTTTAATCATTATTAAAATCACTGCTCCTGAAAAAACGGCCATTTTTAAAACTTTTTTTTGCATTGATCCATGTCCCCTGGGGCAGGACCCAGGTCCCCAAACACTTTTTAGGACAGTAACTTTCATATTACCCTTTAAAATGAGCACTTTAGATTGTGAACGTTCGAGTCCCATAGACTTTAATAGGGTTCTAAAGTTCACACGAAGTTTAGGTCTGTTCGCAGGTTCTGGTGCGAACCGAACAGGGGGGTGTTCGGCTCATCCCTACCCAGGACACAGGCACATGGGTCCGCAGTGTGGGCTTTTTTTAACGTGTCCGCTGCTGACAATAGCGTTGCCATCTGTAATCTTTGCAGTAAACGCATTAGTCGCGGTAAGCCCAACACTCACCTAGGGACGACCGCCTTAAGAAGGCACATGAGCAGCCATCACCGAGCCGAGTGGGAGCAACGGAACACACAAAGCCACACTCCAGGCTCTCACCGTCCAGCCTCGTATTCTACTTCTCCTTCTCCTCTCTCCTCACAATTGTCCTCCACTCCACCTTCCATCACGCCAAGCTCAGGTTTTTCTGCAAAAAGGCAGGCTTCCGTGGGCCTAATGTTCAAGCGTAAAAAAATGATGACGCCGGATAACCCTCTTGCCCAATGGTTGACGGCTGGCTTGTCAGAACTCATGGCCCGCCAACTACTGCCATATAAACTGGTGGACTTGGAGGCCTTTCGCAAATTTGTGGCCATTGGAACACCACAATGGAAGGTCCCAAGAAGGAAGTATTTCTCAGAGAAGGGCATCCCAGAGCTATATGGCCATGTTCAGCGGCAAGTGAATGTATCTCTGGCACACAGTGTCGGTGCCAAGATACATCTGACCACAGACACGTGGTCTAGCAAACACGGGCAGGGAAGGTATATCACTTTTACTGCCCACTGGGTGAACCTTCTGACGGCCGTCAAGCATGTAACCCGTGGCACCCGTGTAGATTTGGTTTTACCGCCACGGATTGCATGCAGGCCTGACTCTTCTTCTCCTCCTCCTACTCCATACTCCTCCCTCTCCTCCTCAGCTGACTCCTCCTTTTCCGCTGCTAGCGTCTCTTCCGCTGCGCCGCCCAAGCTCCCCAGAACCTATTCGACATGCCAGGTGAGACGTTGCCATGCCGTGCTGCGTCTGTTGTGCCTGGAAGCCAAGAGCCACACTGGCCCGGCACTCCTTTCAGCTTTGCGTTCACAGGCAGATCAGTGGCTAACACCGCTCAATTTGACAGTTGGTAAAGTGGTGTGTGACAACGGTGCCAATCTGCTTAGCGCATTGAAACAGGGCAAAATCACGCACGTGCTATGCATGGCACACGTCTTAAACTTGGTCGTGCAGCGATTCCTTGTCAAATACCCTGGGGTCCAGGACATCTTGCGGCAGGCAAAGAAAATCTCGGCCCATTTCAGAAGATCTTACACGGCCATGGCTCGCCTTGCTGACATTCAGCGGCGACACAATCTGCCGGTCAGACGTCTTATTTGCGATTGCCCGACGCGATGGAACTCAACCTTCTATATGCTTGATAGGCTGCTCCAGCAGAAACGTGCAGTTAACGTCTACCTGTATGAACTCTGCGGCAGAACAGGTTCTGGGGAGCTGGGTTTTTTTTCACCGCGCCAGTGGCTGCTCATGCGCGACGCATGCAGACTTCTGCGCCCATTTGAGGAGATCACCAAACTGGTCAGTCGCAGCCATGGCGCCATCAGTGACATGGTAACTTATGCCTTCTTTATGGAGCGTGCATTGCGTCGTGTCATTGATCAAGCTTTGGAGGAGCAGGAGCGGGAAGATGAGGAAGTCGCAATGCTGGATGAATTCCCAGGGGGGGCTACTCTATCTGAGACAAGTCAACAACAGGAGTCTGAAGAGGAGTCAGAGGAGGATGGTGCCGGGGCGGATGAGGAGGAGCAAGAAGAGCATGCTTTAAACCTTTCTGGGATCCCTGTTGTGCGTGGATGGGGAGAGGAGAATGAAGAGGACGACATTATCCTGGATGATGAGCAGGAGCCAGGCCACCACACCGCTTCCACTTTAGCGCAAATGGGGGCCTTCATGCTCCAGTGTTTTAATAGGGACCCCCGTATAAAAAGCATAAGGGTCAAGGACCAGTACTGGGTGGCAACGTACTTAGACCCCCGGTACAAACACAAAATGGTGGAAATGTTACCGCCGCCACAGAGGGCTGGCAGAATGGAGCACTTCCAGGCCTTGCTTCGAGAAATGCGGCATTCTGCCTTTGCGTGCGCTGGCAGAGGAGCAATTCTCACTCCCAGAGAAGAGGCCGGTTTGAAGATGTGTTGGTGACTTCGGATATGAGGTCATTCTTTCAGCCGACCCATCGACAGGTGTCATCCGGATCCAGCATCAGGGAACGCCTAGACCATCAGGTGTCCGACTACATCGGGTTAACGGCCGATGTGGACGCTCTGAGGAGTGATGAACCCCTGGACTACTGGGTGGGCAGGCTTGACCTCTGGCCAGAGCTTGCCCAATTTGCAATCGAACTGTTGGCTGGCCCCTCATCCAGTGTCCTGTCCAAAAGGACGTTCAGCGCAGCAGGGGGGATCGTGACCGATAAGCGTACTCGCCTAGCTCACGACAGTGTTAACTACCTCACATTTCTAAAAATGAATGAGGCATGGATCTCGGAGGAATTCAACACATGTGACCAGTAGACCATGTATATGTCTATAAACAATTTTTTTAATTGAGCACAGAGACCTTCTTTCTTCATTTGGCTCACTTCCTTGTCCAAAAAAAGCACACCGTACTATATGCCCATACCCTCCTCTTTGAAGAGGTTGAGCAGTGTCATATTTCTACTGGGGCTGCTTATTATGAGGGGCTCCCACCATCCCTGTGCTATGCTGACATCCTCCTGGGGCTGCTTATTATGAGGGGCTCCCACCATCCCTGTGCTATGCTGACATCCTCCTGGGGCTGCTTATTATGAGGGGCTCCTGCCATCCCTGTGCTATGCTCATTATGAGGGGTCCCCACCATCCCTGTGCTATGCTCATTATGAGGGGCTCCCACTATCCCTGTGCTATGCTGACTTCCTCCTGGGGCTGCTTACAGTGCAGGTGTCAGTGCTCTCTATCACGGTGCTGCTGTCAGTGCTGTATATCACGGTGCTGGCGTTAGTGCTTTATGTCACGCTGCTGATGTCAGTGCTCTCTATCACGGTTCTGTTGTCAAATGACTCTATCATGGTGCAGGTGTCATTGCTGTATGTCACGCTGCTGATGTCAGTGCTCTCTATCACGGTGCTGCTGTCAGTGCTGCATTTCACGGTGCTGGTGTTAGTGCTTTATGTCACGCTGCTGATGTCAGTGCTCTCTATCACGGTGCTGTTGTCAGATGACTCTATCACGGTGCAGGTGTCATTGCTGTATGTCACGCTGCTGATGTCAGTGCTCTCTATCACGGTGCTGTTGTCAGATGACTCTATCACGGTGCAGGTGTCATTGCTGTATGTCACGCTGCTGATGTCAGTGCTCTCTATCACGGTGCTGCTGTCAGTGCTGTATATCACAGTGCTGGTGTTAGTGCTTTAGGTCACGCTGCTGATGTCAGTGCTCTCTATCACGGTGCTGTTGTCAGGTGACTCTATCACGGTGCAGGTGTCATTGCTGTATGTCACGCTACTGGTGATCATCTCCTGCACCCTCTTTGCCTACCCTGACCTTCCCTCTCCTCCATTGCCTTCATGTGCTCCACAGTCCTGAATTGTCACAACAATTTCCCATATAAAAAAAGAATGCTTGTAGTTGTCAATCCCTCTTACATGTGTTATGTCATTGGCCATGTGGTGGGACTATGTTTGTACAGCTATTAATTATTTTGTGGCTGCAAAAATTTGACCTGTAGGTTTGCGAAGTTCGCCTCCCATTGAAGTCAATGGGGCCCGCCGCGAAAGTTCCGGTTCGCGAACTATCGGCCGTGTTCGCGGTCCGCGTTCGCCAAACGTCCCGTCGGAAGTTCATCCATCACTAATCAGCAGGATCATTGAGGAGGAAGAGGATAGTTAGTCAACATAACAGGACAGTCACTCAGCATCAGCATAGGCAGTCTTGAAGGGATTTGACATTTCAAAAAAAATTATTATTCGGTTACATCAGCTTCAGGTGCTTGGTAGCTGATGTTGATCCAAGACTGATTCATCTTTATGAAGGTCAGTCGATCAACCGAGTCGGTGGACAGGTGTACCCTATGATCGGTTACAAAGCCTCCAGCAGAGCTGAAGGTGCGTTCCGAAAGAAAGCTGGATGCAGGACAGGCCAGTAGCTCAAATGCATACTGTGCAAGCTCTGGCCAGTGATCCATCCTCAAGACCCAGTAAGCCCGAGGATTTTCGGTGGGAAAGGTGTCCAAGTCTGACCTTGCCCCTAGGTATTCCTGCACCATGTAAATCAGACGCTGGCGATGGTTGCTGGAACCGATCATACCTTGGGGCTGCGGACTAAAAAATTGTCTGAACGTATCGGTCAGCCGGCCACCTTCTCCATCGCTCCTTCTGTGACTGACTGAAGCCTCAGCAACACGTTGTCCAGGACCAGGAGTTTGTAACCTCCCAGTCTCTGGGTACGCGTTGCACAGACATTTCTGCAAGGCCTCCCGGAGATGTCTCATCCTCTGCTCCCTCTGCGAGTGGCCAGCCAGTAAAGGTCCCTCTCCTTTGTGACAGTTTACTCAAGCCATGAGCGTCTCTGAGAATCGGCCATTGACCGAGGTTCCTATGCAACATCTAGTTCAGAGACTTACTTCCTCTTTCATTCCCTACAAAGGCAAAGCATAATGGACTACTATCCATCGCATAGTAGTCCATTATGTGTCACTTACCTGACACAGGAGCCAGCGAAGTCGCCGCTGTCCCCTGTGGTCCACCGCATCCATCTTCTTGGTGGGGTCTCGCAGCTCCGCCGCTGTCATTCGGCGAAGCCGCGATGACGTCACTCCCGCGCATGCGCACGGGAACCGACACGCGCGGCAGCTCCGTCGTTGAGAATGCCGCGCTCAGTGCGCATGCGCCGTAGACAGTGGTGCCTTTTTCCGGGCGAATATCTCCTAAACCATAGGGTTAGGAGATATTCCTTGGACCTACAGGTAAGCCTTACAACCACTTTAACTCCCAGCAAGCTAATCAAGAGCAAATAATGCTGGTTCTCCAGGATCTGGCCTCTTGTCTGGATCGTCTGCAACTCGCTGCAACTTCAGCTCCTCCCGTTCCTGCTCCTGCTTCAGTTGCTCTGGTCTTACCTGCTGCACCTGGCAATCCCTGCCTGCATCTGCCGTGGCCTCCTCGGTTCTCCAGTGATCCTAAGGCTTGTCTGGGCTTCATTAATCAGTGTTCCATCCACTTCGAACTTTCCAGCCACCATTTTCCAACTGATCGCACCAAAGTCGCATATATCATCTCTCTCTTCTCCGATGATGCTTTAGCTTGGGCCTCTCCACTCTGCGAATCACACGCTCCTATCACCTCTGACCTCCAGCTCTTTTTGGATGCATTTTGGAAAACTTTTGATGAGCCCGGCAGAGTGTCTTCGTCTGCTGGGGCCCTCCTTCGTCTTCGTCAGCAAGAAATGACAGTCGGCCAATACGCAGTTCGATTCCGTATGCTGGCCGCTGAACTCAAATGGAATAATGAGGCCCTTACTGCTACCTTCTGGCAAGGCCTATCTGACCATGTCAAGGATGAACTCGCTGGACGCGCCATTCCCACCATATTGAATGACTTAATCGCATTGAGCATTCAAATTGACATTCGCTTCCAGGAGCAGGCTCTGGAGAAATCCAGATCCAGTCATCCCCCTGCTGGCCATCCAGCACAGGTAGTCCAAAGATCGGTGCAATCCTCTTCGTCTTCGACCTCTCATGTTTTGGAAGAACCTATGCAGTTTGGGCGAACCCGCCTCACTCCCGAGGAGTGTGGCCGATGCATGGGACTGGGTTTGTGCCTTTACTGTGGCGATAAAGGACATCTTTTGAACTCCTGTCCACTCCGTCCGGGGGACTCCAGGGTCTAGCTCACTCAGAGGGAGGTGATCTAGACTGATCCGTTAATTTTCCTCGTTTCACCCTTCCCGTAGCTATCCGCTGGGCTCAGAATGCCTATCAACTCTCTGCATACATGGATTCTGGTGCTGCCGGGAAGTTCATTGAACAGTCTGTAGCTTCTGAGTTGGGCATTGCCTTTGTTGTCTTGGCTATGCCTCTCTCTGTGACCGCAGTAGACAGCTCCTTCTTGCCTATGAGTCCAATCCGGTTTAAAACCTCTCCTATAGAGTTATACATTAGGACTTTGCATAGTGAGGAGATCTCTTTCCTAATACTGCCTAAATCCTCCAGTCCCATCATCCTGGGCCTTCCATGGTTGCAGAAACACTCTCCACATCTTGACTGGAATTCTGGACAAGTATTGGCTTGGAGCCCTCCATGCCAACAACGATGCATTTCCAGGGTGCTACCTCCTCCTTCCATTCCTCTTGCTGAGACCTCCACAACTCCCATGTTGCCTGCCCAATATCAATCCTTCCAAGATGTTTTCTGCAAAAAGGCCGCCGATCGCCTTCCTCCTCATAGAGACTTTGACTGCTCCATTGAGCTTTTACCTGGGACCTCTCCTCCCCGTGGTCGAGGCTACCCTCTATCTATCCCCGAGACACAAGCCATGTCTAAATACATTCGGGAAAATCTGCAAAAGGGTTTCATCAGGAAATCTAACTCACCTGCTGGAGTCGAGTTCTTCTTTGTAGCGAAAAAAGATGGTTCACTCCATCCATGCATCGACTACAGGGGTCTTAACGCCATCACCGTGAAGAACCGATACCCTCTTTCTTTAATTTCCAAACTCTTTGACAGACTGCGAGGTTCTCATATCTTTACTAAATTGGATCTTAGAGGGGCTACAATTTAATAAGAATCCGGGAAGGAGACGAATGAATGACCGCCTTTAACACCAGGGATGGGCATTATGAGTATCTTGTGATGCCCTTCGGCTTATGCAATGCCCCAGCGGTCTTCCAAAATTTTGTTAACGAGATCTTTCGCGACCTTCTGTATGTCTGTGTTATTGTATATCTGGATGATATTCTAAGTTTCTAGCCAGATTTACCTACCCATCGTCTTCATGTAAAAACTGAGCTACAGCGTCTACAGGACAATTGTCTACTGTATATGCAAAATTGGAGAAGTGTCTATTTGAACAAACACAAGTTCCATTCCTGGGCTATATAATCTCATCACAAGGTCTCCTCATGGACCCAGCCAAACTTCAGGCCATCTCTGAGTGGCCTCAGCCCTCTGGTCTTAAAGCCACCCAACACTTTTTGGGTTTCACCAATTACTACCGCCAATTCATTCGTAACTACTCCACCTTGGTGGCTCCTATTACATCGCTCACCAGCAAAGGTGTAAATGCTCGGCTCTGGTCCCCTGAAGCCATTGAAGCTTTCCTCTCCGCCCCTATTCCTCTACGTCCGGACATTACTAGACCCTTTTCTTTGGAGGTAGATGCCTCTTCTGTAGGAGTCGGCCGTCCTACACCAAGCTCAGCAGGGCAAGTCTCAACCTTGATTCTTTACCAATAAGTTTTCTGATGCTGAGAAAAACGATACCATTGGGGACCGTGAGCTACTCGCCATTAAACTAGCTCTTCAAGAATGGCGACATCTTCTAGAGGGTTCTCCCCATTGTATTACCATCTATACTGATCATAAAAATCTGCAGTATTTACAATACGCGAAACGCTTGAACCCACGTCAAGCTCGCTGGGCCCTCTTTTTCGCCCGTTTCAATTTTAACATTACTTTCCGTCCAGGTGCCAAGAACCTTCGAGCCGATGCCTCGTCCAGGTCGTTTGATGTCAATGATTCTGAGAATCACCTAGATCCTGGTCCCATCATTCCTTCGCATCGTATTCTAGCCACCACTCAGCTCCAGTTTATGCAGCCTCCTCCTGGTAAAACTTTTGTAGCCCCTGCACTTCGTCCCAAACTCCTTGCTTGGGCACATGACTCCAAGTTCTCTGGA
The DNA here is from genome assembly GCF_037356315.1 of Lithobates pipiens. NCBI lineage: Eukaryota > Metazoa > Chordata > Amphibia > Anura > Ranidae > Lithobates > Lithobates pipiens. The sequence goes on from NW_027507785.1 coordinate 159,568,704, forward strand.
CATCCTGGCATTCCTCGTACTTGTGACCTTCTTCAGCGTCATTATTGGTGGCCCTCTCTTCGTAAGGATGTCAAGGAATACATTTAAGCTTGTTCGGTTTGTGTACTTTCCAAATCTTCCATGTCCGCCCCTGCTGGGTTGCTTTTGCCCTTACCAGTGCCGATGTACCTTGGCGTTGTATTGCCATGGACTTTATCTCAGATCTGCCTCCCCCAACAGGTTCTACAATCATCTGGGTAGTGGTGTATCGGTTCTCCAAAATGTGTCACTTGATTCCTCTCCCAGGTCTACCTTCTGCTCCCAGTCTTGCCACAACTTTCATTAAGGAGATCTTTCGTCTTCATGGGATGCCTTCCCATATCGTCTCTGACAGAGGAGTTCAATTTACTGCCCGGTTTTGGAGAGCCTTGGCCAGCTCCTTTGGGATTAAATTGGATTTTTCATCTGCCTTTCATCTCCAGTCCAATGGGCAAATGGAACGTGTCAATCAAAATGTAGAACGTTTTCTCCGTGCCTTCATTTCTGCTCACCAAGATGACTGGGTGGACCTTTTGCCCTGGGCAGAGGTTGCCTTAAACCATCACGCCAATGCCAGTTCTGGGAAATCTCCTTTCTTCACAGTTTATGGGCAGCATCCATCTGTTCCCTTTCCTGTTCCCATTTCTCCTGTGGTACCAGCAGAAGCCGAGACCCAAAGGTCCTTCAACTCAATCTGGAAAGAAGTCTCTGGGAATCTTCATCTAGCTGCTTCCAGGCATAAAACGGCATCAGATCGTCATCGCCGTCCGGCTCCTAAGTTCCTGACTGGCGATAGAGTTTGGCTCTCTACCAAGCACATCCACCTCCGGGTACCCTCGATGAAATTTGCCCCTCGCTTCATTGGTCCATTTCCTATTCTCAGCCAGATCAATCCAGTGGCTTTCAAGCTCCGTCTACCCTCTCATCTCAGGATACCCAATACCTTCCATGTCTCCCTGCTCAGGCCGCTGGTCCTCAATCGCTTTTCTCGCCCTTCTTCTCACCCCACTCCTGTGGCTGATACCTCGGATCAGTATGAGATTAAAGTAATATTGGACTCCAAGTACTCCCGGGGGAGGTTATTCTATCTCATTGATTGGAAGGGCTATGGTCCGGAGGAGAGGTCTTGGGTCCCTGCCACTGATGTCTCTGCCCCACATCTGGTGACCAGATTCCATCAGAAATTTCCCTCCAAGCCAGCCCCCAGACGTGTAGGGAGGCCTCGTAAGAGGGGGGGGTACTGTCACAGATCAGCTGCAGAGCTGATCTGTGTCTCACCTTTACTGCAGTGGGTCGGCTGGCATCTGTTGTCCACTGTCAGGTGTTCAGCTCTGTGCACTCTGCAGCTATGGGCGTTGACGCCCTTCACCTGTTGCCTGATATATATTTCCTTCCTGCTACTTCCTGTCCAGCCCCTCATGTGCTTCTCTATTTAAATCCCTTCCTAACTTGCTACCATTGCTTGAGCAACGTTTGTTTCTGAAGCTCCCCTGTGTAACCTGTTTTACCTGACTTCTCATGAACTGATCTTCTGTGTACCGACCCGGCTTGTTCTGATTACATTGTCTGCAGCCCGCCCTGACCTTAGCTCACTATCTGGCTTTCCTCACTTCATCCATCCAACCATCCTTGTCTACAGTGTCTTCTGGTACTTCCCTAGCGAGCAGGGTGAACCCTGGGGTCGTGACCTGGGGTCAGTATGCAGCTAAGTCCAAACCTTCGTGAGAGGGTCCCTGGCGGAACACCGGCTGACTGTTAGATTCCACGCCCTGGGGGATCCCGTGTCACCTGCTCGTCTGTGGGTTCGCTGTAAGTAGTACCGTGACATCCTTGACCTGAAGAATACGAGGATCAGGGAGGCCGTGCAGCGTAGGTTAGCTGAGGCATTCGGTCCGGAGTCCTCTGGGTCACTAAGGTCAACACGATCCGCAGCCACCTCCTCCCAGCCACGTACAAATCCACATGTTTCTTGGAACTGTACAGTGGTGTGAAAAAGTGTTTGCCCCCTTCCTCATTTCCTGTTCCTTTGGATGTTTGTCACACTTAAGTGTTTCGGAACATCAAACCAATTAAACAATAGTCAAGGACAACACAAGTAAACACAAAATGCAATTTGTAAATGAAGGTGTTTATTATTAAAGGTGAAAAAAAATCCAAACTATCATGGCCCTGTGTGAAAAAGTGATTGCCCCCCTTGTTAAAACATACTATAACTGTGGTTGTCCACACCTGAGTTCAATTTCTCTAGCCACACCCAGGCCTGATTATTGCCACACCTGTTCACAATCAAGGCATCACTTAAATAGGAGCTGCTTGACACAGTAAGGTCCACCAGAAGATCCTTAAAAGCTACACATCATGCCGAGACCCAAAGAAATTCAGGAACAATTGAGAAAGAAAGTAATTGAGATCTATCAGTCTGGAAAGGGTTATAAAGCCATTTCCAAAGCTTTGGGAATCCAGCGAACCACAGTGAGAGCCATTATCCACAAATGGCGAAGACATGGAACAGTGGTGAACCTTCCCAGGAGTGGCCGGCCGCCCAAAATTACCCCAAGAGCGCAGCGACGACTCATCCAAGAGGTCACAAAAGACCCCACAACAACGTCCAAGGAACTGCAGGCCTCACTTGCCTCAGTTAAGGTCAGTGTTCATGCCTCCACCATCAGGAAAAGACTGGGCAAAAATGGCCTGCATGGCAGAGTTCCAAGGAGAAAACCACTGCTGAGCAAAAAGAACATCAAAGCTCGTCTCAATTTCTCCACAACACATCTTGATGATCCCCAAGACTTTTGGGACAACATTCTGTGGACCGATGAGACAAAAGTGGAACTCTTTGGAAGGTGTGTGTCCAAGTATATCTGGCGTAGAAGGAACACTGCATTTCATAAAAAGAACATTATACCAACCGTAAAATATGGTGGTGGTAGTGTGATGGTCTGGGGCTGTTTTGCTGCTTCAGGACCTGGAAGACTTGCCGTGATAAAAGGAACTATGAATTCTGCTGTCTACCAAGAGATCCTGAAGGAGAATGTCCGACCATCTGTTCGTGTACTCAAGCTGAAACGAACTTGGGTTCTGCAGCAGGACAATGATCCTAAACACACCAGCAAGTCCACCACCGAATGGCTGAATAAAAACAAAATGAAGACTTTGGAGTGGCCTAGCCAAAGTCCTGACCTGAATCCTATTGAGATGTTGTGGTATGACCTTAAAAAGGCTGCTCATGCTCGAAAACCCTCTAATGTAACTGAATTAGGACAATTCTGCAAAGATGAGTGGGCCAAAATTCCTCCAGGACGCTGTAAAAGCCTCATTGCACGTTATCGCAAACGCTTGGTTGCAGTTGTTGCTGCTAAGGGTGGCCCAACCAGTTATTAGGTTTAGGGGGCAATCACTTTTTCACACAGGGCCATGATGGTTTGGATTTTTTTCACCTTTAATAATAAACACCTTCATTTACAAATTGCATTTTGTGTTTACTTGTGTTGTCCTTGACTATTGTTTAAATTGGTTTGATGTTCCGAAACACTTAAGTGTGACAAACATGCAAAGGAACAGGAAATGAGGAAGGGGGCAAACACTTTTTCACACCACTGTATATCATCCCTAAAAGACTGCTGCTGCTGAGTGCCAGGCTCCACCTCCATGCTGACACAAGCCAGCAGGAACACTGTCTGGATAAAGGGGCCTTGAGAGGCAAGGAAGTCCTCCTCTTCCTGTCTCTGTTCTGCCTCAAGTGCCCTGTCCATTATTCCACGCAGTGTATGCTCCAACAGGTGGACAAGAGGTATAGTGTCACTGATGCATGCACTGTCACTGCTCACCATCCTTGTGGCCTCCTCAAATGGTGACAGGACAGTGCATGCATCCTTGATCATGCCCCACTGGCGTGGTGAAAAAAAACGGAGCTCCCCTGACCCTGTCCTGGTGCCATAGTTGCACAGGTACTCATTGATGGCCCTCTGCTGCGTGTGCAGCCGCTGCAGCATGGCCAATGTTGAGTTCCACCTGGTGGGGATGTCACATATAAGGCGGTTCTTGGGCAGGTTCAACTCCTTTTGGAGCTCAGCCAGCCGAGCACTGGCATTATATGATCGGAGGAAATGCACATAGACTTTCCTGGCCTGCCTCAGGACATCCTGTAAGCCCGGGTACCTGCACAAGAACCGCTGCACCACCAGGTTAAGGACGTGAGCCACACAGGGCACATGGGTCAGTTGTCCCTGTCGGAGGGTGGAGAGGAGGTTGGTGCCATTATCGCAAACCACCATTCCTGGCTTAAGCTGGCATGGCATCAACCCCCTCTTAGCCTGCCCCTGCAAAGCTGACAAAATATCTGCCCCAGTTTGGCTCCTATCCCCCAAACAAACCAGCGCAAGCACGGCATGGCATCTTTTTGCCTGCGTACTTGCGTAGCCCCTTGAACGTCTATGGAGCACCGCTGGTTCCGAGGACAAAGCACTGGAAGAGGCCATGGAGGAAGAAGAAGAGGAGGGGGTGGAGGAGAGAGGTGTGTCACAACCAGTAGTAGCATTTTGGAGGCATGGTGGCGGAACAACCTCCAACACTATTGCATCTTGTCCTGCATCCTTCCCAGCTGCCGGAAGAGTGACCCAATGGGCCGTGAAAGATAGGTAACGTCCCTGTTCATGCCTGCTGGACCATGAGTCAGCGGTAATATGCACCTAACCACTGACTGCCCTGTCCAGCGAGGCATGGACATTGCCTTCCACATGCTGGTAGAGAGCCGGAATCGCCTTCCGTGCGAAAAAGTTGCGTTTGGGGACCTGCCACTGAGGAACCCCACATTGCACAAATTCGGGGGCCGATCAGCAATTTAGCCAAGCTAGCATTGAACCACTGGGCATGTGGATGGCTGGGAGTGAACTTCTTTCGACGGTCCAGCAGCTGGGGCAGGGAAATTTGCCTGGTACAATCGGACGCCGGTGCACTGCTAGCAGAGTGCCCGCAAGTACTTGGCTGTGACACACCTAATTCTACACCTTCATTCTTCTCAGTGCAGGTTTCAGAGAGGACTGAAGGTCTAGTAGGGTTGGAGATCCCAGCTGATGAGGAGCAAGGAGAGGTCCACTATGTTTGTTTGGTGTGGGTCTTTAAGGTACGCTTGCCAACGAGCTGCACGGCAGGTCAACATCTGTCTGGTCAAGCATGTGGTGCCCAAGCGGTCGATGTTTTGGCCACACGAGATACGCTTGAGACATATGTTGCAGATAGCAGCGGTGCGATCTGATGCACTCGTCTCAAAAAAGGACCACACCGAAGAACTTTTGGAATAACACGCAGAGGCAGCGCCTTGCACAGCCGGAGCTCTGCGGTGTGATTCAGTCAGTGTGCTGCCCCTAAGCTGGCCCCCGGATGGCATCCTACCTCGTTGGAGATGTGCCTGCTCCTCCTCCTCCTTTTCCTCCTCCTCTCTCCTATCAGGCACCCATGTGGAGTAAGTGACCTCATCATCCCCTCTCTCTTCATTACTGGAGCAAACCTGGCAGTACGCTGCAGCTGATGGAACATGACTGCCAGATTGCTGTCCTTCTTGAGCATCCCCTCTCTCTGCGCTCACGCTACTGCCTTCCTCTAGCCGGGTATCATCATCAGCGCCTTCAAATCGCTGGGCATCCTCCTGGAGCATGTACCCAACACTGTGCTCAAACAGTTCGGGGGATTCCTCAGAAGGACATGGTGGGTCTAGGAAAGGAGTGACTGATGACATTAAGACGAGGGAAGAGGATGCCCTAGCAGCTGCTTTGCTAGTACCCTGTGCCTGGGTGAGAGAGGATGAGGAGGGCTTGGTCATCCACTCTACCAAGTCTTCGGCATGATGCAGCTCAACAGGTCCTGCTGCCGAAAATAAGGACTAGTGTGTCTGATGGTCACATGCTGACAAGGACAGTGCTACCACTAGGCAAACTAGGCAGCTGCCTAGGGCGCCCTGCTGCCTAGGGCGCCCGGCCACTGGTGTTATTACTTTCTTCTCTCTGCAGCAAGCAACTAAGTCTCAGCATCAGCAGGCAGTGGAGGACTGTGTCTGTGTCCCAACTCCTGAATGCATGGACACTAGCAAATGTTCATTGATGGGCCCTGGTAGGCTGCATTGATGGGCGCTGGTGAGGCTGCATTTGATGGGAGCTGGTGAGTATGCATTGATGGGCGCTGGTGAGGCTGCATTTGATGGGCGCTGGTGAGGCTGCATGGATGGGTGCTGGTGAGGCTGCATTTGATGGCCGCTGGTGAGGCTGCAATAATGGGCTCTGGTGAGACTGCATTTGATGGGTGCTGGTGATGCTGAATTTGATGGGTGCTGGTGGGGCTGCATTTGATGAGCGCTTAATTAAAAAGGCAGAGTATACATGGGCAGGGAAAAGGGGGCGGAGTCAGGGGTGGAGCAGGGGGGCAGAAAAATTAGGTTTTGCCTAGGGTGTCAAAATCGTTGCACCAGCCCTGCATGCTGATGACGATGCACCACGTTCACGACCAGCACTGTTGTTTCTAGACACAGAGCCTGTTTGCCCTTTTATATTGGCTCGTGACTGTCTGCCTCTCCTTGTTGGTCTTCCAGATATAGTGATGGCCTGCAGGGAGATGGGAAAACCAGCAAATGGGTAGCTTTAGGTGCACACTGAGCAGGTGACAGTACACCGACTGTAATTACTGCAGCTGCCTGCCTATGTTACAGAAACAGAAAAACACCAGCAATAAGGGGTAGCTTCAGGTATTTACTGTGCTGGAGGCATAAAACACCCACTGTAAATGCTGCAGATGCCTGTATTACAGAACACCAGTAATAAATGGTAGCTTCAGGTGTATATTGTGCTGGAGGCACACAACACCCACTTTAACTGCTGCAGATGCCTGTATTACAGAACACCAGCAATAAGGAGTATCTTCAGGTGTATACTGTGCTGGAGGCACACAACACCCACTTTAACTGCTGCAGATGCATGTATTGCAGAACACCAGCAATAAGGGGTATCTTCAGGTGTATACTGTGCTGGAGGCACACAACACCCACTTTAACTGCTGCAGATGCCTTTATTACAGAACACCAGTAATAAAGGGTAGCTTCAGGTGTATACTGTGCTGGAGGCACACAGCATCCAATTTAACTGCTGCAGATGCCTGTATTACAGAACCACAGCAATAAGGGGTATCTTCAGGTGTATACTGTGCTGGAAGCACACAACAGCCAATTTAACTGCTGCAGATACCTGTATTACAGAACACCGGTAATAAAGGGTATCTTCACGTGCATATTGTGCTGGAGGCACACAACACACACTTTAACTGCTGCAGATGCCTGTATTACATGCCAACAGTAATAAAGGGTAGCTTCAGCTGTATATTGTGCTGGAGGCACACAACACCCAATGTAACTGCTGCAGATGCCTCTATTACAGAACCACAGTAAAAAAGGGTAGCTTCAAGTGTATATTGTACTGGAGGCACACAACATCCACTTTAACTGCTGCAGATGCTTGTATTACTGAACACCAGCAATAAGGGGCATCTTCAGGTGTATAGTGTGGTGGAGGCACACAACACCCACTTTAACTGCTGCAGATGCCTTTGTTACAGAACACCAGCAATAAGGGGTATCTTCAGATGTATACTGTGCTGGAGGCACACAACACCCACTTTAACTGCTGCAGATGCCTGTATTACAGAACATCAGCAATAAGGGGTACACAACACCCACTTTAACTGCTGCAGATGCCTGTATTACAGAACACCAGCAATAAAGGGTAGCTGCAGGTGCATATTGTGCTGGAGGCACATAACACCCACTTTAACTGCTGCAGATGCCTGTATTACTGAATCACCGTAATAAAGGGTAGCTTCAGGTGCATATTGTGCTGGTGACACACAACACCCACCTTAACTGCTGCATATGCTTGTATTACAGAACCACAGTAAAAAAGGGTAGCTTCAAGTGTATATTGTGCTGGAGGCACACAACAGCCAATTTAACTGCTGCAGATACATGTATTGCAGAACACTAGCAATAAGGGGTATCTTCAGGTGTATACTGTGCTGGAGGCACACAACAGCCAATTTAACTGCTGCAGATATATGTATTACAGAACCACAGTAATAAAGGGTAGCTTCAGGTGCATATTGTGCTGGAGGCACACAACACCCACTTTAACTGCTGCAGATGCCTGTATTACAGAACACTAGCAATAAGGGGTATCTTCAGGTGTATACTTTGTTGAAGGCACACGACACCCACTTTAACTAGATGCTGACTGCCGGCCGTCAAATGACGGCCAGGCGGCGCACCTATTGTGGCGGGAGGCCGTCATATGATGACCTCCCATTTAAACGGGGAATGCGCGCGATCGTGCGCGCGCATCCCTGTTTCTTCGGTGGCGGCGTGTCACGGAGACACCGCTCGCCACCGAAGGGGGTGAACAGCCATTGGTTATGGCTGTTTACCACGTGATCGGCCGTGACTTCATCACGGATGGTCACACCCCGACTGTGCATGGCGCATGCGCGCTGCGCGTGCACGTCGATGGCGGCGTGTTCCCCGGGAACACTGCTCCCTCACCGACGCTGGTAAACAGCCATTGGCCGGCTGTTTACCCACGTGATCGGCTGTGATCCTTTCACGGCCGATCACTAAAATGTAAACAAACCGCGGTAACGAGATATTACCGGGTTGTTCTCCTCCTCACACACCGACCGTGTGTGAGGAGGAGATTGTGGTAACATCTCGTTACCGCCTAGTGTACACCAATCACACTGATTGCCTGCCTGCCACCCCCCCCCCCCCAATAAAGAGGACTTGTCACCACCCCTCATAGTACCTGTCAATCACAGTCCATCAGAGTACCTGTCACAGTCCATCAGAGTATTTGAGTACCTGTCGCAGCCCATCAGAGTATTTGAGTACCTGTCACAGTCCATCAGAGTATTTGAGTACCTGTCACAGCCCATCAGAGTACCCGAGTACCTGTCCCAGCCCATCAGAGTACCCGAGTACCTGTCACAGCCCAACAGAGTACCCGAGTACCTGTCACAGCCCATCAGAGTACCCGAGTACCTGTCACAGCCCATCAGAGTACCCGAGTACCTGTCCCAGCCCATCTGAGTACCCGAGTACCTGTCACAGTTCATCTGAGTACCCGAGTACCTGTCACAGCCCATCAGAGTACCCGAGTACCTGTCCCAGCCCATCAGAGTACCCGAGTACCTGTCACGGCACATCAGAGTACCCGAGTACCTGTCACGGCACATCAGAGTACCCGAGTACCTGTCACGGCACATCAGAGTACCCGAGTACCTGTCACGGCACATCAGAGTACCCGAGTACCTGTCACGGCCCATCAGAGTACCCGAGTACTGCCTAGTGTACACCAATCACACTGATTGCCTGCCTGCCACCCCCCCCCCAATAAAGAGGACCTGTCACCACCCCTCATAGTACCTGTCAATCACAGTCCATTAGAGTACCTGTCACAGTCCATCAGAGTATTTGAGTACCTGTCACAGCCCATCTGAGTATTTGAGTACCTGTCACAGTCCATCAGAGTATTTGAGTACCTGTCACAGCCCATCAGAGTACCCGAGTACCCGTCCAAGCCCATCAGAGTACCCGAGTACCTGTCACAGTTCATCTGAGTACCTGAGTACCTGAGTACCTGTCACAGCCCATCAGAGTACCCGAGTACCTGTCCCAGCCCATCAGAGTACCCGAGTACCTGTCGCGGCACATCAGAGTATCCGAGTACCTGTCACGGCCCATCAGAGTACCCGAGTACCTGTCACGGCACATCAGAGTACCCGAGTATCTGTCACGGCCCATCAGAGTACCCGAGTACCTGTTACGGCCCATAAGGGTACCCGAGTACCTGTCACAGCCCATCAGAGTACCCGAGTACTTGTCACAGCCCATCAGGGTACCCGAGCACCTGTCACGGTCCATCAGGGTACCCGAGTACCTGTCACAGTCTATCAGGGTACCCAAGTACCTGTCACAGTCCATTAGAGTACCGAGTACCTGTCACAGTCCATTAGAGTGCCGAGTACCTGTCACAGTCCATCAGGGTACCCGAGTATCTGTCACAGCCCATCTGAGTACCCGAGTACCTGTCACAGTCCATCAGGGTACCCGAGTACCAGTCATAGTCCATTAGAGTACAGAGTACCTGTCACAGTCCATTAGAGTACCGAGTACCTGTCACAGTCCATCAGGGTACCCGAGTACCTGTCACAGCCCATCTGAGTACCCGAGTACCTGTTCCAGTCCATCTGAGTAACCAAGTACCTGTCACAGTCCATCTGTGTACCAGAGTACCTGTCACAGTCCATCTGAGTACCCGAGTACCTGTCACAATTCATCTGAGTACCCGAGTACCTGTCACAGTTCATCTGAGTACCGGAGTACCTGTCACAGTCCATATGAGTACCTGTCACTGCCCTTCAGAGTACCCAAATACCAGTCACCAAACCATCAGAGTACCTGTCACGGCCCATCAGAGTACCCGAGTACCGCCTAGTGTACACCAATCACACTGATTGCCTGCCTGCCACCCCCCCCCCAATAAAGAGGACCTGTCACCACCCCTCATAGTACCTGTCAATCACAGTCCATCAGAGTACCTGTCACAGTCCATTAGAGTATTTGAGTACCTGTCACAGCCCATCAGAGTATTTGAGTACCTGTCACAGTCCATCAGAGTATTTGAGTACCTGTCACAGCCCATCAGAGTACCCGAGTACCTGTCCCAGCCCATCAGAGTACCCGAGTACCTGTCACAGCCCATCAGAGTACCCGAGTACCTGTCACAGCCCATCTGAGTACCCGAGTACCTGTCACAGTTCATCTGAGTACCCGAGTACCTGTCACAGCCCATCAGAGTACCCGAGTACTTGTCCCAGCCCATCAGAGTACCCAAGTACCTGTCACGGCACATCAGAGTACCCAAGTACCTGTCACGGCACATCAGAGTACCCGAGTACCTGTCACAGCCCATCAGAGTACCCGAGTACTTGTCCCAGCCCATCAGAGTACCCGAGTACCTGTCACGGCACATCAGAGTACCCGAGTACCTGTCACGGCACATCAGAGTACCCGAGTACCTGTCACAGCCCATCAGAGTACCCGAGTACCACCTAGTGTACACCAATCACACTGATTGCCTGCCTGCCATCCCCCCAATAAAGAGGACCTGTCACCACCCCTCATAGTACCTGTCAATCACAGTCCATCAGAGTACCTGTCACAGTCCATCAGAGTATTTGAGTACCTGTCACAGTTCATCTGAGTACCCGAGTACCTGTCACAGCCCATCAGAGTACCCGAGTACCTGTCCCAGCCCATCAGAGTACCCGAGTACCTGTCACGGCACATCAGAGTACCCGAGTACCTGTCACGGCACATCAGAGTACCCGAGTACCTGTCACAGTTCATCTGAGTACCTGAGTACCTGTCACAGCCCATCAGAGTACCCGAGTACCTGTCCCAGCCCATCAGAGTACCCGAGTACCTGTCACGGCACATCAGAGTACCCGAGTACCTGTCACGGCCCATCAGAGTACCCGAGTACCTGTCACGGCCCATCAGAGCACCCGAGTACCTGTCACGGCCCATAAGGGTACCCGAGTACCTGTCACGGCCCATCAGGGTACCCGAGTACCTGTCACGGCCCATCAGGGTACCCGAGTACCTGTCACGGTCCATCAGGGTACCCGAGCACCTGTCACGGTCCATCAGGGTACCCGAGTACCTGTCACAGTCCATCAGGGTACCCGAGTACCTGTCACAGTCCATTAGAGTACCGAGTACCTGTCACAGTTCATTAGAGTGCCGAGTACCTGTCACAGTCCATCAGGGTACCCGAGTATCTGTCACAGCCCATCTGAGTACCCGAGTACCTGTCACAGTCCATCAGGGTACCCGAGTACCTGTCACAGTCCATTAGAGTACCGAGTACCTGTCACAGTCCATTAGAGTACCGAGTACCTGTCACAGTCCATCAGGGTACCCGAGTACGTGTCACAGCCCATCTGAGTACCCGAGTACCTGTTCCAGTCCATCTGAGTAACCAAGTACCTGTCACAGTCCATCTGTGTACCAGAGTACCTGTCACAGTCCATCTGAGTACCCGAGTACCTGTCACAGTTCATCTGAGTACCCGAGTACCTGTCACAGTTCATCTGAGTACTGGAGTACTTGTCACAGTCCATATGAGTACCTGTCACTGCCCTTCAGAGTACCCAAATACCAGTCACCAAACCATCAGAGTACCTGTCACGGCCCATCAGAGTACCCGAGTACTGCCTAGTGTACACCAATCACACTGATTGCCTGCCTGCCACCCCCCCCCCCCCAATAAAGAGGACCAGTCACCACCCCTCATAGTACCTGTCAATCACAGTCCATCAGAGTACCTGTCACAGTCCATCAGAGTATTTGAGTACCTGTCACAGTCCATCAGAGTATTTGAGTACCTGTCACAGCCCATCAGAGTATTTGAGTACCTGTCACAGTCCATCAGAGTATTTTATTACCTGTCGCAGCCCATCAGAGTACCCGAGTACCTGTCCCAGCCCATCAGAGTACCCGAGTACCTGTCACAGTTCATCTTAGTACCTGAGTACCTGTCACAGCCCATCAGAGTACCCGAGTACCTGTCCCAGCCCATCAGAGTACCCGAGTACCTGTCACGGCACATCAGAGTACCCGAGTACCTGTCACGGCACATCAGAGTACCCGAGTACCTGTCACGGCACATCAGAGTACCCGAGTACCTGTCACGGCCCATCAGAGTACCCGAATACCTGTCACGGCCCATAAGGGTACCCGAGTACCTGTCACGGCCCATCAGGGTACCCGAGTACCTGTCACGGTCCATCAGGGTACCCGAGTACCTGTCACAGTCCATCAGGGTACCCGAGTACCTGTCACAGTCCATTAGAGTACCGAGTACCTGTCACAGTCCATTAGAGTGCCGAGTACCTGTCACAGTCCATCAAGGTACCCGAGTATCTGTCACAGCCCATCTGAGTACCCGAGTACCTGTCACAGTCCATCAGGGTACCCGAGTACCTGTCACAGTCCATTAGAGTACCGAGTACCTGTCACAGTCCATTAGAGTACCGAGTACCTGTCACAGTCCATCAGGGTACCCGAGTACCTGTCACAGCCCATCTGAGTACCCGAGTACCTGTTCCAGTCCATCTGAGTACCCAAGTACCTGTCACAGTCCATCTGTGTACCAGAGTACCTGTCACAGTCCATCTGAGTACCCGAGTACCTGTCACAGTTCATCTGAGTACCCGAGTACCTGTCACAGTTCATCTGAGTACCGGAGTACCTGTCACAGTCCATATGAGTACCTGTCACTGCCCTTCAGAGTACCCAAATACCAGTCACCAAACCATCAGAGTACCTGCCACCAGGCCATCAAAGTACCTGAGTACTTGTCACCAGGCCATCAGAGTACCCGAGTACCTGTCACCAGGCCATCAGAATACCCGAGTACCTGTCACCAGGCCATCAGAGTACCCGAGTACCTGTCACCAGGCCATCAGAGTACCCGAGTACCTGTCACCAGGCCATCAGAGTACCCGAGTACCTGTCACCAGGCCATCAGAGTACCAGAGTACCTATCTCCAGCCCATCAGAGTACCCGAGTACCTATTTGCAGCCCATATCTCATAGAATATAGATTGGGGTGTTTGCTTTCCAAAATGGGGTCATTTTGTGGGTAATTTCACTGTCCTGGTGGTCCAGGACCTTCAAAAGTGTGATGGGTAGGAATGAAATGAGATGTGTCATTTATGCCCCTAGAACGCCTGAACGTACTACTTCAAAGTTTGGCCTCTCTATGTGGCCAGGCTGTGTAAAAGTCCTACACATGTAGTATCGCCATACTCGGGAGGAGTAGCAGAATGTATTTTGGGGTGTAATTTTTGCTATATACATGCTATGTGTTAGAAATATCTTATAAATTGACAATTTTGTGTAAAAAAAAAATGCGTTTTAATTTTTTTCCACATATTCCAAAAACTTCTGGAAAAAAATTAACCATTCAAAAGACTCATTATGGGGTCATTTTATGGGAAATTCCATTGTCCTGGTACTCCAGGGCCTTCAAAAGTGTAATAGGTGGTTGAGAAATGAGATGCGTCATTTTTGCTCGTAGAACGTCTGAAGGTACTACATCAATGTTAGTGCTCTGTATGTGGCCAGGCTGTGCAAAAGTCTCACACATGTGGTATCGCCGTACTCGGGAAGAGTAGCAGAATGTATTTTGGGGTGTAATTTGTTGTATGCATATGCTGTGTGTGAGAAATAACCTGATAATATGACAATTTAGTAAAAAATATAAAAAAATAAAAAAAATCTTCATTTTGCAAAGAATTGTGGGAAAAAATGACAACTTAAAAAAACTCACCATGCTACTTACTTAATACCTTGGAATGTCTACTTTGTAAAAAGGGGTCATTTGGGGGGTATTTGTACTTTCCTGACTTGTTAGTGTCTCAAGAAATGAGGTACACCTGATGTACTGAAGGCCTGATCAGAAGTGATCAATTTTCAGTGATTGGCACCATAGTTTGTAGACTCTATAACTTTCACAAAGACCAAATAATATATACTAATGTGGGTTATTTTTACCAAAGATATGTAGCAGTATAAATTTTGGCCAAAATGTATGAAGAAAAATTACTAATTAGCAAAAATGTATGACAGAAACAAAGAAAAAGGCATTTTTTTCACAAAATTATGTTTTATTTTATTTATAGCACAAAAAATAAAAAACCCACTAGTGATTAAATACCACTAAAAGAAAGCTCTATTTGTGTGGAAAAAAGGACGCAAGTTTCTTATAGATAAAGTGTTGGATGACTGAGTAATTGTCATTCAAACTGTGAGAGCGCTGAAAGCTGAAAATTGGTCTGGTCAGGAAGGGGGTGTAACTGCACTGTATTGAGGTGGTCAACTGCTGCAGATGCCTGTATTACAGAACACCAGCAATAAGGGGTATCTTCAGGTGTATACTGTGCTGGAGGCACACAACACCCACTTTAACTGCTGCAGATGCCTGTATTACAGAACACCAGCAATAAGGGGTAACTTCAGGTGTATACTGTGCTGGAGGCACACAACACCCACTTTAACTGCTGTAGATACCTGTATTACAGAACACCGGTAATAAAGGGTAGCTTCAGGTGCGTATTGTGCTGGAGGCAAACAACACCCACTTTAACTGCTGCAGATGCCTGTAGTACAGAACACTAGCAATAAGAGGTATCTTCAGGTGTATACTGTGTTGGAGACACACGACACCCACTTTAACTAGATGCTGACCGCCGGCCGTCAAATGACGGCCAGGCGGCGCACCTATTGTGGCGGGAGACCGTCACATGACGGCCTCCCGTTTAAACAGGGAATGCGCGCGATCGTGCAGCGCATCCCTGTTTCTTCGGTGGCGGCGTGTCACGGAGACACCAGCAATAAGGGGTATCTTCAGATGTATACTGTGCTGGAGGCACACAACACCCACTTTAACTGCTGCAGATGCCTGTATTACAGAACGCCAGCAATAAGGGGTAGCTTCAGGTGTATACTGTGCTGGAGGCACACAACACACACTTTAACTGCTGCAGATGCCTGTATTACAGAACACCAGCAATAAAGGGTAGCTTCAGGTGCATATTGTGCTGGAGGCACACAACACCCACTTTAATTGCTGCAGATGCCTGTATTACTGAACCACCGCAATAAAGGGTAGCTTCAGGTGTATATTGTGCTGGAGGCACACAACAGCCAATTTAACTGCTGCAGATACATGTATTGCAGAACACCAGCAATAAGGGGTATCTTCAGGTGTATACTGTGCTGGAGGCACACACCAGCCAATTTAACTGCTGTAGATACATGTATTACAGAACCACAGTAATAAAGGGTAGCTTTAGGTGCATATTGTGCTGGAGGCACAAAACACCCACTTTAACTGCTGCAGATGCCTGTATTACAGAACCCTAGCAATAAGGGGTATCTTCAGGTGTATACTGTGCTGGAGGCACACAACACCCATTTTAACTGCTGCAGATGCCTGTATTACAGAACACCAGCAATAAGGGGTATCTTCAGGTGTATACTATGCTGGAGGCACACAACACCCACTTTAACTGCTGCAGATGCCTGTATTACTGAACCACAGAAATAAAGGGTAGCTTCAGGTGTATATTGTGCTGGAGGCACACAACACCCACCTTAACTGCTGCAGATGCCTGTATTACAGAACCACAGTAATTAAGGGTAGCTTCAGGTGTATATTGTGCTGGAGGCACACAACAGCCAATTTAACTGCTGCAGATACATGTATTACAGAACACCAGCAATATCTTCAGGTGTATACTGTGATGGAGGCACACAACAGCCAATTTAACTACTGCAGATACATATATTACAGAACACCAGTAATAAAGGGTGGCCTCAGGTGCATATTGTGCTGGAGGCACACAACACCCACTTTAACTGCTTCAGATGCCTGTATTACAGAACACCAGCAATAAGGGGTATCTGCAGGTGTATAGTGTGCTGGAGGCACACAACACCCACTTTATTACTGGTGTTTCATAATAGAGGCATCTGCAGCAGTTAAAGTGGGTGTTGTGTGCCTCCAGCACAGTATACACCTGAAGATACCCCTTATTACTGGTGTTCTGTAATAGAGGCATCTGCAGCAGTTAAAGGGTAGCTTCAGGTGTATACTGTGCTGGAGGCACACAACACCCACTTTAACTGCTGCAGATGCCTGTATTACAGAACACCAGCAATAAAGGGTAGCTCCAGGATTATACTGTGCTGGAGGCACACAACACCCACTTTAACGGCTGCAGATTCCTGTATTACCGAACACCAGCAATAAGGGGTATCTTCAGGTGTATACTGTGCTGGAGACACACAACACCCACTTTAACTGCTGCAGATGCCTGTATTACAGAACACCAGCAATAAGGGGTATCGTCAGGTGTATACTGTGCTGGAGGCACACAACACCCACTTTAACTGCTGCAGATGCCTGTATTACAGAACACCAGCAATAAAGGGTAGCTTCAGGTGTATACAGTGCTGGAGGCACACAACACCCACTTTAACAGCGCTAGGTTCACAAGAAAAGAACACACTGTCCCTGCCTATCCAGCTCTCTCCCTGAACGCCGCAAAACACTACAGAAGGCCACCGCTCTGGCGGCCTTATATAATGTGGGGGGTGTACTAAACCCCCTGAGCTATAATTGGCCACAGGCATCCTGCCTGTGGCCAATTATGGCTCTCCTCGCTGCCGGCGCTGTGATTGGCCAAGCATGCAGGGTCACAGTGCATGCTTGGCCAATCATGAGTCAGCAATGCACTGCGATGGCGTAGTGCAATGTGGGCCAAATTACAACTTCAAACAACTCACAATGCCTCTTACTATATACATTGGAATGTCTACTTTCCCAAAATGGGTCATTTGGGGGTAGTTTTACTTTCTTGGCTTGTCAGTGTCTCAAGAAATAGGATAGGCCATCAGGTTTGATCAGGTGAGGTCAATTTTCATTGAATGGCACCATAGCTTGTAGACTCTATAACTTTCACACAGACCAAATAATAAACACTGAAATTCATTATTTTTACCAAGGATATGTGGCAGTATAAATTTTGGCCAACTTTTATGAAGAAAAATTACTAATTTGCTAAATTTTATGACCACAACAAAGAAAAATGCTTTTTTTTTACAAATTTTTCGGTCTTTTTTCATTTACACCTGTAAAGCCACGTCCATTAAGGCATGCCTTCTGGACCACAGTTACCATAGACGCCAATGAAATAGACTAGGAGGCACATTGCAACCAGAGGTTGGTTCATGAGAGATGGGCGTTCAGTGCGGCAGACATCATCGCACATATCCTGGAAATTCAAGCTGCTTATCTCGCATCAACAGCATTTGCATTCTCAGATCAAAGACAAATCAGTTCTGATTCGGATAGACAATAGAGCTGCAAAATCACACATAAATCAAAAAGGCGAAACCAACAACAGTTCCTTACTAAGGGAAGTGGAACCCATCTTCATTTGGGCAGAGGGGAATATGAAGGACTCAAGAGTAAGTCTATCTTCCAGCCAACTTAAACACAGACGCTGATCACCTATCCCAAGGATTCCTGGATCCCAACAAATTATCCCTACAACCAAAGTTATTCAGATTGGATTGGTGGTGGACCTTTCCTGAACTACATCCTTTTGCTACAGCAAGCAATACCAAGCTGCAGAGGTTTATTTTACATATACCTCACCCTTGGGCAGAAGCAATATATGCCCTGTCAAGTCCTTAGGCATGCTGCCTAATTTAGGCCTCCTCCGGCCTCCTACCTCAAATTCTCTCAAGACTTGCAATATCAACAATAAACAGTGTTAACGGTCCTGCCATATTTGCAGGGAGACCCATGATTCTCTAGGGCAATATTTTTTGCTGTCCAGCCTCTGGTAAATAATCCTCTGATACCATTTCTTTTGGCTTGAGGCATCACACCCATCAGAATCCTCATAGATTGAATCTTCACATTAGAATGTTAAAACAGAGGCTTTAATCATTAAGATAGTTACATAGTTACATAGTTAGTAGGGTTGAATAAAGACACCGGTATATCCAGTTCAACTTGAGTGAGTGTCTACAATTGACCCTATCCCTGTACATTGCACACTCACATTGGTCCCTACCCTCAAGGAGCCCACATGTTCCTCCAGATTTGTTTAAACTCTGCTCAAAGCACAGGAGCCTTCAATGAACAATGCGTGTGACAAGGTTTGGAATAAGTTTAGATCTTTTGCGAATGGCAAAACTTCAATCCTGATGTACCCTCTTCCTCCCAGCTCCTTGGCTTCCTGCAAACAAACCTTGATTTAGGATTAGGATTAAGCAACATAGAGGTACAGCTGGTGGCAATCTCTGCTGTGACAACAAGAGATGGACCAAAGATCCTTTAATAATCAAATTCTTCAAGAAAGTCAAGAAGATAAGCCCACCCATTAAAACAAATCTTTCCCACTTGGAATCACTCTATCACTCTGGATCTCTCTATCACTCACACCTTATCCAAACAGTCTTTTGCCCCATCTGATTCAGCATCCTTGTGGAATCTCACTTGGAAACTATTTTTCTTTGTGGTGATGGCATTGGGCTGGGGAGTATCAGAACTTTAGGTTCTGGGATCAGAAGACAATAATATTATTTTTTGTACTTGGATAGAGTGGAACTTAGAATGGTACATGGATTCATCCCTAAGTTCTCCTCTTCCTTATCTCTGAGCCTTGGGCCCTGCCAATTTTTTCAGATCCAATTTTTGCCTTCTTCACAAAGTTGACATTACTTCGGTAATAAGACACTATCTTCAAGCCACAACTCCCTTCAGACTTTCATATAACCTATTTGTAATACTGCAAAAAAAAAAAAAGACAAGGGCAAAGAAGCATCATCTGGAGCCCTCCGGCCATTCCGTGAACTGTGCCTAGTCATGTCTGTGAATATCAGAGCTTTACAATGCCTTATGGAACATGTGGTTCTGTAGCAGCTGCGGAGCCATAATTTGCAGATCCCTGCTCAAGTACAATAGTTTCATGGATAATCAAATTGGTTAAGAAGGTGTAAAAGGATAGGGGACTGGAACCCCCTCTTCAGTTGGGCTGT
Source organism: Lithobates pipiens (assembly GCF_037356315.1). Classification (NCBI taxonomy): domain Eukaryota; kingdom Metazoa; phylum Chordata; class Amphibia; order Anura; family Ranidae; genus Lithobates; species Lithobates pipiens. Next base: position 159,588,433 of record NW_027507785.1, read on the forward strand.
ATGCCACCCGGTTGATATTCTGCTTCTTGGATGGCCAGAGCAGACGTATCCATCAAACCGATCTAAAGGGTAGCATCATAGTCATCCCAACATATGTTTACGAGATGTTACAGAGTAGACCCAGCAGCTTTCTCATCTGTAGAAACTGGCAGACAGGCTATCAGGCCGAAATTTGCCTACTTTAAATTATTTTTCAAATAAATCTTTTACTATGCATCATACCACCCATTTCAGCTAGTTATTTGTTACAAGTATGCTGCCGTGAAGGCATCAGGAAAACAGAAAATTGTTTCATACTTAAAAAAACAAAACACAATTTTCTTTTCCTGGTGCCTATCCATGGCAGCATACAATCCCACCCTCGATATGCTTTATAAAGTAGAATGCTGAGAGTGTACTAATATTTTTCTTTTATAATATTCACTGGAACTGAGGGAGGAGCCAAGGCTGAGCTTGTCACAGGTATGCTGCCATGGATAGGCACCAGGAAAAGAAAATTACTGTAAACAATTTTCTGTTTTTTTAACTGCTGCAGACTTGTGGTTTTAACATTTGTCTGGCTCCTAGAGCAGCTGGGAGTGTGTGTACTTTTCTAAAGCCGACTGTCAGCTTTCAATGTGGAAGTGATACATGTAGCTGTGGAGCTGCTGATCACTTCCACAACTGCCACAATGTGCCGTGCCATGTTCACTAGGTTCCACTGCGGACCCAGTGCAGTCATGAAAGTGTTACTTGAAAGGCCTGCAGGAGCTCAATGGACTTCCGTCTGCAGAGCCTCCTTCCTGTGCACAGACCAGAAAGTGGCATCACTTTCTGGACCTGAGCTGTCAATCAACGGGATTAGTGCCCAGTGAAGCGGCTGATAGAACACAGACAGTATTCTATCAGCTGCAGTGGTGTACAGAGGAGACATCCAGGATGTCTCATAAAGAGGACCTGTTACCTATATGCTATCACATAGGGGGCTATTGGTCCCGTATGGGATAGCAATAAAGTCACATTAGAAGAAAAAAAAAAGAATTTGATTAAATTTTTTTTAAACATTAACCACTTCAATGCAGGGCATTTTTACCCCCTTCCTGCCCAGGCCAATTTTCAGTTTTCAGCGCTGTTGCACTTTGAATGACAGTTGCTTGGTCATGCAACACTGTACCCCACAAATAGAGCTTTCTTTTGGTGGTACTTGATCACCTCTGTGGTTTTTATTTCTTGCGCTATAAACAACAGAAAAGTGACAAATTTGAAAAAAAAAACACAATCATTTTTACTTTTTGCTATAATAAATATTTCAATAAAAAAAGTTTCCTCGGTTTAAGTCAATATGTATTCTTGTACATGTTCTTGGTAAAAAAATTGCAATAAATGTATATATTGATTGTTTTGCGCAAAAGTTATAGCGTCTACAAAATAGGGGATAGATTTATGGCATGTTTATTATTATTATTATTATTTTTTATTAGTAATGGCAGTGATCTGCGATTTTTATCATGACTGTGACATTGTGGCGGACATATCAGACACTTTTGACACTCTTTTGTGACCATTCACATTTATACAGTGATCAGTACTATAAAAATGCAATAATTACTGTATAAATGTCACTGGCAGGGAAGGGGTTAACACTAGGGGGTGATCAAGGGGTTAAATGTGTTACCTAGGGAGTTATTCTAACTGTGGGGGGGACTCACAAGGGAAGGAAACCGGTCGGTGTTCTTCTGTACTGGGAACACATGATCTGCCTCCTCTCCCCTGACAGGACGTGGATCTGTGGCTTTACATCCATGCGCAAAAGTCACCTTCACCTAAGTAGACAAAAATTCTTGTACCAGCCCTGCAGATAGGATAGACAATATTTATGGTGTTTGTAATGACTGCATATATATCTTCAAATGTTGAGGTTTGATTCACAAGCTAATGGTTCTATAAGCCTTAAATAGTGATGTCAGCGAAAGTATCTTACTTTTTACCCTAGCACTTTGTGATTTGAATGACTTTTCATAGGAGTTGATAATTTTGGAAGGAGAAAGTGCAGAGTTGATAGTTTGGCAGTTGATGCAGCCAAAGCTTTTAATGGGGGGGGGGGGGCACTAGAATACACAGCACAGCAACTGTCATTCTCCTGGACACAGTGGCGGTGCATCCATTAAGGGCACACGGGCGGCGCCCCCTCTGTGTAAAATGGATAGATTTATGCATTGCATGAATCTATCTATGGCCGCTGTAGCCACCCCTTATTCAGACGTTTCAGTCCCTTTTCAGATGCCGGCGCTTGAATTACAATGGCGGGAGTGTTTTTTGAAGCACCTGATTAGAGCCATAGGCTCAAATTGGCTTAAAAAAAGGTGAACTGAGAGTGCAGAGCTTTGCGCTCACAGTCCACCCAGGTGTGTTAGCAAAGCAAATTAATGTTTGTTTTGCTAACACTGAACCACCCCTCTGCCAATCAGGAGGTGTGGATCTAATACCAGTCACCTGATTGGCTGAAGGCAAAGGTGATATCATTGGCTGCCTTGCAGAACAGGAAGAGGAGACACAGGGAGGACACAGAGAAGGGAGATTAAGGTCCGGTGTGTCCCCTGTGACATCTCCATCCCTAATAATGCACAAAAAACAAGAAAAATAGCCCTGGGACTTTAAATGAGTTGAGAGAGGTTTAGCCAATGTCCACAGCAAACACTGAGACAAAGTCAATGTATTTGTCTGAAAATGTTATGTAACAGAGCGGCAACAACAATGATTGTGAGTTACCCGGCATAATAGCCAATGCACACAACACAGATGAAAGTAAATATACAAGGATTTATTACAAATCCATGAGCAACAATAAAACGTAAAAGTTGCTGGGTCAGTAAATACACATGCACAATAAGAATATAAAATGTACATACATGTGGACAGGGAAGTATGTAAACATAATGCAGACATCAATAATACCCATCATGTACTGGCATAATACAAGCATCAATAAACCCCTACGCATTTTGCAAGACCCTGCTTGCTTCTTCAGGGGGATACATGAATGTTGTATCTGCAATGTAAATAATAAGATCAATAAGTGTATGTTGTTAATAAATGGGGGCAGGCGGAATAATTGGCAAGAAAGGTCTGAAACAGAGACCTCATACTTACCGAAGGTCTGAGATAAATCGCCAAATGCTGGATACCAAAATGGCAGCCGTATAGTGCATCCAGCTCGGGAGCTGTGGGGGTGGAACAAACAAAGGCCACAACAGGGGAACATCCGGAGGATCAGCACGGTCTGGATAGGGGTATTTCTCACTGTGGTCTCCACTTAGCCCCTTAAATCATGTCTAGAAAATGTCTGCAAGGATGCACATATATCAGAGGGCATCATAATTGCAAAATGGGCTTAATGTATAAGGTTCTAAAATGTAATGTATATATACATAAAGATGTAAATTAGTGAATTAAGCTTATTAGAGCATGTTGGTAAGAAGGACTAGCTGAAATGTGAAATATGGTAAATGCATGAATGCAGACCAACATAGTTATAAAGCTGGTATGGGCAGAGAGACTACAGGACAATATAGAAATTATATAAGTATTACATGTATATAAAGGCAATGTAACAGACCCAATAGGTGTAAAAAAAATAAGAAAGTTGTACCTCAATGGAGTGAAAAATCCAATGGTTGTCAGTTTGTTCTTAGAGATGTGACTGCTCTATCCAATGGTCAAGTTGTGAATCAGAATCCCAGCCATGCTGAACATCTAGAGATACCCACAAGGGCTCGAAGGTTACACCCCCAGTGTCATGTACGTGCGGTGACCTATAGGTGTCCGTAGGACGTCCACCATCAAGGGGGGTGCACAGACGCAACAATCCTCCAACTGTCCAGAATGACCCACACAGCCCACACCTCAATTACGTCGGGGAGACGTCAGTGTATGGGCGTGGAAAACATGGTGCCAATGTGCAGGTGGCCACCCCCATCAAAAGAGAGGGGAGGACAGCAGGAGATCAAGAACAGAACTCCTCTATGCACATCGCAGCCCCCGAGCTGGATGGAAACCACCGCCATAAAGGACAAACAGCGAAAGGGGAACGGCTCACTCCATTTATTAACAACATACACTTATTGATCTTATTGTTTACATTGCAGATACAACATTCATGTATCTGCCCTGAAGAAGCGAGCAGGTTCTCCTGAAATGCATAGGGGTTTATTGATGCTTGTTTTATGCCAGTACATGCTGGGTATTATTCATGTCTGCTTTATGTTTACATACTTCCCTGTCCACATGTATGTACATTTTATATTCTTATTGTGTATGTGTATTTATTGACCCAGCAACTTTTAAGTTTTATTGTTGCTCATGGATGTACAACATTTGTAATAAATCTTGGTATATTTACTTTCATCTGTGTTGTGTACATTGGCTATTATGGCTGGGTAACTCACAATCATTGTTGTTGCCACTCTGTTACATAAAATTTTGAAACAAATACATTGCCTTTGTCTCAGTGTTTGCTGTGGACATTGGCTAAACCTCTCTAAACTCATTTAAAGTCCCAGGGCTATTTCTCTTGTTTTTCAGGGAGGACACAGGAGCCATCGCCTGACCCGCGCTACCCATCTCACAGCTCGCCGGCATCACCCGCTGTCTGAGGCAAGTGCCAGGCAGACAGCGAGCAGGTGAGGGGGGGCACAGTTGGCTGCATATTATGGGCAGAGAGGATGCATATGATAGGCACAGTTGGCTGTATTTGCTGGGCACAGAGGCTGCATATGATGGGCACAGTTAGCTGCATTTGCTGGTAACAGTGGCTGCATATGATGGGCACAGAGACTGCATATGATGGAAACAGTTGGCTGCATATTATGGGCACAGATGGCTGCAAATGATGGGCACAGTGGCTGCATATGATGGGCACAGTTGACTGCATATGATGGGCACAGTTGGCTTTATCTTACGGGCAAAGTTGGCTGCAAATAATGAGCACAGTTGGCTACATTTACTGGGAACAGTTGGCTACATTTACTGGGCACAGTTGGCTGTATATGATGGTCACAGGGACTGCATGTGATGGGCACAGTTGGCTGCATATGATGGGCACAGTGGCTGCATTTGATGTCATAGTGGCTGCAATTGATGTTTTTGTTTCAGTATTTTTCTGAATTTTTCAGTTCGTTTGCGCCCCCCCTAAAAATTTTGAGCACCAGCTGCCACTGACTAGACAGAATTATTACAGCACTCCATTCATTAAAGTAGAGGTGAACATAGTAATAGATAACCTTATTGTCATTTGCAATAACCTTAATGTGTATCAATGATCAAAATTGATATTCAGATATTAATTTCTACATTATGTTTTCATTATTTCTAGCCTACTATTACTCAAAACAACTTTGAAGTTTGAAAACTTACTTTGCAAATAATTTCAAATTATACTTCCTTTAATTCTGTGACGCATACTCAGTATGCTCTGTGAATATGCTTTCCTGATTTGTCACAATTGTCACAGAGCCTGCCTTCTGAACTAGAGTGGTACTGAGAGGAGGAGTAGCAGGAGGCGGGGTCAGTACAGGAATCACTGCCTGCAGGCAGAAATGTATCATGGGATGTGTAGTCCTTAGAAACTGAAAGAAAACATCAGAGGTATACTGCAAAGTAAAAACCAAAAAACGAAGGGCTGCGCTGAAAATTGACCAATGTACAATAATCAATATTAAAGTACCGGTATGTGACAACAAGTAAAGCTTAAAGAAGAAAATATGGTGCACAAATTTACCACTAATAATTCAAAAAAGAATAGGTGCAAAGAAATAAATGTGCTTAATTCATATCAAGATAAATAAATAATATAAATTCATGTGTATGGTGATATTAAAACCATATGATATGAATAATGTGCAAAATAGATATGTGCCAATTATCATTCAAAGGACTTTAAATTCATATCCAGTGAATATTAATAAAAATTCATACTTTGCAATAACACAAAAATAAATCATATAAATAGTGATGGACTAACTTCCGACGGGACGTTTCGCGAATGGGAACCGCGAGCGCGGCCAAAAGTTTGCGAACCGCAAAGTTTGCGGCGGACCCCATTGACTTTAATGGCAGGCGAACCTTAAAAACCTCCAGGTCATATTTTCAGCCACAAAATACTTACTAGCTGTGCACACATAGTCTGACCACATGGACACTGACATAACAAAAGTATTAAATGAATCTGGGATCAACAACGACAAGCATTCTTTTTGTATCTGTGAAATTTTGAAAATTCAGGAGCGCATAAAGGAGAGGCAAGGTCAAGGCAGGCTATGGAGGGGGTGCAGGAGATAATCAGAGCCACAGTCAGGGCAGTGCAGTCCTCTGACAGTGTCCCAGTGTGCCAACCTGTGCTTGAGCCCCTCCCTCTCCCCAGCCCTTACCCCCCCTATGCAGGGCTCCACTGCGGTGGTCCGGAGGTGCCAGTCCAGTGCTGATCCTCAGCCATGGTGCTGGCACTGCCTGCTGATTGGCTTCTCCGCTGCCATCTCCCTCACTGACACCAGCACCAAGATAGAACACTAACACCAGTACCACGATAGAGACTGAGCACGGACACCAGCACCGAGATAGAGAACACTGACACCAGCACCACGATAGAGAGCACTGACACCAGCACTGAGATAGAGAGCACTGACACCACACCAGCACCGCGATAGAGAGCACTGACACCAGCACCGTGATAGAGAGCACTGAGACCACACCAGCACCGAGATAGAAAGCACTGAGACCACACCAGCACCAAGATAGAGAGCACTGACACCACACCAGCACCGTGATAGAGAGCACTGACAACAGCACCGTAATAGAGAGCACTGAGACCACACCAGCACCGAGACAGAGGGCACAGAGACCACACCAGCACCGAGATAGAGAGCACTGACACCACACCAGCAAAAAGATAGAGAGCACTGACACCACACCAGTACCGTGATAGAGAGCAATGACACCAGCACCGTGCTAGAGAGCATTGAGACCACACCAGCATGGAGATAGCGAGCACTGACACTGCACCGTGATAGAGAGCACTGACACCAGCACCGTGATAGAGAGCCCTGAGACCACACCAGCACCGAGATAGAGAGCACTGAGACCACACCAGCACCGTGATAAAGAGCACTTACACCAGCACCGTAATAGAGAGCACTGAGACCACACCATCACCAAGATAGAGGGCACTGAGACCATACCAGCACCGATATAGAGAGCACTGACACCACAACAGCACCATGATAGAGAGCACTGACACAAGCACCGTGATAGAGAGCACTGAGACCACATCAGCACCGAAATAGAGAGCACTGATACAACACCAGCACCGTGATAGAGAGCACTGACACCAGCACCGTGATAGAGAGCACTGAGACCACACCAGCACTGAGATAGAGGGCACAGAGACCACACCAGCACCGTGATAGAGAGCACTGACACCAGCACCGTGATAGAGAGCACTGAGACCACACCAGCACTGAGATAGAGGGCACAGAGACCACACCAGCACCGAGATAGAGAGCACTGACACCAGCACCGTGATAGAGAGAACTGAGACCACACCAGCACCGAGATAGAGAGCACTGACACTGCACCAGCACCGTGATAGAGAGCACTGACACCAGCACCGTGATAGAGAGCACTGAGACCACACCAGCACCGAGATAAAGAGCACTGACACCACACCAGCACCGTGACAGAGAGCACTGAAACCAGCAGCGTGATAGAGAGCACTGAGACCACACCAGCACCAAGATAGAGGGCACTGACACCACACCAGCACCGAGATAGAGAGCACTCACACCAGCACCATGATAGAGAGCACTGACACCACACCAGCACCGAGATAGAGAGCACTGACACCACACCAGCACCGTGATAGAGAGCACTGACACCAGCACCGTGATAGAGAGCACTGAGACCACACCAGAACCGAGATAGAGAGCACTGACACCACACCAGCACCGTGATAGAGAGCACTGACACCAGCACCATGATAGAGAGCACTGAGACCACACCAGCACCGAGATAGAGGGCACTGACACCACACGATCACCGAGATAGAGAGCACTGACACCACACCAGCACCATGATAGAGAGCACTCACACCAGCACTGTGATAGAGAGCACTGAGACCACACCAGCACCGAGATAGAGAGCACTGAGACCACACCAGCACCGAGATAGAGAGCACTGACACCACACCAGCACCGTCATAGAGAGCACTGACACCAGCACTGTGATAGAGAGCACTGAGACCACACCAGCACCGAGATAGAGAGCACTGAGACCACACCAGCACTGAGATAGAGAGCACTGACACCACACCAGCAACGTGATAGAGAGCACTGACACCAGCACCGTGATATAGAGCACTGATACCACACCAGCACCGAGATAGAGAGCACTGATACCACACCAGCACCGAAATAGAGAGCACTGAGACCACACGAGCACCGGGATAGAGAGCACTGACACCACACCAGCACAATGATAGAGAGCACTCACACCAGCACCGTGATAGAGAGCACTGAGACCACACCAGCACCGAGATAGAGAGCACTGATACCACACCAGCACCGAGATAGAGAGCACTGAGACCACAAGAGCACCGGGATAGAGAGCACTGACATCACACCAGCAACGTGATAGAGAGCACTGACACCAGCACTGTGATAGAGAACTCTGAGACCACACCAGCACCGAGATAGAGGGCACTGGGACCACACCAGCACCGAGATATAGAGCACTGACACCACACCAACACCGTAATAGAGAGCACTGACACCAGCAATGTGACAGAGAGCACTGAGACCACACCAGCACCGAGATAGAGAGCACTGACACCACACCAGCACCGTGATAGAGAGCACTGACACCAGCACCGTGATAGAGAGCACTGAGACCACACCAGAACCGAGATAGAGAGCACTGACACAACACCAGCACCGTGATAGAGAGCACTGACACCAGCAGCATGATAGAGAGCACTGAGACCACACCAGCACCAAGATAGAGAGCACTGACCCTACACCAGCACCGTGATAGAGAGCACTGACACCAGCACCGTGATAGAGAGCACTGAGACCACACAAGCACCGAGTTAGAGAGCACTGACACCACACCAGCACCGAGATAGAGAGCGCTGACACCAGCATCATGATAGAGAGCACTGAGACCACACCAGCATCGAGATAGAGAACACTGAGACCACACCAGCACTGAGATAGAGAGCACTGACACCACACCAGCAACGTGATAGAGAGCACTGACACCAGCACCGTGATAGAGAGCACTGAGACCACACCAGCACCAAGATAGAGGGCACTTACACCACACCAACAACGTGATAGAGATCACTGACACCAGGACCATGATAGAGAGCACTGAGACCACACCAGCACCGAGATAGGGAGCACTGACACCACACCAGCACCGAGATAGAGAGCACTGACCCCAGCACCGCGATAGAGAGCACTGAGACCACACCAGCACCGAGAAGGAGAGCACTGACACCACACCAGCACCGTCATAGAGAGCACTGACACCAGCATCGTGATAGAGAGCACTGAGACGACACCAGCACCGAGATAGAGAGCACTGAGACCACACCAGCACCATGATAGAGAGCACTGACACCACACCAGCAACGTGATAGAGAGCACTGACACCAGCACCGTTATAGAAAGCACTGAGACCACACCACCACCGAGATAGAGAGCACTGAGACCACACCAGCACTGAGATAGAGAGCACTGACACCACACCAGCAACGTGATAGAGAGCACTGACACCAGCACCGTGATAGAGAGCACTGAGACCACACCAGCACCAAGATAGAGGGCACTGACACCACACAAGCACTGAGATAGAGAGCACTGACACTAGCACCATGATAGAGAGCACTGAGACCACACCAGCACCGAGATAGAGAGCACTGACACCACACCAGCACCAAGTTAGAGAGCACTGACACTAGCATCATGATAGAGAGCACTGAGACCACACCAGCACTGAGATAGAGATCACTGAGTCCAAACCAGCACCGAGATAGAGAGCACTGATACCACACCAGCACCGAGATAGAGAACACTGAGACCACACGAGCACCGAGATAGAGAGCACTGACACCACAACAGCACCATGATAGAGAGCACTCACACCAGCACCGTGATAGAGAGCACTGAGACCACACCAGCACCGAGATAGAGAGCACTGAGACCACACCAGCACTGAGATAGAGAGCACTGAGACCACACCAGCACCGAGATAGAGAGCACTGACACCACACCAGCAACGTAATAGAGAGCACTGACACCAGCACTGTGATAGAGAACTCTGAGACCACACCAGCACCGAGATAGAGGGCACTGGGACCACACCAGCACCGAGATAGAGAGCACTAACACCACACCAACACCGTAATAGAGAGCACTGACACCAGCACCGTGATAGAGAGCACTGAGACCACACAAGCACCGAGATAGAGAGCACTGGCACCACATCAGCACCGTCATAGAGAGCACTGAAACCAGCATCGTGATAGAGAGCACTGAGACCACACCAGCACCGAGATAGGGAGCATTGAGACCACACCAGCACTGAGATAGAGAGCACTGCCACCACACCAGCAACGTGATAGAGAGCACTGACATCAGCACCGTGATAGAGAGCACTGAGACCACACCAGCACCAAGATAGAGAGCACTGAGACCACACCAGCACTGAGATAGAGAGCACTGACACCACACCAGCAACGTGATAGAGAGCACTGACATCAGCACCGTGATATAGAGCACTGAGACCACACCAGCACCGTGATAGAGGGCACTGAGACCACACCAGCACCGAGATAGAGAGCACTGACACCACACCGGCACAGAGATAGAGAGCACTGACACCAGCATCATGATAGAGAGCACTGAGACCACACCAGCACTGAGATAGAGAGCACTGCGACCACATCAGCACCGAGATAGAGAGCACTGACACCACACCTGCACCATGATAGAGAGCAGTGGCACCAGCACAGTGATAGAGAGCACTGAGACCACACCAGCACCGAGATAGAGAGCACTGAGACCACACCAGCACTGAGATAGAGAGCACTGACACCACACCAGCAACATGATAGAGAGCACTGACACCAGCACCGTGATAGAGAGCACTGAGCCCACACCAGCACCGAGATAGAGAGCACTGATACTACATCAGCACCGTGATAGAGAGCACTGACACCAGCACCATGATAGAGAGCACTGATACCACACCAGCACCAAGATAGAGAGCACTGAGACCACACGAGCACCGGGATAGAGAGCTCTGACACCACACCAGCACCATGATAGAGAGCACTCACACCAGCACCATCATAGAGAGCACTGAGACCACACCAGCACTGAGATAGAGAGCACTGAGACCACACCAGCACCGAGATAGAGAGCACTGACACCACACCAGCACGGTCATAGAGAGCACTGACAACAGCACCGTGATAGAGAGCACTGACACCAGCAACGTGATAGAGAGCACTGACACCAGCACCTTGATAGAGAGCACTGAGACCACACCAGCACCGAGATAGAGAGCACTGACACCACACCAGCACCGTGATAGAGAGCACTGACACCAGCAGCATAATAGAGAGCACTGAGACCACACCAGCACCGAGATAGAGAGCACTGACACCACACCAGCACCGTGATAGAGAGCACTGACACCAGCAGCATAATAGAGAACACTGAGACCACACCAGCACCAAGATAGAGAGTGCTGATACCACACCAGCACCGAGATAGATTGCACTGAGACCACACGAGCACCGGGATAAAGAGCACTGACACCACACCAGCAACGTGATAGAGAGCACTGACACCAGCACTGTGATAAAGAGCACTGAGACCACAACAGCACCGAGATAGAGGGCACTGGGACCACACCAGCACCGAGATAGAGAGCACTGACACCACACCAGCACCGTAATAAATAGCACTGACACCAGCAACGTGATAGAGAGTACACTGAGACCACACCAGCACCGAGATAGAGGACACTGACACCACACGAGCATCGAGATAGAGAGCAATGACACCAGCACCGTGATAGAGAGCACTGACATCACACCAGCAGGGGGATAGAGAGCACTGACATCACACCAGCACCATGATAGAGTGCACTGAGACCACACCAGCACCGAGATAGAGGGCGCTGGGACCACACCAGCACCGAGATAGAGAGCACTGACACCACACCAGCACCGTAATAGAGAGCACTGACACCAGCAACGTGATAGAGAGCACTGAGACCACACCAGCACCGAGATAGAGAGCACTGACACCACACCAGCACCGTGTTAGAGAGCACTGACACCAACACCGTGATAGAGAGCACTGAGACCACACCAGCACCGAGATAGAGAGCACTGACACCACACCAGCACCATGATAGAGAGCACTGACACCAGTAAAGTGATAGAGAGCACTGAGACCACACCAGCACTGATATAGAGGGCACTGACACCACACGAGCACCGAGATAGATAGCAATGACACCAGCACCATGATAGAGAGCACTGACACCACACCAGTACCATGATAGAGAGCACTCACACCAGCACCGTGATAGAGAGCACTGAGACCACACCAGCACAGAGATAGAGAGCACTGAGACCACACCAGCACCGAGATAGAGAGCACTGACACCACACCAGCACGGTCATAGAGAGCACTGACAACAGCACCGTGATAGAGAGCACTGACACCAGCAACGTGATAGAGAGCACTGACACCAGCACCTTGATAGAGAGCACTGAGACCACACCAGCACCGAGATAGAGAGCACTGACACCACACCAGCACCGTGATAGAGAGCACTGACACCAGCAGCATAATAGAGAGCACTGAGACCACACCAGCACCGAGATAGAGAGCACTGACACCACACCAGCACCGTGATAGAGAGCACTGACACCAGCAGCATAATAGAGAACACTGAGACCACACCAGCACCAAGATAGAGAGTGCTGATACCACACCAGCACCGAGATAGATTGCACTGAGACCACACGAGCACCGGGATGAAGAGCACTGACACCACACCAGCAACGTGATAGAGAGCACTGACACCAGCACTGTGATAAAGAGCACTGAGACCACAACAGCACCGAGATAGAGGGCACTGGGACCACACCAGCACCGAGATAGAGAGCACTGACACCACACCAGCACCGTAATAAATAGCACTGACACCAGCAACGTGATAGAGAGTACACTGAGACCACACCAGCACCGAGATAGAGGACACTGACACCACACGAGCATCGAGATAGAGAGCAATGACACCAGCACCGTGATAGAGAGCACTGACATCACACCAGCAGGGGGATAGAGAGCACTGACATCACACCAGCAGGGGGATAGAGAGCACTGATATCACACCAGCACCATGATAGAGAGCACTGAGACTACACCAGCAACGAGATAGAGGGCGCTGGGACCACACCAGCACCGAGATAGAGAGCGCTGACACCACACCAGCACCGTAATAGAGAGCACTGACACCAGCACCGTGATAGAGAGCACTGAGACCACACCAGCACCGAGATAGAGGACACTGACACCACACGAGCATCGAGATAGAGAGCAATGACACCAGCACCGTGATAGAGAGCACTGACATCACACCAGCAGGGGGATAGAGAGCACTGACATCACACCAGCACCATGATAGAGTGCACTGAGACCACACCAGCACCGAGATAGAGGGCGCTGGGACCACACCAGCACCGAGATAGAGAGCACTGACACCACACCAGCACCGTAATAGAGAGCACTGACACCAGCAACGTGATAGAGAGCACTGAGACCACACCAGCACCGAGATAGAGAGCACTGACACCACACCAGCACCGTGTTAGAGAGCACTGACACCAACACCGTGATAGAGAGCACTGAGACCACACCAGCACCGAGATAGAGAGCACTGACACCACACCAGCACCATGATAGAGAGCACTGACACCAGTAAAGTGATAGAGAGCACTGAGACCACACCAGCACTGATATAGAGGGCACTGACACCACACGAGCACCGAGATAGATAGCAATGACACCAGCACCATGATAGAGAGCACTGACACCACACCAGTACCATGATAGAGAGCACTCACACCAGCACCGTGATAGAGAGCACTGAGACCACACCAGCACAGAGATAGAGAGCACTGAGACCACACCAGCACAGAGATAGAGAGCACTGACACCACACCAGCACCGTCAAAGAGAGCACTGACACCAGCACCATGATAGAGAGCACTGAGACCACACCAGCACCAAGATAGAGAGCACAGAGACCACACCAGCACCGGGATAGAGAGCACTGAGACCACACCAGCACTGAGATAGAGAGTACTGACACCACACCAGCAACGTGATAGAGATCACTGACACCAGCACCGTGATAGAGAGCACTGACACCAACACCAGCACTGAGATAGAGGGCACTGGGACCACACCAGCACCAAGATAGAGAGCACTGACCCCACACCAGCACCGTGATAGAGAGCACTGACACCAGCACCATGATAGAGAGCACTGAGACCACACCAGCACTGAGATAGGGAGCACTGAGACCACACCAGCACTGAGATAGAGAGCACTGCCACCACACCAGCAACGTGATAGAGAGCACTGACATCAGCACCGTGATAGAGAGCACTGAGACCACACCAGCACCAAGATAGAGAGCACTGAGACCACACCAGCACTGAGATAGAGAGCACTGACACCACACTAGCAACGTGATAGAGAGCACTGACATCAGCACCGTGATATAGAGCACTGAGACCACACCAGCACCGTGATAGAGAGCACTGAGACCACACCAGCACCGAGATAGAGAGCACTGACACCACACCGGCACAGAGATAGAGAGCACTGACACCAGCATCATGATAGAGAGCACTGAGACCACACCAGCACTGAGATAGAGAGCACTGACACCACACCTGCACCATGATAGAGAGCAGTGGCACCAGCACAGTGATAGAGAGCACTGAGACCACACCAGCACCGAGATAGAGAGCACTGAGACCACACCAGCACTGAGATAGAGAGCACTGACACCACACCAGCAACATGATAGAGAGCACTGACACCAGCACCGTGATAGAGAGCACTGAGCCCACACCAGCACCGAGATAGAGAGCACTGACACCACATCAGCACCGTGATAGAGAGCACTGACACCAGCACCATGATAGAGAGCACTGATACCACACCAGCACCAAGATAGAGAGCACTGAGACCACACGAGCACCGGGATAGAGAGCTCTGACACCACACCAGCACCATGATAGAGAGCACTCACACCAGCACCATCATAGAGAGCACTGAGACCACACCAGCACTGAGATAGAGAGCACTGAGACCACACCAGCACCGAGATAGAGAGCACTGACACCACACCAGCACAGTCATAGAGAGCACTGACAACAGCACCGTGATAGAGAGCACTGACACCAGCAACGTGATAGAGAGCACTGACACCAGCACCTTGATAGAGAGCACTGAGACCACACCAGCACCGAGATAGAGAGCACTGACACCACACCAGCACCGAGATAGAGAGCACTGACACCACACCAGCACCGTGATAGAGAGCACTGACACCAGCAGCATAATAGAGAACACTGAGACCACACCAGCACCAAGATAGAGAGTGCTGATACCACACCAGCACCGAGATAGATTGCACTGAGACCACACGAGCACCGGGATAAAGAGCACTGACACCACACGAGCACCGGGATAAAGAGCACTGACACCAGCACTGTGATAAAGAGCACTGAGACCACAACAGCACCGAGATAGAGGGCACTGGGACCACACCAGCACCGAGATAGAGAGCACTGACACCACACCAGCACCGTAATAAATAGCACTGACACCAGCAACGTGATAGAGAGTACACTGAGACCACACCAGCACCGAAATAGAGGACACTGACACCACACGAGCATCGAGATAGAGAGCAATGACACCAGCACCGTGATAGAGAGCACTGACATCACACCAGCAGGGGGATAGAGAGCACTGACATCACACCAGCAGGGGGATAGAGAGCACTGATATCACACCAGCACCATGATAGAGAGCACTGAGACCACACCAGCAACGAGATAGAGGGCGCTGGGACCACACCAGCACCGAGATAGAGAGCACTGACACCACACCAGCACCGTAATAGAGAGCACTGACACCAGCACCGTGATAGAGAGCACTGAGACCACACCAGCACCGAGATAGAGGACACTGACACCACACGAGCATCGAGATAGAGAGCAATGACACCAGCACCGTGATAGAGAGCACTGACATCACACCAGCAGGGGGATAGAGAGCACTGACATCACACCAGCACCATGATAGAGTGCACTGAGACCACACCAGCACCGAGATAGAGGGCGCTGGGACCACACCAGCACCGAGATAGAGAGCACTGACACCACACCAGCACCGTAATAGAGAGCACTGACACCAGCAACGTGATAGAGAGCACTGAGACCACACCAGCACCGAGATAGAGAGCACTGACACCACACCAGCACCGTGTTAGAGAGCACTGACACCAACACCGTGATAGAGAGCACTGAGACCACACCAGCACTGAGATAGAGAGCACTGACACCACACCAGCACCATGATAGAGAGCACTGACACCAGTAAAGTGATAGAGAGCACTGAGACCACACCAGCACTGATATAGAGGGCACTGACACCACACGAGCACCGAGATAGATAGCAATGACACCAGCACCATGATAGAGAGCACTGACACCACACCAGTACCATGATAGAGAGCACTCACACCAGCACCGTGATAGAGAGCACTGAGACCACACCAGCACAGAGATAGAGAGCACTGAGACCACACCAGCACCGAGATATAGAGCACTGACACCACACCAGCACGGTCATAGAGAGCACTGACAACAGCACCGTGATAGAGAGCACTGACACCAGCAACGTGATAGAGAGCACTGACACCAGCACCTTGATAGAGAGCACTGAGACCACACCAGCACCGAGATAGAGAGCACTGACACCACACCAGCACCGTGATAGAGAGCACTGACACCAGCAGCATAATAGAGAGCACTGAGACCACACCAGCACCGAGATAGAGAGCACTGACACCACACCAGCACCGTGATAGAGAGCACTGACACCAGCAGCATAATAGAGAACACTGAGACCACACCAGCACCAAGATAGAGAGTGCTGATACCACACCAGCACCGAGATAGATTGCACTGAGACCACACGAGCACCGGGATGAAGAGCACTGACACCACACCAGCAACGTGATAGAGAGCACTGACACCAGCACTGTGATAAAGAGCACTGAGACCACAACAGCACCGAGATAGAGGGCACTGGGACCACACCAGCACCGAGATAGAGAGCACTGACACCACACCAGCACCGTAATAAATAGCACTGACACCAGCAACGTGATAGAGAGTACACTGAGACCACACCAGCACCGAGATAGAGGACACTGACACCACACGAGCATCGAGATAGAGAGCAATGACACCAGCACCGTGATAGAGAGCACTGACATCACACCAGCAGGGGGATAGAGAGCACTGACATCACACCAGCAGGGGGATAGAGAGCACTGATATCACACCAGCACCATGATAGAGAGCACTGAGACCACACCAGCAACGAGATAGAGGGCGCTGGGACCACACCAGCACCGAGATAGAGAGCACTGACACCACACCAGCACCGTAATAGAGAGCACTGACACCAGCACCGTGATAGAGAGCACTGAGACCACACCAGCACCGAGATAGAGGACACTGACACCACACGAGCATCGAGATAGAGAGCAATGACACCAGCACCGTGATAGAGAGCACTGACATCACACCAGCAGGGGGATAGAGAGCACTGACATCACACCAGCACCATGATAGAGTGCACTGAGACCACACCAGCACCGAGATAGAGGGCGCTGGGACCACACCAGCACCGAGATAGAGAGCACTGACACCACACCAGCACCGTAATAGAGAGCACTGACACCAGCAACGTGATAGAGAGCACTGAGACCACACCAGCACCGAGATAGAGAGCACTGACACCACACCAGCACCGTGTTAGAGAGCACTGACACCAACACCGTGATAGAGAGCACTGAGACCACACCAGCACCGAGATAGAGAGCACTGACACCACACCAGCACCATGATAGAGAGCACTGACACCAGTAAAGTGATAGAGAGCACTGAGACCACACCAGCACTGATATAGAGGGCACTGACACCACACGAGCACCGAGATAGATAGCAATGACACCAGCACCATGATAGAGAGCACTGACACCACACCAGTACCATGATAGAGAGCACTCACACCAGCACCGTGATAGAGAGCACTGAGACCACACCAGCACAGAGATAGAGAGCACTGAGACCACACCAGCACAGAGATAGAGAGCACTGACACCACACCAGCACCGTCAAAGAGAGCACTGACACCAGCACCATGATAGAGAGCACTGAGACCACACCAGCACCAAGATAGAGAGCACAGAGACCACACCAGCACCGGGATAGAGAGCACTGAGACCACACCAGCACTGAGATAGAGAGTACTGACACCACACCAGCAACGTGATAGAGATCACTGACACCAGCACCGTGATAGAGAGCACTGACACCAACACCAGCACTGAGATAGAGGGCACTGGGACCACACCAGCACCAAGATAGAGAGCACTGACCCCACACCAGCACCGTGATAGAGAGCACTGACACCAGCACCATGATAGAGAGCACTGAGACCACACCAGCACTGAGATAGGGAGCACTGAGACCACACCAGCACTGAGATAGGGAGCACTGAGACCACACCAGCACTGAGATAGAGAGCACTGCCACCACACCAGCAACGTGATAGAGAGCACTGACATCAGCACCGTGATAGAGAGCACTGAGACCACACCAGCACCAAGATAGAGAGCACTGAGACCACACCAGCACTGAGATAGAGAGCACTGACACCACACCAGCAACGTGATAGAGAGCACTGACATCAGCACCGTGATATAGAGCACTGAGACCACACCAGCACCGTGATAGAGAGCACTGAGACCACACCAGCACCGAGATAGAGAGCACTGACACCACACCGGCACAGAGATAGAGAGCACTGACACCAGCATCATGATAGAGAGCACTGAGACCACACCAGCACTGAGATAGAGAGCACTGCGACCACATCAGCACCGAGATAGAGAGCACTGACACCACACCTGCACCATGATAGAGAGCAGTGGCACCAGCACAGTGATAGAGAGCACTGAGACCACACCAGCACCGAGATAGAGAGCACTGAGACCACACCAGCACTGAGATAGAGAGCACTGACACCACACCAGCAACATGATAGAGAGCACTGACACCAGCACCGTGATAGAGAGCACTGAGCCCACACCAGCACCGAGATAGAGAGCACTGACACCACATCAGCACCGTGATAGAGAGCACTGACACCAGCACCATGATAGAGAGCACTGATACCACACCAGCACCAAGATAGAGAGCACTGAGACCACACGAGCACCGGGATAGAGAGCTCTGACACCACACCAGCACCATGATAGAGAGCACTCACACCAGCACCATCATAGAGAGCACTGAGACCACACCAGCACTGAGATAGAGAGCACTGAGACCACACCAGCACCGAGATAGAGAGCACTGACACCACACCAGCACGGTCATAGAGAGCACTGACAACAGCACCGTGATAGAGAGCACTGACACCAGCAACGTGATAGAGAGCACTGACACCAGCACCTTGATAGGGAGCACTGAGACCACACCAGCACCGAGATAGAGAGCACTGACACCACACCAGCACCGTGATAGAGAGCACTGACACCAGCAGCATAATAGAGAGCACTGAGACCACACCAGCACCGAGATAGAGAGCACTGACACCACACCAGCACCGTGATAGAGAGCACTGACACCAGCAGCATAATAGAGAACACTGAGACCACACCAGCACCAAGATTGAGAGTGCTGATACCACACCAGCACCGAGATAGATTGCACTGAGACCACACGAGCACCGGGATAAAGAGCACTGACACAACACCAGCAACGTGATAGAGAGCACTGACACCAGCACTGTGATAAAGAGCACTGAGACCACAACAGCACCGAGATAGAGGGCACTGGGACCACACCAGCACCGAGATAGAGAGCACTGACACCACACCAGCACCGTAATAAATAGCACTGACACCAGCAACGTGATAGAGAGTACACTGAGACCACACCAGCACCGAGATAGAGGACACTGACACCACACGAGCATCGAGATAGAGAGCAATGACACCAGCACCGTGATAGAGAGCACTGACATCACACCAGCAGGGGGATAGAGAGCACTGACATCACACCAGCAGGGGGATAGAGAGCACTGATATCACACCAGCACCATGATAGAGAGCACTGAGACCACACCAGCAACGAGATAGAGGGCGCTGGGACCACACCAGCACTGAGATAGAGAGCACTGACACCACACCAGCACCGTAATAGAGAGCACTGACACCAGCACCGTGATAGAGAGCACTGAGACCACACCAGCACCGAGATAGAGGACACTGACACCACACGAGCATCGAGATAGAGAGCAATGACACCAGCACCGTGATAGAGAGCACTGACATCACACCAGCAGGGGGATAGAGAGCACTGACATCACACCAGCACCATGATAGAGTGCACTGAGACCACAACAGCACCGAGATAGAGGGCGCTGGGACCACACCAGCACCGAGATAGAGAGCACTGACACCACACCAGCACCGTAATAGAGAGCACTGACACCAGCAACGTGATAGAGAGCACTGAGACCACACCAGCACCGAGATAGAGAGCACTGACAACACACCAGCACCGTGTTAGAGAGCACTGACACCAACACCGTGATAGAGAGCACTGAGACCACACCAGCACCGAGATAGAGAGCACTGACACCACACCAGCACCATGATAGAGAGCACTGACACCAGTAAAGTGATAGAGAGCACTGAGACCACACCAGCACTGATATAGAGGGCACTGACACCACACGAGCACCGAGATAGATAGCAATGACACCAGCACCATGATAGAGAGCACTGACACCACACCAGTACCATGATAGAGAGCACTCACACCAGCACCGTGATAGAGAGCACTGAGACCACACCAGCACAGAGATAGAGAGCACTGAGACCACACCAGCACAGAGATAGAGAGCACTGACACCACACCAGCACCGTCAAAGAGAGCACTGACACCAGCACCATGATAGAAAGCACTGAGACCACACCAGCACCAAGATAGAGAGCACAGAGACCACACCAGCACCGGGATAGAGAGCACTGAGACCACACCAGCACTGAGATAGAGAGTACTGACACCACACCAGCAACGTGATAGAGATCACTGACACCAGCACCGTGATAGAGAGCACTGACACCAACACCAGCACTGAGATAGAGGGCACTGGGACCACACCAGCACCAAGATAGAGAGCACTGACCCCACACCAGCACCGTGATAGAGAGCACTGACACCAGCACCATGATAGAGAGCACTGAGACCACACCAGCACTGAGATAGAGAGCACTGAGACCACACCAGCACCGAGATAGAGAGCACGGACACCACACCAGCACCATCATAGAGAGCACTGACACCAGCATCGTGATAGAGAGCACTGAGACCACGCCAGCAACGAGATAGAGAGCATTAAGACCAAACCAGCACTGAGATAGAGAGCACTGACACCACACCAGCAACGTGATAGAGAGCACTGACACCAGCACCGTGATAGAGAGCACTGAGACCACACCAGCACCAAGATAGAGGTCACTGACACCACACCAGCACTGAGATAGAGAGCACTGACACCAGCACCGTGATAGAGAGCACTGGGACCACACCAGCACCGAGATAGAGAGCACTGACACCACACCAGCACTGAGATAGAGAGCACTGACACTAGCATCGTGATAGAGAGCACTGAGACCACACCAGCACTGAGATAGAGAGCACTGAGACCACACCAGCACCGAGATAGAGAGCACTGACACCACACCAGCACCATGATAGAGAGTACTGACACCAGAACCGTGATAGAGAGCACTGAGACCACACCAGCAACGAGATAGAGAGCACTCACACCAGCACCGTGATAGAAAGCACTGACACCACACCAGAACCGAGATAGAGAGCACTGACACCAGCACCGTGATAGAGAGCACTGAGACCACACCAGCACCGAGATAGAGGACACTGACACCACACGAGCATCGAGATAGAGAACAATGACACCAGCACCGTGATAGAGAGCACTGACATCACACCAGCAGGGGGATAGAGAGCACTGACATCACACCAGCACCATGATAGAGGGCGCTGGGACCACACCAGCACCGAGATAGAGAGCACTGACACCACACCAGCACCGTAATAGAGAGCACTGACACCAGCAACGTGATAGAGAGTACTGAGACCACACCAGCACCGAGATAGAGAGCACTGACACCACACCAGCACCGTGTTAGAGAGCACTGACACCAACATCGTGATAGAGAGCACTAAGACCACACCAGCACCGAGATAGAGAGCACTGACACCACACCAGCACCATGATAGAGAGCACTGACACCAGTAAATTGATAGAGAGCACTGAGACCACACCAGCACCGATATAGAGGGCACT
Organism: Lithobates pipiens; assembly: GCF_037356315.1. Classification (NCBI taxonomy): domain Eukaryota; kingdom Metazoa; phylum Chordata; class Amphibia; order Anura; family Ranidae; genus Lithobates; species Lithobates pipiens. Next base: position 159,611,247 of record NW_027507785.1, read on the forward strand.
GACACCACACGAGCACCGAGATAGATAGCAATGACACCAGCACCGTGATAGAGAGCACTGACACCACACCAGTACCATGATAGAGAGCACTCACACCAGCACCGTGATAGAGAGCACTGAGACCACACCAGCACCGTGATAGAGAGCACTGAGACCACACCAGCAACGAGATAGAGAGCACTGACACCAGCACCGTGATAGAGAGCACTGAGACCACACCAGCACAGTGATAGAGAGCACTGACACCAGCACCGTGATAGAGAGCACTGATACCACACCAGCACCGAGATAGAGAGCATTGATACTACAGCAGCACCGAGATAGAGAGCACTGAGACAACACGAGCACCGGGATAGAGAGCACTGACACCACAACAGCACCATGATAGAGAGCACTCACACCAGCAAAGTGATAGAGAGCACTGAGACCACACCAGCACCGAGATAGAGAGCACTGAGACCACACTAGCACCGAGATAGAGAGCACTGACACCACCCCAGCACCGTCATAGAGAGCACTGACACCAGCACCGTGATAGAGAGCACTGAGACCACACCAGCACCGAGATAGAGAGCACTGAGACCACACCAGCACCGAGATAGAGAGCACTGACACCACACCAGCAACGTGATAGAGAGCACTGACACCAGCACTGTGATAGAGAACTCTGAGACCACACCAGCACCGAGATAGAGGGCACTGGGACCACACCAGCACCGAGATAGAGAGCACTAACACCACACCAACACCGTAATAGAGAGCACTGACACCAGCAACGTGATAGAGAGCACTGAGAACACACCAGCACCGAGATAGAGAGCACTGACACCACACCAGCACCGTGATAGAGAGCACTGACACCAGCACCGTGATAGAGAGCACTGAGACCACACCAGCACCGAGATAGAGAGCACTGACACCACACCAGCAGCGTGATAGAGAGCACTGACACCAGCACCGTGATAGAGAGAACTGAGACCACACCAGAACCGAGATAGAGAGCACTGACACCACACCAGCACTGTGATAGAGAGCACTGACACCAGCAGCATGATAGAGAGCACTGAGACCACACCAGCATCAAGATAGAGGGCACTGGGACCATACCAGCACCAAGATAGAGAGCACTGACCCCACACCAGCACCGTGATAGAGAGCACTGACACCAGCACCGTGATAGAGAGCACTGAGACCACACCAGAACCGAGATAGAGAGCACTGACACCACACCAGCACTGTGATAGAGAGCACTGACACCAGCAGCATGATAGAGAGCACTGAGACGACACCAGCATCAAGATAGAGGGCACTGGGACCATACCAGCACCAAGATAGAGAGCACTGACCCCACACCAGCACCGTGATAGAGAGCACTGACACCAGCACCATGATAGAGAGCACTGAGACCACACCAGCACCAAGATAGAGGGCACTGACACCACACCAGCACCGAGATAGAGAGCTCTGACACCAGCACCGTGATAGAGAGCACTGAGACCACACAGGCATCGAGATAGAGAGCACTGACCCCACACCAGCACCGAGATAGAGAGCACTGACACCAGCACCATGATAGGGAGCACTGAGACCACACCAGCATTGAGATAGAGAGCACTGAGACCACACCAGCACCGAGATAGAGAGCACTGAGAAAACACCAGCACAGAGATAGAGAGCACTGACACCACACCAGCACCGTCATAGAGAGCACTGACACCAGCACCGGGATAGAGAGCACTGAGACCACACCAGCACCGAGATAGAGAACACTGAGACCACACCAGCACTGAGATAGAGAGCACTGACACCACACCAGCAACGTGATATAGAGCACTGACACCAGCACCGTGATAGAGAGCACTGAGACCACACAAGCACCGAGATAGAGAGCACTGACACCACACCAGCACCGAGATAGAGAGCACTGACACCAGCACCGTGATAGAGAGCACTGACACCACACCAGCACCGAGATAGAGAGCACTGACACCAGCATCATGATAGAGAGCACTGAGACCACACCAGCACCGAGATAGAGAGCACTGACACCACACCAGCACCGAGTTAGAGAGCACTGACACCAGCATCTTGATAGAAAGCACTGAGACCACACCAGCACTGAGATAGAGAGCACTGAGACCACACCAGCACCGAGATAGAGAGCACTGACACCACACCAGCACCGTCATAGAGAGCACTGACACCAGCATCGTGATAGAGAGCACTGAGACCACACCAGCACCGAGATAGGGAGCACTGAGACCACACCAGCACTGAGATAGAGAGCACTGACACCACACCAGCAACGTGATAGAGAGCACTGACATCAGCACCGTGATAGAGAGCACTGAGACCACACCAGCACCAAGATTGAGAGCACTGAGACCACACCAGCACCGAGATAGAGAGCACTGACACCACACCAGCACCGTGATAGAGAGCACTGACACCAGCAGCATGATAGAGAGCACTGAGACCACACCAGCACCAAGATAGAGGGCACTAACACCACACCAGCACCAAGACAGAGAGCACTGACACCAGCACCGTGATAGAGAGCACTGACACCACAGCAGCACCGAGATATAGAGCACTGAGACCACACCAGCACCGAGATAGAGAGCACTGACACCACACCAGCACCATCATAGAGAGAACTGACACCAGCATCGTGATAGAAAGCACTGAGACCACACCAGCACCGAGATAGGGAGCACTGAGACCACACCAGCACTGAGATAGAGAGCACTGACACCACACCAGCAATGTGATAGAGAGCACTGACATCAGCACCGTGATAGAGAGCACTGAGACCACACCAGCACCAAGATAGAGAGCACTGAGACCACACCAGCACCGAGATAGGGAGCACTGAGACCACACCAGCACTGAGATAGAGAGCACTGACACCACATCAGCAACGTGATAGAGAGCACTGACATCAGCACCGTGATAGAGAGCACTGAGACCACACAAGCACCGAGATAGAGAGCACTGACACCACACCAGCACCGAGATAGAGAGCACTGACACCAGCACCGTGATAGAGAGCACTGAGACCACACCAGCACAAAGATAGAGGGCACTGACACCACACCAGCAACGTGATAGAGAGCACTGACACCATCATCATGATAGAGAGCACTGAGACCACACCAGCACTGAGATAGAGAGCACTGAGACCACACCAGCACCGTCATAGAGAGCACTGACACCACACCAGCACCGTCATAGAGAGCACTGACACCAGCATCGTGATAGAGAGCACTGAGACCACACCAGCACCGAGATAGGGAGCACTGAGACCACACCAGCACTGAGATAGAGAGCACTGACACCACATCAGCAACGTGATAGAGAGCACTGACATCAGCACCGTGATAGAGAGCACTGAGACCACACCAGCACCAAGGTTGAGAGCACTGAGACCACACCAGCACCGAGATAGAGAGCACTGACACCACACCAGCACCGTGATAGAGAGCACTGACACCAGCAGCATGATAGAGAGCACTGAGACCAAACCAGCACCAAGATAGAGGGCACTAACACCACACCAGCACTGAGACAGAGAGCACTGACACCAGCACCGTGATAGAGATCACTGACACCACAGCAGCACCGAGATAGAGAGGACTAACACCACACCAGCACCGTGATAGAGAGCACTGACACCAGCACTGAGATAGAGAGCACTGAGACCACACCAGCACTGAGATAGAGAGCACTGAGACCACACCAGCACCAACATAGAGGGAACTAACACTACACCAGCACCAAGATAGAGAGCACTGACACCAGCACCGTGATAGAGAGCACTGAAACCAGCACCGTGATAGAGAGCACTGACACCACACCAGCACCGAGAGAGAGAGCACTGACACCACACCAGCACCGTGATATAGAGCACTGACACCAGCACCGTGATAGAGTGCACTGAGACCACACCAGCACCAAGATAGAGAGCGCTGATACCACACCAGCACGAGATAGATTGCACTGAGACCACATGAGCACAGACCACCGACACCACACCAGCACCGTGATAGAGAGCACTGACACTAGCACCGTGATAGAGAGCACTGAGACCACACCAGCACCGAGACAGAATGCACTGACACCACACCAGCAACGTGAGAGAGAACACTGACACCAGCACCGAGATAGAGAGCACTGAGACCACACCAGCACCGAGATAGAGGGCACTGACACCACACCAGCACCGTGATAGAGAGCACTGACACCAGCACCGTAATAGAGAGCACTGAGACCATACCAGCACCGTGATAGAGAGCAATGACACCAGCACCGTGATAGAGAACACTGAGGCCACACCAGCACTGAGATAGAGAGCACTGACACCACACCAGCACCGAGATAGAGAGCACTGACACCACACCAGCACCATGATAGAGAGCACTGACACCAGCACCGTGATAGAAAGCACTGAGACCACACCAGCACCGAGATAGAAAGCACTGAGACCACACCAGCACCGAGATAGAGAGCACTGACAACACACCAGCACCGTCATGGAGAGCACTGACACCAGAACCTTGATAGACAGCACTGAGACCACAGCAGCACCGAGATAGAGAGCACTGAGTACACACCAGCACTGAGATAGAGAACACTGACCCCACACCAGCAACGTGATAGAGAGCACTGACACCAGCACAGTGATAGAGAGCACTGAGACCACACCAGCACCGAGATAGAGAGCACTGACACCACACCAGCACCGTTATAAAGAGCACTGACACCAGGACCGTGATAGAGAGCACTGATACCACACCAGCACCGAGACAGAGAGCACTGAGACAACACGAGCACCGAGATAGAGAGCACTGACACCACACCAGCACCGACATAGAGAGCATTGACACCAGCACTGTGATAGATAGCACTGCGACCACACCAGCACCGAGATAGAGGGCACTGGGACCACACCAGCACAGAGATAGAGAGCACGGACACTACACCAGCACCACGATAGAGAGCACTGACACCACAACAGCACCGTGATAGTGAGCAATGACACCAGCAGCATGATAGAGAGCACTGAGACCACACCAGCACCAAGATAGAGGGCACTGACACCACACCAGCACCGTGATAGAGAGCACTGACACCAGCACCGTGATAGAGTGCACTGAGACCACACCAGCACCAAGACAGAGAGCGCTGATACCACACCAGCACCGAGATAGATTGCACTGAGACCACACGAGCACCAGGATAAAGAGCACTGACACCACACCAGCAACGTGATAGAGAGCACTGACACCAGCAACGTGATAGAGAGCACTGAGACCACAACACCACCGAGATAGAGGGCACTGGGACCACACCAGCACCGAGATAGAGAGCACTGACACCACACCAGCACCGTAATAAAGAGCACTGACACCAGCAACGTGATAGAGAGCACACTGAGACCACACCAGCACCGAGATAGAGAGCACTGACACCACACCAGCACCGTGATTGAGAGCACTGACACCAGCACCGTGATAGAGAGCACTGAGACCACACCAGCACCGAGATAGAGAGCACTGACACCACACCAGCACCGTGATAGAAAGCACTGACACCAGCAGCGTGATAGAGAGCACTGAGACCACACCAGCACCAAGATAGAGGGCACTGACACCACACCAGCACCGAGATAGAGAGCACTGGCACCACACCAGCACCGTGATAGAGAGCACTGACACCAGCACAGTGATAGAGAGCACTGAGACCACACCAGCACCGAGATAGAGAGCACTGAGACCAGCACCGTGATAGAGAGCACTGAGACCACACCAGCACCGAGATAGAGGATACTGACACCACACGAGCATCGAGATAGAGAGCAATGACACCAGCACAGTGATAGAGAGCACTGACATCACACCAGCAGGGGGATAGAGAGCACTGACATCACACCAGCACCATGATAGAGAGCACTGAGACCACACCAGCACCGAGATAGAGGGCGCTGGGACCACACCAGCACCGAGATAGAGAGCACTGACACCACACCAGCACCGTAATAGAGAGCACTGACACCAGCAACGTGATAGAGAGCACTGAGACCACACCAGCACCGAGATAGAGAGCACTGACACCACACCAGCACCTTTATAAAGAGCACTGACACCAGGACCGTGATAGAGAGCACTGATACCACACCAGCACCGAGACAGAGAGCACTGAGACCACACGAGCACCGAGATAGAGAGCACTGAGACCACACCAGCACTGAGATAGAGAGTACTGACACCACACCAGCAACGTGATAGAGAGCACTGACACCAGCACCGTGATAGAGAGCACTGACACCAGCACAAGCACCGAGATAGAGAGCACTGACCCCACACCAGCACCGTGATAGAGAGCACTGACAAGAGCACCATGATAGAGAGCACTGAAATCACACCAGCACCAAGACAGAGGGCACTGACACCACACCAGCACCGTGATAGAGAGCACTGACACCAGCATCATGATAGAGAGCACTGAGACCACTCCTGCACCAAGATAGAGAGCACTGAGACCACACCAGCACCGAGATAGAGAGCACTGACACCACACAAGCAGCATGATAGAGAGCACTGACACCAGAACCGTTATAGAGAGCACTGAGACCACAGCAGCACCGAGACAGAGAGCACTGAGACCACACCAGCACCGAGATAGAGAGCACTGACACCACACAAGCAACGTGATAGAGAGCACTGACACCATCACCGTGATAGAGAGCACTGAGACCCCACCAGCACCGAGATAGAGGGCACTGGGAATACACTAGCACAGAGATAGAGAGCACTGACCCCACACCAGCACCGTGATAGAGAGCACTGACATCAGCACCATGAAAGAGAGCATTGAGACAACACCAGCACCGAGATAGAGACCACCGACACCACACCAGCACCGTGATAGGGAGCACTGACACTAGCACTGTGATAGAGAGCACTGAGACCACACCAGCACCGAGACAGAATGCACTGACACCACACCAGCAACGTGAGAGAGAACACTAACACCAGCACCGAGATAGAGAGCACTGAGACCACACCAGCACCGAGATAGAGGGCACTGACACCACACCAGCACCGTGATAGAGAGCACTGACACCAGCACCGTAATAGAGAGCACTGAGACCATACCAGCACCGTGATAGAGAGCACTGACACCAGCACCGTGATAGAGAACACTGAGACCACACCAGCACTGAGATAGAGAGCACTGACACCACACCAGCACCGAGATAGAGAGCACTGACACCACACCAGCAATGTCATGGAGAGCACTGACACCAGAACCTTGATAGAGAGCACTGAGACCACAGCAGCACCGAGATAGAGAGCACTGAGTACACACCAGCACCGAGATAGAGAACACTGACAGCACACCAGCAACGTGATAGAGAGCACTGACACCAGCACCGTGATAGAGAGCACTGAGACCACACCAGCACCGAGATAGAGAGCACTGACACCACACCAGCACCTTTATAAAGAGCACTGACACCAGGACCGTGATAGAGAGCACTGATACCACACCAGCACCGAGACAGAGAGCACTGAGACCACACGAGCACCGAGATAGAGAGCACTGACACCACACCAGCACCGAGATAGAGAGCATTGACACCAGCACTGTGATAGATAGCACTGAGACCACACCAGCACCGAGATAGAGGGCACTGGGACCACACCAGCACAGAGATAGAGAGCACGGACACTACACCAGCACCACGATAGAGAGCACTGACACCACAACAGCACCGTGATAGTGAGCAATGACACCAGCAGCGTGATAGAGAGCACTGAGACCACACCAGCACCAAGATAGAGGGCACTGACACCACACCAGCACCAAGATAGAGAGCACTGACACCACAACCCTGATAGAGAGCACTGACACCAGCACCGTGATAAAGAGCACTGACACCACACCAGCACCGAGATAGAGAGCACTGACACCACACCAGCACCGTGATAGAGAGCACTGACACCAGCACCGTGATAGAGTGCACTGAGACCACACCAGCACCAAGACAGAGAGCGCTGGTACCACACCAGCACCGAGATAGATTGCACTGAGACCACACGAGCTTAGGGATAAAGAGCACTGACACCACACCAGCAACGTGATAGAGAGCACTGACACCAGCACTGTGATAGAGAGCACTGAGACCACAACACCACCGAGATAGAGGGCACTGGGACCACACCAGCACCGAGATAGAGAGCACTGACACCACACCAGCACCGTAATAGAAAGCACTGACACCAGCAACGTGATAGAGAGCACACTGAGACCACACCAGCACCGAGATAGAGAGCACTGACACCACATCAGCACCGTAATAGAGAGCACTGACACCAGCAACGTGATAGAGACCACTGAGAACACACCAGAACCGAGACAGAGAGCACTGACACCACACCAGCACCGTGATAGAGAGCACTGACACCAACACCGTGATAGAGAGCACTGAGACCACACCAGCACCGAGATAGAGAGCACTGACACCTCACCAGCACCATGATAGAGAGCACTGACACCAGTACAGTGATAGAGAGCACTGAGACCACACCAGCACCGATATAGAGGGCACTGACACCACACAAGCACCGAGATAGATAGCAATGACACCGGCACCGTGATAGAGAGCACTGACACCACACCAGCACCATGATAGAGAGCACTCACACCAGCACCGTGATAGAGAGCACTGAGACCACACCAGCACCGAGATAGAGAGCACTGAGACCACACCAGCACCGAGATAGAGAGCACTGACACCACACCAGCACCGTCATAGAGAGCACTGACACCAGCACCGTGATAGAGAGCACTGAGACCACACCAGCACCGAGATAGAGAGCACTGAGACCACACCAGCACCGAGATAGAGAGCACTGAGACCACACCAGCACTGAGATAGAGAGCACTGACACCAAACCAGCAACGTGATAGAGAGCACTGACACCAGCACCGTGATAGAAAGCACTGAGACCACACCAGCACAGAGATAGAGAGCACTGAGACCACACCAGCACTGAGATAGAGAGCACTGACACCACACCAGCACCAGGATAGAGAGCAATGACACCAGCACCGTGATAGAGAGCACTGCGACCACACCAGCACTGAGATAGAGAGCACTGACACCAGCATCATGATAGAGAGCACTGAGACCACTCCAGCACCAAGATAGAAAGCACTGAGACCACACCAGCACCGGGATAGAGAGCACTGACACCACACCAGCACCATGATAGAGAGCACTGACACCAGAACCGTGATAGAGAGCACTGAGACCACAGCAGCACCGAGACAGAGAGCACTGAGACCACACCAGCACCGAGATAGAGAGCACTGACACCACACCAGCAACATGATAGAGAGCATTGAGACCACACCAGCACCGAGATAGAGAGCACTGACACCACACCAGCACCGTTATAAAGAGCACTGACACCAGGACCGTGATAGAGAGCACTGATACCACACCAGCACCGAGACAGAGAGCACTGAGACCACACGAGCACCGAGATAGAGAGCACTGACACCACACCAGCACCGAGATAGAGAGCACTGACACCAGCACTGTGATAGATAGCACTGAGACCACACCAGCACCGAGATAGAGGGCACTGGGACCACACCAGCACTGAGATAGAGAGCACGGACACTACACCAGCACCACGATAGAGAGCACTGACACCACAACAGCACCGTGATAGTGAGCAATGACACCAGCAGCGTGATAGAGAGCACTGAGACCACACCAGTACCAAGATAGAGGGCACTGACACCACACCAGCACCAAGATAGAGAGCACTGACACCAGCACCCTGATAGAGAGCACTGACACCAGCACCGTGATAGAGAGCACTGACACCACACCAGCACCGAGATAGAGAGCACTGACACCACACCAGCACCGTGATAGAGAGCACTGACACCAGCACCGTGATAGAGTACACTGGGACCACACCAGCACCGAGATAGAGAGCACTGACACCAGCAACGTGATAGAGAGCACACTGAGACCACACCAGCACCGAGATAGAGAGCACTGACACCACACCGACACCGTGGTAGAGAGTACTGACACCAGCACCGTGATAGAGAGCACTGAGACCACACCAGCACCGAGATAGAGAGCACTGACACCACACCAGCACCGTGATAGAAAGCACTGACACCAGCAGCGTGATAGAGAGCACTGAGACCACACCAGCACCAAGATAGAGGGCACTGACACCACACCAGCACCGAGATAGGGAGAACTGAGACCACACCAGCACCGAGATAGAGGACACTGACACCACACGAGCATCGAGATAGAGAGCAATGACACCAGCACCGTGATAGAGAGCACTGACACCACACCAGCAGGGGGATAGAGAGCACTGACACCACACCAGCACCATGATAGAGAGCACTGACACCAGCACCGTGATAGAAAGCACTGATATCACACCAGCACCGAGATAGAGAGCACTGAGACCACATCAGCCCCGGGATAGAGAGCACTGACACCACACCAGCAACGTGATAGAGAGCACTGACACCAGCACTGTGATAGAGAGCACTGAGACCACACCAGCACCGAGATAGGGGGCGCTAGGACCACACTAGCACCGAGATAGAGAGCACTGACACCACACCAGCACCTTAATAGAGAGCACTGACACCAGCAACGTGATAGAGAGCACTGAGAACACACCAGCACCGAGATAGAGAGCACTGACACCAACACCGTGATAGAGAGCACTGAGACCACACCAGCACCGAGATAGTGAGCACTGACACCACACCAGCACCATGATAGAGAGCACTGACACCAGTACAGTGATAGAGAGCACTGAGACCACACCAGCACTGATATAGAGGGCACTGACACCACACGAGCACCGAGATAGATAGCAATGACACCAGCACCGTGATAGAGAGCACTGACACCACACCAGCACCATGAGAGAGAGCACTCACACCAGCACCGTGATAGAGAGCACTGAGACCACATCAGCACAGAGATAGAGAGCACTGAGACCACATCAGCACCGAGATAGAGAGCACTGACACCACACCAGCACCGTCATAGAGAGCACTGACACCAGCACCGTGATAGAGAGCACTGACACCACACCAGCACCGAGATAGAGAGCACTGAGACCACACCAGCACCGAGATAGAGAGCACTGAGAAGACACCAGCACTGAGATAGAGAGCACTGACACCACACCAGCAACGTGATAGAGAGCACTGACACCAGCACCGTGATAGAAAGCACTGAGACCACACCAGCACCGAGATAGAGAGCACTGAGACCACACCAGCACTGAGATAGAGAGCACTGACACCACACCAGCACCGAGATAGAGAGCAATGACACCTGCACCGTGATAGAGAGCACTGCGACCACACCAGCACCGAGATAGAGAGCACTGACACCACACCAGCACCGTGATAGAGAGCACTGACACCAGCATCATGATAGAGAGCACTGAGACCACTCCAGCACCAAGATAGAGAGCACTGAGACCACACCAGCACCGAGATAGAGAGCACTGACACCACACCAGCACCATGATAGAGAGCACTGACACCAGAACCGTGATAGAGAGCACTGAGACCACAGCAGCACCGAGACAGAGAGCACTGAGACCACACCAGCACCGAGATAGAGAGCACTGACACCACACCAGCAACATGATAGAGAGCATTGACACCACACCAGCACCGAGATAGAGACCACCGATACCACACCAGCACCGTGATAGAGAGCACTGACACCAGCACCGTGATAGAGAGCACTGAGACCACAACAGCACCGAGATAGAGAGCACTGAGACAACACCAGCACCGAGATAGAGAGCACTGACACCACACAAGCAACGTGACAGAGAGCACTGACACCAGCACCGTGATAGAGAGCACTGAGACCCCACCAGCACCGAGATAGAGAGCACTGACCCCACACCAGCACCGTGATAGAGAGCATTGAGACCACACCAGCACCGAGATACAGACCACGGCACCACACCAGCACCGTGATAGAGAGCACTGAGACCACACCAGCACCAAGACAGAATGCACTGACACCACATCAGCAACGTGAGAGAGAACACTGACACCAGCACCATGATAGAGAATACTGAGACCACACCAGCACCGAGATAGAGGGCACTGACACCACACCAGCACCGTGATAGAGAGCACTGACACCAGCACCGTGATAGAGAGCACTGAGGCCATACCAGCGCCGTGATAGAGAGCACTGACACCAGCACCGTGATAGAGAACACTGAGACCACACCAGCACTGAGATAGAGAGCACTGACACCACACCAGCACCATGATAGAGAGCACTGACACCAGCACCGTGATAGAGAGCACTGAGACCACACCAGCACCGAGATAGAGAGCACTGAGACCACACCAGCACCGAGATAGAGAGCACTGACACCACACCAGCACCGTCATGGAGAGCACTGACACCAGCACCTTGATAGAGAGCACTGAGACCACAGCAGCATCGAGATAGAGAGCACTGAGTACACACCAGCACCGAGATAGAGAACACTGACACCACACCTGCAAGGTGATAGAGAGCACTGACACCAGCACCGTGATAGAGAGCACTGAGACCACACCAGCACCGAGATAGAGAGCACTGACACCACACCAGCACCGTTATAAAGAGCACTGACACCAGCACCGTGATAAAGAGCACTGATACCACAACAGCACCGAGACAGAGAGCAGTGAGACCACATGAGCACCGAGATAGAGAGCACTGACACCACACCAGAAATGTGATAGAGAGCACTGACACCAGCACTGTGATAGAGAGCACTGAGACCACACCAGCACCGAGATAGAGAGCACTGACACCACACCAGCACCGTGATAGAGAGCACTGACACCAACACCGTGATAGAGAGCACTGATACCACACCAGCACAGAGATAGAGAGCACTGAGACCACACGAGCACCGAGATAGAGAGCACTAATACCACACCAGCAACGTGATAGAGAGCACTGACACCAGCACTGTGATAGAGAGGACTGAGACCACACCAGCACCGAGATAGAGGGCACTGGGACCACACCAGCACTGAGATAGAGCGTACTGACCCCACACCAGCACCGTGATAGAGAGCAATGACACCAGCACCATGATAGAGATCACTGAGACCACACCAGCACTGAGATAGAGTGCACTGACACCACACCAGCAACGTGAGAGAGAACACTGACACCAGCACCGAGATAGAGAGCACTGAGACCACACCAGCACCGAGATAGAGGGCATTGACACCACACCAGCACCATGATAGAGAGCACTGACACCAGCACCGTTATAGAGAGCAATGAGACCACACCAGCACCGTGATAGAGAGCACTGACACCAGCACCGTGATAGAGCGCACTGAGACCACATCAGCACCGAGATAGAGAGCACTGAGACCACACCAGCACCGAGATAGAGAGCACTGACACCACACCAGCACCGTGATAGAGAGCACTAACACCAGCACCGTGATAGAGAGCACTGAGACCATACCAGCACCGTGATAGAGAGCACTGACACCAGCACCGTGATAGAGAGCACTGAGACCACAACAGCACTGAGATAGAGAGCAATGAGACCACACCCGCACCGAGATAGAGAGCACTGACACCAGCACCGTAATAGAGAGCACTGAGACCACACCAGCACCGAGATAGAGAGCACTGACACCAGCACCGTGATAGAGAGCACTGAGACCATACCAGCACCGTGATAGAGAGCACTGAGACCACACCAGCACTGAGATAGAGAGCACTGAGACAACACCAGCACCATGATAGAGAGCACTAACACCAGCACCGTGATAGAGAGCACTGACACCACACCAGCACCGAGATAGAGAGCACTGACACCACACCAGCACCATGATAGAGAGCACTAACACCAGCACCGTGATAGAGAGCACTGAGACCACACCAGCACCAAGATAGAAAGCATTGACACCACACCAGCACCGTGATAGAGAGCACTGACACCAGCACCATGATAGAGCGCACTGAGACCACACCAGCACCGAGATAGAGAGAACTGAGACCACACCAACACCGAGATAGAGAGCACTGACACCACACCAGCAACGTGATAGAGAGCACTGACACCAGCACTGTGATAGAGAGCACTGAGACCACACCAGCACCGAGATAGAGGGCACTGGGACCACACCAGCACCGAGATAGAGAGCACTGACACCAGCACCGTGATTGAGAGCACTGACACCACACAAGCACCGAGATAGAGAGCATTGACACCAAACCAGCACCGAGATAGAGAGCACTGACACCAGTACCATGATAGAGAGCACTGAGACCACACCAGCACCGAGATAGAGGGCACTGGGACCACACCAGCACCGAGATAGAGAGCACTGACCCCACACCAGCACCGTGATAGGGAGCACTGACACCAGCACCATGATAGAGAGCACTGAGACCACACCATCACTGATATAGAGTGCACTGACACCACACCAGCAACGTGAGAGAGAACACTTACACCAGCACCGAGACAGAGAGCACTGAGACCACACTAGCACCGAGATAGAGGGCACTGACACCACACCAGCACCATGATAGAGAGCACTGACACCAGCACCGTTATAGAGAGCAATGAGACCACACCAGCACCGTGATAGAGAGCACTGACACCAGCACCGTGATAGAGAGCACTGAGACCACACCAGCACCGAGATAGAGAGCATTGACACCACACCAGCACCGTGATAGAGAGCACTGACACCAGCACCGTGATAGAGCGCACTGAGACCACATCAGCACCGAGATAGAGAGCACTGAGACCACACCAGCACCGAGATAGAGAGCACTGAGACCCCACCAGCACCGAGATAGAGGAGACTGGGACCACACCAGCACCGAGATAGAGAGCACTGACCCCACACCAGCACCGTGATAGAGAGCATTGAGACCACACCAGCACCGAGATACAGACCACCGACACCACACCAGCACCGTGATAGAGAGCACTGACACTAGCACCGTGATAGAGAGCACTGAGACCACACCAGCACCAAGACAGAATGCACTGACACCACATCAGCAACGTGAGAGAGAACACTGACACCAGTACCATGATAGAGAATACTGAGACCACACCAGCACCGAGATAGAGGGCACTGACACCACACCAGCACCGTGATATAGAGCACTGACACCAGCACCGTGATAGAGAGCACTGAGGCCATACCAGCGCCGTGATAGAGAGCACTGACACCAGCACCGTGATAGAGAACACTGAGACCACACCAGCACTGAGATAGAGAGCACTGACACCACACCAGCACCATGATAGAGAGCACTGACACCAGCACCGTGATAGAGAGCACTAAGACCACACCAGCACCGAGATAGAGAGCACTGAGACCACACCAGCACCGAGATAGAGAGCACTGACACCACACCAGCACCGTCATGGAGAGCACTAACACCAGCACCTTTATAGAGAGCACTGAGACCACAGCAGCACCGAGATAGAGAGCACTGAGTACACACCAGCACCGAGATAGAGAACTCTGACACCACACCTGCAAGGTGATAGAGAGCACTGACACCAGCACCGTGATAGAGAGCACTGAGACCACACCAGCACCGAGATAGAGAACTCTGACACCACACCTGCAAGGTGATAGAGAGCACTGACACCAGCACCGTGATAGAGAGCACTGAGACCACACCAGCACCGAGATAGAGAGCACTGATACCACACCAGCACCGTTATAAAGAGCACTGACACCAGCACCGTGATAGAGAGCACTGATACCACACCAGCACCGAGACAGAGAGCAGTGAGACCACATGAGCACCGAGATAGAGAGCACTGACACCACACCAGAAATGTGATAGAGAGCACTGACACCAGCACTGTGATAGAGAGCACTGAGACCACACCAGCACCGAGATAGAGAGCACTGACACCACACCAGCACCGTGATAGAGAGCACTGACACCAACACCGTGATAGAGAGCACTGATACCACACCAGCACCGAGATAGAGAGCACTGAGACCACACGAGCACCGAGATAGAGAGCACTAATACCACACCAGCAACGTGATAGAGAGCACTGACACCAGCACTGTGATAGAGAGCACTGAGACCACACCAGCACCGAGATAGAGGGCACTGGGACCACACCAGCACTGAAATAGAGCGTACTGACCCCACACCAGCACCGTGATAGAGAGCACTGACACCAGCACCATGATAGAGATCACTGAGACCACACCAGCACTGAGATAGAGTGCACTGACACCACACCAGCAACGTGAGAGAGAACACTGACACCAGCACCGAGATAGAGAGCACTGAGACCACACCAGCACCGAGATAGAGGGCACTGACACCACACCAGCACCATGATAGAGAGCACTGACACCAGCACCGTTATAGAGAGCAATGAGACCACACCAGCACCGTGATAGAGAGCACTGACACCAGCACCGTGATAGAGAGCACTGAGACCACACCAGCACCGAGATAGAGAGTATTGACACCACACCAGCACCGTGATAGAGAGCACTGGCACCAGCACCGTGATAGAGCGCACTGAGACCACATCAGCACCGAGATAGAGAGCACTGAGACCACCCCGGCACCGAGATAGAGAGCACTGACACCACACCAGCACCGTGATAGAGAGCACTAACACCAGCACCGTGATAGAGAGCACTGAGACCATACCAGCACCGTGATAGAGAGCACTGACACCAGCACCGTGATAGAGAGCACTGAGACCACAACAGCACTGAGATAGAGAGCACTGAGACCACACCCGCACCGAGATAGAGAGCACTGACACCAGCACCGTGATAGAGAGCACTGAGACCACACCAGCACCGAGATAGAGAGCATTGACACCACACCAGCACCGTGATAGAGAGCACTGACACCAGCACCGTGATAGAGAGCACTGAGACCATACCAGCACCGTGATAGAGAGCACTAAGACCACACCAGCAATGAGATAGAGAGCACTGAGACCACACCAGCACCGAGATAGAGAGCACTGACACCAGCACCGTGATAGAGAGCACTGACACCCCACCAGCACCGAGATAGAGAGCACTGACACCAAACCAGCACCATGATAGAGAGCACTAACACCAGCACCGTGATAGAGAGCACTGAGACCACACCAGCACCAAGATAGAGAGCATTGACACCACACCAGCACCGTGATAGAGTGCACTGACACCAGCACCATGATAGAGCGCACTGAGACCACACTAGCACCGAGATAGAGAGCACTGAGACCACACCAGCACCGAGATAGAGAGCACTGACACCACACCAGCAACGTGATAGAGAGCACTGACACCAGCACTGTGATAGAGAGCACTGAGACCACACCAGCACCGAGATAGAGGGCACTGGGACCACACCAGCACCGAGATAGAGAGCACTGACACCAGCACCGTGATTGAGAGCACTAAGACCACACCAGCACCGAGATAGAGAGCATTGACACCACACCAGCACCGTGATAGAGAGCACTGACACCAGCACCGTGATAGAGAGCACTGAGACCATACCAGCACCGTGATAGCGAGCACTGAGACCACACCAGCACTGAGATAGAGAGCACTTAGACCACACCAGCACCGAGATAGAGAGCACTGACACCAGCACCATGATAGAGAGCACTGACACCACACCAGCACCGAGATAGAGAGCACTGACACCACACCAGCACCATGATAGAGAGCACTAACACCAGCACCGTGATAGAGAGCACTGAGACCACACCAGCACCAAGATAGAGAGCATTGACACCACACCAGCACCGTGATAGAGAGCACTGACACCAGCACCATGATAGAGCGCACTGAGACCACACCAGCACCGAGATAGAGAGCACTGACACCACACCAGCACCGAGATAGAGAGCACTGACACCACACCAGCAACGTGATAGAGAGCACTGACACCAGCACTGTGATAGAGAGCACTGAGACCACAGCAGCACCGAGATAGAGGGCACTGGGACCACACCAGCACCGAGATAGAGAGCACTGACACCAGCACCGTGATTGAGAGCACTGACACCACACAAGCACCGAGATAGAGAGCATTGACACCACACCAGCACCGAGATAGAGAGCACTGACACCAGTACCATGATAGAGAGCACTGAGACCACACCAGCACCGAGATAGAGGGCACTGGGACCACACCAGCACCGAGATAGAGAGCACTGACCCCACACCAGCACCGAGATAGAGAGCACTGACACCACACCAGCAACGTGATAGAGAGCACTGACACCAGCACTGTGATAGAGAGCACTGAGACCACACCAGCACCGAGATAGAGGGCACTGGGACCACACCAGCACCGAGATAGAGAGCACTGACACCAGCACCGTGATTGAGAGCACTGACACCACACAAGCACCGAGATAGAGAGCATTGACACCACACCAGCACCGAGATAGGGAGCACTGACACCAGCACCATGATAGAGAGCACTGAGACCACACCATCACTGATATAGAGTGCACTGACACCACACCAGCAACGTGAGAGAGAACACTTACACCAGCACCGAGATAGAGAGCACTGAGACCACACTAGCACCGAGATAGAGGGCACTGACACCACACCAGAACCATGATAGAGAGCACTGACACCAGCACCGTTATAGAGAGCAATGAGACCACACCAGCACCGTGATAGAGAGCACTGACACCAGCACCGTGATAGAGAGCACTGAGACCACACCAGCACCGAGATAGAGAGCATTGACACCACACCAGCACCGTGATAGAGGGCACTGACACCAGCACCGTGATAGAGCGCACTGAGACCACATCAGCACCGAGATAGAGAGCACTGAGACCACACCAGCACCGAGATAGAGAGCACTGAGACCCCACCAGCACCGAGATAGAGGAGACTGGGACCACACCAGCACCGAGATAGAGAGCACTGACCCCACACCAGCACCGTGATAGAGAGCATTGAGACCACACCAGCACCGAGATACAGACCACCGACACCACACCAGCACCGTGATAGAGAGCACTGACACTAGCACCATGATAGAGAGCACTGAGACCACACCAGCACCGAGACAGAATGCACTGACACCACATCAGCAACGTGAGAGAGAACACTGACACCAGCACCATGATAGAGATCACTGAGACCACACCAGCACTGAGATAGAGTGCACTGACACCACACCAGCAACGTGAGAGAGAACACTGACACCAGCACCGAGATAGAGAGCACTGAGACCACACCAGCACCGAGATAGAGGGCACTGACACCACACCAGCACCATGATAGAGAGCACTGACACCAGCACCGTTATAGAGAGCAATGAGACCACACCAGCACCGTGATAGAGAGCACTGACACCAGCACCGTGATAGAGAGCACTGAGACCACACCAGCACCGAGATAGAGAGTATTGACACCACACCAGCACCGTGATAGAGAGCACTGGCACCAGCACCGTGATAGAGCGCACTGAGACCACATCAGCACCGAGATAGAGAGCACTGAGACCACCCCGGCACCGAGATAGAGAGCACTGACACCACACCAGCACCGTGATAGAGAGCACTAACACCAGCACCGTGATAGAGAGCACTGAGACCATACCAGCACCGTGATAGAGAGCACTGACACCAGCACCGTGATAGAGAGCACTGAGACCACAACAGCACTGAGATAGAGAGCACTGAGACCACACCCGCACCGAGATAGAGAGCACTGACACCAGCACCGTGATAGAGAGCACTGAGACCACACCAGCACCGAGATAGAGAGCATTGACACCACACCAGCACCGTGATAGAGAGCACTGACACCAGCACCGTGATAGAGAGCACTGAGACCATACCAGCACCGTGATAGAGAGCACTAAGACCACACCAGCAATGAGATAGAGAGCACTGAGACCACACCAGCACCGAGATAGAGAGCACTGACACCAGCACCGTGATAGAGAGCACTGACACCCCACCAGCACCGAGATAGAGAGCACTGACACCAAACCAGCACCATGATAGAGAGCACTAACACCAGCACCGTGATAGAGAGCACTGAGACCACACCAGCACCAAGATAGAGAGCATTGACACCACACCAGCACCGTGATAGAGTGCACTGACACCAGCACCATGATAGAGCGCACTGAGACCACACTAGCACCGAGATAGAGAGCACTGAGACCACACCAGCACCGAGATAGAGAGCACTGACACCACACCAGCAACGTGATAGAGAGCACTGACACCAGCACTGTGATAGAGAGCACTGAGACCACACCAGCACCGAGATAGAGGGCACTGGGACCACACCAGCACCGAGATAGAGAGCACTGACACCAGCACCGTGATTGAGAGCACTAAGACCACACCAGCACCGAGATAGAGAGCATTGACACCACACCAGCACCGTGATAGAGAGCACTGACACCAGCACCGTGATAGAGAGCACTGAGACCATACCAGCACCGTGATAGCGAGCACTGAGACCACACCAGCACTGAGATAGAGAGCACTTAGACCACACCAGCACCGAGATAGAGAGCACTGACACCAGCACCATGATAGAGAGCACTGACACCACACCAGCACCGAGATAGAGAGCACTGACACCACACCAGCACCATGATAGAGAGCACTAACACCAGCACCGTGATAGAGAGCACTGAGACCACACCAGCACCAAGATAGAGAGCATTGACACCACACCAGCACCGTGATAGAGAGCACTGACACCAGCACCATGATAGAGCGCACTGAGACCACACCAGCACCGAGATAGAGAGCACTGACACCACACCAGCACCGAGATAGAGAGCACTGACACCACACCAGCAACGTGATAGAGAGCACTGACACCAGCACTGTGATAGAGAGCACTGAGACCACAGCAGCACCGAGATAGAGGGCACTGGGACCACACCAGCACCGAGATAGAGAGCACTGACACCAGCACCGTGATTGAGAGCACTGACACCACACAAGCACCGAGATAGAGAGCATTGACACCACACCAGCACCGAGATAGAGAGCACTGACACCAGTACCATGATAGAGAGCACTGAGACCACACCAGCACCGAGATAGAGGGCACTGGGACCACACCAGCACCGAGATAGAGAGCACTGACCCCACACCAGCACCGAGATAGAGAGCACTGACACCACACCAGCAACGTGATAGAGAGCACTGACACCAGCACTGTGATAGAGAGCACTGAGACCACACCAGCACCGAGATAGAGGGCACTGGGACCACACCAGCACCGAGATAGAGAGCACTGACACCAGCACCGTGATTGAGAGCACTGACACCACACAAGCACCGAGATAGAGAGCATTGACACCACACCAGCACCGAGATAGGGAGCACTGACACCAGCACCATGATAGAGAGCACTGAGACCACACCATCACTGATATAGAGTGCACTGACACCACACCAGCAACGTGAGAGAGAACACTTACACCAGCACCGAGATAGAGAGCACTGAGACCACACTAGCACCGAGATAGAGGGCACTGACACCACACCAGAACCATGATAGAGAGCACTGACACCAGCACCGTTATAGAGAGCAATGAGACCACACCAGCACCGTGATAGAGAGCACTGACACCAGCACCGTGATAGAGAGCACTGAGACCACACCAGCACCGAGATAGAGAGCATTGACACCACACCAGCACCGTGATAGAGGGCACTGACACCAGCACCGTGATAGAGCGCACTGAGACCACATCAGCACCGAGATAGAGAGCACTGAGACCACACCAGCACCGAGATAGAGAGCACTGAGACCCCACCAGCACCGAGATAGAGGAGACTGGGACCACACCAGCACCGAGATAGAGAGCACTGACCCCACACCAGCACCGTGATAGAGAGCATTGAGACCACACCAGCACCGAGATACAGACCACCGACACCACACCAGCACCGTGATAGAGAGCACTGACACTAGCACCATGATAGAGAGCACTGAGACCACACCAGCACCGAGACAGAATGCACTGACACCACATCAGCAACGTGAGAGAGAACACTGACACCAGCACCATGATAAAGAATACTGAGACCACACCAGCACCGAGATAGAGGGCACTGACACCACACCAGCACCGTGATAGAGAGCACTGACACCAGCACCGTGATAGAGAGCACTGAGGCCATACCAGCGCCGTGATAGAGAGCACTGACACCAGCACCGTGATAGAGAACACTGAGACCACACCAGCACTGAGATAGAGAGCACTGACACCACACCAGCACCATGATAGAGAGCACTGACACCAGCACCGTGATAGAGAGCACTGAGACCACACCAGCACCGAGATAGAGAGCACTGAGACCACACCAGCACCGAGATAGAGAGCACTGACACCACACCAGCACCGTCATGGAGAGCACTGACACCAGCACCTTTATAGAGAGCACTGAGACCACAGCAGCACCGAGATAGAGAGCACTGAGTACACACCAGCACCGAGATAGAGAACACTGACACCACACCTGCAAGGTGATAGAGAGCACTGACACCAGCACCGTGATAGAGAGCACTGAGACCACACCAGCACCGAGATAGAGAGCACTGACACCACACCAGCACCGTTATAAAGAGCACTGACACCAGCACCGTGATAGAGAGCAGTGATACCACACCAGCACCGAGACAGAGAGCAGTGAGACCACATGAGCACCGAGATAGAGAGCACTGACACCACACCAGAAATGTGATAGAGAGCACTGACACCAGCACTGTGATAGAGAGCACTGAGACCACACCAGCACCGAGATAGAGAGCACTGACACCACACCAGCACCGTGATAGAGAGCACTGACACCAACACCGTGATAGAGAGCACTGATACCACACCAGCACCGAGATAGAGAGCACTGAGACCACACGAGCACCGAGATAGAGAGCACTAATACCACACCAGCAACGTGATAGAGAGCACTGACACCAGCACTGTGATAGAGAGCACTGAGACCACACCAGCACCGAGATAGAGGGCACTGGGACCACACCAGCACTGAGATAGAGCGTACTGACCCCACACCAGCACCGTGATAGAGAGCACTGACACCAGCACCATGATAGAGATCACTGAGACCACACCAGCACTGAGATAGAGTGCACTGACACCACACCAGCAACGTGAGAGAGAACACTGACACCAGCACCGAGATAGAGAGCACTGACACCACACCAGCACCATGATAGAGAGCACTGACACCAGCACCGTTATAGAGAGCAATGAGACCACACCAGCACCGTGATAGAGAGCACTGACACCAGCACCGTGATAGAGAGCACTGAGACCACACCAGCACCGAGATAGAGAGTATTGACACCACACCAGCACCGTGATAGAGAGCACTGACACCAGCACCGTGATAGAGCGCACTGAGACCACATCAGCACCGAGATAGAGAGCACTGAGACCACACCAGCACCGAGATAGAGAGCACTGACACCACACCAGCACCGTGAAAGAGAGCACTAACACCAGCACCGTGATAGAGAGCACTGAGACCATACCAGCACCGTGATAGAGAGCACTGACACCAGCACCGTGATAGAGAGCACTGAGACCACAACAGCACTGAGATAGAGAGCACTGAGACCACACCCGCACCGAGATAGAGAGCACTGACACCAGCACCGTGATAGAGAGCACTGAGACCACACCAGCACCGAGATAGAGAGCATTGACACCACACCAGCACCGTGATAGAGAG
Source organism: Lithobates pipiens (assembly GCF_037356315.1). Lineage (NCBI taxonomy): Eukaryota > Metazoa > Chordata > Amphibia > Anura > Ranidae > Lithobates > Lithobates pipiens. The sequence continues at coordinate 159,635,087 of NW_027507785.1, forward strand.
CACTGACACCAGCACCGTGATAGAGAGCACTGAGACCATACCAGCACCGTGATAGAGAGCACTGAGACCACACCAGCACTGAGATAGAGAGCACTGAGACCACACCAGCACCAAGATAGAGAGCACTGACACCAGCACCGTGATAGAGAGCACTGACACCACACCAGCACCGAGATAGAGAGCACTGACACCAAACCAGCACCATGATAGAGAGCACTAACACCAGCACCGTGATAGAGAGCACTGAGACCACACCAGCACCAAGATAGAGAGCATTGACACCACACCAGCACCGTGATAGAGAGCACTGACACCAGCACCATGATAGAGCCCACTGAGACCACACCAGCACCGAGATAGAGAGCACTGAGACCACACCAGCACCGAGATAGAGAGCACTGACACCACACCAGCAACGTGATAGAGAGCACTGACACCAGCACTGTGATAGAGAGCACTGAGACCACACCAGCACCGAGATAGAGGGCCCTGGGACCACACCAGCACCGAGATAGAGAGCACTGACACCAGCACCGTGATTGAGAGCACTGACACCACACAAGCACCGAGATAGAGAGCATTGACACCACACCAGCACCGAGATAGAGAGCACTGACACCAGTACCATGATAGAGAGCACTGAGACCACACCAGCACCGAGATAGAGGGCACTGGGACCACACCAGCACCGAGATAGAGATCACTGACCCCACACCAGCACCGTGATAGAGAGCACTGACACCAGCACCATGATAGAGAGCACTGAGACCACACCAGCACCGTGATAGAGAGCACTGACACCAGCACCATGATAGAGAGCACTGAGACCACACCAGCACCGAGATAGAGAGCATTGACACCACACCAGCACCGTGATAGAGAGCACTGACACCAGCACCGCGATAGAGCGCACTGAGACCACATCAGCACCGAGATAGAGAGCACTGAGACCACACCAGCACCGAGATAGAGAGCACTGACACCACACCAGCACCGTGATAGAGAGCACTAACACCAGCACCGTGATAGAGAGCACTGAGACCATACCAGCACCGTGATAGAGAGCACTGACACCAGCACCATGATAGAGAGCACTGAGACCACACCAGCACCGAGATAGAGAGCACTGACCCCACACCAGCACCGTGATAGAGGGCACTGACACCAGCACCATGATAGAGAGCACTGAGACCACACCATCACTGATATAGAGTGCACTGACACCACACCAGCAACGTGAGAGAGAACACTTAAACCAGCACCGAGATAGAGAGCACTGAGACCACACCAGCACCGAGATAGAGGGCACTGACACCACACCAGCACCATGATAGAGAGCACTGACACCAGCACCATGATAGAGAGCACTGACACCAGCACCATTATAGAGAGCACTGAGACCACACCAGCACCATGATAGAGAGCACTGACACCAGCACCGTGATAGAGAGCACTGAGACCACACCAGCACCGTGATAGAGAGCACTGAGACCATACCAGCACCGTGATAGAGAGCACTGACACCAGCACCGTGATAGAGAGCACTGAGACCACAACAGCACTGAGATAGAGAGCACTGAGACCACACCCGCACCGAGATAGAGAGCACTGACACCAGCACCGTGATAGAGAGCACTGAGACCACACCAGCACCGAGATAGAGAGCTTTGACACCACACCAGCACCGTGATAGAGAGCACTGACACCAGCACCGTGATAGAGAGCACTGAGACCATACCAGCACCGTGATAGAGAGCACTGAGACCACACCAGCACTGAGATAGAGAGCACTGAGACCACACCAGCACCGAGATAGAGAGCACTGACACCAGCACCGTGATAGAGAGCACTGGCACCACACCAGCACCGAGATAGAGAGCACTGACACCACACCAGCACCATGATAGAGAGTACTAACACCAGCACCGTGATAGAGAGCACTGAGACCACACCAGCACCAAGATAGAGAGCATTAACACCACACCAGCACCGTGATAGAGAGCACTGACACCAGCACCATGATAGAGCGCACTGAGACCACACCAGCACCGAGATAGAGAGCACTGAGACCACACCAGCACCAAGATAGAGAGCACTGACACCACACCAGCAACGTGATAGAGAGCACTGACACCAGCACTGTGATAGAGAGCACTGAGACCACACCAGCACCGAGATAGAGAGCACTGACACCAGCACCGTGATTGAGAGCACTGACACCACACAAGCACCGAGATAGAGAGCACTGACACCACACCAGCACCGTGATAGAGAGCACTAACACCAGCACCGTGATAGAGAGCACTGAGACCATACCAGCACCGTGATAGAGAGCACTGACACCAGCACCGTGATAGAGAGCACTGAGACCACAACAGCACTGAGATAGAGAGCACTGAGACCACACCCGCACCGAGATAGAGAGCACTGACACCAGCACCGTGATAGAGAGCACTGAGACCACACCAGCACCGAGATAGAGAGCTTTGACACCACACCAGCACCGTGATAGAGAGCACTGACACCAGCACCGTGATAGAGAGCACTGAGACCATACCAGCACCGTGATAGAGAGCACTGAGACCACACCAGCACTGAGATAGAGAGCACTGAGACCACACCAGCACCGAGATAGAGAGCACTGACACCAGCACCGTGATAGAGAGCACTGGCACCACACCAGCACCGAGATAGAGAGCACTGACACCACACCAGCACCATGATAGAGAGTACTAACACCAGCACCGTGATAGAGAGCACTGAGACCACACCAGCACCAAGATAGAGAGCATTAACACCACACCAGCACCGTGATAGAGAGCACTGACACCAGCACCATGATAGAGCGCACTGAGACCACACCAGCACCGAGATAGAGAGCACTGAGACCACACCAGCACCAAGATAGAGAGCACTGACACCACACCAGCAACGTGATAGAGAGCACTGACACCAGCACTGTGATAGAGAGCACTGAGACCACACCAGCACCGAGATAGAGAGCACTGACACCAGCACCGTGATTGAGAGCACTGACACCACACAAGCACCGAGATAGAGAGCATTGACACCACACCAGCACCGAGATAGAGAGCACTGACACCAGTACCATGATAGAGAGCACTGAGACCACACCAGCACCGAGATAGAGGGCACTGGGACCACACCAGCACCGAGATAGAGAGCACTGACCCCACACCAGCACCGTGATAGAGAGAACTGACACCAGCACCATGATAGAGAGCACTGAGACCACACCATCACTGATATAGAGTGCACTGACACCACACCAGCAACGTGAGAGAGAACACTTACACCAGCACCGAGATAGAGAGCACTAAGACCACACCAGCACCGAGATAGAGGGCACTGACACCACACCAGCACCATGATAGAGAGCACTGACACCAGCACCGTTATAGAGAGCAATGAGACCACACCAGCACCGTGATAGAGAGCACTGACACCAGCACCGTGATAGAGAGCACTGAGACCACACCAGCACCGAGATAGAGAGCATTGACACCACACCAGCACCGTGATAGAGAGCACTGACACCAGCACCGTGATAGAGCGCACTGAGACCACATCAGCACCGAGATAGAGAGCACTGAGACCACACCAGCACCGAGATAGAGAGCACTGACACCACACCAGCACCGTGATAGAGAGCACTGAGACCATACCAGCACCGTGATAGAGAACGCTGCCACCAGCACCGTGATAGAGAGCACTGAGACCACACCAGCACCGAGATAGAGAGCACTGACCCCACATCAGCACCGTGATAGAGAGCACTGACACCAGCACCATGATAGAGAGCACTGAGACCACACCATCACTGATATAGAGTGCACTGACACCACACCAGCAACGTGAGAGAGAACACTTACACCAGCACCGAGATAGAGAGCACTGAGACCACACCAGCACCGAGATAGAGAGCACTGACACCACACCAGCACCGTGATAGAGAGCACTAACACCAGCACCGTGATAGAGAGCACTGAGACCATATCAGCACCGTGATAGAGAGCACTGACACCAGCACCGTGATAGAGAGCGCTGAGACCACACCAGCACCGAGATAGAGCGCACTGACCCCACACCAGCACCGTGATAGAGAGCACTGACACCAGCACCATGATAGAGAGCACTGAGACCACACCATCACTGATATAGAGTGCACTGACACCACACCAGCAACGTGAGAGAGAACACTTACACCAGCACCGAGATAGAGAGCACTGAGACCACACCAGCACCGAGATAGAGGGCACTGACACCACACCAGCACCATGATAGAGAGCACTGACACCAGCACCATGATAGAGAGCACTGACACCAGCACCATTATAGAGAGCACTGAGACCACACCAGCACCGTGATAGAGAGCACTGACACCAGCACCGTGATAGAGAGCACTGAGACCACACCAGCACCAAGATAGAGAGCATTGACACCACACCAGCACCGTGATAGAGAGCACTGACACCAGCACCGTGATAGAAAGCACTGAGACCACACCAGCACCGAGATAGAGAGCACTGAGACCACATGAGCACCGAGATAGAGAGCACTGACACCACACCAGCAACTTGATAGAGAGCACTGACACCAGCACTGTGATAGAGAGCACTGAGACCACACCAGCACCGAGATAGAGGGCACTGGGACCACACCAGCACCGAGATAGAGAGCACTGACACCAGCACCGTGATAGAGAGCACTGAGACCATACCAGCACCGTGATAGAGAGCACTGAGACCACACCAGCACTGAGATAGAGAGCACTGAGACCACACCAGCACCGAGATAGAGAGCACTGACACCAGCACCGTGATAGAGAGCACTGACACCACACCAGCACCGAGATAGAGAGCACTGACACCAAACCAGCACCATGATAGAGAGCACTAACACCAGCACCGTGATAGAGAGCACTGAGACCACACCAGCACCAAGATAGAGAGCATTGACACCACACCAGCACCGTGATAGAGAGCACTGACACCAGCACCATGATAGAGCGCACTGAGACCACACCAGCACCGAGATAGAGAGCACTGAGACCACACCAGCACCGAGATAGAGAGCACTGACACCACACCAGCAATGTGATAGAGAGCACTGACACCAGCACTGTGATAGAGAGCACTGAGACCACACCAGCACCGAGATAGAGGGCCCTGGGACCACACCAGCACCGAGATAGAGAGCACTGACACCAGCACCGTGATTGAGAGCACTGACACCACACAAGCACCGAGATAGAGAGCATTGACACCACACCAGCACCGAGATAGAGAGCACTGACACCAGTACCATGATAGAGAGCACTGAGACCACACCAGCACCGAGATAGAGGGCACTGGGACCACACCAGCACCGAGATAGAGATCACTGACCCCACACCAGCACCGTGATAGAGAGCACTGACACCAGCACCATGATAGAGAGCACTGAGACCACACCAGCACCGTGATAGAGAGCACTGACACCAGCACCATGATAGAGAGCACTGAGACCACACCAGCACCGAGATAGAGAGCATTGACACCACACCAGCACCGTGATAGAGAGCACTGACACCAGCACCGCGATAGAGCGCACTGAGACCACATCAGCACCGAGATAGAGAGCACTGAGACCACACCAGCACCGAGATAGAGAGCACTGACACCACACCAGCACCGTGATAGAGAGCACTAACACCAGCACCGTGATAGAGAGCACTGAGACCATACCAGCACCGTGATAGAGAGCACTGACACCAGCACCATGATAGAGAGCACTGAGACCACACCAGCACCGAGATAGAGAGCACTGACCCCACACCAGCACCGTGATAGAGGGCACTGACACCAGCACCATGATAGAGAGCACTGAGACCACACCATCACTGATATAGAGTGCACTGACACCACACCAGCAACGTGAGAGAGAACACTTACACCAGCACCGAGATAGAGAGCACTGAGACCACACCAGCACCGAGATAGAGGGCACTGACACCACACCAGCACCATGATAGAGAGCACTGACACCAGCACCATGATAGAGAGCACTGACACCAGCACCATTATAGAGAGCACTGAGACCACACCAGCACCATGATAGAGAGCACTGACACCAGCACCGTGATAGAGAGCACTGAGACCACACCAGCACCGAGATAGAGAGCACTGACACCACACCAGCACCGTGATAGAGAGCACTAACACCAGCACCGTGATAGAGAGCACTGAGACCATACCAGCACCGTGATAGAGAGCACTGACACCAGCACCGTGATAGAGAGCACTGAGACCACAACAGCACTGAGATAGAGAGCACTGAGACCACACCCGCACCGAGATAGAGAGCACTGACACCAGCACCGTGATAGAGAGCACTGAGACCACACCAGCACCGAGATAGAGAGCTTTGACACCACACCAGCACCGTGATAGAGAGCACTGACACCAGCACCGTGATAGAGAGCACTGAGACCATACCAGCACCGTGATAGAGAGCACTGAGACCACACCAGCACTGAGATAGAGAGCACTGAGACCACACCAGCACCGAGATAGAGAGCACTGACACCAGCACCGTGATAGAGAGCACTGGCACCACACCAGCACCGAGATAGAGAGCACTGACACCACACCAGCACCATGATAGAGAGTACTAACACCAGCACCGTGATAGAGAGCACTGAGACCACACCAGCACCAAGATAGAGAGCATTAACACCACACCAGCACCGTGATAGAGAGCACTGACACCAGCACCATGATAGAGCGCACTGAGACCACACCAGCACCGAGATAGAGAGCACTGAGACCACACCAGCACCAAGATAGAGAGCACTGACACCACACCAGCAACGTGATAGAGAGCACTGACACCAGCACTGTGATAGAGAGCACTGAGACCACACCAGCACCGAGATAGAGAGCACTGACACCAGCACCGTGATTGAGAGCACTGACACCACACAAGCACCGAGATAGAGAGCATTGACACCACACCAGCACCGAGATAGAGAGCACTGACACCAGTACCATGATAGAGAGCACTGAGACCACACCAGCACCGAGATAGAGGGCACTGGGACCACACCAGCACCGAGATAGAGAGCACTGACCCCACACCAGCACCGTGATAGAGAGAACTGACACCAGCACCATGATAGAGAGCACTGAGACCACACCATCACTGATATAGAGTGCACTGACACCACACCAGCAACGTGAGAGAGAACACTTACACCAGCACCGAGATAGAGAGCACTAAGACCACACCAGCACCGAGATAGAGGGCACTGACACCACACCAGCACCATGATAGAGAGCACTGACACCAGCACCGTTATAGAGAGCAATGAGACCACACCAGCACCGTGATAGAGAGCACTGACACCAGCACCGTGATAGAGAGCACTGAGACCACACCAGCACCGAGATAGAGAGCATTGACACCACACCAGCACCGTGATAGAGAGCACTGACACCAGCACCGTGATAGAGCGCACTGAGACCACATCAGCACCGAGATAGAGAGCACTGAGACCACACCAGCACCGAGATAGAGAGCACTGACACCACACCAGCACCGTGATAGAGAGCACTGAGACCATACCAGCACCGTGATAGAGAACGCTGCCACCAGCACCGTGATAGAGAGCACTGAGACCACACCAGCACCGAGATAGAGAGCACTGACCCCACACCAGCACCGTGATAGAGAGCACTGACACCAGCACCATGATAGAGAGCACTGAGACCACACCATCACTGATATAGAGTGCACTGACACCACACCAGCAACGTGAGAGAGAACACTTACACCAGCACCGAGATAGAGAGCACTGAGACCACACCAGCACCGAGATAGAGAGCACTGACACCACACCAGCACCGTGATAGAGAGCACTAACACCAGCACCGTGATAGAGAGCACTGAGACCATATCAGCACCGTGATAGAGAGCACTGACACCAGCACCGTGATAGAGAGCACTGAGACCACACCAGCACCGAGATAGAGCGCACTGACCCCACACCAGCACCGTGATAGAGAGCACTGACACCAGCACCATGATAGAGAGCACTGAGACCACACCATCACTGATATAGAGTGCACTGACACCACACCAGCAACGTGAGAGAGAACACTTACACCAGCACCGAGATAGAGAGCACTGAGACCACACCAGCACCGAGATAGAGGGCACTGACACCACACCAGCACCATGATAGAGAGCACTGACACCAGCACCATGATAGAGAGCACTGACACCAGCACCATTATAGAGAGCACTGAGACCACACCAGCACCGTGATAGAGAGCACTGACACCAGCACCGTGATAGAGAGCACTGAGACCACACCAGCACCAAGATAGAGAGCATTGACACCACACCAGCACCGTGATAGAGAGCACTGACACCAGCACCGTGATAGAAAGCACTGAGACCACACCAGCACCGAGATAGAGAGCACTGAGACCACATGAGCACCGAGATAGAGAGCACTGACACCACACCAGCAACTTGATAGAGAGCACTGACACCAGCACTGTGATAGAGAGCACTGAGACCACACCAGCACCGAGATAGAGGGCACTGGGACCACACCAGCACCGAGATAGAGAGCACTGACACCAGCACCGTGATTGAGAGCACTGACACCACACCAGCACTGAGATAGAGAGCATTGACACCACACCAGCACCGAGATAGAGAGCACTGACACCAGTACCATGATAGAGAGCACTGAGACCACACCAGCACCGAGATAGAAGGCACTGGGACCACACCAGCACCGAGATAGAGAGCACTGACCCCACACCAGCACCGTGATAGAGAGCACTGACACCAGCACCATGATAGAGAGCACTGAGACCACACTAGCACTGAGATAGAGTGCACTGACACCACACCAGCAACGTGAGAGAGAACACTTACACCAGCACAGAGATAGAGAGCACTGAGACCACACCAGCACCGAGATAGAGGGCACTGACACCACACCAGCACCATGATAGAGAGCACTGACATCAGCAGCATGAAAGAGAGCATTGAGACCACACCAGCACCGAGATAGAGACCACCGACACCACACCAGCCCCATGATAAAGAGCACAGACACCAGCATCGTGATAGAGAGCACTGAGACCACACCAGCACCGAGATAGAGAGAACTGACACCACACCAGCACCGTGATAGAGAGCACTTGCACCAGCACTGTGATATAGAGCACTGAGACCACACCAGCAAAATGAACAGTGTTAGCCACTGACCTGCCTGTGAACGCAAAGCTGAAAGGAGTGCAGGGCCAGTGTGGCTCTTGACTTCCATGCACAACAGATCCAGCACAGCATGGCAATGTCTCACCTGGCATGTCAAATAGGTTCTGGGGAGCTTAAGGTGGTGCAGCGGAAGAGACACTGGCAGCGGAAAAGGTGGAGTCAACTGAGGAGGAGAGGGAGGAGGATGGAGTAGGAGGAGGAGAAGAAGAGGCAGGCCTGCATGCAATCCGTGGTGGTAAAACCAAATCTACACCGGTGCCATGGGTTACAGGCTTGACGGCCGTCAGAAGGTTCATCCAGTGGGCAGTAAAAGTTATATACCTTCCCTGCCCATGTTTGCTAGGCCACGTGTCTGTGGTCCGATGTATCTTGGCACCGACACTGTGTGCCAGAGATACATTCACTTGCCGCTGAACATTGCCATATACGTCTGGGATGCCGTTCTGTGAGAAATACTTCCTTTCTGGGACCTTCCCTTGTGATGTTCCAACGGCCATAAATTTTCAAAATGCCTCCGAGTCCACCAGTTTATATGGCAGTAGTTGGCGGGCTATCAGTTCTGACAAGCCAACCGTCAACCGTTGGGCAAGAGGGTTATCCGGCATCATAATTTTTTTACGCTCAAACGTTTGGCCCACGGAAGCCTGCCTTTTTCCAGAAAAACGTGAGGATGGCGTGACGGAAGGTGGAGTGGAGGACAATTTTGAGGAGAGAGGAGAAGGAGAGGTATAAGACGAGGCTGGGCGGTGAGAGCCTGGAGTGTGGCCTTGTGGGTTCCGTTGTTCCCACTGAGCTCAGTGATGGCAGCTCATGTGCCTTCTTAAGGTGGTCCTCCCTAGGTGAGTGTTGGGCTTACCGCGACTTATGCGTTGACTGCAAAGGCTGCAGATGGCAACACTATTGTCAGCAGCAGACACGTTAAAAAAAGCCCACACTGCAGAGCCATGTGCCGGCGTCCTGGGAGCGCCAGATGTGACCGTACATGGTTGATGCCTCGTTCCTGATACATTAGCAGTCTGCTTTGTCCCTCCTGTGCAATCTACATTCTGCCAGCTTCTCCTCCCTATCTGTTGGTCCATATCTCCCTCTGAACTCCCCTCCTCTCTTGTAGGCACCCACGTGACATCACTAGACACGTCATGATCGATGTCACCTTCCCCACCGCAATAATTAGAGATCTCGGAGTAGGCAACAACACCAGGGACCAACCTCCTCCTTGGGCTGATCTGGGTACTGTCATCAGACTGCTGAGTGACGGTTGTTGCTACCTCCTCTTCCTGATCCAATGCCAAGAGTGGCTGCGCATCGGCAATGTCTTGTGATGGATCAGAAAATAATTCCTCTGGACTCAAGCGGAAGGTATATGGTGGTGGTGGTGTTGGTGGTAGTGTCTTTTGGGGTGCACAAAGCAGAGAGTGAAGAAGTGGGTGCAGATCGAGAGGATGAGGAAGGTGCAGAAGAGTAAGGCTGAGTGAGCCACTCAACCAAGTCTGGTGCATCCTTTAACGTAATCGCACGCAACTTCTGCAATTTGCCACTTTGGCTCAAGTCTGTTGCTCCTGCCCTACCCCTACCACCCCTGCGGAAGGGCCTGCCTCTTCCTCTGCCTGTCATTTTTTAAATGACCCTGTGAAAAAGTCTCTAGAGAAGTGCAGTATGTATGTGGAAGAAGGTTTATAACACCCCGCTTCAATCTGTTGTTTTTGGGGGCCACTGGTCTATCACACCAGTTATAATACTTTTTTTTAATTGCGTTTGTCACTCTTTGTAGTATCGCTGCTGAACTGCATTCACAATGCTGCACAGTGGAAATGCACTATACTATGCTTTCTATATGTGCAAGTATTTTATACGTGTATTACACCACTATGTACTGCACACCAAATAGTACACCTATACCAGTCCTTAAAAGGACCTTTGTGGTCCTAATAGTAGCTAGCTAGTAGCTAGTGAATTGCAGACTGTCCGGGCTCCAAAAACCAAACTGTCCCTCCCTACACTGAGAAATGACAGCTGCAGAATCGGGCAGCAATCAGCTCAGCAGCACAGCAGTCAAGTATAATATGCTGTCTATATTTGAAAGAAAGTATATTATACGTGTACAACCCTATATACTGTACACCTATAAAAGGACCTTTGTGGACCTAGTAGCTAGTGATTTGCAGACTGTCCCTGCTCAGAACACCAAACTGTCCCTCAGTCCCTACACTGATAAAAGACAATAGCAGAATCGGGCAGCAATCAGCTCAGCAGCTCAGCAGTAAAGTATAATATGCTGTCTATATTTGAAAGAAAGTATATTATACATGTACAACCCTATATACTGTACACCTATAAAAGGACCTTTGTGGACCTAGTAGCATGTGATTTGCAGACTGTCCCTGCTCAGAACACCAAACTGTCCCTCAGTCCCTACGCTGATAAAAGACAGCTGCAGAATCGGGCAGCACTCAGCAGCACAGCAGTCAGCAGTGCACCATAATATACTTTGTATATTTGAAAGAAAGTATATTATACGTGTACAACCCTATATACTGTACACCTATACCAGTCCTTAAAAGGGCCTTTGTGGACCTAATAGTAATAGCTAGTGATTAAACTGACTGTCCCTGCTCCACACAGCGTCCTGTCCCTACACTGACAAAAGACAGCTGCAGAATCGGTCAGCAGTGCACTCAGCAATCAGCAGCACAGCAGTCAGCAGAAGTGCACCACAACCCTATATACTGTACACCTATACCAGTCCTTAAAAGGACTTTTGTGGACCTAATAGTAATAGCTAGTGATTAAACTGACTGCCCCTGCTCCACACAGCGTCCTGTCCCTACACCCTACACTGACAAAAGACAGCTGCAGAATCGGTCAGCAGTGCACTCAGCAATCACCAGCACAGCAGTCAGCAGCAGTACACCAGAACCCTATATACTGTACACCTATACCAGTCCTTAAAAGGACTTTTGTGGACCTAATAGCTAGCGATTTGTGTCACTACAGTCTGTTTCTGCTCCACACAGCAACCTCTCCCTACACTGACAAAAGACAGAATGTAAAATGGCCGTCAGATCAGGTCTATTTAGAAGGTAGGGGGAATGTCTCAATTAGCTGTCCTGTACCCCATGATGGATGTGTCATGGGTCAAAGTTCTTCACAATGTAAACAAATATGGCCGCCGCGAACAGCGCCAGAAGTCCGCTGGTTTGGCGAATCGCGAACTAGCAAAATTTGCCGCGAAACGACCGCCGGGCGAACCGCAAGGCCATCTCTACATATAAACATATAAGTGCCATGACCTCAAGCCAAAATAAATAAATAGGTGATTAAATAGTAATAATATTTATACACAGTCCATAGAAAAATCCAAAAAAGGGAGTGTAATCTTCCAAGCTGATAAAAAAGTAAGAAAGTCCCACAGACCTGTGCCAAAAGTGAGAAGCACCTCCACCACAGCAAACATGGTCACCTCCAATGTTCAAGCCAAGTGCAGCAGGCACCAACACCTTCAGCATCAAGCAGAGTACAGGGAACATTACGGGGCTCACAGCAGAACATGGCACACATAATAAGGGCACACAGCATAAAATGGGGAACATCATGGGGCACACAGCAGAACATGGGGCACAAAATGGGGCACATTAAGGGACACAGCAGGGCACATGGCACATTGCAAGGCTCACAGCAGGGCATGGGGCACATTAAGGGACATACAGCAGTATATGGGGCTCACAGTAGAACATGGGGCACACAGCAGGACACATCAAGGGGCACACAGCAGAGCATAGGGCACAAAGCAGAACATGGGGCGCATCAAAGGGCACACAGCAGGACATGGGGCACATCATGGGGCATACAGCAGAACATGGGACACACATAAGAACATAGGGCACATCAAAGGGCACACAGCAGGACATGGGGCACATTATGGGCGATACAGAAGAAAATGGGGACACACAACAGGGCACATGCCACTTCACAGGGCTCACAGCAGGGCATTGGGCACATTAAGGGACACATGGCAGGAAATGGGGCTCACGGCAGAACATGGGGCACACAACAGAAAATAGGGATCATGGTGCACACAGCAGAAAATGAGGCAAACCATGGAGCACACAGCACAACATGGGGAACACAGCAGAAAATAGGGAGCATCATGGGCCAAACAGCAGAAAATGGGGCACATCGTGGGGCACACAGCAGGACATGGGGTACACAACAGAACATGGGGCACACAGAAGGACACAGGGCACATTACGGGGCTCATAGCAGGACATGGGGCACATGGCAGGGCACATCACAGGCTCACAGTAGGGCATGGGGCACACAGCAGGGCACGTCACAGGCTCACAGCAGGGCATGGGGCACACGGCAGGGCATGGGGAACACAGCAGGGCATTGGGAACACAGCAGGGCACACCAGAGGCGCATGGCAGAGCACATCACAGGCACAGTGCACGACATGGGGAATATGGCAGGGCATGGGGCATACAGCAGAGTAGATCATGGGAGCATGGCAGGGCATGGGGCATATGGCAGAGCACATCACAGGCACCTGGCAGGGCATGGGGCACATGGCAGAGCATATCACAGGCACACAGCAGGGCATGGGGCACACCTCAGAGCACATCACGTGCACACAGGCTCATGGCAGGGCATGGGGTACATTACAGGCACGTGGGGCACATGGCAGGGCATAGGGCACATTACAGGCACATGGCAGGGCATAGGGCACATCACAGGGCATGTTACAGGCACATTGTAGGGCATGGGGAAAATAACAGGCACATTACAGGCACATAGCAGGGCATGCGGCACATTACAGGCATGTGGGGCACATGGCAGGGCATAGGGCACATTACAGGCACATGGCAGGGCATAGGGCACATCACAAGGCATGTTACAGGCACATTGTAGGGCATGGGGAAAATCACAGGCACATGGGGCACATTACAGGCACATGGCAGCGTATAGGGCACATCACAGGGCATGTTACAGGCATATGGTAGGGCATGGGGAACATTATAGGCACATGGCAGGGCATAGGGCACATCATAGGGCAAGTTACAGGCACATAGTAGGGCATGGAGCACATCATAGGCACATGTGGCACATTACAGGCATATGGCAATGCATGGGGCACATCACAAACTCACAGCAGGGCATGGGGCACACCGGTACTTGTAGTAATTTTAATGCAGAGTAGCTTGGGAAGTGTCTGTAAGAAGTCTTCTCCCATATCGTGCCCCTCCCTGCCAGACCCTCCTCTCGTCCATCTCAGGTGATGTCACAACCTGTTGGGGGGGACGGGAGGAAAGAAGGGGCCGGCAGGGAGCAGCGCGATATAAGAGAAGTCTTATTACAGCCACTTCCAAAGCTTCTCTGCATGTATTAATGGAGACCCGATCTACCTGTCAGCTGTCTGTAATTGATGGGTAGATCGATGCGGAACCCCTGGAGACTTCTTGCGGAACCCCGGTTGAGAAACACTGTTTTACACAGTCATTGGCAAAGTTCTCATCATTACACGGTCAATGATGAGGAGTCCTGGATCAGAGGAGAGACTGTGGGAGTATGTGTCAAATCGATGTGGCCTGAGGGCACAGGATTTGCAAGTTGGACTAGCTGGGATCAGTAGTCCAACATCCAACATGTGCTTTTAACCTACTAGGCCTCCAGGGAGAGGTGCTGCAGGCCTCTGGCCTAGCAGCAGCGAATAAACAGAGCCTGCTTAAGGAACTATTCAGAGTGGGTCCTTCTTGCTTACAGAAGAATATGTGGCATTTATAGTACATTGAAAACTACAGGGTAAGTGTGTGCAGGAGGAGAGGATTTCTGGGAACATCACCCTTAAACGGTCAAGAGTAATGTCCTCATCTTTACACGGTAATGGTGAGGAAGTCTTGGAAACAATGGTCTGCAAGAGTTAAGCAGAGGAGGAGCAATAGTCTGCTTGGTAATGCAGGAGAATGGTCATAACAGTTAAATATGCACATCATCTCTTCAGGCTCTAACTATGTACTAACCTGTGAAAATCTACAAATATGATGACAAAGTAAACTATTATATGGGCATCCCATATACCCCTTTCCCCAACCAAGTTGTAACCCCCCCCCCCTTAATAAACAAAAACAAAACCAGCAAAGAACTGTTCATTGTCTCTGTAAGTGATATATGGGAGTCTGGCAGTGGGGTGATATGGTGGATGTTTGTTACTAGTGGCAACTACACCTCTACATTCGGAGGCCCCACGACATCCACCTTCACAGTTAACCTGCTGGCCATTGCCCCTAGGAACCACTAAAGCCAAAGGGGGACTTTGCTTGTTTTGCCACGTTTGGAGTACAATGAGGAAAGGACTATGTTTGCTCTGAAAAAATTACTTTTGCCACATGCCATTGCCCATAGTAACCAAATTCAAACTTGTCGCCAAGTGTTGTCGTCCATAGCAACCATCCAGGATCAGCGCTGCCAACACGCCCCTGCACTCTCAGTTGTCTCAATGGACACTCACCACCACGATAAGCCCTGCAACCAGTGACTGTAACCATGTGCAATCACCCGTGGCAACCACGGTGAGCAATCGCGCTTCAGGTTACAAATATGTCCAGCGCTCTACATGGCACGGGCATTGTGCACTGTATTGCAGAAAAGAAAAAGAAATGTTTGACTTTATTAATTCTGCTTAACAGTAAAAGGAGTCGTAGATGTCTGCTGTTGCCACTAGTAACGGTATGCAATGAGGGGTTGTCTATGACGGGATGCTGCACGGTCAGTCTCACACAGTAGGATATCTCAGGAGAGACTTTACTATGTTAAATGGTGATCACTGTATAGTTTGTCTGCCTTCATTTCCAGCTTCTGTGATGCAGTTTTAAAAAAGTAAACCTGGACAGTGCCTGCAACTCATCAGTGCTGCCACCAGGTGTCACTACAGTGCACGTTATCTGAAGCTTACTTACAGTTCCTTGTACGCTGAACCAACAAATGTGTGGGCAGAGTCATGCCCCAATGGACAATAGTGAGGAGGTCAGCCTGTTGCACGCCAGACATGAAATGGATGAAGATGGCGGAGGGTGATCGGAGGATGCCCGCTGTACAGCGAGTATCTGAAATGCAGGATCGGGTGCTAGTCGACACTGGCATCTGTCTGGAGCTCTGTGGAGGACTTGCTTTGGGGGTGATTGGAGGAGTGGAGCAGTTGCCCCAGGTGCAACCTACCTACTATTATAGTCAATGCCTGGGCCTGGTGTGGTCACTGTGGGGAGCCACTAACCCGCTTAGGGCCGGTGCAACGGGAATGAAGATACTACAACATCCACCCACTCACAGGACTATGCATGCTGCAACCGCAGGAAGTTCGGAAGGCTGGAGAGGGCTGAGGATCACCTGCCAGTGATGGAGGAGAACCACCATCAGGTATGTCCACTGCATACAAAAGGACAATTAGGGGCCAGGGGCCCGGAGGCTGCAGGTGTTAGTGGGTGGCCTCTGATTGATATCCCTGAAGAGCTGGCTCCAAGTAAGACCCTTGCTGTGCCCATGCAGGTGAGCGAGGATTGGGTCATAGACTGGGGCTTGCCCAGGATGCTAGAGAGGTTTGGATCAATGGAGAATCTCTTTTCCTGGTCATCTTCAGAGGAGGGATCCAGTGAGGAGAAGTGGGAGACCGGAAATTCCCCATCTGTTGATACCCCATCCGATGCAGTGGAGGAACCACAGTCCCCAGCATGGACCCCAGTACCCCAGTGCAAGCCAACAGACTTTTCATCAATCAGCCATCCACTACCCAGACCAGGGCACCCACATACAGACTGCCCCAGATGCCTGAGTCCTGCCTGGAAAAGGAAAACTTTAAGCGTTACCCACATTTCCAGCGGGAAGTACAGAGGAGGGTTACCTTGGAGTGGGGCTTACATTACCCTTATGTCCCAGCCCAAACCATGGACGTCATTGAAGTCTCACTGAGACAGTGGGAGGACGACTTGGTTTGGGACTTTTTGCATGTGCCGAAGCCACTCTGGGTGCCAGAGAGTGATGCCTGGGCCCGGTTCAAGGATATACAACAGGAATGGAGGCTGGGCCGTGCAATCCACAGAGACTGAGTCCTGGTTGTTAAGGCGGGTCAGCCTACCAGGAGCCACTCGGTCTCAGTCAGAGGAGAAGGGGATAGCCGGAGGAGGTTGCCGGATCTGCGTTTTTATGGCGTCCACCAGTGTATGGATCCTGGCAGTGTGCAGATATTGCCTTCTGCAGTCAGGCATCACCTGAGCTTGATAGCAAGTAATAGTATAAATACCTGGCAAGTTCACACACACCTGGCCCTGGTATTGTCCTTGTGCCCTGACCTGCACCCTGTTTACCTGTTATCCTGTTATCCTGATCTTGATTCTGATCCTGAACCTGATCCCTGATTACCTGTTTGTATCTATTCCTGTATCCCTGGATCCTTTCCACTGCTGTGGCATTGTCGGATTGGATCCTGACAGGACAATTCCATAACCAGAACGTCAAGGCCCTCAAGGCCAAGTGCGCTGACCAAATCTCTACAATATTGATGGGTAAGGTCATTTCTGATCTGGACCATTTCCCTTGGACAGTCTGAAAGGCTGGCATCTGTTGTTACCACCTTCCGGGTAACTGGTAGGAAGGATTTTCCCTTCTGCATATTCTTGGTTATCAACCACCAACTGAGTCTCGGTGGCACCCTTGGAGACAGACACATTGGGAAACCTAGAGCTTGGACCTTCTTGTTCCAAGCCGATAGGATACTTTTTTGCAGCAGCCTTGAATGAAACTGAGCATAAGGAATGGCCTCAAATGAAGCCCCCATCTTTCTCAACAACCTCATGCAAAGTCGAATAGAAGGATTCTTCTTTGCCTTGACCACCTGAATGAGTTCCTTTATGGCCCTGATCTTTGCCTGGGGCAAGAGTACCCTTTTCTGGGATGTATCTATGATCAGACCCAAGTATTCTAATCTCCCTGATGGTTTTAAGGAGGATTTCTCTAGGTTGAGAACCCAACCTAGGTATTCCAAGTAGTTGACTGTGATGATCATACTTTGGTTTAAGCGGGCTACTAAGTGGTCTATCAAGAGCAGATCATCTAGGTAAGCTATAATCGTTATACCTTGGGCCCTTAATCTGGCTAGAGGAGGGGCCAGGACCTTTGTAAACACTCAAGGTGCAGTAGCTAGCCCGAAAGGCAGGGCTACAAACTGAAAATGAAGATTTTCTACCTCGAAATGTAGATATTTCTGGTGAGCGGGGAAAATAGGCACATGGAGATATGCATCCTTGATGTCGATTGACGCCAGAATTCTCCCCCTTGTAGGATGGAGACTACTGATCAGACTCCATGCTAAAAGAGCGGACATTCAAAAACCAGTTTAGATCTTGGAGATGTAGAATGGGTCTGACATCCCCATTTGGTTTTGGTACCGTGAAAAGGTTTGAATAAAACCCCAATCCCTGTTCTTCCTTGGGGACCACTGAGATCACTTTTTGAGACAAAAGATGGTCCAATGCTTGAAAGAGAGACTTATTTTTCTCTTGATCCCTGGGAACGTTTGAGCTGAGAAAATTTATCCAAATCATATGTGCCAGCCCAAGTGTGAGGCGTGAGGCCTGGAGAATAGAATCTCTCATAGCGTCTATTGCAAAACATAAAGCCCCTAGTAGCTCGGCTAAATCCTCGGCCTGCTGATCAGGAATAACCTTGAGCACCTGTTTAAACTGATCTCTCAAGGATTGACATACCCCAATTGCTGCCAGTGCAGGTTGAGTCCCTGAACTTGCCAGAGTAATAGTGTTTTTAATAAGAATT
Organism: Lithobates pipiens; assembly: GCF_037356315.1. NCBI lineage: Eukaryota > Metazoa > Chordata > Amphibia > Anura > Ranidae > Lithobates > Lithobates pipiens. The sequence goes on from NW_027507785.1 coordinate 159,654,203, forward strand.
TCAACTTCTTATCCGTTGGAACCCATAAGCATTTGAGCATTGTCTACCAGACATTGCTTTAGCCAACCCAAACAAGAAGTGGGCTTATCAACTGACTTAGTTAAGGGTAGCATAAATGTGGAACGGACCATCTCAGTAAGCGATTGCACCATCAATCTTTCAAATTGTGAAGCTGATCGTTCCGCATTTGACCCCTCAGAAGAGGAGTCATCAGCCTCTTTATGGTCCCCTGACAGAAATTTGGCTTCTCCTGACCCTAGTTCCTCAGTTTGAGGGTCCTGGGTAATGGATGGGGACCTTTCGCATTTTGCCCCACACTGGGATGTGATTAAAGTCGCTAACCTTTCTTCCAAACCTATCACGGCTGAGGAAAAAACTTCTTCAGTAATATAGACAGGGGCTGCAGTGTTGGAAACAGTTGCAACATTTTCCATCCCTGATGGCTCACGCTGACCAGCCACCTCAGATCTCTCAGGGAGAATGCCATTGCAGGGATGAGTTTGGGCTTTTTTGAGCTTGAGTCCCTTTTGAGTCCTTTTTTGGGGTGATTATACCTCACCTTCTGACCATAGCCCGATGCACAAAATGCAGAGGTACTACCAGAAGAAATTGCACCCACTGCTTGAGCAAATAGTCCAGCAACTGCTGCTGCTATTAGCGCTTAGTTTGGTGCTTTAGTAAATGTACCAAGGGAATGCCCGTGCCACCACTTACATGTCCCCTTTTTGCTCTTGTGTCCCTCTGAGAGCATGCAGTCAGCAAAATTTAGTTTTTTAAGTGTGCTCCCACGCTGGACGTTGCTGCACGCCAATGCCGTGCTAAGCCATGCCCTCTTCATATTCCACCGTGCCCCTTCCTCCTCCTCTTTTCAAAAAAAAGTGTTTTCCCACGCGAACATGGGCCTTTGATCTGATGGGATTTGTGTGTGTGTGGGGGGGGGGGGGGGGGTGACGAGGAGGAGAGCTGACAAAAGAGGCGGTGGGGAATGGAGCAGCATCCGCTGACCGGTCTGGTTCCCCCCTCAATTCAGGGAGAGGGAGAGAGCTTCTGTCCAAGTGGGTTTTTTTTAAATAAAAAAATCCCCCCCTAATATCTTACCAGAGGCCCGGGACTGCTAGCCAGAGGGATATCTGCTGTTTCTGCTGAGAAAGAGTGATCTGAGGAAAGCATGACAAGGTATGTGCTCTATACAGCCCCCAGTGGTGACTTTTAGGCATGACAACATTTACTTTTAAAGGAGACAAGTCATAAGAGAATTAAAAATTCCGTAGAAATGTCCACTTAACTTTCCCGTTGCAGGGATTCTGTGGTAAAACCAATCAGACCCAATCTTCACCCCTCATGGTGGGCTCTGTTAAAAAACCTTCAGGAACTAAGGGTCCCTTTCTATCGGGGGATCCACACTCCTGGACCCGTAAAGCATCCCACCAGGAAAACGTTATGGCTGAAAAAGTACTGGATCCTGGGTTACAGCTCTCTAAAAAGAGAAGCGTTAAACATTGTGTCTTTCACCACGAGGCCCGGGTACCATTCAATTCCACCTAAAAAGACACTTTGAATGGATCCGGTCACATAGCTTGTGACACTGGCGAAAAAACTGAGGTACTCCCAATAGTGGACTTCCTGTCTTAGTGTTCCAGTGTCCATCACCTGAAGGTGGCCTATAACCCACATAGTAAATACTATGGAGGAGTAATCCACCGCCATCCACCCCTTACAACCTGGGATAACAGGATACCTGGCTTGTGCTGAGCCCGGGGACCGCGGATCTGTCCCCGGGAGACCGTCGGACGGGGCACATATATCCCTAGCGGCATACCCATACCAGCCGCATCGCGGAGCACCCGGCGCCATATTGCGGCCTACTGGTTCGCCGGCCCACGCCAGCCTCTGCCGCTGCGCCACGGGAGTAAGGAGGCAGTGCGCTCGGCGGACGAACACCGCCGCTCACCCGGAGACATCGCGGGGCACAACGGGACACAAGCGGACTCCCGGAGCAACCATCCAGGCCCTGGAACCGGCCTACACCATCCCCAGGCCGCAGTGAGTACAAACGCGGCACACCCCCCTCACGGCGGACTTGTTTTAATATATCTAGTGGGCGCAAACACTCAACACTGATCTGGGGAGCAGACACTGGGGTCATAGGACTCAAACAAAGTGGAGCACAGCTACACGGCCACCAGAATAAGGAAAGCCTGAGGCTCCGGCCTATTCACTGGAGACGGCGGCCATCTTGCTACTCCAAGTACACCCTGCATCTCCCCAATTAGCTCTGCTTGGTCTATATTCAGTTAATTCTACCCCAGTACAACCCCAGCACTGGTGCATACCCCACTAGTAATACAGTTCTCCTACCCGGGAACTGGCAAACTCCATCACAGGGGCAGTGGCCTGGTGAACAACACACATGACTGTAATGTAGAAAAAACCTGGTGACCAGGGGGGCCTGTGCACTGAAAACAGACCTGATAGACGAATATGTCCACGCAATCAAGGAGAAGCACGCACAGCCATATTCTCCGCTCTTTAGGAACACCCCAGAAGAAAAAAAAGAACTCGCCAGCAAACCTTAGCAAGTTCAAATATTGTGGAGGGAATAAAAGCTCCAAAATGGCACTGACACAGAGAAACAGTGTTGTTGAGGATACGGAAGACGACGAAGTCTCCCTACCAGCATCTGAAGATTCAGCCGCAGGCAACGGTAAAAACGACCAACTTCTTACCTACGCAGCTATGACAGACATTGCCGCTGATATTAAAAGCTCTTTTGCTGCAGCAATCACAGATATTAAAACCGAGCTAATGAGACTGACTGAGCAAATGGCAATCTCAGACAGAGCTGGGAAAAGGAGGGACAGAGCACTGGTCAGGCTGGACGATATTACGAATTCGCACTCCCAACATTTGATCTATATGAATAGGCAGATTGAAGATCTGGACAACCGTGGTAGACGGAACAATATCAGGATCAGAGGAGTGCCTGAAACAGTATCCCCAGACCAAATTAGACCAGCCCTAACTGCTATCTTCAATACTCTAATTGAACGGCCGGAACAATCCCCCATCGAATTTGACAGGGCACACAGGGCTCTCAGACCCAGAGCGCAGGACGGTATCCCCCCAAGAGACATCATCTGCTGCCTATCTAACTTCAGCTTGAAGGAAGACATTCTCCAAAGAGCACGGATGAAGGAAAGGATAGTGCATGAAGAGGCCACGATTCAACTTTTTCAAGACCTTTCACCCATCACACTTAAAAATAGAAGAGCACTACGTCCACTTCTAGAAGTACTGAAGCAAAGAGGAATTAACTACAGATGGAAATTCCCATTCGCGCTACAAGCAAACTTCCTGGGGAAACAACATATGCTAAAAGTCCCTGAAGACCTCAAAAAATTCTGTGAGGAGCTACAAATTCCACCGCTGGAACTTCCGGACTGGTATGCTGAATTCCTCACACCACCGGCAATTAACAACCCACAATTCTCAACGGGACCTCCTCACGCACAATCGCCCTATCAGCTAGGCAAGCACCGCAGAAGCACTGACAGACACAACTTCGAGTCCCCAGCATCCTCTAAAAGTGCCAGGAGCCCGAGAGCAAGAGAGCCAAGGGGCTACTGAAGTGGCCACAATTCCTACAATACATATCTCGGCTTGAAGCGAGCTATTACCCGGTTTCCTGGTATAACACTTTGATATGGCGCAACCCACCCTGTTTTGTTCTATTTTTTTGAGCGTCTCGCCCGTTATCCCACCTGGCGACTGTGACTGTTTTTCTGCAGCAGGGGAGCCCACAACCCTAAGAGCTACAAGTTCACAATCCAAGGCTGCTCTCTGAGATCCACATTTGCAAATGTTACGAACTGTCTATCTGTAGCCCCCCCTTTTTTTTTTTTTTTTTTCCTTTCCCTAAATACGGTTTAATCTACATACTCTGCAGAGAGACTATAATATCCTGCAGCAACGACATCCACTTCTATTTTTATTATGCTTTAACTTTTATCTTTTATTTAGGTTCTGAAATTGGCAATAGCGTTAAGCGTCTTGCATGTCGCCACTTGCTTGCGTGGTTTTCCCCCACATCCCCCGAGATGCCTCTCTTATGACTGCAGAACCGTGAGTAACAATGCACGAGTCGCCGCTTCACATTCCCCTCCTCCAACATAACAAGGGGGAAAGTACACCTTAGCGACTCATGGCAGGCAGCAGCAATCGGTTGACTCTAAGGACACTATTTACTATATATTGTCTGCACCTTCTTTATGCATAACCCAAGCAACCATCAGCGAAGTTCCTCCTCCCTAACCCGCTTAGACTTATCTTGCTTTGGGATTGTAAGAATGGACTGGACCTATATGGGACAGAAACCAAGATGTGCCTTACTGTAGAAATAGACACACCTGTTATGGATCTTGTGGCTCCCCTACTTGATGTGGGAAACCCACCGTCCTTGCACGGGGACTACGATGCCCCCGGGGTACACGGGGCCATCTGGTCCTCAATATGCAATCAGGAGAGGTGTAAGTCAAATGCTCTGGATTTGGGTTAAATGTTTGAAGTTTTTTAAGCCAGTAATTGTTATACAGCCTGGCGCCTAGGCCGTCGTTTTTCTTTTGAATGGTTTATACTGTGTTTATAATGTTAATCTCTTCTGCACACTGGTTAATGGCAACCCGTACATCCCCCTTCCCCTCTCTCCCCCCATTACTCAAGTCTATTGTAGCTTACATTAGTTGCTAATAAATGGTCTCAGATACCTTACCTACGGATAACCTCTGGATGAGGCTTAGAATTGGAAGCTGTGACGGGCCCCTCCACTGGTCACCTTCACCACTACTACAGAGCAGTTCAAAGAAACAGTCGTTGTTAGACTGCCTACTGATCACCTCCCACTCTCCCCCAAAGGGAAAGTACTACCACATACGCACAGTAGTTAAATCCCAAACTGACCCACCACCAACTGGTGGCTGGTGGGCACTCCTCATTTTATACCCTAACCACCTACGTCTTTTATCCTCCCCCCCTCACCTTACTCCCCTTCCTCCCTACTCCCACCCCCCCCCCTCCTTACCCCCACGCACGTTCACAATCTCCTTCTCAGACCCAAAGCATCGTATCCTAACACTCTCTGTGTCACTAACCTCTTCTGTGAAAACCACTCACAGACGCAGCTTCTCCAGAACACACCCACCCTATATTAAAGGCCAGGATGGCATATGCTTTTTTAGGAAAAACGCCAACTCTTATCTCACATAATGTAAATGGTCTGAATACTCCTGAAAAACGATCTAAATTGTCTAGAGAACTTAAAAAAGTACGCCCCTTAGTGGTATTTCTACAAGAAACCCACTTCAAAGATAAGAGTATTCCTAAACTCACTGATAACGTATACACAAAAGTTTACCACTCTACCAACCCCCATGCTAAAACAAAAGGAGTGTCCATCCTTGTGAACAAAGACGCGCCCTTTGACCTGAAACAACAACTTATTGATCCTGAGGGAAGATATCTGTTTCTGAAGGGCACCTGGGAGGGATCCCCTATAACACTTGCTAACGTTTACTTCCCGAATACTTCCCATGTGCCATTCTGTAGCAAAATAATTGAAGAACTTAAATGGTTTGCGGAGGGGTGTGTTCTTCTGGGCGGGGACTTCAACATTCCTCTTTCCCCCCTCAGGGACACTTCCTCTGGACACACCCACGTCAGTTACAGACTTCTCAAACGAATGAAATCACTACTGCAGTCTCTGACTCTGGTTGATGCATGGAGATCCGTCCATCCATCAGAGAAGGACTTTACCTTTTTTTCCGCACCTCACAAACGATATTCAAGAATTGACATGATCTTCGTCTCACAAAGAGACCTGGGCAGTTTACATGCAGCCGAGATAGGCATTATTGCCCTTTCTGACCATGCACCCACGGCTAGAACTGGGTGCACACCACAAACCTGCATTTAATTGGAGACTCAACCCTACACTCCTCACTGACCAAATAGTGAAAGATGATATCCACCACACGATTACTGCATACTTCCGCAACAACATTGACAATGATACAAACCCGCTAAACAACTGGGAAGCCCACAAATCAGTGGTGAGGGGTGAACTGATAAAATGGGGCGCCAGGAAGAAAAGGGAAAGAGAGGGAGAAATTACAAAACTATCCCAGCAAATCGCTAACTTGGAATTGCAACATAAGCAATCTCACTCTTTCCGGGTAGAAGCGCAACTGACCGAATGCAGAAAGGCACTACGCCTTTTACTAGATCTCAAAATGAAAAGATCCCTGTTTTTCAAAAAAAAAAATTTCTACGAACAAGGGGACAAAAGTGGGAAACAACTAGCCAAGGCCCTGAAAGAAGCAACATTATCAAGTCATATACATGCCATTAGGGACAAAGAGGGGACTCTGAAATATAAGTCTAAAGAAATGGCAGACCTGTTTCACAATTATTATGCCAAATTATACGACCTGCCGGCCCAACACAAACCACCCCACATAACTCAGACAAAACAAGAAGCAATCAAAGACTTTTTGGAACAAAGTAATTTACCTTCCCTGGCAAGCGAGGACGCACACAGACTGGATGACCCTATAACTATATCAGAAATCTCTGACGCAATATTAGATTTAAAAGCAGGAAAGAGCCCTGGCCCTGATGGTTTTACATCACAATACTATAAGACATACACAATCTCCCTCTTGAAACCTCTCCAATCTGCTTTTAACTTTCTAGCAAAAAACAGAAACAACTAAAATTCATTCCTAATGGCACACATACCTGTGATCCCCAAACCTAACAAGGACCACTCCGAATGCGCAAACTTCAGACCCATCTCACTCCTAAATGTTGATCTCAAGATCCTGGCCAAAATACTTGCTAATAGATTAAAACCCCTTCTGGCAAGGATCATTGGCCCGGAACAAGTGGGATTCATGCCAGGAAGGGAAGCTCGTGACAACACCACGAAGGCACTGAATCTAATCCACTTTGCTCAAACCTCTAAAACAGCTGGAATATTGCTTTCCACTGACGCAGAAAAGGCTTTCGATAGAGTCTCCTGGGATTACATGATGGACACCTGTGCCCATATTGGACTAAAGGAAAACATGCTATCATGGATCTCGGCCCTCTATCGAAATCCCCAGGCTCAAATTAAAGTAAATAATATACTCTCTGACCCCATATCGATCCACAATGGAACACGCCAAGGATGTCCTCTATCACCACTCCTCTTCATCATCACCTTAGAACCCCTAATAAGAACAATCAATTTACATAGAGATATTCAGGGCTTCATAGTGAACGAAAGAGAATACAAAATAGCCGCATACGCGGATGACCTTTTACTCTTCATCACCAACCCACATATATCCTTGCCAAACCTTCAAAAAGTGTTTCAAACCTTCGGGTTTATTTCTAATTTTAAAGTGAATCAATCGAAATTTGAAGCACTCAACTTTACCCTCCCACCTGATCAACTTAAGAGACTGAAAGGCAACTACCCTTATAAATGGGAACAGTCTGCACTCAAATACTTAGGAATAAACTTAACTAGCAACCTCGATGCTTTATACAACTCCAACTTTAAGCCTCTATTGTCCACAATAATGAAAGACCTGCGGAGGTGGCAACCGAAAAAATTCTCATGGTTTGGTAGGGCATCTATTTTGAAGATGACGATACTGCCTAGACTATTGTACCTATTCAATGCTCTACCCATAAAAATTCCGGAAACCTTTTTTAGCACTCTTCTTAAAGCACAGAGAAGCTTCCTCTGGGCAGACAGAAAACCCAGAATCAACTTTACTTTACTAACGCTTCCCAAAAGTAGGGGGGGTATGGGCCTTCCTGATTTTAAGAAATACTTTCAGGCTGCACACATCACCAGACTCATAGACTGGCACTGCCACGGCACAAATAAAGATTGGGTCCAATTAGAAAGCAACCTAACCTCACATAAAACGCTATACTATCCATGGTTCATACACTCCAAAAAGGATAAGCAGATAGGATACCCATTGATCGAAAACACAATCAATGTCTGGCACAAAATAGCGAGTTTATACAAAATCGCATCCATCCCGGGCCCACTGACACCGCTTGCCAATAACCCTGATTTCCCGCCGGGTATACACCACAAACTGCCACGTGACCTTCTCATTCACCACTGCATGACAAACTCGAAAATTAAAACATTTGACGCACTTAGCTCCGAGGTGGGTGGGACATTTCCTGGCATTTGGTTTTACATGCAATTACGGGACTTTGTGGTAAACAGTAAGCACAAATCTAAATTTAAACTCCAGTTGACTCAACTGGAATCCATATGCCTAAAGAGATCACCAGTAGCTCACACCACGTCCCTTGCCTACTCATGGCTGAATTGTACACCACACGCGGATAACAATAGGCACAAACAGAAGTGGGAACGTGACCTTAAAATTAAAATCTCAGAAAAACAATGGGAAAAGGTGTGTATTTTGACGCACAAATGCTCGTTAAGCTCCAAATACCAAGAGATTTCCTATAAGGTCCTCACTCGGTGGTATATGTCACCATAAAATGCTGGGAGATGGTCTCACCCCACCTCGGATAAATGTTGGAGATGTAAAACTTGTATAGGCTCATTTATACATATTTGGTGGGAATGCCCTCTCATAAGCACCTACTGGGATGAAATTAAGACATGGACAAAACATATAACGGAAACTAATCTCGAACTAAATGCAGCCGCATGCCTGATCAATTTAGTCCCAACTACCTTGAGTAGGTACAAAAAATCGCTCTCTAGACACCTACTTGTTGCTGCGAAAACACTCATACCTATCTACTGGAAATCCCCCACAGTCCCGGGTAGAAGCGCAACTGACCGAATGCAGAAAGGCACTACGCCTTTTACTAGATCTCAAAATGAAAAGATCCCTGTTTTCAAAAAAAAAAATTTCTACGAACAAGGGGACAAAAGTGGGAAACAACTAGCCAAGGCCCTGAAAGAAGCAACATTATCAAGTCATATACATGCCATTAGGGACAAAGAGGGGACTCTGAAATATAAGTCTAAAGAAATGGCAGACCTGTTTCACAATTATTATGCCAAATTATACGACCTGCCGGCCCAACACAAACCACCCCACATAACTCAGACAAAACAAGAAGCAATCAAAGACTTTTTGGAACAAAGTAATTTACCTTCCCTGGCAAGCGAGGACGCACACAGACTGGATGACCCTATAACTATATCAGAAATCTCTGACGCAATATTAGATTTAAAAGCAGGAAAGAGCCCTGGCCCTGATGGTTTTACATCACAATACTATAAGACATACACAATCTCCCTCTTGAAACCTCTCCAATCTGCTTTTAACTTTCTAGCAAAAAACAGAAACAACTCCAATTCATTCCTAATGGCACACATACCTGTGATCCCCAAACCTAACAAGGACCACTCCGAATGCGCAAACTTCAGACCCATCTCACTCCTAAATGTTGATCTCAAGATCCTGGCCAAAATACTTGCTAATAGATTAAAACCCCTTCTGGCAAGGATCATTGGCCCGGAACAAGTGGGCTCATAGGCTCATTTATACATATTTGGTGGGAATGCCCTCTCATAAGCACCTACTGGGATGAAATTAAGACATGGACAAAACATATAACGGAAACTAATCTCGAACTAAATGCAGCCGCATGCCTGATCAATTTAGTCCCAACTACCTTGAGTAGGTACAAAAAATCGCTCTCTAGACACCTACTTGTTGCTGCGAAAACACTCATACCTATCTACTGGAAATCCCCCACAGTCCCAGGAGTTAAGGACTGGTTACACAGAGTGCAATACATTTTCAAGATGGAGGAAATAGTGGCAATGAAAAAAGAGAACAGCACATCCTTTAACAAAACCTGGCAGCCCTGGCTGGCTTTTACCCTCTCTTCCGATTACCAATTACTTATGGGTTGAATTTCCCTTCCCCGTTACTCTACAGAGGAAAAGGAGACAGAAAGGAGAAAACACACTGAATGAGTTATATATACCCCTATTAGACACACACCTCTCCTAAAGAAATGTACCCTAGTGCGATGGAATCCCCCCTTGGCTTCCTACCCCCTTTACCCTATACCCTCTTTCACCCTTCCCCAAATACATACCCTATCCTGTGGTTTCACTAGTTTCTATCTTATCTATTTGATTTGGTTTTATCTTCTGTTCTAATTGAGATAAATGGTTACACCATACATGCTATCTAATTATATCAATGCTTGTATACATTCCATTGTTGACAACATTTATCATTTCATGCTAATTGTAAACCTGAATATATTTTCAATAAAACCTTTTTTGATTGTGAAAAAAAAAAAAAAAATACTATGGCTCTGTGTCCCGTGAAGTACGATAAAGAAAAGTTCAGTGCTCGCAACTTTTCCTCATAACTAATATACTCCAGACCTTTTATTAGCTTTGTTGCCCATCTCTGTACTCGTTCCATTTCCAGTACATCCTTCCTGAGGACTGGTGCCCAGAACTGGAGAGCATACTCTAATGCCGCAAACACGCGACCGGACTTTCTGGCAGAAAAGGTCTGAGGGAATCATTTAATCGGATATTCCGATCCGCGTGTGGGCTTCATCTGACTTTTTTCTTCAAAAAGTCTGATGGACCTAGAAATAGAACATGTTTTAAATCTTTCCGATGGAATCATTTCCTATAGAGATGCTATCCCTAGTCTGTATGCTATTCCAACGGACCAAATACGACGCAAGGGCAACTATTGGCTACTGGCTATTGAACGCGTTCAAAACGGACTTTGGTGTGATCATGTGTAGGCAAGTCCGTTCGGTCAGAACTCCATCAGAAAAGACCATCAGAATGTATTCTGATGGAAAGTCTGCACGTGTGTATGCAGCATAAGTGCGGCGGGACCAGAGTCTTGTAGAGCGGAGAATTATTGTTTTATCTCTGGAATTAATACCCTTTTTAATGCATGCCAATATTCTGTTTGCTTTGTTGCATTGCATGCCATTGCTGAGCCTATCACCTACTAGGCCCCCCAGGTCCTTTTCCATCCTAGATTCCCCCAGAGGTTCTCCCCCTAGTGTATAGATTTCATTCATATTTTTTGCCACCCAAATGCATCATTTAAAATTTTATACATTGAACCTCATTTGCTATGTAGTTGCCCACCCCATTAATTTGTTCAGATCTTTTTGCAAGTTTTCCACATCCTGCAGAGAAATTATTGCCCTGCTTAGCTTAGTATCATCCACAAATACAGAGATTGAACTGTTTACCCCATCCTCCGGGTAATTTATGAACAAATTAAACAGAATTGGTCCCAGCACAGAACCCTGGGGGACCCCACTACCCACCCCTGAGTACTTCCCATTTATCACCACCCTCTGAACTCGCCCTTGTAGCCAGTTTTCAATCCCTGTACTCACCCTTTGGTCCATGCCAACGGACCTTATTTTGTACAGTAAACATTTATGGGGAACTGTGTCAAATGCTTTTGCAAAATCCAGACTTTTGTATGAAATGTGCAATGTAAATAAATGATCAGATTTATATGATCAGATGTACTTTTATACAAAACCGTCCAAGTTTTCACCCTTTCCCCCATCCAACCTAATAATATGGGATGCCTTTACTCCTGGGCCCAGAAGGTATTTTTGGAAATGTATTTTCCACAGATGAGGACAACTGTGATTTTGGTGGGGGGTGAATGCATCCTCTACAATAGGTAAGTGCTAGTAGTAGGATTTTTGTTAAATAGAATGTCAGCACAGGCAAATTTAGGCAGGCCTGCCTATGCTGCAAGCTAAGCCTGTCCGTTTTGATCTGGGGCTGGGAGTGGTTAGTGTAGCAGTGGGTGTGACCACCTGTGTTCTACTTCTGAGGCACCTCCCCTGCTTCCAGGGAGAATGTTCTGGAAGAGGGACAGGGCCTTGAACTGGAGTGGCAGGCAGCTCATGTGGGAGCCCTGGCCAATCCCCAACTGGTATTAGCAGGGGGCAGGCCTCCTATATAAGCTGAGGTAGCATGCCATTGGGGGGAGATGTCGGCTGAATGAAGTGGAGAATGGAATACAGGACAGCAGCAAGAGGGCACCCCCATCTGGGGGGGGGGGGGGGGTGCACCGATCACAGGAGAAGGCCCAGGGAGAACTTTGAGGGAACTTTGCCTTTACACATCCTTGGCGATCATCACACGGTCGTTGTTAAGGAACTCCTGGAGCAGAATGGCATTTCAAGCTGTTGGAACATATGATCTGGTCAAGTTCTCCAATAAGGACTCAGGCCAGAGAAAGGTTGGTGAGTGTACCACAGTGGATGGCTGGATGTGCCAGGAAGTCTGAGGGGAAACTTTGCTTTTACACAGTCATTGGCAAAGTCCTCATCATTAAACGGTCAATGATGAGGAGTCTTGGACCAGAGGAGAGACTGTGGGGGTATGTGTCAAATCGATGTGGCCAGAGGGCACAGGATTTGCAAGCTGGGCTAGCTGGGAACAGTAGTTCACCATCCAACATGTGCTTTTAACCTACTAGTCCTCCGGGGAGAGGTGCTGCAGGCCTCTGGCCTAGTAGCAGCAAGCAAATAGAGCCAGCTTAAGGAACTATTCAGATTGGGTCATTTATAGTACATTGAAAACTACAGGATAAGTTAGAGCAGGAGGAGAGGATTTCTGGGAACATCACCCTTACACGGTCAAGAGTGATGTCCTCATCTTTATATGGTAATGGTGGGGAAGTCTTGGAAACAATGGTCTGCAGGAGTTAAGCAGAGGAGGAGCAATAGTATGCATGGTTATGCAGGAGAAGGATCATAACAGTTAAATATGCACATCATCTCTTCAGGCTCTAACTATGTGCTAATCTGTGAAATCTACAAATCTACAAATATGATGGCAAAGTAAACTATTCTATGGGCATCCCATATACCCCTTTCCCCAAACAAGTTGCACCCCCCCCCCCATAAACAAAAACAAAACAAGCAAAGGACTTTTCATTATTGTCTCTGCAAGTGATATATGGGAGTCTGGCAGCGGGGTGACATGGTGGATGTTTGATACTAGTGGCAACTATACCGCTACACATTTTACAGGCTGTACTTTTGTTTTTCATGGTTGTGCCTTTACAACACACTGATGGGGAAATGTAATATTTCTTTATTAATATTAATATTACAATATCTAATAATGAATTCTAAATCTGGTTAAGGGGCAATACAACGACATATAAGGAGGTTACTTTAGCTAATTCCATACTATAGGAATGTCAGGAATGTGCTATCTTCCTTAACCACCTCAATACCGGGCACTTAAACACCTTCCTGCCCAGACCAATTTTGAGCTTTCAGCGCTGTCGCACTTTGAATGCCAATTGCGCGGTCATGCTACACTGTACCCAAATGAAATTTTTATCATTTTTTTCCCACAAATAGAGCTTTCTTTTGGTGGTATTTGATCACCTCTGCGGTTTTTATTTTTTGCTAAACAAATAAAAAAATACCGAAAATTTTGAAAAAAATGTATGTTTTTTTTTTGTTTCAGTTTCAAAACTTTGTAAATAAGTAAATTTTCTCCTTCACTGATGGGCACTGATGGGGTTACACTGATGGGCAATGATAAGGTGGCACTGATGGGCACCGATGAGGTGGCACCAATGAAGTGGTACTGATGAGGTGGCATTGATGGACACTGATATGTGGCACTGATAGGCGGCACTGATGGGCACTGATAGGCGGCTCTGATGGGCAACACGGATGGGCACTGATAGGTGGCACAAATTGGGCATGGGTAGGCGACACAGGTGGGCATGGGTAGGCGGCACAGGTGGGCATGGATGGGCACTGATAGGTGGCATGGATGGGCACTGATAGGTGGCACATATGGGAACTGATAGGCGGCATTGTATTATAATATACTGCACTAATGGATGCCAATCAGTGCCAAACAATAATGCATGCCAATCAGTGATGCCCATTGTGGGCACTGATTGGCATCCATTATGGGCACTGATTGGCATCCATTGTTGCACTGACTGGAATCCCTGGTGGTCTAGGGTGGCATACCTTATCCTGGGCATCCCTGGTGGTCTGGTGGTCCAGTGTGGGCATCCTTGGGGGGGCTGTGCTGATAATCGATCAGCACAGGCCCCCCCGTCAGAGGAGCAGCCGATCGGCTCTCCTCTACTCGCGTTTGACAGACACGAGTGAGGAAAAGCTGATCACCGGCTCTTCCTATTTACACTGTGATCAGCCGTGAATGGACACGGCTGATCAAGTGGTAAAGAGTTTCCGTCGGAGACTCTTTACCGAGATTGTAGTTGCAGGGTGTCAGATTGACACCCCGCAACAACGATCGCCGCGATGCGCGCCCCCGGGGGCGCGCAGCGGCTCATAATCCTGATCACGTCATATGACGTCCGATCAGGATTATGAAACCACTTTGCCACCGTCATTTTTTATAGGGTGGGCGGCAAGTGGTTAAAAGGTAATGTTGCTTTCAAAGTGGTTGATCAGATCATCTGTGCCATGCCGCAAAGACGGGGGACTCTGTGGCAGAAAAGGCATCTATAGCTAAGTAATATTGTTACATGTTCTAATATTATTACATTTATTATCTGTATTTGTTATACCTACAAGTGTTTGTGTGATCTCTCTTGGCACATCTCGAATAAAACCCAAACATTTTAAGTGGTTGTATACCCTAATTTGTTATTTTTACCTACAGGTAGGCCAATAATAAGGCTTACCTGGAGGTAAAATTAATATCTCCTAAACCTGTACGGTTTAGGAGATATTCCCTTTGCATGCAGCCGCTGATGTCAGCAGTGCATGCGCTCTGAATGTCCGGCTGAAGGTCCAGCAGATGCTGCCAGACCTTGCTCGGGAGAAGACTCCCACGCGCATGCGTGGGAGTGACGTCATCGCAGCTCCAGCCACTCACAGTGCCGGAGCCGCAAACCCATAAGAAACGCAGAGGGCAAGATGTCAGCTCCCTCAGGCTGCGATATGGGGGCTTCGATCTAAGGCAGGTATTTCATAATGAGCTAGTAGCATACTAGTAGCATATTGGCTCATTATGCTTTTGCCTTGCAGGCTTTTTTCTTTTTTTTTTCTTTTTTTTTTTAGATGTGCAGGTATACAACCACTTTAAACTATCACATAGCCAGCATAAAACACAAACCAACCCAATTGATTACTTTGCTGCATACTGTATATATACTGGAAAAGAACAGGCTGGCAGGAGAGAAGAGCAGAGGGATGTGCTCAGCGGTAGAGAAAAGTCAGGTATGCTGTCTGGCAGGGCTGTGTAAATATCTGGACAGGTTAGACAAAAATACAAATCTTTTTGAAGTTAAAACAGTTTCCCCATAACTGTATTGCAATTGTATATTTAGCTGTTCACTTTTAAAGTGGCTGTTAAGGCACACATTTTTTTTACCTTCATGCATTGTATAAATGGAGGTAAAAAAACCTTCTGTGTGCAAAAACCCCCACAGCCGCCCCACCCCCTAATACCTACCTGAGCCTCCTCTCGATCCAGTGATGTTCATGAGAGCCTTGTCTCTCTGGGACTCGCATTACTGATTGGCTTTTGGCAGAAGCAGGAGCCATTGGCAATCACAGCCATTAAACGGATCAGAAGACAGAGGGGTGGGGCTGAGTCACAGCTCCATGTGTGAATGGACACAAAGAGCAGCTGGTCAGGAGCACAGGAGGGAGAGGAGCCAGGAGCACCAGCATAGGACCTGAGAAGAGGAGGATCAGGGCTGCTCTGTGCAAAACCATTTCACAGAGCAGGTAAGCTTAACATGTTTGTTATTTTAAAGAAAAAAAAACAAGACTAATATCCCTGTAAGTTAATCTTTAAGTGATTGTAAAGTCTTGTTTTTTTCCTATAAAAATAACAAACATGTAATACTTACCTGCCCTGTTGCAGTGGTTTTGCACAGAGCAGCCCGAATCCTCCTCTTCTCGGGTCCCTCTTCTGTGCTCCTGGCCCCTCTCTCCTGTTCAGTGCCCCCACAGCAAGCAGCTTGCTATGGGGGCACCTGAGCTGAGTCACAGCTCTGTGTGTATATTCAGACACCGAACCCTGACCCGCCCCGTTTCTTCCCTGATTGGCTAGCTGACTTTGATTGACAGCAATGGGAGTCAATGACACCACTGCTGTGTCTCAGCCAATCAGGAAGGATAATTTGGGATGGCTGGAACACTTGTGGACATCGCTGGACAGAAAGAGACCTCAGGTAAGTATTAGTCGAGCTGAGGGGGGCTGCTGTACACAGAAGCCTTTTTATCTTCATGCATAGAATGCATGAAGATAAAAAAACCTTCTTCCTTTACAACCACTTTAAAGCGGAGGTCCACCCTTAAGTGGACCTTCCGCTCATCGGAACCCCCCCCCCTCCGGTGCCACAATCGGCACCTTTCAGGGGGGAGGGGGGTGCAGTTACCTGGATAATCCAGGTAACTGCACCCACTTCCGGGATAGCTCTCTGCGGAAAGGGGCGTAACTTACGCCCCTTTCCGCAAGTGCCCACCCCTTCCCGCAAGTGCCCCGCTGCCTGCTGGGAAACACACAGATCCCAGAGGCAGCGGGGAGCGTCCTTATTGCGCAGCACGATTCGCGCATGCGCAGTAGGGAACCAGGAAATGAAGCCGAAAGGCTCCATTTCCTGATTCCCATACCCAAGATGGCGGCGGCAGGACCCGACAGACGACCTAGAGATCGGCTTCGGGTGCCGACATCGCGGGCGCGCTTGACAGGTAAGTGTCACTATTTTAAAAGTCAGCAGCTGCAGTATTTGTAACTGCTGGCTTTTAAAAAAAAAAAAAAAATGCGGAGTCCCGGTGGACTCCCGCTTTAAGTTAGGCTTTCATTTTTTTTTTTTTTTTCTGAATGAATGAATGTTGGCAGATGACAATGACAAGTAGTATCTTTTATTTAAGTTTTAATTTAGATAACATGCCTTTCTTTTGGCAATCACTGGACACATGTATAAAACATGCTTATTATATCATATTATTTAAACTATTGTATTTAAACACTGACAATTTCATAAACATACATTTTACTGTACTCAAGACCCCAAAGGAATCATGGACTGGTTTTTATAGAGTAAAAAGGGAAATGTCACATGCTTGTCCCAGTTTTTAGGTTTAATACACTGCTAACATAAGTGATGCTCTACATGCAGCTCCCAACCTCCCTCAGCCGTATTCTAATGAGTGGGATGTCAATGCCAGAACTTGTATTCTGCTTATCAGTATTGTATCCACATTTAGGGTATTAAAATATGAGAAGAAGGTATAGAATCTCTGATTTTAACACCCTAAATGTGGATACAATACTGTACATCTTGAGGACTGAATCTGGCCGTACTTGTCATTATGACATGTTATATAAAAGCATAAAATCACTAGATAAAAAGAGCAAATATTACTACTTCAATAAATATGCTAGGATATGTACTCAAGTACACTCAGAGAATATATCTCAAGTACACTCAGAGCTTCTCAGCATGCCCCTCAAATACTCTCAGCACAATGCTCCTTCCTTTCCACACATTACACTCAGAACTTTTTACTTTATACATCCGCACCATGCTCTTCAGTGCACTTTTTTTTAATGCACCCCAATATGTACACTGCAACATGCAATTCACTCAGTACTTTAAAGTGGAGCTAAACCCATTGATTTAAAGGTTTCCCAAAAGAGTTACTTTCAAAGCACACAATGAATGATAACTGTCACAGCTTCTTATTCTCTCAAATAAACTGTTAGGCCACCAAATGGCTGGCATCATAGTTGATCACATGTGCAGTATCATAGCAACTGCAAATCAAACAGAAGCTAAGATGGCAACTTTCTTGGCTGTAAATCAAAGGAGGGTTTTGTTCAGCTTAAAGTGATTGTAAAGCTATTTTTTTTTTCAAATTAAAATAATAAACATGTTATACTTACCTGCTCTCTGCAATGGTATTGTACAGAGTTGCCCCAAAATTCCACTTTTGAGTTACCCCACCGTCAGACACCCCCACTTTCTCCTTACAGGATTTGACAGACAGCAGCAGGAGCCAATGACTCCCACTGCTCTCGGTAAAGCCTGTGAATGCAGAAAGAGAGCAGTGCAGGGCTGCCAGAGGGAACAACGCTGGACTGAGTGCAATGTCAGGTAAGTATTTAGGGAGGGGGAGGAATAGACAATGGAAGATTTTTTTTTACTATAATGCAGAGAATGTAATAAGGTAAAAAAAAAACTTTGCTTCAGAACTACTTTAAATACAGGTAGCCCTCTGCAGCATGTAAAAAAAAGTGTTTCATCACAACAATGCCCTCCCACTTCTTCACAGTCCCTGGCTGGTGAGAAGACTGTTTTGGCACTTGCGTCAGCTTACTCACAGTAGTTTCTGGCAACAAGTTGGGTGGTCTTTTAGTGGCGACAGCTTACTCACAGAAAAGTGCAGCAATTCCAAAATTGGGGGAAATTGGTGGAATTGCCAGAGGCCCCTTTCACACTGGGGCAGGAGCGGCGTCGGCTGTAAAACAGCGCTATTTTTAGCGCCACTTTACCGTCGATTCAGCGGTGGTATTCGACCGCTAGTGGGGCAGTTTTACCCCCCTGTTAGCAGCAAAGAAAGGGCTAAAACCATGAAAAGCACTGCTGCAGCAGCGCTTTGCTGGCGGTATAACTGCGCTGCCCCATTGATTTCAATGGGCAGGAGCGGTGAAGGAGCAGTATATAGCTTCTTTACCGCTCCAAAGATGCTTCTAGCAGGACTTTTTTTACCGCTCCAGTGTGAAATCCCTTGGGGCTTTCAGGTTGATATGTAGGCATTATTTCTACAGCAATAGTGCCTGCAAAATGACCCAGTGTGAAAGGGGTCTAACAATTAGCCAGGACAGTTTCTACCTGGCAAACTAAATTGGTTAGCAACCCTGCCTAAACACCAGGGTGCTACATCCTCCCCCTTCCTAGGAAACAACATCTCGGAGTTTGCAAGAAAAATAATTTAACTCTCAAGCTTGAGAGTGGATGTCCTGTCAAAACTTGGATAGGTGGGGTAACAAGGGAAAAGAAAAGTAACACGTGGCATACCACACAAAATAAACAACAGTATATATACATAGGCACGTGGCATTTCACACAAGGACATATAAATAGTAGACAATATGTACAATTTTATATGTGGTGTACCACCTGAACAATAAAGATGAGCCGTTTGGTTCGCGCCAGAACATCCGAACAGGCAAAAAATTTGGCAGAACTTACGAACACCGTTAAAGTCTATGGGACTTTGAAAAAACATGAAAAAACAAAAGTGCAATTTTAAAGGCTTATATGCAAGTTATTGTCATAATAAGTGTTTGGGGACCTTGGATCCTGCCCCAGGGGACATGTAGTCCCCTGTAGTGATTTTTTTTAATGCTTAAAGCGAAACAATAAAAATTAAATACACCTTTAAATATCAGGCCTGGGGGGTGTCTATAGTATGCCTGTAAAGTGGCACATTTTATTTGTGGTTTTTTTTTCAACCTAACTATGTAACTGCTGTATGTGACTAAGTAACTGAACCGGAACATGGATACAAATAGCCATCATTTTCAGCCACTTTCTTGATAATGATGCACTGCAACTTGGACAGCCTAGGCAGTGTTTTAGGGTCCCCACACCTGGGTAGGACCCGTGCATAACGTTGAATGGGATGCCCAGCAACAACATTGGGTTTAAAACCTAACTTGGTCACTTGAGTTGACTTAGTAACAAGGACTTTAGGAACCCAACTTGCCCATCGATCTTCCTCAAAATAATTAGTAAGACACAAGTGGGATGCTGAGCTGGCAGACAGTTCAATATTCACACTAGTAGCTTGCATAGGAAGAATCTCATCTTGCCCTAAATCGCATGCCTGCTCCTCTTCACTATCAGTCCACTTTCCAGTCCATGACAAATTGTCTGAGATAAGATTATGAAATCCGATCAGAGGGTATATCTGAATCGGAGATAGTGGAGCACTCTTCAGCCAGGAGCAGGTTGTGCTTTGAGCTAACATCAACTGGTAAAGCAACCTTGTCTCCCTTACTGGCCACAGGCATCACAGCCCCCACTGGCACACAACTTTCACCCATTTCAGGCTTACCCAACTCTGGTGTCTTTCCCCCAGAGACTTCCATCATCAAGGAATGCAGCTTGAGCTTGATTACGGCCTCTAGGGATAACTAGAGCGTTTGGCCCTGGAGCAGCCACAGAGATAAGAGGAGCAGCTTCTCGCACAAGCCGGGTGATAGCAGGGGGACTCTCAAGACTGTCCCCAGTAGGGATGAGCTTCGTGTTCGATTTGAACATACGTTCGACTCGAACGTCGGCTGTTCGTCCGTTCGGCGAATTCCGAACATTATGGGCCGTTCGCGCCAAATTCGGGTGGCGCTCACGGCCCACAATGCACTGCGTCATCGCAGTGCATTGCTGGCTCATGATTGGCCAAGCATACACTGTGACCCCGCATGCTTGGCCAATCACAACGCCAGCAGCAAGGAGAGCCATGATTGGCCACAGGCAGGATGCCTGTGGCCAATCATAGCTCAGGCTGTGTAGTACACGCCCCACACTATATAAGGCCGCCAGCGCGGCGGCCTTGTGTAGTGTGTTGGCGTCTGAAGCAGTTAGTGGGTGTTCTGTGTACCTTCAACACAGTACACACCGATCGTTATCGGCCGATTTTCGATCTTGCTCTTCTGTAGTGGTTGTTGTCTGCTTGCCGTGACCGCAGTATACACCGCTATATTCACCTCACCTATATAGCTAGTGATCTATCTTTTATAATAGAGCTTGCAGTCAGTAGTGTTAGGAGCTTGTGCGTGCTGTCTGCGTGCTCTGTACCCAGTACACACCGCTATCTGCAGGAGTTATTGGAAGTTGTGTGTGCCTCCAGCACAGCACAGTATACATCTGTATATACCCCTTTATCTCTGGTGTTCTATAAAAAAGGCATCTGCAGGAGTTAGTGGGTGTTTTGTGCCTCCAGCACAATATACACCTGTATCTACCCTTTATTGCTGTTCTCTAATAGAGCCATCTGCAGGGCTTAGTGGGTGTTGTGTGACTCCATTACAGTATACCCCTTTATCTCTGGTGTTCTATAATAAAGGCATCTGCAGGAGTTAGTGGGTGTTGTGTGCCTCCAGCACAATATACACTACCCAACTGCTGTTTTACCAAACTCCCTTCAGGCCATTACCATGTCTGGAAGGCCAGCAAGGAGAGGCAGACAGACGTGAGCCGATAAAAGAGGGCAAGCAGGCTCTGTGTCTAGAGACAACAGTGCTGGTCGTGGACGCGGTGCATTGTCATCAGCACGTGGCCATGGGACACTCTTGTCCTTCTTTTCGGCAGCTGGACATGTTGAACCGCAACATGCCAATGACTTGGTAGAGTGGATGACCAAGCCCTCTTCATCCTCCTCATCCTCTCTCACCCAGTCTCAGGGTACTAGCAAAGCAGCTGCCAATGCATTGTCTTCCCTCGTCTCAATGTCATCATCAGTGACTCCTTCCCTAGACCCACCACGTCCTCCTGAGGAGTCTCCTGAACTCTTTGAGCACAGTGTTGGGTACATGCTCCAGGAGGATGCCCAGTGTTTTGTAGCCTCTGATGATGACACTCAGCTAGAGGAAGGCAGTAGCGTGAATGCAGAGAGAGGGGATGCTCAAGAAGGACAGCAATCTGGCAGTCATGTTCCACAAGCTGCAGCATATTGCCAGGTTTGCTACAGCGATGAAGAGGGAGGGGATGATGAGGGCACTGACTCCACGTGGGTGCCTGGTAGGAGAGAGGAGGAGGAGGCACATGTCCAACGAGGCAGGATGCCCTCCGGGGGCCAGCTTAGGGGCAGCACACTGACTGAATCACACCGCAGAGCTCCGCCTGTGCAGGACGCTGCCTCTGCGCGTTATTCTAAAAGTTCTTTGGTGTGGGCCTTTTTTGAGACGAGTGCATCAGATCGCACCGCTGCTATTTGCAACATATGTCTCAAGCATATCTCGCGTGGCCAAAACATCAGCCGCTTGGGCACCACATGCTTGACCAGACCTATGTTGACCTGCCATGCAGCTCGTTGGCAAGCGTACCTCAAAGACCCACACCAAAGAACAAAGCGGACCTCTCCTTGCTCCTCATCAGCTGGCATCTCCAACCCCACTAGACCTTCAATCCTCTCTGAAACCTGCTCTGAGAGGAATGAAGGTGTAGAATTAGGTGTGTCACAGCCAAGTGCTTCCGGGCACTCTGCTAGCAGTACACCCACGTCCGATTATAGCAGGCAAATGTCCCTGCCCCAGCTGCTGGACCGGCGAAAGAAGTTCACTCCCAGCCATCCACGTGCCCAGCGGTTGAATGCTAGCTTGGCTAAATTGCTAGCACTTCAACTGCTGCCTTTTCAGTTGGTAGACTCGGCCCCCTTCCGTGAGTTTGTACAATGTGCGGTTCCTCAGTGGCAGGTCCCCAAACGCCACTTTTTCTCACCGAAGGCGATTCCAGCTCTCTACCGGCATGTGGAAGGCAATGTCCTTGCCTCGCTGGACAGGGCGGTCAGCGGTAAGGTGCATATTACCGCTGACTCATGGTCCAGCAGGCATGGACAGGGACGTTACCTGTCTTTCACGGCCCATTGGGTCACTCTTCTGGCAGCTGGGAAGGATGCAGGACAAGGTGCAGTAGTGTTGGAGGTTGTTCCGCCACCACGCCTCCAAAATGCTACTATTGGTTGTGACACACCTCTCTCCTGCACCCCCTCCTCTTCTTCTTCCTCCATGGCCTCTTCCAGTGCTCTGTCCTCAGAACCAGCGGTGCTCCGTAGGCGTTCCAGGGGCTAAGCAAGTACGCAGGCAAAACAATGCCATGCCGTGCTTGCGCTGGTTTGTTTGGGGGACAGGAGCCACACTGGGGCGGATGTTTTGTCAGCTCTGCAGGGGCAGGCCGAGAGGTGGTTGACGCCACGCCAGCTTAAGCCAGGAATGGTGGTTTGTGACAATGGCACCAACCTCCTCTTTGCCCTCCGACAGGGACAACTGACCCATGTGCCCTGTGTAGCTCACGTCCTTAACCTGGTGGTGCAGCGGTTCTTGGGCAGGTACCCCGGCTTAAAGTCTGTGTGCATTTCCGCCGATCATTTAATGCCTGTGCTCGGCTGGCTGAGCTCCAAAAGGAGTTGAACCTGCCCAAGAACCGCCTTATATGTGACATGCCCACCAGGTGGAACTCAACGTTGGCCATGCTGCAGCAGCTGCACACGCAGCAGAGGGCCATCAATGAGTACCTGTGTGACTACGGCACCAGGACAGGGTCAGGGGAGCTCGGTTTTTTCTCACCACGCCAGTGGGGCATGATCAGGGATGCATACACTGTCCTGTCACCGTTTGAGGAGGCCACAAGCATGGTGAGCAGTGACAGTGCATGCATCAGTGACACAGTACCTCTTGTCCACCTCTTGGAGCATACGCTGCGTGGAATAATGGACAGGGCACTTGAGGCAGAACAGAGGCAGGAAGAGGAGGACTTCCTTGCCTCTCAAGGCCCCCTTTATCCAGACAGTGTTCCTGCTGTGCCACCCATCACACAGGAAGAGGAGGAGGAAGAGGAGGAGGATGATTGTGTCAGCATGGAGGTGAAGGCTGGCACTCAGCATCAGCAGCAGCAGTCTTGTAGGGATGATTTACAGTCCCAAGAAACACGTAGACTTGTACGTGGCTGGGAGGAGGTAGCTGCGGATCATGTTGTCCTTAGTGGCCCAGAGGACTCCGGACCGAATGCCTCAGCTAACCTACACTGCATGGCCTCCCTGATCCTGCAAAGCCTGCACAAGGATCCACGTATTCTTCGGATCAAGGAGAGGGACCATTACTGGCTGGCCACTCTCCTTGATCCACGGTACAAGGGTAAGGTTGCCGACCTTATCTTGTCATCGCAGAGGGAGCAGAGGATGAGACATCTCCGGGAGGCCTTGCAGAAAGGTCTGTGCAATGCGTTCCCAGAGACTGGGAGGTTACAAACTCCTGGTCCTGGACAACGTGTTGCTGAGGCATCGGTCAGAAGGAGCGGTGGAGAAGGTGGCCGTCTGACTGATGCTTTCAGACATTTTTTTAGTCCGCAGCCCCAACGTATGATCGGTTCCAGCAACCATCGCCAGCGTCTGATTTACATGGTGCAGGAATACCTAGGGGCAAGGTCAGACTTGGACACCTTTCCCACCAAAAATCCTCTGGCTTACTGGGTCTTGAGGATGGATCACTGGCCAGAGCTTGCACAGTATGCAATTGAGCTACTGGCCTGTCCTGCATCCAGCGTTCTTTCGGAACGCACCTTCAGTGCTGCTGGTGGCTTTGTTACCGATCACAGGGTGCACCTGTCCACAGAATCAGTTGATCGACTGACCTTCATCAAGATGAATCAGTCTTGGATCACCCACAGCTACCAAGCACCTGAAGCTGATGTAACCGAATAATTTTTTTTTAAATATCACATCCCTTCAAGACTGCCTATGCTGATGCTGAGTGACTGTCCTGTTATGTTGATTGTCTATCCTCTTCCTCCTCCGCTAATATGTTGGAAGAACATTTCTGGTTCTGGGTGATGCCATCAGCTCAATTTTTCTGCCCCTGTTTAACAGGGGCGTTTAATTACATTTTTTGATGCAATGCTTTGCAGCAGGGCTAATTCCTGCAATAAAACAAGAGTATATGGGAGAGGTTGCAGTGTGGTGGCACCAGCACCAGTGCCTAAGGCCCAATTTTAACAGTTTACCAGTTTAACAGGGACATGTAATTACAATTCTTGATATAATATTTCACAGGAGGGCCCATTCCTGTGCCCACCCAGAGTAACTGTGAGGACTTATAGTGTTGTGGCACCAGCACCACAACCACCAAAGGTCAATTTTTCTACCACTGTTCAACAATGGCATGTAATTACAATTCTTGATATAATCGTTCACAGCAGGGCGCTCCAGCGCCCACCAAGAGTCACTTTCAGGGCTTACAATGTAGTGGCAAAACCAACACTTTGTTCCGCCATTTCTGCAGAGCATATAGGGCAGGCCCCTCCTTTTAAACATCCAACTTACAAACATCTCCTACTTGCAAACGGAAGGAGACAACAGCAAGTGAGATGAAAAAAGATGTACGACAAAACAAGTTATACAGGGGTGATAACCCTTCCCTATGTTTTCCAAAAAGCTTAAAAATAGTTTTTTTGACTGGAGCTACACTTTAAAAATGTACCAGTTGAAAATTACAAACAGATTCAACTTAACACAACAAACCTACACAGTCCCTGTCTTGTTTGCACCTCCTGTATATTGCTGTTCTGAGTATATAGGGCCTGGGGGCCACACGCATTTCCTTTTTTTAATATGGGTACTGGGTTTCCCTTAATATGCGTACAAGACCCAAAGGGGCTGGTAATGGGCAGGGAGGGCTACCCATGCCATTTTTCTTAATGATTTTCAACCATATTGCAGGAACCAGATATAACATTAAAACCGCAAGCAGTTTTAAATGATGTTATTTACATTTAATGTCATTTTGTGCAGGGACTGTTCTAAACACGGGAAACACGTGGCACTTCACAGGCATACTACAGACACCCCCCAGGCACCATATTTAAAGGAATATTTCACTTTTTTATTCACTTTAATCGTCATTAAAATCAGTGCTCCCGCCAAAACGGCCATTTTTAAAAACATTTTAGGCATTGACCCATGTCCCCTGGGGCAGGAGCCAGGTCCCCAAACCCTTTTTAGGACAGTATCTTGCATATAAGCCATTAAAATTAGCACTTTTAATTTCGAACGTTCGAGTCCCATAGACTTCAATGGGGTTCTAAAGTTCGTACGAATTTGGGGTCCGTTCGAAAGTTCTGGTGCGAACCGAACCGGGGGGTGTTCGGCTCATCCCTAGTCCCCAGTAAGGATGAGCTGAACACCCCCCTGTTCGGTTCGCACCAGAACCTGCGAACAGACCTAAACTTCGTGTGAACTTTAGAACCCTATTAAAGTCTATGGGACTCAAACGTTCAAAATCGAAAGTGCTAATTTTAAAGGCTAATATGCAAGTTATTGTCCTAAAAGTGTTTGGGGACCTGGGTCCTGCCCCAGGGGATATGGATCAATGCAAAAAAAAGTTTTAAAAACTGAAATTTTTTCAGGAGCAGTGATTTTAATAATGATTAAAGTGAAACAGTAAAAGTGTAATATTCCTTTAACCACTTGCTTACTAGGCACTTAAACCCCCCTCCTGCCCAGACCAATTTTCAGCTTTCAGCGCTGATGCACTTTGAATGACAATTGCGCAGCCATATAACACTGTACCCAAATGAAATTTTTATCATTTTTTTCCCACAAATAGAGCTTTCTTTTGGTGGCATTTAATTACAGCTGGGAGTTTTATTTTTTGCTAAACAAACAAAAAAATGCAAAAAAAAAAAATCATGTTTCATAGTTTGTTATAACATTTTGTAAACAGGTAATTTTTCTCCTTCATTGAAATGTGCAGATGAGGCAGCACTGGTGGGCACTAATAGGCTGCCCTGGTGGGCACTGATAGGCTGCACTAGTGGGCACTGATAGGCACAGTTAAGGTGGCACTAATAGGCACAGATAAGGTGGCACCGATAGGCACAGATAAGGCAGTACTGATGGGCACAGATAAGGCAGCACTGATGGGCAAAAATGGGCACAGATAAGATGGCACGGATGGGTGGCACGGATGGGTGGCACTAAGGGGCACTGATAGGTACCACTGATAGATGGGACTGATTGGCACTGATAGGTGGCTCTGATAGGTGGCACTGCTGGGCACTGGTAGATGGCACTGATGGGCACGGATATGTGGCACTGGGGTGCAGCACTGTTGTTGAGGCAGATTGTGAGCACTGATAGGTGGCACTGTGGGCACTCATAGGTGGCACCGTGGGTACTGATGGGTGGCACTGTGGGCACTGATGGGTGGCACTGTGGGCACTGATGGGGGGCACTTTTTTATTATATAAGTGGCACTGGCATGGGGCAGGTGGGCACTGATAAGCTTTTTTTTTCAGCGTGAGGAGGAAAAATAGCCGATTACCGGCTCTGTTGTGTCACATGATCAGCTGTCATTGGCTGACAGCTGATCATGTGGTAAGGGGTCGGGATCGACCCCTTGCTCCGATCCGTGATCAGGCGAGTCTCATAGACTCATAGACATAGGCTCATCGCTGGACCCCGGAGAGATGATCATCCATTGCTGGATAGCAAGAGTGGATTAGCACCGCTGGAATCTTTGTTTTTATTTTTTTATTTTTAATAAAGGAATTTTTTAAAAGTGTGTTTGTCTTATTTAACCCTTTTTTACACTTTCTTTGTGAAATGGTAGGGGCACTTTTGTACCCCCTTACCATTTCAAACAGCCCCCGCCTGCAAACGCCCACAACCACCGGCTAGGGTTGTGGGGATGAGGCCCTTGTCCCCATCAACATGGGGACATGGTGCTTTGAGGGGTCACAGACCCCCAAAGCATCCTCCCAATGTTGAGGGCATGTGGCCTGGTACGGTTCGGGGGGAGCACTCTCTCGTCCCCCCTCTTTTCCTGCGGCCTGCCAGGTTGCGTGCTCGGATAAAGGGTCTGGTATGGATTTTTAGGGGGACCCCCACGTCAATTTTTTTTAATTTGACGCGGGGTTCCCCTTAATATCCATACTAGACCTGAATAGTAGAGTATGGGGACCCCAACGTCAATTTTTTTTTTTTTGACATTACACTTTGTGCAGGAACAGTTCTAAGCACGGGAAACATGCGCCCCTTCGCAGGCATACTATAGACACCCCCCCAGGTACTAAATTTAAAGGAATATTAAACTTTTATTGTTTCACTTTAATCATTATTAAAATCACTGCTCCCGAAAAAACTGACGTTTTTAAAACTTTTTTTTGCATTGATCCATGTCCCCTGAGGCAGGACCCAGGTCCCCAAACACTTTTTAGGACAGTAACTTGCATATTAGCCTTTAAAATTAGCACGTTCGATTTTTAACGTTCGAGTCCCATAGACTTTAATAGGGTTCTAAAGTTCACATGAAGTTTAGGTCTGTTCGCAGGTTCTGGTGCGAACAGAACAGGGGGGTGTTCGGCT
This sequence comes from Lithobates pipiens, assembly GCF_037356315.1. Lineage (NCBI taxonomy): Eukaryota > Metazoa > Chordata > Amphibia > Anura > Ranidae > Lithobates > Lithobates pipiens. The sequence goes on from NW_027507785.1 coordinate 159,682,382, forward strand.
CATCCTTACCCTTGAGTACCTATCAGGTCATGAAACACATGAGGGTACTTCTCCGCAACTTTTTTTTTTAATTTTGACGCGGGGTTCCCCTTAATATCCATACCAGACCTGAAGGGCCTGGTAATTGAATTTAGGGGAAACCCACGTTTTTTTTTTTTTATATATCAATTAATGAATTGTCGGCTCCGTAATACAGAGAACACTCATTGAGTGATTTTAAAAGACTTTTTTTCCTTGCGAAATGACACTTTGTACAGGGACAGTTCTACGCACGGGAAGCATGCGCCCCTTCACAGGCATACTATAGACCCCCCAGGTACGAAATTTAAAGGAATATTACACTTTTATTGTTTCACTTTAATCATTAATAAAATCACTGCTCCTGAATAAACGGCCATTTTTAAAACTTTTTTTTTGCATTGATCCATATCCCCTGGGGCAGGAGCCATGGTCGCCAAACACTTTTTAGGACAGTAACTTGCATATTAGCCTTTAAAATTAGCACTTTAGATTTCTCCCATAGACTTGTACAGGGTGTTCCGGCTTTTCGAATTTGCCGCGAACAGCCCAAATTGTTCACTGTTCGCTGAACAGGCGAACAGGCAATGTTCGAGTCGAACATGAGTTCGACTTAAACTCGAAGCTCATCCCTAGTCCTCAGCTGGGATGGAGACATTCCTGTCCCAATCCGAGTGTAGTGTCCGAAGAAGTTGGGCTGGTGCAGGGCTCAAGCAGTAGTTCCCCGCAGCGTCCACAGATGATCCAAGGCCGCAGATGCGTGGCCAAGCCAGAACACTTCCAGCAGATCAGTCCAAAGGCTTCGTAGCCTCCAGACGTATACAGTGCAAGACTGCCCTTAGGTGTGTACCGCACTCCAGTGTCAGTCAGAACACTTTTAGCTCTGCTCAAACCAGGGCCGACACCCAGAACAAACAGTTTTCAATCTCCAAGCTGTGTCATCTTCTCCATCCAACAATCGGATAGATGTGGCAGCACTTCCTTATACTCCTCTGCAGAGCAGTAGCTCCGCCCCCTGCCAAAGGATTGATCCACACACTCTCTGGAAACCACAATGGCGTGTCAACACTTTAATGGAATCCGTTTTACCCCCTTCAGCACTAGTGTAAAGTGACAAAAGACCAGGCTGACACTCTCCCATGAGCAATGGGACATGTTATTTCTTCCCCACATTGTTGGAATGCACAATAACACAGTCTATACGGGCATCGATAGTTTAAAAAACTATTAGATAAGCAGCTGAACTACCGCAACATACAGGGATATACAATGTAATACTGACATATAATCACACACATAGGCTGGACTTGATGGACTTGTGTATATTTTTCCATTCAAATAATTTTATTGACAACAAGCAAAAAGTACACATGGTATTGATACTGTTACAATCGTTTGCAAGGAACTGACATTGGTAGCAGAGCTGTTGCAGAGGGAGATAAAGGAAAATAGAGGAAATGTGCACTAGTGCACACATAGTGGTTTGCGTTTTGGCTTACAATAGAAACGCGTATCAAAAAAGAAAATAAAACAATGAACATGTTCATGTCACTAGATTATAGGCTCAGAAATTGTTGGGTCAGCCAATGAGAGGAGAGACTTTGCCCGAGCAAGCTGGGCAACAGTAACGGAGATGTAAGAAGACATAAATGCTACATCATCAACAAATTTTAAGGAATGGGAAAAGAGGGGTAAGAAATAGAAGTGAGATAAGGAAAGGGGGAAAGAGGAGCGGAAAGAGAAAGGGGAGAATGGAGTGAAGGAAGAGATGGAGAAAGAAGGTGGGGTAAAAGAAAAGGGGAGCTGGTTCCGGCCAGGTGGTCCACGGGTGCCTAGGGGGCTGAGAACAGCCCAATCTCCTGATCCCAAAAGCAAAAATTAAATATTAAAAAAGCAGAACATCACAAAATCAAGGCTCCAGAAGGTGTTTATCAAAGTCGTGGGGGAGGTAGTGATCTGCCCAAGGGCGCCAAATTTTGAGGTGTTGGGGAATTTTGTCCAGAATTGTAGCTTCAATTTTACTATGGATCATGGCTTGGGTTATCCTACATTTGACTTCCGTAATATGCAACAGTGGTGTCCTCCAAGCCTTCGCTATGGTCTGCTTGGCGGCCGTGGTAAGTTGAGTAAGGAGACGCAATTGCGCCCTAGACAAAGTGGGAGGAGGGAGATTAAGCAGGGCAATGGCCGGGTCAGGAATGAGGGTAGTATTGAACAGGAGAGAGGCCATTTGAAATATGAGTCCCCAAAAGTGTGCTACTACCGGGCATGTCCACCATGTGTGGAGGTGTGTACCCCTGGAATCACAACCGTGAAAGCAGTTCGGGGAGTGGGCTGGGGTGTATCTAGCGATCCTGGTCGGGACGAGGTACCATCTCATGAGAACCTTATAGCTGGCCTCCAGCGCGATCACATTCTGTGATGTTATTTTAGTGGTTGCCCATATCTCCGCCCAATCGCCTGCATCCAGATTGAGGGACAGGTCTGTAGACCAGGCCAAAGCGTACGATGGAAGGGAGGACGGAAGGGATGTGAGATGAGCGTAAAGATTGGAGATGATACCTGGGGCATGTGGATCAGAGTCACATATGTTCTCAAACATAGATAGCTTATTCGAGACTCTGTGAGAGCCCAAGAGCGTACGAATAAAATGGGTGATTTGAATATAGTGGAAGTGTTCCCGTGGGGGGATGTTCAACTGCGACTGAAGGACTGGGAAGGGTTTGAGAGTGCCATTGGAGATGAAGTCACGAATACGTTCCAGACCAGCCCGAGACCACGTCTGGAAAGAGGAAGGCTGGACAAAGGCAGGGTAAAAGAGTGGTTGGCCAAATAAGGAAAGTAAAGGTGAGTGTGGGGAGAGTAATTGAAACGGTTTATTCAGTTTGTCCCAGATTTTGAGGGAGTGCTGGGTCAAAGGGTTAGATAGGGGACCTCGAGCATGAGCAGGGAGCCACAGGAGATTAGAGATAGAGACTGGATGGGCATCTATTGCCTCAAGGACGACCCATAGGGGAATCTCAGTCCTTGCGTGATAGAGAGTGAGTTGTGCAAGTTGAGCAGCATGGTAATACTGTTGAAAATTAGGGACACCCAGGCCCCCATTGAGTTTACTACGGAGCAGAGTTGATCTGGAGATGTGTGGGATCTTAGAACCCCAAATATATTTATAAACCCTGCTCTGAATCACTCTATGGAAGTAGGGCGGGACGGTGACCGGGAGGACCCTGTACAAGTAAAGCAGTTTAGGTAATAGGGACATTTTTACAGCTGCTATGCGACCAAGCCAGGACACGTGGAGGTGCAGCCAAGTAGTAAGTAGGGAGGACAGGTATTTCAGCATTGGGGTATAGTTAGAATGGAACATTTGGATGGGGTCACTGGGTAATTTAATTCCTAAGTAAGGGATTGAGGCGGTGGACCATTGGAAAGGGAAGTTCGCTTGTATGAGTTGAAGATCGGTCATGGGAAGGGATACATTAAGGGCTTTGGATTTCGCTTGATTAACTTCCAAACCTGATATCTTAGCAAACTGGGAAAGGAGTTGTAGTAGATTGGGCAGGGAAATGTGTGGGGAAGTGACGAATAATAAGGCATCGTCAGCAAAGAGACACAGTTTGTGGGACGTGGAGGCTATGTCTAGTCCATGGATGTTAGGGTTCGATCTAATGAGGGCGTAAAGGGGTTCGATTACTAGGGCAAATAATAGAGGGGATAAGGGACAACCCTGCCTCGTTCCCCTACGGATGGGGAAGTATTCGGAACTAAAACCGGAGTATTTTATAAAAGCTTGTGGGTGGGTATATAATGAGTTAATCCAAAGTAGAAAATTGGGGCCAAAGCCCCAACGTCCTAAAATATAGTGAAGGTAGGGCCAGGAGACTGTGTCAAAGGCTTTCTTGATGTCGAGCGATAGGAGATGCATGGGAATTTTGCGGGTTTTGGCTATGTGCTGTAGAAGGATGATTCGGCGTATGTTATCACTGGCTTGACGCCTGGGGATGAAGCCCACCTGGTCTTTGTGGATCAAGCGACCTATTATCGGGTTTAGCCACAGAGCAAGGACTTTAGCTAGGATTTTCACATCCACATTTAAAAGGGAAATGGGCCTATAATTGGAACACATGGTGTGATCGGTGTTGGGTTTGGGGATCATAGCAATGATGGCAGTCAAAGAGTCACGACCGAGGGATTGTTGTTTTAGTAAGGCATTAAAAGAGTTGGCAAGGAGTGGGGCCAGAGTGGTTGCGAACTTCTTATAGTATAAGCCGGGAAGGCCATCTGGACCAGGGCGCTCGTGGGGTTTGAGTGTTTTAATAGCTCCGAGCACCTCATCGACCGAAATTGGTTTGTCGATAGACTCTCGACTGGCGTCAGGCAACTTAGGTATGGGTAAATCCCGAAATAATGCTTCCGCCTCCCGGGAGGCAAAGGATCCCTGTCCTTCATATAAATCAGCTAGATGCTTACGAAATTCAGAAAGGACTTTAACAGGGTTACTGGTATGGTTAACCGGAGTGTAGATATGGTCTGGTCGTCTGAGGCGGAGTGCCAAAAAAGTATCTGGTTTGTTGGCCTTGGTGTATATCTTGTGGCCAGACCGGCGGATAGATTTTTCCGCAGATTCGGCCAAGAGAAGGTCAAGTTCCAGTCTGGTTTTCTCTAGTAATTGTTTATTGATGTCAGAGGGGGAAGCCTGAAATTGTAAGAACAGGTGTTGGAAATCAGACTCCAGCTGACGGAGCCTGGCCTTCTTCTCCCGCTTAAGGTGGGTAGCAACTGAAATACAAGTACCCTTAACCACTGGCTTGTGGGCTTCCCAGAGGAGGGTCGACGAAACATCAGGTACCGAGTTATGTGAAAGATAGTCGTTGAGTGCCGATTGGATGTCTAGGCAATAGGACTGATTTGTTAGGAGGGCTTCATTCATGCACCAAGTTTTAGCGTCAGGGCGGGGTATTAGTGAAGAGAGCGTGGTAATCACAGCACAGTGGTCCGACCATGTAATGGGGTGTATGATGGAATGCAACAAGAGTGGAGAGGAGGCGATTGGGACAAGGATATGGTCAATTCTGGAGAAAGAGTTGTGCGGATAGGAATAGAAGGTGTAGTTTTTCTTCAGCGGGTTACACTCCCTCCAAGTATCCAGCAAGGAGTGTTGTTGTAAGAGGCTACGTAATTGTGATGAAGGGGAGTAATGACCTGGGGAGTAGGGTGATCTGTCAAGATGTGGGTGAAGTATCAAATTAGAGTCACCGCACATAATTAAGGTACCCTTAACATGGGACTTAATCACCCTCAGAAGATGAGAGAAAAAAGGGATTGGATTAACATTAGGGGCATAGTAGGAGACAAAGGTAGTTTCCACTTCTTGTAGCAAGCCCGTTAAGATAAGATAACGACCAGCAGGGTCTTTAATTTCTGAAGTAACAGTGAAGGGTAAGGATTGGTGGAAGGCCAGTAGGACACCCCTGTGTTTAGATTCAGCAGAAGCAGTATAAACTAAAGGGTAACGAGAACTAAAAAATGTAGGGGTGTTACGGGCAGAAAAATGGGTCTCCTGGAGGGCGACAACATCCGCCTTCAGGGAAGCAAAGGTGCGGAAGGCCTTGACCCTCTTATGCGGAGAGTTAAGTCCCTTAACATTAAGGGAGAGTATGTTCAGGGGGGCCATCGGAGTGTACCTGGGGGGTCATTAATAAGTGGATAAAAGGGCAATGGGACCACCTGACCGGAAAAGGAGAGTGGGGAGAGAGAGGGAAAGAAAAGAGAGGAAAAGAAAGTTAGATAGAGGGAAAGAGAGTATGGTGAAACAAGCGTAGGGCACCTCATTGAAGTTGAGAAATGGAGTGTACGGTTGATGTTGCCCAACTAAATAGCGCACTCGCTCTGCGGCCAACCAGAAACGGCCTAAGAGAGAGAGCACCTTAGGGCGGGGGAGCAGTGACAACTCCCCGCTGCTGTAGGATCTAACATGTGAAACATAACAGTAATCCTGAAAACACCAGGCTAAGTAAGCTTAGTATGTAAGCATAAACAGTACCGAGTCGGTATAGAGCCCCGTTGAATGGGCTTAACATAATTAACCCCTGGGCTGAAGCAAGGGTAGTAGGAAAGGTGGGAGGGGAAGGAGGGGGGGAGAAGGGTAGGAAGGAGGGGGAGCTGAAGCAAAGATATAAATGATAGAAGGTGAGAAAAAAGAAAAGGGAAAAGGCAAACAAGAACGGGGAAGAAGAGAAAATTGGCTAGGGGGAAGGGCAAAGAGGGAGGGGATAGGGGGAAGGGAAAAAAAAGGGAGAGGGGAGTACAGCAGCCCAGAAAACCCACATGAAGGGGTAGACAGCATAGGCCAGAAAGGACTGAACTGGCATTTAGGCAATAAAGGGAGATGTAAAGCGAACATAATAAAAAGAATAAGAACTATTGAGGAGGAAGGGCGGACCGAAGCAAAGAGAGATGGGGGGACGGAGGCAAACCCGTCCCCCCACCCCTCCCGCCCCCCCCCCCCCAACGCACACATCGTATAAAGAGACAAAACCAATAGAAGAATACATTTACAAAACTGGCCCCTATCAGCAGTTCCGTGTGGAGCACGTGTAATTCAGGAGATAACTGAATATGGTCCGGCTGCTTACAGTATAACAGGGATCACTGGGATCCAACACGGCATTATCAAAGCAGTGAGGAGATAATAAAAAGTAAAATATAAAAGATGTAAATCAGAAATTTAAACATAAAAAATAGTGGTTCAAAAATGAAAAAATGAAAAAAGAAATCAAAAATGGGAGAACGAGAGGGAAACAAAAAGCAAAAACAAAAATGTAAGGGCATGTGGAATAACAAAAAGCTTGAGGAAGTCGGAGGGAAGAAACCTTCGTTGCAAGGCAACTGCAAAGTCCCGTAACAAAGGGACACGGTGGGGGCACTCTGAGAGCACCTTGAGGATGAGAAAGAAGACACCTGCAGTCAAATCAGCGTGGAGTGCGGACCTTCGGACTGAGGATGGTGTCTGCGTATCGTCGCTGCGGAGTCCCCTTACGAACGGAGGCTGGATTGGAGACGTTGCGTTTAGGCGTAGCCGAGTACGGGTGGGCAGCCATTCGGGCTGGCGTGCAGGGCAGCGCGGTCTCCTGGAGTTGGGCCGACGGGGTCCGGTGAAGTGCTTCCAGGAGCCGTTGTAAGGATTCTGGAGATGAGCATGAGTGTTGCTGACCCAGGTGGGTAAATTGCAGGGCAAAGGGGAATCTCCAAGTGTACTTAAGTTGATGTTGCATCAGGATCTGGAGCTGGGGTTTCATGGCGCGCCGCTTAGCGATGGTCAGGGGAGCCAAATCAGAGAAGAGTTGGTATTTGTGGGTTTGGAAGATAAGTTCCTCCTTCTTGCGGGCCGCGTTGATCAATTGTTCCTTCGTGCGGAAAAAGTGTAGCTTTATGATGATGTCCCTGGGGGGACCGTCTGGTTGGCGGCGTGTGAGGGCTCGGTGGATCCTGTCGAACTCTAGACGTTCTATAGAGAGAGAGGGCGACAGCTCCTGGAACAGAGCAGTGGTGAACGACTGAATGTCCTCAATAGATTCGGGGATGCCACGTAGGCGTAAATTGGATCTACGAGATCTGTTTTCAGCATCCTCTAAACGGGATAATAGGGTGACATTCTCCTCCCTGAGCATGGAGAGATCCTGCGAGTGCTCTCGGAGGGTGAGTTCCACATCATCCACCCTTGTTTCCAGGTCAGCAGTACGCTGACCTATTTCACGAATTTCCCGTGAAAGCCTGTCAGTGATCTGTTCAGAGGTAGTCTTAAGGGCTTTCTGGAGCATAGACTCCATGTGACTTAGGAAGGCAGTTTGCGACATACCTGTGGAGGGTAGAGGTGGGGAGCCGCTAATATTAGTATCCGTGTCCTCCTCATCGCCGCTGTCCGAGGCTGGAGATGCAACGTGGTGTTTCGCCAGGGCCTTCGCCGCCATTTTGGAGGAGGCCCGGGCCAGAGCTTCTTTGATGGGTTTCGGCTTGTTCTTGCCCTTGGGACCCGTGAGTACCATACCGCGAGGTACAGCGGAGCTTTATTAGGCGATCCCGTGGATAGCAGAGCAAAACAGCGATTCAGGATGGTATAAATGATCCGTTAAAGCAGCGGGGAGTGCGGAGCTCTATGGAAGAACGTCTGCCATGTCGAGCCTCGCGCATGCGCCCGGACTTGTGTATATTTTTAACCTCACCTACTATGTAACTATGTAACTCAAAACAACATCTAAAGGACTGCAGGCCTCACTTTCCTCAGGTAAGGTCAGGGTTCATGATTCAACAATAAGAAAGAGACTGGGCAAAAATAGTGTCGATGGGAGAGCTCCAAGGCCAAAGCCACTGCTAACCAAAAAGAACGCAAAGACCCCTCTCACATTTTCCAAAAAAAAATCTGGATTATCCCCAAATATTCTGTGGACTGATGAGACAAAAGTTTAACTTTTTGGAAGTTCTGCATCCCATTACATCTGGCATAAAACAAACACAGCATTTCATAAACAGAACATCATACCAACAGTCAGAAATGGTGGTGGTGTGATGGTCTGGGGCTCCTTTGCAGCTTCAGGACATGGATGACTTTCCATCGTTGATGCAACAATGAATTCTGCTCTCTACCAGAAAATTCTGAAGGAGAATGTCAGGCCAGCAGTTCCTGACAGCGAGCGCACTTGGACAATGATTATGCAGCAGGACAATGATCCAAAACACACCAGCAAGCCCACCTCTGAATAGCTAAAATAAAAAAAACTAAATTAAGGTTTTGGAGTGGCCTAGTCAAAGTCCAGGCTTAAATGAGACTGAAATGCTGTGTCATGACTTTTTACAGCCCATTCATGCTGAAAAAACCTTCAATGTGGCTCAATTAAAACAATTCTGCAAAGAAGAGTGTGCTAAAATACCTCCCCAGCGATGTGAAAGACTTCTTGCCAGTCATCCCAAATGCTTGATCGCAGTAGTTGTCGCCAAGGGCAGCACAACCATTTATTAGGTTTAGGGGGCAATTACTTTTCACATGCAGGTTTGGACAGCTTTTTTCCCATGGCGTTTTTTTCCTCGATTTTTATCTATATTACCTGGAGCTGGCAATAGATTACAGCCGCAAGCAAATTTAAATACACTTTTCTCCTTTAGAAACTTCATTTTGCTGTGGGACTGTAAAACTCATCACACAAATGCGCTACTTTACAGGCAGAGTAAGGCCCCTTTCACACATGTGGGCCGTATATCCGTATTTCATCCATCCGTTTGCGGATGAAATATGGACATACATGCATTCCTATGGTATAGCGGGTGTCTGCGGATGAACATCCGCAGACACCCGATATCGTCTGCCTCTGCTATTGTCCGATTCTGCAGACGGAGGAAAATCCTATCTTTCTATCCGTCTGCAGAGCGTGTCTGTGTCTGTCTGTCCGTGTTCGTCCAATCCCCCATAGAGGAGAGCGGAGATCTGACAGGGCAGTCCCTGCACATCATTACTGATCCATCCCGTGTGAAAGGGGCCTAAGGAGACCCACCAGGCATGATATTTAAAGGAATATTTCTTTTTTATTGTTTCACTTTAAGCATTAAAATCACTGCTCCAGGAAAAAAAGGGTTGTTTTTAAAACTTTTTTTGCATTGATACATGTCCTCTGGGGGAGTACCCGGATCCCCATACAATTTTTATCAGAATAACGTGCATATAAGCCTTCAAAATTAGAACTTGATTTTTGATGTTTGTGTCCCATAGACTTTAACGGTGTTCGCATGTTCGCACAAATTTTTTGCCTGTTGGCATGTTCTGGTGTGAACTGAACTGGGTGGTGTTCGGCTCATCCCTACTGATCACATTATTATGGTTTTAGTTGAGAAGTGCTTATCTATTTACATGATTCTTCACATGAGATGTTGATTTGAGTTATGCAACATTATTGCACTAACATGAGATACTTGTCTTAACCGGTTGCCGACCGCACTATAGCCAAATGACGGCTGCAGCGCGGTCGGATAACTCTGGGAGGGTGTACTATGATGTCCACCCCGATCATGTGTGCCCCCTGGGGCATGCACCCGGGAACATCCGTGACTGCTGGGTCCAGAGGTGATAACGGCCATTTACCACATGATTGCTCCATCACATGATGGAGCGATCATTTGTAAACAAACAGGCATCACGTCCGGTTCCTCTCTCTATTAGTATGAGGGGAGAGCAGAGAGATCAGTGGCAGAAGCGCTGTGGGCTGGATGTGTAGTGCTCACACCGCTGATATGTGCCCATTGCAGCCATCCATCCATCCATACCCAGCCATCCATTCCCAGTATACCCATACATTCTCACTCACCCATCCATACTTAGTATAATCACTCATCCATCCATACTCAGCATACTCATCTATACTCAGCATACCCATCCATACTCAGCATACTCTTCCATCCATCCATGATCAGCCATCCATACTCAGCATACCCATTCATTCTCATCCATCCTCATCCATACTTAGCATACCCATCTATCCATCCATGCTCACCCATCCATGCTCACCCATCCATCCATGCTCACCCATCCATACTCATCCATACTCAGAATACTCATGGGGGGGTGAATGGAGCCAGGATAGGATTGGGTTGTGAATGGAGGCGGGATGGTGGTGGTGGATGGAGCTGGGATGGGATCGAGTAGATGGATGGAGCTGGGATGGGTGGTGGATGGAGCTGGGATGGAATCGCGGGGATGGATGGAGGCGGGATGGGATCGGGGGGATGGATGGTGCTGGGATGGGATGGGGTGGTGGATGGAGCCGGGATGGGATCGAAAGAAGTATGGAGCTGGGATGGGGATGGTGGATGGAAACGGGATGGGACTGGGGGGATGGATGGACCCGGGATGGAATCGGGGGAATGGATGGATCTGGGATGGGATAGGGGTGGTGGATGGGGCCGAGATGGAATCGGGGGATGAATGGAGCTGGGATGGGATGGGGATGGTGGATGGAGTTGGAATAGGATCGGGGGGATGCATGGAGGAAAGGATTGGATCAGGGGAATTGATAGAGACAGGATAGGATTTGGCGGAACAGTGGTGTAGTGGTTAGCACTCTCACCTAGCAGTAAGAAGGGTCACTGGTTCAAATCCCAACCACGACACTACCTGCCTGGAGTTTGCATGTTCTCCCTGTGCCTGCGTGGGTTTCCTCCAGGTTCTCTGGTTTCCTCCCACAATCCAAAGACATGCAGGTAGGTTAATTGGCTTCTGTCCAAAATTGGCCCTAGTATATGAATGGGGACCTTGGATTGTGGGCTCATTGAGGGTAGGGACCAATGTGAGTGTGCAATGTACAGGGATAGGGACAATTGTAGACACTCAGGTTGAACTGGATGGACTGGTGTCTTTATTCAACCTTACTAACTATGAAACTATGATAGGATCGGGTTGTGAACAGGATGAGATGGGGTGGTGGATGGAGCTGGGATGGGATCAGGGGGATGGATGGAGCTGGGATGGGATGGGGATGGTGGATAGAGCCGAGATAGGACCGGGGGATGGATGGAGCTGGGACGGATCAGGCAAATGGATGGAGCTGGGATGGGGTGGTGGATGGAGCTGGGATGGGACTGGGGGGATAGATGGAGCCAAGATGAGATCGGGGGAATGGATGGAGCTGGGATGGGATGGGGATGGTGGATGGAGCTGGGAGGGGACCAGGGGGATAGATGAAGCCAGGATGGGATCAGAGGGATTGATGGAGCTGGGATGGGGTGGTGTGGTGGATGGCACCAGGATGGGATCAGGGGGATGAATGGAGCTGGGATGGGAGGGGGATGGTGGATAGAGCCGGGATAGGACTGGGGGGTGGATGGAGCCGGGATTGGATCGGGGGTGGATGGAGCCGGGATTGGATCAGGGGATGTATGGGGCTGGGATGGGATCAGGGGGATGGATGGATAAAGCCAGGATAGGACCGGGTGAATGGATGGAGCTGGGATGGGGTTGTGGATGGAGCTGGGATGGAATGGGGATGGTGAATGGAGCCAGGATGGGATTGGCGGATGAATGGAGCTGGGATGGGTTGGGAGTGGTGGATGAAGCCATGATGGGATCGGGGAGATGGATGGAGTTGGGATAGAATGGGGGTGGTGGATGGAGCCAGGATGGGATTGGGAGGATGGATGGAGCTGGGATGGGATGGAGTGGTGGATGGAGCTGGGATGGGATTGGATCAGAGGGATGGATGGAGCTGGTATGAGATGGGTTGGTAGATACAGCCGGGATAGGATTGGGGAGATGGATGGAGGTGGGATGTGATGTGATGTGATGGGGTTGGCGGATGGAGCTGGGATGGGATCAGGGGGATGGATGGAGCTGGGATGGGGGTGGTGGATGAAGCCGGGATGGGATCGGGGGGATGGATAGAGCTGGGATGGGATGGGGGTAGAGCCCCCAAAAATTAGCACCTCAGCACATATACTCAACCCCCCTCCATAAAATTACTCTCCTGGCAGCATAGATGTCCCCCCTGCTTTGCAATACCTCAACCCCGGGCAGGTGTTGTAGGGTGATGACACTCTTCTTCCTCCTCAGCTCCTCATCCTCAGTGACTATAGTCCAGTCAGCACTGAGTGCAGCCAGCGGGAAGAGATGTGATTGCAGTGTGTGGGACAGTGTCAGACTCCGGGCACCTCTGTCTCTGCCTAACTCCCTCCTCCCCCACTCTCCCCGCACATCACATGCAGCTGAAGAGATCTATAAGCCAGGGAAGGAGGGAACCTTGGTGCTGGTGCCAGACTGCCAGTCTTAGCCTTGTGTCACCCTCTGGTGGGTGTCACCCGGGTGCAGACCGCACCCCTGCCCCCCCCCCCCCCAGCAACGCCACTGCCGGGCACTTATACACCTTCCTCCCCAGACCAATTTTCAGTTTTCAGCGCTCTCACATTGTGAATGACAATTGCGCGGTCATGAGACGATACACAGCTTTTCCTGTTTACAATGTGATCAGCTGTGATTGGACACAGCTGATCACGTGATAAAGAGCCTCCATCAGAGGCTCTTTACCTAGATTGGAGAAGCGGCGTGTCAGACTGACACACCACACCACCAATCGCCGCACTGCGTGCCCCCGCGATCACGGCTTATGCTGCTGGACATCATATGACGCTCAGTCAGGATAACAGAACCACTTCCCGGCCATCATTCTGCTATAGGCCAGACCGGAAGTGGTTAAACAAATGTATAAATGGAGGAATATACACAATTCCTATGAAGACATGGGTATTTCCAAAACAATTTTTTCACTGAAGAATCCTGAGACTCTTAATTTACATACAGTATATATCCTAAAACAAGGGGTATACAAAGGAGAGTATTCCTCATTTTAGAAAAGTAGGTGGATCCAGGAAAATTGTTCTATAGTACTATAACCTGCTGTGTATGCAAAATCACAGAGCTATAGCACGTGTTGCAAAGGGTAAAGTGAGACCCATAGGAAAAGATGGACGGAGGGGCTGCATGACTAGGGGGAGGAACAAAGGGTCAGCTATCGGTCAGCTAGGTCAGTGTTGGGACAAGGAAGGGAGCTCTAACCTGATTGGTGGTCAAAGGAAGAGGGGGCTGGGTCCAGTGGAAGGAGTCAGGTGGACGGGGAGTTTGACGCAGCATTCCAGACAAACTTCTCTCACGTCTCCTTAGATCTCAGCAAGGACGCCAGGTCATGGGTAGTAAGAAAAGATCGAATTGCTCACCGCTTAAGTATAAGATTTATTTTTGTGTTCAAACACAAACTACTCACATAAAGATGATAAAAACACAGCATGTAAAGCAGACAATTGTGTTAGTTCCGTAGGGCAGCAGCGAGTGACGTCATGCATAGCTCCTCCCCCGTACGCGTTACATTCAATCAGAAGTTCAGCGTCACCGGACTCCTCCCTCCCTTCCCTTCATTAGCAGACGGAGGCACTTGGGGAAGGAGGGAGGAGTCCAACGATGTTGATGTCCGTGATTTCATCGGATCTCCAACTGAACTCTTTTGATCGATCAAAAGAATTTTGATCAATCAAAAAAATGAATCGATTAACCACTTCAGCCCCGGACCAATTTTCAGCCTAAGGACCAGAGGTCTTTTTACAATTTCGCACTGCACTGCTTTAACTGGTAATTGCGCGGTCATGCAATGATGTACCCAAACTAAATTTGCGTCCTTTTCTTCCCACAAATAGAGCTTTCTTTTGATGGTATTTGATTGTCTCTGCGATTTTTATTTTTTGCGATATAAATGGAAAAAGACAGAAAATTTTGAGAAAAAAATATATTTTCTACTTTTTGTTATAAGATAAATCAAATAAACTCAATTTTAGTCATACATTTAGGGCAAAATTTATTCAGCCACATGTCTTTAGTAAAAAAAATGTCAATAAGCGTATATTTATTGGTTTGCGCAAAAGTTATAGTGTCTACAAACTAGAGTACATTTTCTGGAATTTACACAGCTTTTAATTTACGACCGCCTATCTCATTTCTTGAGGTGCTAAAATGGCAGGGCAGTACAACCCCCCCCCCCCCCCAAATGACCCCATTTTGGAAAGTAGACACCCCAAGGAAATTGCTGAGGGGCATGTTGAGCCCATTGAATGTTTTTTTTTGTCCCAAGTGATTGAATAATGACAAAAAAATAAAAATAAATAAAATGTTTACAAAAATTTGTCACTAAATGATATATTGCTCACACATGCCATAGTTATATGTGGAATTGCACCCCAAAATATATTCTGCTGCTTCTTCTGAGTACGGGGATACCACATATGTGGGACTTTTTGGGAGTCTAGCCGCGTACGGCACCCCGAAAACCAATCACTGCCTTCAGGGTTTCTAAGGGTGCAAATTTTTGATTTCACTCCTCACTACCTATCACAGTTTCGAAGGCCATAAAATGCCAAAATAGCACAAAACCCCCCCAAATGACCCCATTTTGGAAAGTAGACACCCCAAGCTATTTACTGAGAGGCATGTTGAGTCCATGAAATATTTTATATTTTGCCACAAGTTGCAGGAATATTACAATTTTTTTTTTTTTTGCACAAAATTGTCACTAAATGATATATTGCTCACACATGCTATGGGCATAAGTCAAATTACACCCCAAAATAAATTCTGCTGCTTCTCCCGAGTACAGGGATACTACATGTGGGGGACTTTTTGGGAGCCTAGCCGCATACGGGACCCCGAAAACCACTGCCTTCCGGATTTAAATATAAAACGCTACCAAAAAAAACTGTTAGCAATCGCAGGGATCAGGCCTGACTCTGCGATCACTGCAGTTATGTGTTTAGTGTTTTGTAAGTGACAGTGATCGATCGATACTGCACTTGGGTGGGCTGGGCAGAGGGGCAAAACGCAGGTGCTAGCAGGTATCTGGGCTGATCCTGCTAACAATGCGTTTTTTTGGAACCCTAAACTGCTGGGGACGCTAGTATAGATCTGATGAGATCAAATATTGATCTGTTCAGATTCTATACCACTACGGGAGGTTTATGCTTTGCGCATGGGTGTTAGCGGTACTGGCACTAACCTAGCGCTGCCTGGGGCGACGCAGACCCTGAACCTAAAACCTAATTGATATCACCCGCCGGGGTGCCCTGATGCTATAAAAAGCAAACTAACCAGAGTCACCCGTAACACTTATACGGTGACCACTGGTGAAAGGGTTAACTAGGGGCAATCAGGGGGTTCAAATTTTTATTAGGTAGTATATATGGGGGTCCCTGGCGCTATATAAAAACCTGACGGGGAATCTAAATAACTAACTGGCTAACCAGCGTCACCAGTGACACTTATACGGTGATTGCTGGTGAAAGGGTTAACTAGGGGCAATCAGGGAGTTAAAACCATTATTGGGTAGTATATGGGGGTACCTAGCGCTATAAAAACCTGGCGGTGAACCTAAAAAAATAATTAGCTACCTAGCGACACTAGTGACACTAATGCAGCGATCAATAAAATGATCGCTTAGTGACACTGGCAAAAGGAGGTGAAAGGGTTAACTAGGGGCAATCAGGGGGTTAAAACCATTATTGGGTAGTATATCGGGGTACCTAGCACTATAAAAACCTGGCGGTGAACCTAAAAAAATAACTAGCTAACTAGCGACATCAGTGACACTAATGCAGCGATCAGAAAAACGTGCGCTTAGTGATACTGGCAAAAGGGGGTGAAAGGGTTAACTAGGGGCAATCAGGGGGTTAAAACCATTATTGGGTAGTATATCGGGGTACCTAGCGCTATAAAAACCTGGCGGTGAACCTAAAAAAATGACTAGCTACCTAGCGACACTAGCGACCCTAATGCAGCGATCAGAAAAACAATCGCTTAGTGACACTGGCAAAAGGGGGTGAAAGGGTTAACTCTAAGGGCAATCAGGGGGTTAAACCTTTATTGGGGGGTGGTGGGGGGCTACCCTGGACCTAACACTAACTGCCCTGACAGTTTTTACTGTCACAACTGACACTGAATGCAGTGATCAGTAAATAAATGATCACTGCAATCAGTGACACTGTGACTGGGGGGAAGGGTGGGCGGGGGGGTGATCGGGTGGGGGTTGTGTGCCTATGTGTTAGTGTAGTGTTGGTGCACACTTACTGTGTCCTCTCCTCTTAGTCCGGTCAATAAGACCGCCCCGAGGAGAATGACATCGCTTCCTCCCTGCCTGTGTTTACTATACACAGTGGGAGGAAGCTTCTCATTCGCCAGGAGCGATCGAGAGGGGATGGCCAGAAACCAACGGCCATCCCCTCATCCCGGATCGTTCCTGCAGCGAAACGGACCGCCGCATCCAGCGGGAGGGGGTCTGATCGGACCCCCCACCCGCTGGAAGGCGAGCACGTACATGTACGTGCTTGTGCCTGTCGGTGCCATTGCACCGACGTACATTGCCATGCGGTGGTCCTTAAGTGGTTAATTGAGGAATTAATCTTTAATTTCCACAGCCCTAGTATATATGGTTTAAAGAGAAACAACTTTTTGGTCAGACTTTAAAGGCAGATGGGACACTAAGTAGTATATAATCAAACAACTTTATACATAATCAAATACTAAAACAAAGGCACATGTGACACGTGCATGAGGCCAAGCTGGATGGCAGATGCAACTCACTGTTATACAATCTGAACCAAGCACAACCACTCCAGAAGCTAAGCCTCCTATTTACTGTGGCAGTGGGGGGTTCTGAAAAGGTCACGCTCCTAATATCAAGACTAACAGACCACAGGCTGCACCTGGAAAAAGTCTCTATTTAAAAGCTTTATTCAACCAAAATGAAACCTACCTTGGGTAATTTCCTTCTTTGTGCTGACGGCTCATAGGAGCCAGAAGAAATTGTTCCCCTTTGGAAGGCTTTAACCACTATAGTTCCACCCTATAGCTGTTTTACTGCTACAGGAGGCATCTGTGTGCTGGATCATGTATATAAACATAATCTGGTAGGTAGGGGGCCCGCTTTTGCGCCGTCGGCAGCTCGTTTCTGCTTTGATTACACACATTGGAAGGTGATCGGTGGGTGCAGGGTACTCTGGCATCCGACGATCATCAGGCACAGAGATGGAACCACGATCTACCAATGTAAACAAGGCAGATCACCATTCTGACAGGAGAGATGGGATGAAGTTTGTATACCTGCAAAGCAGGGAATAAATTATATCTCTTCCCCTAGTAAAAGCACCTCACACAGTATAGTAAAACACTGGCTAGGCAGATAGTTAACCCTTTTATCACCCCTGATGTTAACCCCTTCCGAGCCAGTGTTATTAGTACAGTGACATTACATATATTTAGCACTGATCACTGTAATAATGTCATTGGTCCCCAAAAAGTGTCAAAAGTATCAGTTAGGGCCACAATGTCCGCTGCAATATTGCAGTCCCGCTATAAGTCACTGATCGCCGCCTTTACTAGTAAAGAAAAAAAAAGTCCCATAGTAGACTATAACTTTTGTACAAACCAATCAATGCACTTATTGGGATTTATTGGCCTCAATTTCTGAAGAAATTTATGAAGAAATTGAACTATTTAAATTTTTTATTGGATTTGTTTTTATAGCAGGAAGTAAAAAAATTGTGTTTTCTTAAAAATTACAATTGTCAGTTAAAATAACGCAGTGCTGTATTGCAAAAAGTGGCCTGGTCATAAATCTTCTGGAGGTCAAGCTGAGTGATCACACTCAGGCCGCGTACACACGCGGGGACTGTTCGCCCAACTTTGTCCGTCAAACAGTTTCGGCAAACAGTCCGCTCAAAATTAGCATGGACGGACATGGCCACACACGACGGACGAACAGTTTGCTGAAACCGTGCGCGATGACGTGAACGGCACGTACGACGGGACGAAAAATACGACGTCCTATACACTGCATTATAACTTTCGGCGTGAAAATCCTTTCTGAGCATGCGCGCAACTTTGTTTGACGAACAAGCCTACACACGCGGGGACTGTCCGCTGAAACAAGGTTTCAGCGGACAGTTTTTCGGAATTTCCGAAAAACCTTGTTCAGCGGACTGTTCGCTGAAACTGTCCGCTGAAAGCCCACACACGAGCGGACTGTCCGCTGAAACTTGGTTTCAGCGGACAGTTTCAGCGAACAGTCCCCGCGTGTGTACGCGGCCTCAGTGCTGATTCTGAGGGATCCATGATGCAAGCTTGATGCCCAGACTTATGCCCCGTACAAAAAATACAGATTTTGGAGCGATCATACGATAATCTGATGACTAGTACAGAGCTTTTGAGAGCCGATCAGGAGATTTCATCCGATATTATGTGATCGGACATGCACAAAATTTTTTCTGTACAATGCCAGATGCGTACGATTTTCATTTAATCAGTACAGCTGTAATTCGAAAATGCAATACAAATGCATTGCGTCACACATTACATCACTTCTAAATTTTTATTCTGTCATACGAGAAGTTTCGTGAGCTTGTCATGCAAAAAAAACAAAAACAGACGATCATTCATCCAATAATCTCATTGCGTGTACGGGGTATTAGGCACCAGCGCTTCCATCTTGTCTTATCAGCTGTCCCCTATTATTCAATTGGGGATTGAATCATCAAGCCCTCCTGCTGGGTATATCTGTTCCTTCCTGTGTGGTCATTCCTGCAGCACACAACTGGGAGTAAGTTGCACTGAAGCTGACTGCCGAGACCAAGGTATGCTGAACTATGAGGCAGATTGTTTTGATTTTATTCATGAGCTATATAACTGGATACTAGCCAGATTCAATCTCTAAGTACCTTGTTGATGACATATTACAATTTAAATGTCTCTGCACTGTACATCATATTAACAACCAGATGAGCACCATAATATACTCTCCAATGACCGATTACTATCAGGCTGTTTGGCATTACCTGGTGGGAGCCTTTGCTCCGTTACCTTGAGTCCCTGTATGTGCAGTCTTGGGCTCACTTCCTCGCGGTCCTCGTGGCTCCATCTGGTACATGTTTGCGCTGCCCTCTCTGGGAAACAACTTATCACTTACTATATGCAACATTTGCTTTTTATAATTTTGTAAGTATGACATATGATCTGTTTATGCCATGTATAGATATAGGTATGGACTTTTCTTTGCTCTATATTACTATGTTACTAATATGATATACAGTGGTGTGAAAAAGTGTTTGCCCCCTTCCTCATTTCCTGTTCCTTTGCATGTTTGTCACACTTAAGTGTTTCGGAACATCAAACCAATTTAAACAATAGTCAAGGACAACACAAGTAAACACAAAATGCAATTTGTAAATGAAGGTGTTTATTATTAAAGGTGAAAAAAAATCCAAACCATCATGGCCCTGTGTGAAAAAGTGATTGCCCCCTAAACCTAATAACTGGTTGGGCCACCCTTAGCAGCAACAACTGCAACCAAGCGTTTGCGATAACGTGCAATGAGGCTTTTACAGCGTCCTGGAGGAATTTTGGCCCACTCATCTTTGCAGAATTGTCCTAATTCTGTTACATTAGAGGGTTTTCGAGCATGAACGGCCTTTTTAAGGTCATACCACAACATCTCAATAGGATTCAGGTCAGGACTTTGGCTAGGCCACTCCAAAGTTTTCATTTTGTTTTTCTTCAGCCATTCGGTGGTGGACTTGCTGGTGTGTTTAGGATCATTGTCCTGCTGCAGAACCCAAGTTCGTTTCAGCTTGAGTACACGAACAGATGGTCGGACATTCTCCTTCAGGATCTCTTGGTAGACAGCAGAATTCATAGTTCCTTTTATCACGGCAAGTCTTCCAGGTCCTGAAGCAGCAAAACAGCCCCAGACCATCACACTACCACCACCATATTTTACTGTTGGTATAATGTTCTTTTTATGAAATGCAGTGTTCCTTCTACGCCAGATATACTTGGACACACACCTTCCAAAGAGTTCCACTTTTGTCTCATCGGTCCACAGAATGTTGTCCCAAAAGTCTTGGGGATCATCAAGATGTGTTGTGGAGAAATTGAGACGAGCTTTGATGTTCTTTTTGCTCAGCAGTGGTTTTCTCCTTGGAACTCTGCCATGCAGGCCATTTTTGCCCAGTCTTTTCCTGATGTTGGAGGCATGAACGCTGACCTTAACTGAGGCAAGTGAGGCCTGCAGTTCCTTGGACGTTGTTGTGGGGTCTTTTGTGACCTCTTGGATGAGTCGTCGCTGCGCTCTTGGGGTAATTTTGGGCGGCCGGCCACTCCTGGGAAGGTTCACCACTGTTCCATGTCTTCGCCATTTGTGGATAATGGCTCTCACTGTGGTTCGCTGGATTCCCAAAGCTTTGGAAATGGCTTTATAATCCTTTCCAGACTGATAGATCTCAATTACTTTCTTTCTCAATTGTTCCTGAATTTCTTTGGGTCTCGGCATGATGTGTAGCTTTTAAGGATCTTCTGGTGGACCTTACTGTGTCAAGCAGCTCCTATTTAAGTGATGCCTTGATTGTGAACAGGTGTGGCAATAATCAGGCCTGGGTGTGGCTAGAGAAATTGAACTCAGGTGTGAACAACCACAGTTATAGTATGTTTTAACAAGAGGGCAATCACTTTTTCACACAGGGCCATGATGGTTTGGATTTTTTTTCACCTTTAATAATAAACACCTTCATTTACAAATTGCATTTTGTGTTTACTTGTGTTGTCCTTGACTATTGTTTAAATTGGTTTGATGTTCCGAAACACTTAAGTGTGACAAACATGCAAAGGAACAGGAAATGAGGAAGGGGGCAAACACTTTTTAACACCACTGTATTTATATTGTAGAACTACTACTACCCATTTGACATAAAACCTCTGAAGAAGGACTATAATTAATCTGAAACACTTTTTCACCATGAAAATCAGGTGCAAATAGCATGTGTGTGTGTGTTATACGCCAATACTTTAATTTTAGCTGCCTCGGAGGGGGGCGGGATGAGCGCCGTCAGATTACATAAAGTGAGAATCTCCTGTTTACTTGGCGGCCTCTGTAATAGGAAGTCCTGTCTCCTGGGCCACCATTGGACCACTGTTCTGTCTATCATAGGAGATTCTCACTGTATGTAATCTGTCGGCGCTCGTCCCGCCCCCCTCCCTGTCCCCTCTAGGCTGCAGATGGGCATTGATCAGGCTGCACTGATGGCAATGGAGAGGTTGCTGCATTGATGGCAATGGCGAGGCTGCTGCATTGATGGCAATGGCGAGGCTGCTGCATTGATGGCAATGGCGATGGGCATTGACCCTTATTTTAAATTAATGTGCATGTTATATGCCTGTGCGTGCTATACGTCAATAAATATGGTATATTTTGGTCTGTCTGTTAAAAAATCCATGAGGGTTTTTTTTTTTTTCAAATAGTTTTTATTAACATTTTATAAATGCATTACAAAGAAATGATAAAGAGCATTTTAACACGTGCCCTAAGCAAACGCACAATAACTTGTCTGATATTCAGTATAAGTGCTATGGGAGTGTTATATCCAACGAACACTGTTTATATTCCGAAATTGTCATTGCATTGTAGTAGACTCTACCCTACTCCCTCTAGCACCCCAACTGGGATCAATTTGTGCCAGAGAGGGCCAGGCAGAGTGCTCTTAGTTGTATAGCATTTTACAGTCGATCCGTATCATCATTAATATTGCCCTGGTATTTGATATCTATGGAAGGGACTGCAGTTGTCAAAATGAGTTAAGTGAGGGATTCCAAGGGATTGAGTATAAGGGGAAGAGGACTAAGATAGTAGTTCTCAATACGTGTACATTTTATTATTTCTTATACCATTCTTTCCAACATCCAAGAGGATTTCCTAATGGCTAATAACCTTTCGTATTGGTAGCTGAGGTTGACTTGGGTCAGTACTTCCGAGGGGTTTGGGGATAGAGTACTTTTCCAGTGTCTGGCTATAACTAATTTTTCAGTGACCAAGATGTGGATCACTACATTTCGGAAATGGGCTGGGTATTTATCTATGCCTAGGTAGAGTACTGCCAGCGCTGGATTTGGGGTTTGTAGCATTCCAGTAATCTTTGCGAGTATACTAAACATTTTCCTCCAGTAGCTTGATAGATTTTTGCATTGCCAGAATAAATGTAATATTGTGCCTGAGTTACCGCACTCTCCTCAATAGGGATGAGCCGAACACCCCCCTGTTCGGTTCGCACCAGAACCTGCGAACAGACCTAAACTTCGTGTGAACTTTAGAACCCTATTAAAGTCTATGGGTCTCGAACGTTCACAATCTAAAGTGCTCATTTTAAAGGGTAATATGCAGGTTACTGTCCTAAAAAGTGTTTGGGGACCCGGGTCCTGCCCCAGGGGACATGGATCAATGCAAAAAGAAGTTTTAAAAACGGCCGTTTTTCAGGAGCAGTGATTTTAATAATGATTAAAGTGAAACAATAAAAGTGTAATATTCCTTTAAATTTCGTAGCTGGGGGGTATCTATAGTATGCCTGTAAAGGGGCGCATGTTTCTGGGGCTTAGAACTGTCCCTGCACAAAGTGTAATTTGTGCAGGAAAAAAGTCTTTTAAAATCACTTGCGGCTAAATTGTCGGCTCCCCGTAATACAGAGAACACTCAATGAGTGTTCTCTGTATTAGCCGACAATTCATTCATTCATTGCTTAAAAAAAAAAAAAAGCGTGGGGGTTCCCCTAAATTCAATTACCAGGCCCTTCAGGTCTGATATGGATATTAAGGGGAACCCCGTGTCAAATTTTTAAAAAAAAATGACGTGGGGGTCCCCCTAAAAATCCATATCAGACCCTTTATCCGAGCACGCAACCTGGCAGGAAAAGAGGGGGGGACGAGAGAGCGGCCCCTCCCTTCTGAACCGTACCAGGCCACATACCCTCAACATTGGGAGGATGCTTTGGGGGTCTGTGACCCCCTCAAAGCACCTTGTCCCCATGTTGATGAGGACAAGGGCCTCATCCTCACAACCCTGGCCGGTGGTTGTGAGGGTCTGCGGGCGGGGGGCTTATCAGAATCTGGAAGCCCCCTTTAACAAGGGGACCCCCATATCCCGGCCCCCCCCTGTTTGAAATGGTAAGGGGGTACAAAAGTACCCCTACCATTTCACAAAGAAAGTGTCAAAATGGTTAAATAAGACAAACACACTTTTGAAAAATTCCTTTATTAAAAATGAAAAAAATAAAAAAAAGATTCCAGCGGTGCTAATCCACTCTTGCTATCCAGCGACGGATCTCCGGGGTCCAGCGATGGATGATCATATCCAGCGACAGGGGATCTCTCAGTCCAGCGCTGTCCATACATCCTTCTTCTGTCTCCACTCCGGAGACACTGCAGAGAGCCCAGCGCTGACGTTTCTTATATTAGGAGGGCGGGGCCACCCGTCACCTGACACTGCCCCTCTGATGCTGGAGAGGGAAGCCAGGGGTTCCTCAGTGACGTGTGGGTGACCCCGCCCCCTCTGATGTAACGCAGGTTTCCGTTACATCAGAGGGGGCGGGGTCACCCACATGTCACTGGGGAACCCCTGGCTCCCTTCACCAGCGTCAGAGGGGGCGGGGTCAGGTGACGGGTGGCCCCGCCCTCCTAATATAAGAAACGTCAGCGCTGGGCTCTCTGCAGTGTCTCCGGAGTGGAGACAGAAGAGCCCAAATTGTTCACTGTTCGCTGAACAGGCGAACAGGCAATGTTCGAGTCGAACATGAGTTCGACTCTAACTCGAAGCTCATCCCTACTCTTCAACAGTGTAGAGTGGGTAGGAAACATTTTGGCTAGCTAAGGGGTTCTGTACCATTTAGTTAGTATTTTTTGAGTCAGTTCCCAGTGGTTAATACATGGCTTTATAGTTGTGTAGTAATGCTGTGACCCATTCGTTTTTTTTATCGTAAGTTTTTCATTCAGGTCTTTCTCCCATGCCAGGATAGTAGTGGATTTGGTAAAAATTTGTTTATGCTGAAGCGTGTTGTACATAAGTGATATACCTTTACTTTTATTGTCGGGAGATAGGTAGTATTGCCACACTGAGCTATTTAATTTGATTTGTGGTGGGGGGAATTTGGACAAGGAGGTCACCTGATTGTATAAAAGGCTGCTCGTGAGTGGAATCTTGTATGCGGCTTGGTAGAGTGTCAAAGGTTTTTAGGACTCCTTGTGCAAATAGTTCATCCACCCACTCTATACCATTTTCCTTCCATTTATTAACGGGGCTGTACAGAAGCAGTACTTCTAATGTTTGTATTGGGCTTGTAATCTTGGTGCACGGGTTGTCTCGAAGTGGTTGAGCCAGTAGGCGTCTCCATGCTAGTATAGATGTTTTAATTGTTGGGGGGAGATGTGATAACTGAGTTGGTTTCCATATATACGCTATTAATAGGAGAATCATATGTTGGGTTTTGGTGACAGATGCCTATATGCTTACCCACAGGGGATCTGGGTTTTCATGAAACCAGTGCTTAATTTGTGCCAGTATGGATGCCCAATAATAGTCTTTAATGTAAGGGAGGCCCATTCCTCCTAGCTTTCTGTATAATATAAGTGTGCTGTGGGAACATCTAGCTCTTTTTTCCTTGCCAGATATATTGTTTAAGTAATTTAACCAACTCCTAGAAATGGAATGTTTTGTATGGTATTTGGGAGTGTTCTAAACATATATAATATTTTGGGGAGGATCAGCATTTTAAAAGATGCTATTTTCCCCACCCAAGGTAATTCGGAAGGGGTCTTCTTTATATCTTGAAGGAGAGTTTTCACGTATATTTCTGCAATTTGTGACATTTTTGCCATTAGGTGGATTCATAGGTAGGGAATATTCTGGTCGCCCAGCTGTATGGAAACTTTTGTTTTAAATACGAGCTTGCATGCTTATTTAACCCTAGATCTAGAATTAGGGACTTAGTAAAATTGACTTTATAATATGATAGTTGTCCAAATAGTTCTACAATAGTGTTTGTTAAAAGGAGAATGACATCATCTGCAAAGAGATTAATTACATGCTCTTTTTGTTGGAATCTAAATCCTGAGATGTGTGGGTGTGATCTAATGGCCTCTGCCAGGGGTTCCATCATCAAGTTGAATATCGATAGTGAAAGCGGACATCCCTGGCGGGTTCCATTTGTTATTGTGAATGTTTTGGACAACAGCCCTGAGGTGAAGACCTGTGCTGAGGGGTTTGAGTAAAACGCAAGTATGGCAGACAGCGCCTCATTCTGGAGACCAAATTTTTGTAACACTGCCTTCATATATCCCCAATGAACTGTCAAACGCTCTCTCTGCATCTATTGAGAGAAGCAAAGAAGGCGTTTTCCGAGTTTCAGCTCGGTGAATGATATTTAATAGGCATCTCGTCGCATCTGATGCTTGACGCCCTTTGGTAAACCCTGTCTGGTCTGGTTTCACCAGTTCTGGTATAATGTCGTAGAGTCTACTTGCTATCATTTTGGCGTACAGTTTGACATCTCCATTTAGTAGGGATATGGGGCGAAAATTGGCCGGGGTATCTGGGGATTTTCCTGGTTTGGGTAGAGTAATCACATAGGCTTTGAGCATTTCTGGGGGAAGGGTACCAGTTGTCCTAGCTTCGTTAAAGACAGTTAGTAGATGAGAAATCAATGTGTGGCTGAAATTTTTATAATATCCGTTTGAGAGGCCACCTGGTCCTGGGGCTTTCCCTATGGGGAGAGATTGTATGGCTTTTTCTAATTCTGCTGAAGAGAACGAGGCATTTCATTTCTAAAGTTGAATATCGGATATTGAGGGTAACTTTAGTCTGGCCAGAAAATGATCTATGCTCTTTCACTGGTTTAAATGTGTTGGGGGGGGGGGGTCCTCATTTAAATTGTAAAGTGCCGAATAATAGTCTACAAAGGCATCTGCTATTGCCTGCGGATTTTCTATTTTAGCTGAAGTTGTTTGATTTAATATTTATATGGGATTACCGTTCTAGACCTACGTTCTTTTAGACGATTGGCTAGGAATTTACCTGCCCTGTTATTATTTGCATAGTAGTTGCGTCTGAGCTTTTTCATAGCTTGGTCATGTTGTGTGCAGTACATGTCCCTGAGCTTAAATCATAGGTTAGATAGTTTTGTGGCTAGATCTGTGGATGGATTTATTTTGCTCTAATAAGCGGAGTTCAGTGAGGAGGTTTGCTATTTTAGCTGAGCGGGCTCTATGTATTCTAGAGTTCAATTTAATCAGGACTCCCCGGATAAATGTCTTATGGGCGTTCCAATTATTACAAGGGCTAGTAGTGCTAGGGTCATTGAAATTAATGTATTCCTCAAGGTGTTGAGATTTCTTTTTGGTATCTTGTATCCTTTATTTTTGAATCATTGCACCTCCATATACGTGCTGCGGCATGGGCATTTCCCCCTTCTAGTTGGACTACTACGGGGGCATGGTCAGACCATGTTATATCATGAATAGAGGAATGGGAAATTCTGTGCATCATGTCTTTATCAGCAAGGAACATATCTAGTCTGGAGTAGGAATTAAATCTAGGAGAGTGATACGAGTACGATCTTTCACTTGCATTACGGCCATGCCAGACGTCGTACAGCTCTTCTCTGAGTAATAGGTCACAAAATCTTGGAAAGTGATTCCTGACTCCAGAAGAGGTATCTAATTCTTTATCTAAAATCATGTTGAAATCACCACATATCAATATGCTCCCGACTCGCATGTGTGCTTTTTTTTTTTTTTTTTTTTTTTTTTTTTTTTTTTTTATAACTTTTTTAGGAATTTAAGTTGATGCAAATTGGGAGCATATATACATGCAAAAGTAATAGGCAACTTATTGATATTACAAACCAAAATGATGACCCTTCTGTCTGGGTCAACGAACGAGTCTTTAAGCTCAAAGTTCACTGTGTCTCTTATGGCCACCATTACCCCTCTTTTCTTTGCTGTGATGGAGGAGTTAAAAATGTGTGGGAAATTAGGATGTGAGCATTTAGGTGTGGCTAGCTTGTTGAAGTGTGTTTCCTGGACTGCCAAAATGTCCACTTTGTGCTTGGTAGTCTCTTGCCATAAGAATCTTCTCTTGGCAGGATGATTAAGTCCTCTTGCGTTGATTGAAAGTATCTTAAGACTCATATTTGTTCTTCCCGAGATGGTAGGTATTGATGTAGAGGTTCTCTTTGCACTCAGTTCAGAGGAGGTATTCTTCCTTGTAGACAGTGCAGTCCTTCAGTTGTTGTTGGTAGAGGGCTTTCGTTAGTGTTTGTTGTATACGGGATGTGGATCTAGGTACATTTCTATAGTTGGTTGCTACGGTGTTCATTGTTCTATGCCAGGGAAAACATCTCAGACTGTGTACATCAAAGGTAGCAAATACTGTCTTGTTGCTTAGAATAATCTGGGTATCCAACTTGTACAGTGGGGGTTGAAAGTTCTTGGCACCCCAGGTAAAAATGTGTATTAATGTGCATAACGAAGCCAAGGAAAGATGGAAAAATCTCCAAATGGCACCAAATTACAGATTAGACATTATTATAATATGTCAAAAAAAGAAATTTTATTTCCATCATTTACGCTTTCAAAATGACAGAAAACAAAAAAATTGTGTCTGCAAAAGTTTGGGCACCCTGCAGAATTTATAGCACGCACTGCCCCCTTTGCAAAGCTGAGACCTGCCAGTGTCATGGATTGTTCTCAATCATCGTCTGGGAAGACCAGGTGATGTCAATTTCAAAGGTTTTAAATGGCCAGACTCATCTGACCTTGCCCCATGGGTTCTTCTAAGCAGTTGTCTTGAAAACTGAAAATAGTTGATGCTCACAAAGCTGGAGAAGGCTATAAGAAGATAGCAAAGATTTTTCAGATGTCAATATCCTCTGTTCAGAATGTAATTAAGAAATGGCAGTCATCAGGAACAGTGGAAGTTAAAGCAAGATCTGGAAGACCAAGAAAAATATCAGACAGGACAGCTCGCAGGATTGTGAGAAAAGCAATTCAAAACCCACGTTTGACTGCACGATCTGGCAGACACTGGAGTTGCTGTACACTATTCCACTATAAAGAGATACTTGTACAAATACTGTATAGTCTTCATGGAAGAGTCATCAAAAGAAAACCTCTCACCACAAAAATCAGCGTTTGAACTTTGCAAATGAACATATAGACAAGCCTGAGGTATTTTGGAAACAAGTTCAGTGGACCGATGAGGTTAAGATAGAACTTTTTGGCTGGAATGAGCAAAGGTACGTTTGGAGAAGAAATGGCACAGAATTTAATGAAAAGAACCTTTGTCCAACTGTTAAGAATGGGGGTGGATTAATCATGCTTTGGGGTTGTATTGCAGCCAGTGGCACAGGGAACATTTCACGAGTAGAAGGAAAAATTGATTCAATGAAATTTCAGCAAATTTTGGATGGTAACTTGATGCCATCTGTGAAAAAGCTGAAGTTAACCACTTAACAACCAGCCCATAGCCGAATGACGGTTATTTAACTCTGGGAGGCCGTCATATGATGTCCTCCCAGAATTCTGCTCTATTATGCCATCTGTGAAAAATCTGAAGTTAAAGAGAAGATGGCTTCTATAAATGGATAATGATCCTAAACACGCCTCAAAATTCATGGGGGATTACATCAAGAGGCATAAACTGAAGGTTTTGCCATGGCCTTCACAATCTCCTGACCTCAACATTATTGAAAATCTATGGATAGACCTTAAAAGAGCAGTGTGTGACAGACAGCATGGAAATCTCAAAGAACTGGAACACTTTTGTAAGGAAGAATGGGCAAAGATACCTCAGACAAGAATTGAAAGACTCTTGGCTGACTACAAAGTGTTTACAAGCTGTGATACTTGCCAAAGGGGGCAGTACAAGATATTAACTTTGCAGGGTGCCCAAACTTTTGCAGACACCTTTTTTTTTTTTCTGTAATCTTCAAAGCGTAAATGATGGAAATAAAATCTAACTTTTTTTGACATAAGAATGTCTAATCTGTAATTTGATGCCATTTGGAAATTTTTCCATGTTTCCTTGGCTTCGTTATGCACATTAATACACATTTTTACCTGGGGTGCCCAAACTTTCGATCCCCACCGTAGGTGTCCATTGGTGTTTCTTGAAGTAACAACTTAAAAATAAAAGGAAGGAAACAGAACAAAACAAAGAAACTGAAGTAAGAAGCAAGTCCAATTGGACCAGGCAGCTTAGCTGCCCAACTCGAGGATTCTACGGTACGGTGGTCTGTACCATAAGCACTCTGGGAATCCTAGTGGTAACTGTTGGTGGGAGAACACGTTAGATATAGTTAGTGTATTTTGCACTCGCTCTCCTTTGCTGTTTGATGTGGCAATCTTGATTCATCTTGCCTGAGGGTGGTCCATGCTGTGGGAGCGGGTCCGGCCCCGCATCAGGTGGTATGATTTGCCAGCTTTTCAGAAGGTGCAGGCCTTCTTCCAAAGAGTTAATTAGGTGTTTGGATCCTTTGAAAATTACGTGAAGTTTAGCCGGATATCTCCATTTATACATTATCTTATGGTTCCTCATGGCTTTCGTGATTGTCGCCATGTTGCAACGTAGATCTAGAGTGTGTTGTGATAGATCCGGTAAAATTTGCAAGTTGGTAGCTTGATCTGGGAAATTGTCTCCTTTGCGAAATGCCTCTAGAATTTTTTTCCTTGGTATAGAAGTGGACTCTAAGCAGCACGTCTCTTGGGACCTCCTGAGGAAGAAAGGTTGGTTTTGGGACTCTGTGAATTCTATCGATCGTGATTCGTGAGAGTGAAGGAACGGCTGCTTGAAAGAGGTCGTGGGCAAAGGCAAGAAGTTGTTGTGCTGTGAGTTTTGGGTAACCCACTTATTCTCAGATTTTTCCTGCGGGAACGATCTTCGAGGTTGGCTAATTTTGATTGCATTCTGGTAATAGCCTCCTGTTGCGACGCATGAGAGTCCACCAATGCGTTAACGGATGTTGTGACGTCACACATTCTCGTTTCCACCTGATGGACTCTGTCTCCCAGATCATTTATTTCAGCTCTACATTGTTGAAAGCAAGTTAGCATATCAGTTTGTAATGATGTTCTTAGCGACATCAACATTTCTTTTAGTGTAACATCTGAAATTGGTTGCCCTGTGGTTGGCAACAACGTTATGGGATCTGCATTAAACTGGGCTGCTGATTCATTTCCCTGCGATCCACTCACCTCCATATTTAATGCTGAAAATCTATTATTATGAGCCAAGGACTCAGGATCTTGCCTGGGTTTGGATTTTACAGGGCTCCTTGACGATGGGGAGTTGCAGGGAGTGTCAGTCCTTGGAGTGTGTCTCTGATGCAGCGTCTATCACCGCTGGGTCAGTGTCACTCACCCATCCGTCTGCGTGTGCTTGCGCTGCTGGCACTGGAGGTCGGGAGTGATGTCCTGTAGTTTGTCCCCCACCGCCATCTTGCTGGAGCCCACGGGTTATGGCCAGGTAGAAATCCGTCAATTTCAGCGCATTCGGCTGGCCCTGGTTTCTTCTCTGCATGGCGGTCTATGTGCTCAGGGTCTGTGGCTTCACTGCGGAGTGTGCTGGAGCTGCTGTCCCTTGTCAGGTGGGCTGTATGCTGATAATTCCCCTTATGCTGAGCGGAGCTCTCCTAATGTGCGGCCATCACGCTGAGCAGTCGCCACCCCCATCCATCAGGGGTTTTAACGTGCTATATGCACCAGGCGTCTTCTGTTCATGCATAAACTATATTGGGGTCTTGTCAATACATTTTCAGATTTAGAGCCTTTGTTGTCACGCCATGGTGTGAGAAAAAAAACTTCAAAAATGAAACCCACTTTATATACCATTGTTTCTACATGGTTGCATATTGAGACAGGTTGAAAAAAGCCCATTTGGCCTGACCAATAAAAAAAAAGAAAAGAAAGAAAAGAGAGGAAAATCTCAATATAAACATCCATTACATTACCCACAGTTGGAGGAAGGCAAAAAAAACGATCTCATTTGCTCCAGCGGGGGAAAAAAAACATTCCTTATCCCCCAGGAGGCAATTCTTTGGATCCAATCTAATCTTGTTTTACAACTCATATTTTCCTCATAACTTGGAAAAAAAAAAAACGGGCACATTTGGTATTGTTTGATGGGGGGTTTATATAGGTTAAAGGCATACCTCCCAACTTTTGACCTTCAGAATGAGGGACACTTGAGAGAGGAAGTGTCCCTATGCACGCTGCTGAAAAAAATGGGTGTGGCCAAATTATTAAGAGTGGGAGGGGCTTATGGGGCATGGATAAACCAAACTCGTGCTTCCTGCTTTGTTTGCTCTGCCACAAGCAAGACTCTCACAGACACAAACCCCAGTACAATCATTTAAAAAAAAAAAAAAAAAAAAAAAAGAATAAAAAGCTTCCATTACAAATGGTGGAAAGGTGTGTTACACAAAGTGTGGAAGGATTCAGGGGTGCTTTATGTACAGAGTGCGAGGTTCATTAATGCGTTATATAAAGAGTGTGAGGTTCAGGAGTGCGTTATGTGCATACAGGAACTTCTAATTTCCCTGCAACCCAGGATAGGCTGGGAGTTGTAGTTCCCGTCATTATGGTCATGCTGGCAGTTGTAGTTCCTAGTCACCCTGACCACCTTGGGTGTTGTAGTCCCCCTGTCACTCAGGCCATGATGGGAGTTGTAGTCCCCCTGTCACACAGGCCATGATGGGAGTTGTAGTCCCCTGTCACTCAGGCAATGCTGGCAGTTGTAGACCCCCCCCCCCTGTCACTCAGGCCATGCTGAAAGTTGTAGTCCCCCTGTCACTCAGTAATTGCTGGGAGTTGTAGTCTCCCTGTCACTCAGTAAATGCTGGCTGGCAGTTGTAGTCCTCTGTCACTAAGGCCATGCTGGCAGTTTTAGCCACTAACCTCTGCAGCTCTCCATCGATCTCACCAGTCTTGGTGATGATGGGCTCCCTCACAGCGTTCTCCACTGCCCGCACCTGGAATTCATGGCCTGCAGGGTGAGGATCTAGCTTGGCATGGCGGGGGCTACCACACTACTCGTGGCCCTTCTTGGGGCCCCGGCATCTACCCTCCTCAGTACGCCGCAGAGCACCAATCTCACCTGACCCCTCATGTCACTGGGATACCGCCACTCTATGGTGGGTGGATTCAGGAGGAGAGGCCGGGTGCCACTCTCTAGTGGCCTAAGTCAGGAGGAGGGGCTGGGTGCCGCTCTGTGGTGGGTGGAGTCTGGTGGAGAAGCAGGGCGGTGCTGGTGTGGTAGGCGGTGTCAGGGAGGGGTAGGGTGGCGCTCTGTTTGTGGGGTGGAGTAAGGAGGCTGAAAGCGAATATCGGCCTGCCCATCCCTGACATCAGAGACTGAATCTGACAGCTGCACTTTCCGTCACTGCAGCCTTATCCCTGTCGGCTCACCCACCAATCCCTGGGTTACCCACCAATCGCTGGATTGGCTAGATCTTACAACATACTGCGCAGGTCCTACTCTGCATGGATTCATGCGGGACAAAACCCTTGTACTCTGGTACCGCCGGACAAGGGTGTCAATGTGGGAAAGTCCCGCCCCATCCGGGACTGTTGGGAGGTATGTAAATGTGCTGGGGGCCCCACACAAAAAAGTGTTCCCTGTAAAAATGCATACCACATCCTTATTAGGGACGAGGGTCTGGTGTGAAAGTTAAGGTAAACCCCACACAAGAAAAAAAACAAAGTCCTCACCAGACTTTTATCCTAACATGCAGCCTGGATGAGTGTACGCCCAACCGCTCCAGAATCATACCAAGCCACATGCCCTAAAAGGTGAGTACCTGGCCTGGTAGTTGTGGGGGACTTATTGGAATCCGTAAGACCCCTTTAGCTATAAGCGAACCCACAGATACTGCTCCCCCATGTGAATGAATAAGGCCTATTCTTTAACAAAAAAAGTGAAAAATAAATAAAAACACTGACATCTCTATAATTAAGCCTGTGATAGGCAACACATGTTAAAGCATGGCTTTGGCAGCATGTTCGTGTGATCAGGATAAAGCTTGTTTTACTTCAGGGACATTATTGCTAAAGCAGGTCATACATTAACCAATTTTTAGAGTCAGCATTGATGGGGGGGGAATCCCTCCTCTGGAACTATTTTATTCTGACTGCAGGAGGTTTCCAAGCTGTCAGAATACAATGATCACTGCTTGCGGCTATAGCCACTGTTAGTGATTGTGCAACAAAAAAAATCTGACAGGCTGTTTGTACTGAAGTTGAGCGATGAATCAAGTTCAGCACATTCAGCCTGCCTGTACATTGATCAAAATTCAGTTGTCTTAAGCTTAGGACATCTCCTGGGTAGGCACCATGACCAGATCTAAGGGGGTGCTGGGGGGGGGGGGTGGCTGCACCTTCCCAGATTTCAGTTGTGCCCTCACTCCCACCTCCATGGGGGGATGCTGTGCCTCGCCAAGAAATCCTTCTCCCAGGGCTGGAATAAGGAAGGTTCAATGGATAGAGGCAGGAGCACACAGAGAGCTCCAGCAGCTCCCTTCTCCCTTTTTTTTTTTTTTTTTTCTCTGTTCTAAAAAAGACACAAATGCACAGAATATATTTTGAATTAAAGAAGATGCTTTACGCCTGCTTGCTCGACCTGGCAGCATTGAGTGGAGATGGAAATACACAATCAGCCTGGCAGTAAGTAAGGCTGTGTGGGTGAGATGGCTTACTTTCATTTAACCATTTACTTGGGGGCGTGGCAGCCGCCAGAGAGAGCACAGCTGCGAGCCAGATAAACGGCACCACCGCCACACACGGATACCTCCACGGCTTCACTAAACCCGGTGGCAACCACCGGCCATGCTGAAAGGTAAAAAGGATGCCCCGCAACCACAGAAGCTGCCGAGCTTCTTCCAGCCGTGTGGACATCCACAAAATGGCGGCGGTGGCTCCCACAGGGAACCAACAGGAGACACGCCACCAATTCCGACAGCGAAAAATAGGGGAGACCCGATTCAGACAAGTACCAGCTGCAGCAGTTCGTCTTCCAGGGCAGCCAGCCCTTCTATAAGCAGCCCAGTGAAACAAAAGATGAGGAGAGAGTCCCCAGACAGGTCACACCAGGACCCTGACATGGAGGTAAGCGGGCTACAGAATCCAACGGGGAACACAACACTATACGCCTGACCCCATAGCGGCCTACCCCACCTCCAACAAACCAGTCCCTAACAGTACTAAAAGAGATGCTGCTTTCACTCAAGGTATCTTCAGGGAGACTTCACAGCAGGTATTCAAACATGCCAAAGAGAAGTACAAGCCCTAGGAGGTAGAGTTGATCACATGGAATGTCAAATGGCTGGCCACTCCATCTCTTATAGCATGCTGGTAGATGCACATTCATCTCATAATGAGGAAATACTCTGGGTGAGAAACAAGGTGGCAGACCTGGGAGACAGGTCCAGAAGACAAAACATTAAAATAAGAGGAATACCTGACACTATCCCAGCCACACAGCTGCTCCAGTACACTCATTTTTCTCTCTCTGCATTGATCCCTAATCTAACTCCATAGGATTTAACAATAGACAGAATCCACAGAGTCCCAAAACAAGCATTTCTTCCAGAAAACACCCCTAGAGATGTCCTTTTAAAAATGCACTACTACCACGTTAAAGAACAGATCCTGGTAGCTGCATGTAGAGAGGAGAATAAACCGCTTCAATTTGCGGACATAATCCTACTACCAGATCTGTCCAAATATACCCTCCAGGAACGCCGCAACCTAGCCACCATAACTAAAGCATTAAGGAACCATAAAATACCCCACAAGTGGAAGTATAATGCAAAACTACTGATTTCACATAATGGGGCTACAGTACTGGTTTCCAACCTGGATGAGAAAATAGCAGCTCTGCGTCAATGGGGCATAATACCACCCCAAGACCCACGAGAAGCAACGCCACTACCACCCAGACCAACTCACAATGACTGGCAGATAGTCTCACGGAAACGGTCTAGCAAGAAAACCGCTGTAAATTACGGGAATAAACACGCAACATAATCTCTCTCTGGACCCGGGGGTTACAACTTATACTCCCTGGTTCTCCCTCTAAAGCTAACGGCAGCTACGACTGCCCATGGATCGAAGTAAAGATCCCCTTCTTAATGTTCTTCTAAGGTTATTTTTTAACGTTACCATGTTCTTATTGTTCGTTAAGCACCATGTTCGTTAGCAACCAACAAAGAAAACCTGCAAGCGCAACCTGGACATCACCGCTTGACACAGATTGGCACCCACCGAGTGAGAAGCATATCCATGAGACAGGAAAATTGGTCCCAGTGAGTACAACACTATCCCATACACATATCCATTAATGCTGGAGGCCTCAATCACCCAGCCAAAAGATGCTCCATGTGGTTAGAGGCTCTCAAGCATAAAAGTTATCTCCGGTGTGTGCATGACTAATGCATTCCAGATGTCCTTCCCATTAAATACATTTTTCCTTCCATTTTACCATCCCTTACCTTTACCTTAAAATAAATAGGCGACACAGGAGTATTTTGGAGTGTAACCGGCCATAGCAGCCTTTTATTAACCAATATATAAAATTAACCTCATTAACATATTTACAGTATTTTTCCCAACAGTAGTTTTCTCCCAGTCAACTGGCCTTTGACGGCACCCGATTTTGTTACCTTTTACTTGAACAAATTTCAACCAATACACTGCGGCACCAACTTTACCATAACCGGCCTCCGGCCGTTTTATCAACCCGGAGACAACCCCCCCCCCCCCCCCCGCAGTGCAACCATTTCCGTATCCCAGCCTACCCTTCCCCTGGGATACACCAAAAGGGGGCACATACCACCTATGAGCCCCCCCACCATTCCATCACATCAGTTCACTTGCCACCATCAAAGACCAAAAGACCCCCGCCACAGCCCGCAAAAGGATGACACCTTAGCCTTAAGGGCCCCTCACACCCTCAGGGCCCTCTGAATCCCATCCTGAAGGCCCAAAGCCCATAGGTCAATCCACACCGCCGAAAGGTGCACCCCATCCCCTTTCAGGTAAAAACCTACGTCCTTCTCCAACTTCATGTGCCGAAC
Source organism: Lithobates pipiens (assembly GCF_037356315.1). Classification (NCBI taxonomy): domain Eukaryota; kingdom Metazoa; phylum Chordata; class Amphibia; order Anura; family Ranidae; genus Lithobates; species Lithobates pipiens. Next base: position 159,718,904 of record NW_027507785.1, read on the forward strand.
CACCATTACGCCAAAAAAAAAAAAACCCCACAACCTTGTTAACTTTTATCCACGCTTTGACGCGAAAAACCGAACGCGCCATCCGCCACGACGTCCGAGCGACTATATCGGACCACACCAGCAGTATTCCCGGAAAACGTCTTTGCAGCAAGAGAAAATCGATTTTCACGTCCCGCGTGGTCCTAGCCCCCAAATCATCCCCCCGGTGTGAATGACCAACACATCCGGAGGACGATCAAGACCAGCATATCGCTGAGCCTCCGGTACCACCCTGCTCCAACCCATCCTGGGAATACCCAACCACCGGATACACGCCTCCCTCCGAGGAAACCCCAATTGCCTGCCGTCCGGCCTGACATCTGCTCTCCTGGCTCCCCAAAAGACATACGAATGCCCAAGAATCCAGACAAGGCGTGGTTGACCTCCATCTGTAATGACATAACCAAAACAAACCCTTTAAAAGAAAATCCCCTCATACCTCCCAACGGTATACCAGTGCCTTTTACCACATATGCTTTTTTTTTTTTTTTTTGAAAACACCATTCTACAGCAAGTGCGGTCGCACATACGACCTAAACCGTCGCGACTCCCATCTCCCAATCCTTTTTACTGCTGCCTCATCCAGCCCACACCTGGCGGCTTCAGTAGCCGCCCCGATGCGGAAGGAGTGTGAGGCAAACTGCGAACACTGCAGCCCTGTGGCCGCGAGGCATTTTAGAAAAACAGCCACAAACTGAAAACGTGACAGGAACGACCCATCCTGATGCACTAACCAAGGCCCCAAGCCTTGTGGACGCACCCCATTAAACTCCCGTACCGGACAGACCGGAGACCCCGGCAACGTAAACATCCACCCCTTTTGCCCGCTTGGTCAGTTTTGGACCGCCGTAGCCGAAGCACCAACCTATTAACCCCCACCGACACATCCTGCAAAGACAGTCCCCCAGCAACCCGTTTTGCCGGGCTGACCAATTCACCCACCCGAAAGGCTCCAAAAAAACGCCACCGAAAAGGCCGCCTTAAACAGTAACACCTAGTAAGCGGAAGCACATACTGAACCCAACTGATCGCAAATCCGTAGCAAAACCAAAAAAGACACCGGTCTTCTCGTGTCCTGCTGACGGTAGCATTTCCGGTACCCCTTCATCGCCTGGCGCACCCAAAAGTCCTTAGTAAAATCCCGCTCCCCCTTCAACTTAAACCAGAATGCCAAGGCCGTCGGCTTCCGCTCAATAGCCGAAACCGAGCCCTGTCTCTCCATCTGCCTTGTGACAAAATAAAGCACCAACAAACCCCACTCTGAATCCCCCAGCTCAGCACAAGCTAGCCGCGTAAAACCCATCCATTCCCTCCAAACCTTGGTATATGCAGCCCACGTAGATCCGCTCACCGACCTCCTGATCCATCCCGCAGCGACTCCAACGCAATCTCCCAGAGCCAAGCTGGGCAAGGTGTCCCGTCCATTTCCGCGGCCAGCTCCCTGAACCGTTGCCACTGGAACCGAGACAAGGAGTCAGCCAGATTATTATCAATGCCCAGGATGTGGACCGCATACAAGAAAATGTTAAGCTGTAAGCATCTCGGAACCAAATGACGCAGCAACAGAATCACCGGTCGGGACGACGCGGAAATGCGGTTAATCGCCTGAACTACCCCCATCGTTGTCACAATTCAATCTGATCTTCAAATTCTGACACGTGGATCCCCAAAGTTCCATAGCCACCACCACCGGAAACAATTCTAAGAGGACCAGATTTTTCGTAAAACCTGCGTCCACCCAAGATTCCGGCCATGCTGCCGCACACCATTGGCCACGGAAAAACGCCCCAAACCCAGTCGATCCCGCCACATCCATAAACAAATTCTAAGTCGCTGTTACTCACCAGCCCCATCATCCAAAATGATCGTCCGTTGTACGTACCCAGGAACGTAGCCCACACTCTAAGATCCTCCTTCAACTCTCGTGTGAGTCGGATAAAATGGGTTGGTACCTGCACGCCCGCCGTGGCCGCTGACAGCCATCGGTAAAGAATCCTGCCCATCGGGATAATACGGCACGCAAAGTTCAACTTGCCTAAGACCGATTGTAACTTCCGAAGTTGCCCCTTCCATAACCCCATCAATTCCCGAATGTCCGCCTTAAGCCCTTCCACCTTATCCCCCGGCAAACGGCACTCCATCGCTCCGGTATCAATCTCGATACCCAGGAAACTAATCACAGTCTTCGGGACCTCCGTCTTCTCCGCCGACAGCGGGACCCCAAACCACTCTGCAACGTGCTGCAACGTAGCCAAGAGGATCGCACACACACATTGCTGGACGGGGGGGGCCCACCACAAGGAAGTTATCCAGGTAGTGAATCACCGAGTCCAAACCGGACACGTCCCTCACTACCCATTCCAAGAACGAGCTGCATAAAACTGCTCCTGCCAGCAACAACCCAAGAGGTAGAAACTCTCCGGGTGCACCGGCAGCAGGCGAAACGCCGACTCAATGTCCGACTTTGCCATGCGCGCCCCACATCCATAGCGCCTGACCCATCCCACCGCCGCATCAAAAGACGTTTAAGAAACCGAACAAGCCTCGGGGGTCAATGGCATCATTCACCGACCCACCCTTTGGAAACGAAAGGTGATGAATCAGCCGAAACTTGTTCGGCTCCTTCTTGGGCACCACCCCTAAAGGGGACATGACAAGCCCAGGCAGAGGCATCTCCAGGAAGGGGCCCGCCCATGCGCCCCAAAGCCACCTCCTTGGCCAGCTTCTTCGAAACCACCCCCGGGTTCATTAAAGCCGACTTCAAATTCCGCGCCATCGGTGGAATTACCGCCAACGCGCAAGGGATACGGAAATCCTCAGAAAACCCCTCCCCCAAGATCCGGGCAGCCGCCCTGTCCGGATATCTATTTAGGAAAGGGCGCATCCTTACCTCCATCACTGGGGAAGTCCCTTTTCGGCACAGAGTCTCCGGGGCGTTTTGCTTTCTTAAAGCATCGGGCCAGGGGGTGGGTTCCACCGCAGCCGGAACATTCATGCTTGAACCTGCAACCTCCTCCGAACTTGCAGGACCCCTCATTGAACTGCCAGCATACCCCCCATTTTTTTCCTGGCCGACAGCCCAGCGGAGGGTGTGCCCCCTGCCCCGCCCTGAAAAAACTGATTCGGGGCCCTAGCCGACGACATCAGCCTCATCCAAAGACTGATGTCCTTGTGATCCCACCGGAGGGCCGGCCGCACCGCCCTGCGTTGCCGAAACTGCTCATCGTAACGCAGCCACGCCGTCCCTCCATACATGCGATTCACCTCCCCGATCGCATCCATGTAACAAAACAACGCGGAAACAGCGTCTTTTCCCCAATCACACTGGCCAAGATTGCAAGCGCTTGCAACCAATTGGTGAACGTCTGCGGTATCAACCGATACCTCCTCTTCTCCTCATCCTCCTTGGAATCGTCCGGTTTCACCCTGTCCAGGTTAAACTTTTCAAAAGGGAGCAAGGAAAAAATCTCCACGTACTCACCTTTACCAATCTTGTCCCTGACTTCTTGCTTCAAATGCGCCCCCAACGGTCCCTCGTAGCAGACATAGACTTCACACTGCGCCGCGTCCGCCAACCTGACCACGTCCGTCCTGGCAGCCTTCACTCACTCACTGTCCATCCATCCCACTCACTCACTGTCCATCCATCCCACTCACTGTCCATCCATCCATCCCACTCACTCACTGTCCATCCATCCATCCCACTCACTGTCCATCCATCCATCCCACTCACTCACTGTCCATCCATCCCACTCACTCACTGTCCATCCATCCATACCACTCACTCACTGTCCATCCATCCATCCCTCTCACTCACTGTCCATCCATCCATCCCACTCACTCACTGTCCATCCATCCATCCCACTCACTGTCCATACATCCATCCCACTCACTCACTGTCCATCCATCCCACTCACTCACTGTCCATCCATCCATACCACTCACTCACTGTCCATCCATCCCACTCACTCACTGTCCATCCATCCATCCCACTCACTGTCCATCCATCCATCCATCCATCCACCCCACTCACTCAGTGTCCATCCATCAATTCCACTCACTCAGTATCCATCCATTCCCTCCCACCCAGTATCTATTTATCCATCCATCCATTCATCCCTCCCACCCAGTGTCCATCCATCCTTCCATCCCCCCACCCAGTGTTTATCCATGTGTCCATTTATCTAATTTCTCTGTCTATTTATCCAACTATCTGTAGGCCCTATTGCGGGCGAGTGACCAGTGGGGGGGGGGGGGGGGGGCGGGGCTGGTTCGGGCATTCTTTGCACCCCCCAAAAAAAATGGAGCACCAGCCGCCACTGGTGTCTCCCCCTCCTCACTCATCTGGCACAGTAATGTTAGGTTACTACAAGACCCCAAAACTTCCCAAGAAATATCCCAGCACCTAATAGTCTTCTTTCAAAACAATGAGCACTCTGTAAATAACCCATTCACAACCTGAAATGCCCACAAAGCATACATGAGAGGCATATTGTTACAAATAGGAGCCAGGGAAAAAAATCGTCACACACTAGAAGTCGACACCACGCTTGCTAACATCCGCGCACTAGAAACAAAGAGAAAATTGGCACCAAACACACAACTGACCCATAAACTTACACACCTAAGAGACAGACTTCAAGAACTCCTATAAAATCAATACTACACATACATCAGGGACCTACAACTAAACTTATATGCCAATGCTAATAAAGCAGGCAAGTATCTGGCCAACAGAAATTGAGCAGCCAAACTCAAAACAAGAATTCCACATCTCATACACCCCATCCAAAAACACAAAATCATCAAACCCACAAGAAATCACAGAATTTGCTACATATTATAATGACCTATACAATATACAAAATGATCCAACAGTTGCCCAACCTACAATTCCAAACATACAAAAATTCTTACAAGACATTTGCCATCCCTCTCAGATGAACAATTGGATACACTGAAATTACTTATTTTATTAAAAGTAAATATAAACAAAAGTTGAAATACAGTTGTTATAGTAGCATATAAGATACAGATAATTAATTATATACCCTATACATATAGACATTGGCATCACAAATTAACAAAATTCTTAATCATAAATCAGGAACAGTCCCTAGAGCGCTGCCTGATGAAAGTATCTGATGAATTGTGTGTCCGAGTCTACATCCGAGTATATCAATAGGGTGAGGAAGTGGCACCAAGGTGGTAAATTGGTTACAGACCAACGGTTTCAATAAGGAGACATGAAACACATTTGAGATACGCATACTAGGAGGAAGGTCCAACGCATAAGCCACTGGGTTAATCCTGCGAAGGATACGGAAAGGCCCAATAAACTTCAGTGAGGGAACACGAAGCCGGAGGCTGCGAGATGACAGCCAGACCCTGTCCCCAACCTGGTAGGAAGGCGCAGTCAGGCATCTGCGGTCAGCATGGAGTCTGTACCTGTCATTAGCATGACGCAAAGCCTCCTGGACTTGTACCCAAGTGGAACAAAGATCACGGAGATGCTCCTCTAACGCAGGAATACTCTGCGGAACAAATGTGCCAGGTATCATGAAAGGTTGGAAACCATAATTCGCCATAAATGGAGACAATCGGGAGGCAGAATTCAAGGCAATGTTGTGAGCAAACTCTGCCCAAGGTAATAGGTCAGACCAGTTGTTATGATGGTCAGAAATATAGCAATGTAGGAATTGCTCCAGGGACTGATTGGCTTGTTCTGCGGCCCCATTAGACTGTGGGTGATATGCAGAAGAGAATGCAAGCTGGATTCCCAACTGTGCACAAAAGGCTTGCCAGAACCAGGAGACAAACTGTCACGGTACTACTTACAGTGAACCCTCAGGCGAACAGGTGACACGGGATCCCCCAGGGCGTGGAACCTAAGAGTCAGCCGGTGTTCCGCCAGTGACCCTCTCACGAAGGTTTGGACTTAGCTGCGTGCTGACCCCAGGTCACGACCCCCGGGTTCACCCTGCTCGCTAGGGAAGTACCCGAAGACACTGTAGACAAGGATGGATGGATGGATGAAGCAAGGAAAGCCAGGTAGTGAGCCAAGGTCAGGGCGGGCTTCAGACAACGTAATCAGAACAAGCCGGGTTGGTACACAGAAGATCAGATTACGAGAAGACAGGTAAACGGGTTACACAGGGGAGCTAGGAACAAACGTTGCTCAAGCAACCAGTAGCAGGTTTGAAAGGGGTTTAAATAGAGAAGCACATGAGGGCTGGACAGGAAGTAGCAGGAAGGAATCATATATTAGGCAACAGGCGAAGGGCGTCGACACCCATAGCTGGAGAGTGCACAGAACTGAACACCAGACAGTGGACAACAGATGCCAGCCTACCCACTGCAGTAAAGGTGAGACACAGATCAGCTCCGCAGCTGATCTGTGACACAAACTGACTGCCCCTGTCCGAGACAATCACCTTGGGTAGCCCATTTAACCACTTCAGACCCAGGCCAATTCTGACATTTCTCTCCTACATGTAAAATTCCTAATGTTTTTGCTAGAAAATTACATAGAACCCCCAAACATTATATATGTTTTTTTAGCAAAGACCCTAGAGAATACAATGGCGGTCATTGCTTTTTATCTCGCACGGTATTTGCGCAGCAATTTTTTGAACGCGTTTTTTTCAGAAAAAAAAGTTTCATGCTTAAAAAAAAAACAGTAAAGTTAGCCCAATTTTTTTGCATAATGTGAAAGAGGAGGATACGCCGAGTAAATAGATACCCAACATGTCACGCTTCAAAATTGCATGCGCTCGTGGAATGGCGCCAAACTTTGGTATTTAAAAATCCCCATAGGCGACGCTTTAAATTTTTTTACTGATTACATGTTTTGGGTTACAGAGGAGGTCTAGGGCTAGAATTATTGCTCTCGCTCTAACGTTCGTGGCGATTCCTCACATGTGTGTTTTGAACACCGTTTTCATATGTGGGCGGGACTTACATATGCGTTCGCTTCTGTGTGCGAGCTCACGGGGACAGGGGCGCTTACATTTTTTTTTTTTTTTTTTATTGTTAATTGTTAATTTTATTTTTTTAGTTTTACACTTAAAAAAAAAAAAAAAAAAAAAATTGATGACTTTTATTCCTATTACAAGGAATGTAAACATCCCTTGTAATAGGAATATGGCACGATCGGACCTATTTACAGTGAAATATGGGGTCAATAAGACCCCATATCTCACCTCTAGGCTGGGAAGAATAAAAAAAAAACAAAAAAAAAAACGATCATGGCTTCCTAGCCAGATCGGCGCCGTTAATTTGAATACCGAGGCCGGGCGTGACGTCATAACATCGCACCCGGCCTCCGAACGATCATAGAGACTCCGGGGACAATCTAGTCCGCCGGAAATCTCTATGATCACATGCTGGGGTCAGCGGATCCTGTGACCGACTCACCGATGGAAACGATGAGTCGGTAGAAGCACCGGAGGGCGGCGGGAGGGGGGGGTCCCCTCCCGCCGCCCGTAAGAACGATCAAGCGGCGGAACAGCCGCTATGATTGTTCTTATGGTGTAGGGAATTGCCGGCTGAAAACGGCAATATCTGAATGATGTCTGTGGACTCAGGCATCATTTAGATATAACCAGCGAAACCCCATGACGTCAATAGACGTAGTGCGGGTCTCAAGTGGTTAAGCGAAAGATATCCCGAGCAAAAATGGAAGCCAGTTCCTTAGAGGTGGGCAACTTCTTAAGTGGAATACAATGACACATCTTTGAGAACGGGTCAACCACCATAAGGATAACAATGTTGCCTTGGGAGTTGGGCAACTCCACAATGAAATCCATAGACAGGTGAGTCCAGGGCCTCTCTCCATTGGGTATGGGTTGTAGGAGGCCCACTGGAAGGTGTTGTGGAGTCTTAATCTGAGCACACACGGGACAGGTAGCTACGAAGGCAGTAACATCAGCCCGTAGACTAGGCCACCAGAATTGTTGGGAAATGGCCCAAATGAGTTGATTCTTCCCAGGATGGCCAGCTGCCTTGGGAGAATGGTAAGTCTGGAACACAGCAGTACGGAGACTCTCTCGGACAAAGCAGCGGTCACAAGGTTTATCAAGAGGAGCATGGATCTGAGCAGCAAGCATTTTGTCACCCAAAGAAGAAGTAAGAATGGTGCGAATCGTAGCCAAGATACGATCAGGAGGAATCATAGGAACTGGAACCGACTCCGTCTTGGAAGTGGAGGAAAATTGTCGTGACAAGGCATCAGCTCTTACATTCTTAGTACCGGTGTAAGAATGAGACAATGTAATTAAAGCTCGACAAGAAAAGAGCCCATCTTGCCCTTCTGGGAGAGAGTCGCTTAGCCTCAGACAAGAATGTAAGATTCTTATGGTCAGTAAGAATAGGAACAGGCATAGTGGTGCCTTCAAGGAGATGTCTCCATTCTTTCAGGGCTAAAATGATCGCCAACAGCTCTCTGTCACCAATCTCATTGTCACTCAGCAGGTGACAATTTCTTGGAAAAGTAGCCACACGGATGCATAGCACTCTCAGAGTTAGGACGTTGAGACAGAAGGGTGCCAACTCCAGTCTCAGAAGCATCAACTTCTAGGATAAAAGGCAACGTAGAATTAGGATGTGCCAACACAGGAGCAGAAACAAAGACAGCCTTGAGAGTCTCAAAGGCCTTAATGGACTCCGGAAACCAGCTCTGTGGGTTACCGTCCTTTCTGGTCATATCAGTGAGGGGCTTGACCAGAGACGAGAAGTTACAAATAAACTTCCGATAGTAGTTTGCAAAGCCCAGGAAACGATGCAGAGGACGTAAACCCACGGGTCGAGGCCATTGTAGGACTGCCGACAGTTTCTCTGGGTCCATCGAAAAACCAGCAGTGGAAATGGCATAGCCCAGGAATGTAACCTGTTCATGATGGAACTCACACTTCTCCAGTTTACAATAGAGATTGTTCTCTCTTAGTTTCTGAAGCACACGACAGACATCTGTGTGGTGGCTCTCCAGGGACTTGGAAAATATGAGGATATCATCGAGATAAACCACCACACACAACTGCAACAAATCTCGGAGGACATTGTTAATAAATTCCAGGAAAACTGCCAGGGCGTTACAAAGGCCAAAAGGCATTACCAGGTATTCATAATGGCCTGTTCTGGTATTAAATGCAGTTTTCCACTCGTCGCCCTCCTTAATGCGCACGGGATTGTGTGTCCCTCTAGTCAAGCTTTGTGAAAACCGTTGCTCCCTTGAGGCAGTCAAAAAACTCAGTAATCAATGGAATCGGGTAGGCATTCTTAATCGTGACACAATTGAGACCCCCTATAATCTATACAAGATCTCAGTTCACCGCTCTTCTGTTTCAAAAAGAAAAAACAAGCACCAGCAGGAGACGAGGATTTGCGGATGAAACCCCGAGAGTGCGTCAGCAACATACTCCTCCAAGACCGACAAAGGGTAAACCCGGCCGTGAGGAGGTATGGCACCAGGTTGAAGGTCAATTGCGCAATCATAAGACCAGTGTAGAGGCAAAGACATCGCTAAAATCACGGTACTCTTCCGGCAGGGAGGGAAGTGAAGAGGTGCACAGGACCTTGGATACCTTCAGGAAGCATGTCTCACTGCATTGTGGTGACCAGGAGAGAACCTCAGCACGGAGCCAATCAAAAGAGGGGCTGTGCCTCTGTAACCAAGGATAACCAATAACCAGCGGAAACCTGGGTGAGGAAATAACTTGGAATTGGATTATCTAATGGTGAAGAGCCCTTACGGCCATGGACAACTGAACCGTCTCATGAGTCACATGGGCAGGCTGTAAAGGTCTCCCATCAAGAGCCTCAATGGCAAGTAGAGTGTCACGCAGCTGCAGCAGAATTGAGTGCTGCAAAACATATGCAGCATCAATAAACAGGCCTGCAGCCCCAGAGTCGATTAGAGCCTGTATCTCGATGGACGACTCAGCCCAAGAAAGGGTGACCAAAACTAAGGGCTTATCCTTCTGGATAACTGGGGACGAAACAACGCCACCTAAGGTCTGTCCATGACAGCACCTCAAGGTTAGGGCGTTCCCTGGACCGGTAGGACAAGACTTCAAAAAGTGACCTGCCAGGCATGGGGGCGGTGAAGGAGGCATGGGTGGGACTACAAAGCTCGGAGACAAATGTACAGGAGGGTTCCGCAAGCGCTCCTTAAGAGAGTCTTTCTCTGAGTCTGGAGTCAATGAGGATGGCAAACGAGATCAAGCTCTCCAGCTCAGTGGGTATATCTCGGGCTGCTATCTCATCCTTGATGGAATCCAAGAGACCATTAGAAAAAGCAGCCACGAGGGCCTCATTGTTCCAAGCAACCTCTGCTGCCAGAGTACGGAATTCAATGGCGTAGTCGGCAACAGTTCTCATACTCTGTTTGATGGACATGAGGCACTTGGCAGCAGAAGCGGAGTGTGCGGAATCGTGAAATATATACCCTTTTAAAGGAAGCCACAAACTCAGGGTAACTCAAGACAACAGGTTTTTTCGCCCCCCCCCCCCCTCCCATAGAGGGTTAGCCCAAGCTAAGGCTCTCTCAGAAAGCAAAGATATCATGAAACCTACTTTGCTTCTGTCTGTGGAAATCGCCTGGGGCAGCATCTCGAAGTATATCTCAACCTGATTGAGAAACCCTCTGCATTGAACTGGATCGCCCCCAAATCGCTGGGGAAGCGGAGCAGAACCAGACATACCTCTTATAGAGGTAATACTCGAGGTGGGTGCCTGCACAGAGACTGGCACAGCAGCAGAGATGGCCTGCGACTCAGGTTGTACCAGAGCACCCACCATGGGGGATTCCAGGTGAGCCGTGCAATTCAGGAGCGTTTGTAACGCCAAGGCAAACTGATCCATGCGGTGATCTTGCTCATCCAATCTGTAACAAATATTACCAACAAGTGGATTGACTGTATCTTCTGAATTCATGGCCTTCGCCTACTGTCAGAAACCATGAATCAAACTGAGACAGAAGTACAAATTAAATCACACTTGTTTATTAATAAAAATAAAAGGGTAAATAGAAAAAGTGTAGTCAACCATAGCCAGAGTCCAGTAACCAGATCGGGTAGTCAGCCAGGCCAGAAGTCAGGAATCCAAGTAGAGCAACCGCAAGCAGGATAAGGAGCCAGAAGGGATGTCTGCAAGCCAGTCTTTAAACAAATCGCAGGAGATTGTTTCTAGTGATGTGACCAAGGCGAAGGCAGAGGTGAAGTGAGCTGGAAGGCTTTAAATAGGCAGGTCAGATGAGCATCATCAGGAACAGCTGGTAACTGTGGAGAGAGAAGAGAGCTGGCAATTAGCCGACAGTTGAGCGGCCAGCCCAGAGAAGGAAGGGCTAAGCCAGCCCTGACACCAACCCACACAAATCACTTCCAACAGCTCATCCAATTTTTAAAAAATTTGGGGAAATATCATATTATAAAGTCAACTTCACCAAATCCTTGATTCTAAATCTAGGAATGCCCCAGAACAACAAAAACAAACTACAAGGTTCCCTCCCCTATAGTTGGAGCGACAAAGGCGTACCTTATTTGGGCATAACCTTGACAGCGTCCACAAAAAACCTAGCAGACACCAATCTTAAACCCCTTCTGACCAAATTGGAAGCTCAGACTAAGGATTTAGCTAAAAAAGAATTATCATGGATGGGAAGACTAGCAGCATACAAAATCACTATCTTACCGCAAATTTTGTATACACTCAGAACACACCCAATCCTTATCTCATTTCACTATCTCAAATTAATTTCCACTTCTATGTGGAGATACCTGTGGAAAACCAAGAAAGCCAGGTGTACGCCTAAAAACTTAATCCCACACAAGAAAGCAGCAGGGCTAGTTCACATCTATGACTACATGAGGGGTCAACCAGACTTGACCAAATAAGACAATGCTTCTCAAATTCCAACACCCCACTTTGGGTCGAAATTTAAAAAACAATAGCCCCACATTCAGATCTCCGGGAATTACTGATAGGAGACATATGGATACCTTGGGAAGACAGCAAACTACCACCTACTATACTAGTGTCCCTTCATGCATGGAGATTTCTCCTAAAGCAGCAACACACATACAATACTAGGTTAGACCACCACCTCTCATTGAGCATACTATATGGAATAAAAACACTACAAGACCTATTTATAGACAAGACATTGCTAACAAGCGACCACTTAATGTCCAGATACAAACTTCCAAAGCACATGCACTTTACATGCATAAGGATTATACATTTCTTACGGGCTAACCCACTGCCAACATTTGAGATACCAACTAGAGCTTGGCCATTCTACACACAAACTCAAACCAAATCCAAAAGGTATATCACTATTTTAGAAGTACTTACAGAACAAGAGTACCTTCCGGAAAAACAGAGCAATTAGTGCATGGGGAAACTGACATGGGTACAAATTTCACGAACAACCATTGACAAAAAGCATTTTACGAATGTCAGTCAGCATCACATTGCATATCCCACTGGGAAATGATGGTCAGGCTAGTAAATAGATGGAAATACACCCCTTGTCGACTCTCTAAAATCTTTCCACAGACCACACCACAATGTTGGGGGAACTGTGGCCGTCATGTTTTGGGAATGCCCATGTTTAACCAGCTTCTGGAACCAGGTTTTGATATCTTCAGTCACTGGTATTATTACACCTACTAATTTAGAACTAGCAATACTACACATAGGTGATAAATTCCCATGCAATATACGACAAGTAGTCTCCCACATACTACTTACAGCCAGATCCTTGGTCCTACGCTCATGGAAAGATACCTCACATCTTAACATTACTGAAGTGACAAAACTAGTTCAACGACACTACACTTTAGAAAGAATACTAGCAATTAGTGCATTAAAGTGTGCTGAATTCGACAAATACTGGGGTATATGGACAGCAATATATAACAAACTATAAGCCCACATCTAAGATACTGTGTGTTCCTCTCAACATTGCTAATAATGGTTAGGTACGAACATGAGTGCTTTTTCTATTTTTGTATATGTTTTGTGTTTAATGTTTTATAACAACTAATGCCACGTACACACGGTCAAACAATCCGGTGGAAAAGTCTGGCGGACAATCCCCCACCCCACCCCCCCCCCCCCCCTGTGTGTGGGCTCCGGCAGACTTTTTATACCCAAAAGTCCGGCGGACTAAGAAAGTAGTTTTGCACCAAAATAAGTCCGGCGGACAGTACGACTGTGTGTGCTAGTACTTTTTAAATGAACGGACTTTTCCCGCACGGAGAAAAGTCCGTTCATTTTGAGCGCGGCTCCAGGTAGAGGATGCTGGGAATGTGACATCATAATGGGCAGGGACATCACCCGGCAATGTCCCTATATAAGTCGCCACACGCCGTGTCCCTGTCATTGTGGCCAGAGACAGCGACGAGTCAACCGTTCAAGAAGAGAAGAACAGAAGGCGGCAACGAAGACCGCGATGAGAGTGGCCATAGACCGGGCCACCGCTTGTAAAAGAGCTAGAAGAGGGTGCGGAGGCCCGGCAAGAAGAACTGAAGAGGGGGGACAAGACCCCTGAAGTCAGAAGAAAAGGGCGGCGACGAAGAAGAAAGCCGGGCTCCTCCGCTAGTAAAAGAGCTAGCAGAAGATAGCAGAGGAGTCCGGCAAGAATACCCCCGGAGCTGTGCAATAAAATATTTTTAACCCTTGTGTGTTGTGTTATATTTACATTTTTTTCACAGGTGAATGGGTAGGGGTACATTGTACCCCATACTCAGTCACATAGGGTGGGGGGCCAGGATCCGGGGGCCCCCTTATTAAAGGGGGCTCACGGATTCCGATAAGCCCCCCCCCCCGCCCGCAAACCTCGACAACCAACGGCCAGGGTTGTCGGGAAGAGGCCCTTGTCATCATCAACATGGGGGCAAGGTGCTTTGGGGTGGGGGGGCCGCGTGGCCCCCTTCCCCAAAGCACCCCCCCATGTTGAGGGCACACGTCCTGGTACGGCTCGGGGGGGGGGGGGCTCGCTCGTTCTGACAGCAGGAGGTTTCCCCACTATCAGAATACAATTATCAGTTCTGGTGGCTACAGCCACTGGCAGTAATTGTAAAAATAAATCCAATAGGTTGGTTGTACTGAAGTTGATCAATACATTACAATTTGGCTAGTTCCTGCTGAACTTTCCAAACTTCAATCCATCTATATCCAGATTTAGAAGCACCACCTTCAATTTATCTTCCATTCTTGTTGCCTATAATTTAAGAGATGCTCTGTCTTGGGACCCTCATGTAAGAAGGAGGGGAGCCCTGATGTAAAGAGGGGACTCTGGGGACCTGATATAACTAGTGGAACTCTAGGGACTCTCCTTTAAAGAAGTGACCATTTTATTCTGTAGGGCCTCTGCTTTAAAAAAAAATTGTGGGTGATGTGTGGCATAAGCTTCTAATATTGTGCATAAAATATCAGGACAGTTCAAACACCTCGCAAATCCCTTTTAACCACTTCAGCCCCGGACCATTTTGCTGGCCAAAGACCAGACCACTTTTTGCGATTCGGCACTGCGTCGCTTTAACTCACAATTGCGCGGTCATGCGATGTTGCTCCCAAACAAAATTGACGTCCTTTTTTCACCACAAATAGAGCTTTCTTTTGGTGGTATTTGATCACCCCTGCAGTTTTTATTTTGCGCTATAAACAAAAATAGAGCGACAATTTTGAAAAAAACGCATTATTTTTTACTTTTTGTTATAATAAATATCCCCCAAAAATATATAAAACATTTTTTTCCCTCAGTTTAGGCCGAATCACAATAAGCGATTTATTGATTATTTTTCTTACTAGTAATGGTGGCGATCAGCGTTTTTTTTTTTTTTTTTTTTTTTTTTTTTTTTGTGACTTCGACATTATGGCAGACACATCGGACATTTTTGACACATTTTTGGGACCATTGTCATTTATACAACAATCACTGCTATACAAATGCAGTGATTCCTGTGTAAATGACACTGGCAGTGAAGGGGTTAACCAGTGGGTGGCAGTGTAGGGGGTTAAGTTTTCCTAGGGATGTGTTACTAACTGTTGGGGGCTGGGCTTTCTTTTAGTGAACACAGATCAGCGTCTCTTGTTGCTAGGCAGAACAGGAAGATGCTGTTTACAACAGCATCTCCCAGTTCAGCCGCCCCGTGAGACGATCGTGGGTATGACCACGGCGATCGAGTCCGCTGGACCTGCGACCGGACTCACGGGGGTCCCGACCAGAACGCGAGTGTGCTGCCAGCAGTACGCTCGTGATGACAGGGCGGCATTTAAGATTGGAAGTACCTGTACGCCAATATGCGTGCCCGTGCCATTCTGCCGACGTACATCGGCGTGCGCTGGTCGGGAAGTGGTTAAGAAAGTAGACACCCTAATGTATTTGCTGAGAGGCATGTTGAGCCCATGGAATATTATTATTTTTTTTTTTTTTTTTATAGAAAGTTGTAAATTAAATTATATATTGCTTACTTATACCATGGGTATATGTGGAATTATACCCCAAATACAATCTGCTGCTTCTCCTGATTATGGGGATGCCACATGTGAGAGACGTTTTGGCAGTCAGGGCCCCAAAAGCCAATAAGCATCTTCAGACTTTCAAAGGGTGTTCTTTCCTCATTACACTTCCTGACTACATCGTTTCAGAGGCCCTGAAATGCCAGGACAACTCCCCCAAATTACCCCTTTTTGGAAAGTAGATACCCCAAGGTATTAAGAGGCGTGGTGAGCATTTTGCAGATCTCATTTTTTGCCATTTTTTTTGTGGAAAATTAAGTAAGAAAGCAAAAATGTATTTTTTTTCTTTTTTAATTTTAAAAACCTTGTGACCAAAAAATAAAAAACCTGCAAAATACCGACCATGCCTCTTATGAAATTCGGGGGGTTTTGTGCTATCTTGGCATTTCAGGGCCTCAAACTGTAGTCGGCAGTGAGGAAGCCCTGTGCGGCTAGGCTCCCAAAAAAAATCACAAACATGTGGTATCTCCATACTCGGGAGAAGCAGCAGAATTAATTTTGGGGTGTAATTACACATATACCTATGGCATGTGTGACCAATATATAATTTAACTGACAACTTTGTGTAAAAAAGAAAAAAATATCATTTTCCAGAAACTGGCAAATAATAAAATATTCCATAGGCTCAAAATGCTTCTCAGCAAATATCTACTTTTGAAAAAGGGGTCATGGGGAGGGGGGGGGGGGGGGGTTGTGCTATCTTGGCATTTCAGGGCCTCGGAAATGATGATAGGTAATGAGGAGTGAAAGCAATTTATGCCCTTTGAAAGCCTGAAGCCGGTCATTGGCTTTTGGCACCCGTATGCGGCTAGGCTCCCAAAAAGTCTCACACATGTGGTATCCCCATGCTCAGGGAAAGCAGCAGAGTGTATTTTGGGGTGTAATTTTACATATACCCATGGCATGTGTGAGCATGCAATATATCATTTAAGTGGAACTTTTTGTAAAAACCAAAATATTTCATGGGCTCAACATGTGTCCCAGCAAATTCCTTGGCGTGTCTCCTGTCCAAAAAGGGGTAATTGGGAAAGGGGGGAGGGGTTGTACTGCCCTGCAGTTTAGCACCTCAGGAAATGCTATAGGCAGTCAGAAAGTAGCAGCTGCGTAAATTCCAGTATTTATACTATAGTTGTAGACGCTATAACTTTCACTCAAACCAATCAATACACATTTATTGGGATTTGTTTTACCAGGGACATGTAGCAGAATACATTTTGGTCTAAATTTATGACAAACTTTGAGTTTACTGAATATTTAAAAATATACGTTTTTTTCCTAAATTGTCAGTCTTTTTTCGTTTATATAGCAAAAAATAAAAAACCCAGTGCTGATCAAATAACAAAAGAAATCTCTATTTGTGTGGAAAAAAATGACACATCTTGTTTGGGTACAGCATTGCATGACTGAGCAATTGACAGTTAAAATAGCCAGTGCTAATAGCAAGAAAAGGCCTGGTAAGGAAAGGGATAAAATCTTCCGGAGGTCAAGTGATTAATGAAGTTCTTCTTTAACTTCTTCCTGGTCATACTGCAGCATGGTGGCTCGTCTCTGAAAATCGATTGCGCTCCCATTGGCCAGCAGGGGAGCCAATCAGAGGGTCACCCGCAAATGTTCCCTGCAATGACAGAATGGGGCTCTGCCTGTGTAAATGTTGCGGTATAGTTGCCACTAGTAACAAAACATCCACCAAATCACTTTGCTGCCAGACTTCCATACATCACCTGCAGAGACAATGAACAGTCCTTTTGCTGGTTTTGTTTTTTTGTTTATTGGGGGGTACAACTTGGTTAGGGAAAGGGGGTATATAGGATGCCCATAGAATAATTCACTTTGCCATCATATTTAGAGATTTGTTCACTGATTAGCATATAGTTTGAGTCTGAAGGGTTGATGTACACGGTTTAACAATTAGTCTTTTCCCTGCATCACCATGCAGACTATTACTACTCCTCTGCTTAACTCCCGTAGACTATTACTTCCAGGACTTCCTCGTCCATGACCATATAAGGATGAGGACATCAGCCTTGACCGTGTAAGGGTGATGTTCCCAGAAATCCTTTCTTCCTCCTGCACAAAATTATACTGTAATTATTAGTGTAATGTCACCTCTTCTTTTAAGCAAAAAGGGCCCACTCTGAATGATTCCTAATGCAGACTCTGGTTGCTCGCTGCTACTAGGCCAGAGGCCTGCAGTACTTCTCCCCGGAGGCCGAATAGTTTAAAAGCACATGTTGAGCGGTGGACTACTGTTCCCAGCCAGCCCTGCTTACAAATCCTGTGTCCTCAGGCCACAACGATTTGACACAACTTCCCACAGTCTTTCCTGTGATCCAGGACTCCTCATCGTTGACCGTGTAATGATGAGGACTTCACCAATGAACGTGTAGAAGTGAAGTTCCCTCACAGACTTCCTGGCACATCCAGCCCTCCACTGTGGTACACTTACCAACCTTTCTCTGCCCCGAGTCCTTGATGGAGAACTTAACCAGACTATATGTTCTAACAGCTTCACCTGCCCCTCTGCTCCAGGAATTCCTTATCAAAGACCGTGTAAAGATGAGGACATTGCCAATGACCGTGTATTGGCGAAGGCCTCCTCCTGTGATCGGCGCACCCCCCCCATATGGGGATACCCTCCTGTTACTGTCTAGTATTCCATTGTCCACTTCACCCGGGTGAAAACTCCCCCCAGTAGCATGTAACCTCAGCTTATATAGGAGGCCTGCCCCCTGCCAATATCAATTGGGGATTGGTCAGGCCTCCCATATGAGCTGCCTGCCACTCCAGCTCCAGGCCCAGCCAATCTTCCAGAACATTCTCCCTGGAAGCAGGGGAAGTGCCTCAGAACTAGAGCACAGGTGGTCACACCCACTGCTACACTAACCACTAGCTCAAAGCACAGGCCTGCCTAAATTTACCTATGCTGACAGTCTCCCTAGCACAAAATCCACAAAAAGTTCTGACAAGAAGATGGATCTGTGTGTTTCCCCAGTGACAAAGTCCCCCATAAATTAGAACACACAGTGAGGGAACTCATTTAACCCCTTGACTGCCCCTAATGTTAACCCCTTCCCTGCCAGCGTCATTAGTACACTAACAGTGCATATTTTTAGCACCGATTACTGTGATAAAGTGTCAAAATGTCAGTTAAGCATCTTATCTGTCCACTGCAATGTCGCAGTCCCACTAAAAATCACTGATTGCCGCCATTACTAGAAAAAAAAATGAATAAATAATAAAAATGCCATAAATCTAGCTCCTATTTTGTAGACACATTAACTTTTGCTCAAACCAATCAATATACGCTTTTACAATTTTTTTTTTTTTTTTTTTAACCAAAAATATGTAGTAGAATACTGATGAATAAATTTGTGTTTTACTTTTTTTTTTTGGAAATGTTTTTTATACCAAAAAGTAAAAAATGTGTTAGTTTTTTTTCCAAATTGTTGCTCTTTTTTTGTTTATAGCGCAAAAAATAAAAAAATGCAGAGGTGATCAAATACTACCAAAAGAAAGCTTTGTGGGGAAAAAAGGACACCAATTTTGTGAGGAAAAAAGAACACCAATTTTGTTTGCTTGCAGCATTGCAGGACGGCGCAATTGTCAGGCCTGGTCAGGAAATGGGTAAAATCCTTCCGCTGCTGAAGTGGTCAGACATGGAAAAAAAGCATTTGTAATGGAGGCGTTTACATTTGTAAAAATTTTTTTTTTTTCTGAGGTTTATGTTTATCTGTGAGATTGTCACTTGTGACATAGAAAGTGGAGTATTTTGTGGGTACAAGGATTGTGGAATATCTGTGCAAAGTATACAGCGACTAGACACAGATTCTGTTTAAGCGCCTCCCACTGTTAGGCAAAATCTGTACTCTATGTCACTTACTACTAACCTCTGTCCTCCACCCTGCTGATCCAGTACACTTCCCTACAAACACTTGATCCTATCCTCTGCCCTGCTGCACCCCGTACACTGCCCAGCTGACCTCCGATCTAATACCCCCCTGACATTTTTTACTGCACCCCCCCCCCCCCACACACAAAGGCGGATCCAGAGTCTAGTCTTGGGAGGGGCACTGCCAGAAAATACGTTTTTTTTTTTTGGGGGGCAATTTATCGGGGAAATCGCGGGTGTTGGCACTTCAATCATCCCAGCCCCATGGTTGATATGGTGTCAGGATGATTGAAGAGCATTATTTCTATTATTACATTGTTATATAAAATGAAATGGTTCAACTCACCATAATGCATAATCAATGGGAACCCTGAGCACGTCGCTTGCCACCGTCGCCTGCCATCAGAGGCAGCTTGTTACTTGCCACATCGCCTGTCACCAGATGTGCATTGTCATTTGCTGCGTTTCCTGTCACCAGATGCCGACTGTCACTTGAAATTTCGCCTGCCACACGTTGCGGATTGTCATCTGCCATGTCACCTGCCACACGTTGCGGATTGTCACTTGCCATGTCACCTGTCACCAGATGCAGATTGTCACTTGCTACGTCACCTGCCACACGTTGCAGATTTTCACTTGCCATGTCACCTGCCACATGTTGCAGATTGTCACTTGCCACACATTACGGATTGTCACTTGCCACGTCGCCTGCCACATGTTCCGACATGTCTCTTGCTGTGTTACTTTCCTGCTAAAGTGGTCTCTTGCTGTGTCCCAGAGTCAGGCAGCAGATTACCAGTCCGTCAGCAGAGAGATGTCGTCTTTCTGCTTCCCGCGGCTGCCTGCACAGTGAGGACGGAACTGCACTGCAGGGATGCAGGGCGAGCACCAGCCAGCTCCTGGATTGGCCAGCTGTTTTCTCCCCCACCGAGCCGCCCAGCTGCTCACCCACTCTCTCATCCACCCGCCAAACTTCCCACCTGCTCACCAACCTTGCCGGTCGACAGCCCAGCCCGCCCACAGAGCTGCCGATCTCTTACCTGCAGAGCCACCTGCTCTCTCACGCACGAAGCAGCCTGCCTGCCCACTCACTCACTCACCTGCATTCTCAGGGGCGGCAATTGCTCCATTGCCTCCCCTGGATCTGCCTCTGCCCCCACATTAGACAGGCTAGATACAGTAGGAACTTGATGCACCTGGGACAGTGTGGAGTTTATGTGCATTTGGAGTGATGTTACTTCTCAAACCTTCCACTAACTGTGGTACCTAAGGTGTTTCTGTGCACCCATTGCTTATACTGTACAGTAGACGTGTGATTCATTTCGTACGAATTTCCCAAAATTCGTATGTTCGGGAGGATCTGAAATACGAATTGCCATGCGTCCGAATTCTGTACGAATACGAATTTTTGTTTACGAATCTCGGATCAGTTGTCGTCGCATCGACGACGACTCAGTCATTATGCTTATTATGAGGGGCTCCCACCATCCCTGTGCTATGACTTCCTCCTGGGGCTGCTTATTATGAGGGGCTCCCACCATCCCTGTGCTATGCTGACTTCCTCCTGGGGCTGTACCTCTGCTGTGCATATTATGAGGGGCTCCCACCATCCCTGTGCTATGCTGACTTCCTCCTGGGGCTGCTTATTATGGGGGGCTCCCACCATCCCTGTGCTATGCTGACTTCCTTCTGGGGCTGCTTATTATGGGGGGCTCCCACCATCCCTGTGCTGTGCTGATTTCTTCCGGGTGCTGTACGTCTGCTGTGCTCATTATGAGGGGTTTCCACCATTCCTGTTTTGTACTGACATACTGAGCACAGCAGAGGTACAGCCCCAGGAGGAAGTCAGCACAGCACAGGGATGGTGGGAGCCCCTCATAATAAGCAGCCCCAGGAGGAAGTCAGCACAGCACAGGGATGGTGAGAGCCCCTCATAATAAGCAGCCCCAGGAGGAAGTCAGCACAGCACAGGGATGGTGGGAGCCCCTCATAATAAGCAGCCCCAGGAGGAGCAGGCGCAAACTGGACCAGCGGTGCATGGCAGACAATCCGCTTCTCTCTTTCTCATCTAATGAAACTTCATATTTCGGATAGGAAATTCTTCAACGGAATTTCGTATTTCGGATAAAAGCCAAACTTCCATCAGCATCGACTGTCATATTGAGATATATTTTTGCCATTAAATTCATCGTAACGAACGTCGTTCATACAAATGAACAAACGGAAATTCGTACACGAAATACGAAGTACGAATTAATTTTAATACGAATCATAACGGAACAGAACGAAACAAATTTATTGACGGCGCCGATGTCTACTGTACAGTTTATATGGTAACTTTAGAAACCAATAAGTGCCAGTCAATACTACATAGGCAAAGCATTGCATGCAAACATGCAGTACCATATTTTTCTGTAAATTCCCTTTCCTTTTAAAGGTTTACTTAGTATAATATTTTTTTATATTCCACAACTAATAATAATTACAGCAACCCTACCAAAAGAACATCATATTCTGGTATTGGTCATTTATGATGACCATAATTACAAGTTCTATAATTATTATAAATACAGTGCCTTGAAACATTGTCATACGCCCTGAAATCTTCCACATTTTGTCATGTTACCAATGCACACCACATAACCATAACCATTTATCATTTCACTTCACAATTATGCACCACTCTGTGTTGGTCTATCACATAAAATACAGATAAAATACTTTTACATTTGATAAATGACTTCTTCACACAGTATGGCCCACGCCCTATAACAGATGTAGAATCTGCAGAATTAGATAAACATATCACAAAGGAAGAAGAAATCGAAGCCCTTAAGCAAATGAAACTGGGCAAGAGCCCGGGCCCAGATGGCCTGCCGGCCAGCTATTATAAAAGTTTTACAGACACCCTTACACCACATTTTTTTAGCAACTTTCAACTCCTTGAGCACCAACCCCGACAAATCCAGGGAGCTCCTAGAAGCACACATAGTGGTGGTACCTAAACCAAACAAAGATGCAAGCATAGTCTCCAACTATAGGCCTATATTGCTAATTAATGTGGACGTAAAAATCTATGCAAAAATCCTAGCGAATAGAATATTACCCCTACTCCCCTCACTAATATGCTTCGACCAGTCGGGATTTATCCCTGGGCGAGAAGCTAGGGATAATACCCTGAAAGCAATAAACGTCCATCACTGGCTCTCATCCTCCAACACCCCAGGCTTTTTCCTCTCCCTCGACGCAGAGAAGGCTTTCGACAGAGTGTCCTGGGATTACATGATGGAAGTTCTATGCAAATTGGGGTTCAGAGAACGCAAGATGCAATACCTCCTAGCATTATATTCCTCCCAAACAGTAAATATCAGAGTAAATGGCCATCTGTCGGAAGCTTTCTCTGTGTTGAATGGAACTAGACAGGGATGTCCCCTCTCCCCGCTCATATTTATTCTCACCATGGAACCTATCCTCCACAAGATTAGATGCAACCAGGACATCAAAGGAATTGAACTAGCCAACAAACAATACAAAATAGCGGCTTATGCAGACGACGTCTTACTGTTCCTCACGGACCCTATCACTACACTCCCGAACCTGCTAAAAGACTTCACTCTTTTCCAACAACTGTCCAATCTCCAAATACATTTTATCAAATCTGTAGCAATAAATATATCCTTGCCTGGACCCCTAATATCTCTATGCAAAATGAACTTCCCATTTGGATGGGACAATAAAGCTATAACTTACCTGGGAATCCGACTGCCATCTAAATTACCGGACCTATACACACTCAACTTTGCCCCCATCTTAAAAATCATACATACAAATCTCCAGGACTGGAACAAAGGCTGCTTCTCCTGGTTTGGGAGTGCAGCTATCATAAAAATGAACAATCTCCCCCGCATTTTATTCCTATTACAAACAATACTGATTAAATTACCACAAATATTCTTCTCCACCTACTGCAGACTTTGTCTAGAATTTATCTGGGCAAACAAACCCCCCAGAGTGAACTGTAGAAAATTAGTTACCCCAAAATTATGAGGCGGAATAGGCCTACCCGACATACAAAAATATTATTGGTCCTGCCACTTAGCCAGAATACTGGATTGGCACTTACACTTTAAAACCAAAGCATGGATAGAGATAGAGGATGCATTTGCCCCTCTACCTATACATTACTTGCTATGGATAGACATTCGCTCAATTCCAAAAGAACACAAATCCCACACTACAGATCTTTTAAACAGCCTGTAAAAGACTAAAGATTGCCTCGACACCAGGCCCTTTTACTCCGATTGACTGGAACCCTGACTTTCCCCCGGGTATCACACCCCTTACCCAATCGGATTGAACTACATTGGGCCCCGTAAGAGTCAAATCATTCTACAACAGAGGAAAACTGCTATCCTTCCAGGAAGTCCTCACTAAACTTCCGGATCTTAACATTCCCTTTTACAAATATCTCCAAATAAGACATTTCCTACAAACCCCAAAAACACAAGCTCAGTGGCACTGAGATTACACACCATTTGAAACCCTCTGCTCTAGCCAGGACCCCTTACGACATACCATCGCAGTGTTATACTCCATGATGTTCCCTGAAACACCCTCCAGCACAGATACTACATGCCAAAAATGGGAAAGAGAACTGGACATGACCCTCACACATAAGTACTGGCGCAACATCTACTCCCACATCCACAAAGGCTCCTTAAATGTTTCAGTCCAAGAAAACAGTTACAAAGTGTACTCCAGATGGTATAGAACCCCTATCAAAATACACAACTTCTACCCTAATATTCCCCCAGTATGCTGGCGATGCAAGTCCGATCCCGAAACCTTTCTCCATATCTGGTGGGAATGTCCCCTACTTAAACCTTACCGGAACGAAAAACATCGTCTCACAACCTACACTCCAGACTTTACCCTGGCCCAATACTTACTTCACCACACATTCATTCCACAACATGCATATCATAAGTCTCTTAAACTTCACCTCATAAATGCAGCCAGGCTCTGTATCCCTGTACATTGAAGGTCTACTTCCCCCCCGCCACACACACAATACGAGAATGGCTCAGCAGAGTGGGGAAAATATCAGATATGGAGAACCTAATTCACCAAGCTAGAGACACACCCACCAAATTTCAGAAAACATGGTTATGCTGGTTAAATTTCACAGAAACAACTGAATATTCTAATATCATCATGTCTAACCCAGTGTAGCTTGGCCTGGGGGGGCTTAAGTCTCGGGCACCAAGAAACCCCTCCCAATCCACGCGAGGCACTTGCCTGCTCTGTGCACCTGACAAGGCACTCCCTCGTCCCTTTCCTTATCTCCTATTCCTACCCCCCTCTCCCCCCCCCCACCCAAAATAAACCTTCCTAAAGGTTTACTCATTAAGCTAAACAAGAGGCAGGAGTCCTATGAATCGTACCATACTCACTTCCTAAGCCTATGATAAGGGTTATCGTGAGGGCTACCCCAGAACAACACAATAAGTTCCAACCCTACCTCAGAATGGCTATAAACTCTGTCCACGCACAGTTAGTTCCCGTTCGAGGTGCGTGTGACAGAGATGAGACACCTGTCCTAAACAATGACCTCGGGTACCCCTCAATGATCCCAGCTAGTCGATTAAATGAGAAGCCAGCAATAACCCTTCAGAGATTCCTGGGACTCTCATGCATGGTTTCAACACCAAATGTACATCCTAGATCCTTACACCTGCGCAACTATGCTGCCTGCAATTCCAGTTCTCCCACATTTGGTGCATGGGCACTGTGGTTATGGTTTATAATTTACTGTACACTCCTTGATATACATGTCATGTTTTATTGATCGTTGTATCTGGCATTCTTTTAAAAAAAAGATTGAATAAAAAAAATAAAACTTTTACGTAAAATTTTTGGGTTGAAAATTTCAAGGGGTATGAATACTTTTTCAAGGCACTGTATGTACCTAGCCCTATATTATGCATAACTTGTAGCTGTAATTTAAAGATAAATGCTTTACCAACAGCGCATTTACATTTCCTCTTTCTACATCCCCCTTCTATCAATTTTCTGAATATTATATCTCTGTATTTCTGTCTGTCTGTAGGTCAGATACTACAAGATAACAGCTTTGCTCTTTAACATTTGGCAGCTTGGCAGATAGGAGGTGTGGGTATTATGTCCAGAAAAGGTTCTCAAAAGGTCAGTTTCATATGGTAGACAGATGATTGTATACTGCTCAGCATCTTGTCTAGGAACCATATGAATCAGTCCTCCGGGGGAAATCCTTGCAATGCTCTGCTCTTCCAACAACAGAAATAATGTTCACTATAAGAAGGAATGTTTTTTAATGGATGCAGAAAACAGTATCGGCTATGTGCAAGACCATTTCTTAGATCAATGTATGGGAAGGACCAAAGCACAAACAATGAATGTTCAAAAACTGACCATATACAGTATATGTGTTAAATTAACGTGGATATGTGATTATTGTAGCCTCTAAACTATGTCCATTGCATTGAGGGTATATCTGTAGCAAAATTATGTGAAACACAAGGACACCTATTACAGTATATTCTGTACACAATAATTGTTGTGCTTCTGTTAAAAATTCCAGGTTTTCAGAATACGTTATGGGCATTCCAGACGGCTACAACAAATGTTACTGCAACCATGGATTTCCTATTGAATAATATAAATTCTAGCTTTGTGTGTAACCCTGTTCAGGAAATGTGTGTAAACATATTTACATGCCAGAAAACAATAAGAAATTACCCAATGAGCAAATGTGCTGAGAATGATCAACAATCAACATAATTTACTGCTTAATAAACATGCACCTTCTTAGTAAAACCAGAACAATGATTCCATAATGGTGCAATCTTAGTGGAGTGCTAAATTCCAACTTAAAAAAAAATGTCTTTCGTTATGGGGCCTCCTGTTTGCCAGGACTCCCTCTTGTTTATATCAGGTCCACCTTTCTGTAACTAGATAATACATTTCAGTGAAGTTAATGGATCTTGAAATTCATACCACGTACTACATTATACTCTGATGTAATGCCGAAGTTGTACCGATTGCTATGTTATGATGTTCCGTTTGTGACTATTTTGTACGTTTTTTTTTTTCTGCATTGCCTTCTTTATCAATAAAACTATTTGAAAAATGTCTTTCAGTTTAAAAGAACTGTTTTTTTTTTTTTATTATTTCGAACTTGTGTAGTGTTCATGCATCTCCATACATTGTTAATAATATATATTATACAGTAACACCCCTCACATTTTTGTAAATATTTTATTATAATTTTTTATGGGACATGGGAATAACAGTGTAATTTTTCTGTCCCCTCAAAATAACTCAACACACAGCCATTAATGTCTAAACCGCTGGCAAAAAAAAAGTGAATAAAATAAATAAGAAGTGATCCTCTGCACTACTATGGGAAAATGTATATATTCAAATATCCTTGTGGAGAATTGCTGCAATACCTGATGAATTCACAACTTCACAAGCATAAATAACATTAAAGTGATAAAAGTGTAAATAAGTGTAAATATACAAAATAAGAAAAAAATCACAAACAGTGATAATTTGAATGTGTAAATAAAGTGTTCACAATTAACTTGTAATTCAAGTGTTCAAATGATTGGTAAAATAGTCCTAAAGCCCCGTACACACGAGCGGACTTTTCAACATC
Organism: Lithobates pipiens; assembly: GCF_037356315.1. Taxonomy (NCBI): domain Eukaryota; kingdom Metazoa; phylum Chordata; class Amphibia; order Anura; family Ranidae; genus Lithobates; species Lithobates pipiens. The sequence continues at coordinate 159,746,056 of NW_027507785.1, forward strand.
CAAAGTCCGACGGAATGATTCCGTCAGACTATTCGATCGTGTGTGGGCTGCAACGGACTTTTGATTCGCAAAAGTCTGACAGACTTTAGAAAATGGAACATGCTTCAAATTTTTCTGACGGAACTCTGCTGGACCCAGTTCCTACCGAAAAATTCGCTCGTGTGTATGCTATTCCGACGGACTAAAACCGACGCTAGGGCAGCTATTGGCTACTGGCTATGAACTTCCTTATTCGAGTCCAGTCGTACGTCATCACGTTAGAATCTGTCGGAGTTTGGTGTGATTGTGTGTGGCCAAGTCCGCTCAGTCGAAAAGTCCGTCAGAACTCTGTCGGAATTCCAGCGGAACTCCGGCAGAACTCCTTCGGAAGTCTGTCGGACATAAGTCCTCTCGTGTGTACGGGGCTTTAGATGTGATAATAATCCCAAAGAGTCTTTCTGCTTCCGCAAACAGAACTCTCACATCAAAGGTATATGACACGAGCCTTGGAATAGCCTCCAATATGGGTAAGACAGTCTATCCTTCCAGAGACTCCTCAGCTTATCCTCAGATATAGACCAACACTCCTCCTCTGTTGCCACTTCCACCAATGTCTCCTTTCTACTTTCTCCTGACCAAATATTTTATTATATCTTTTCATGTGACAACACTGAAGAAATGACACCCCATACCCATTCACATAAGGGGGGGTGGGATTTGGGGGCCCTCTTGTTAAAGGGGGCTTCCAGATTCCGATAAGCCCCCCCGCCCGCAGACCCCCACAACCAATGGTAAGGATTGTGGGGACGAGGCCCCTGTCCCCATCAACATATGGGCAAGGTTCTTTGGGGGGTCCCCAAAGCACCCTCCCCATGTTGAGGGCAAGCGGCCTGGTATGTTTTGGGGGAGGGGCGCTCGCTCTCTCCCCCCTTTCCTGACCTGCCAGGCTGTTTGCTCAGATAAGGGTCTGATATGGATTTTGGCGGGGACCCCATGCTGTTTTTTTTTCTTTTCAAATTTTTCATCGATTTTTATCTGCAATGCATTACAGCTGTGAGCAATTTGAAATTACATTTTTCCTTTAGAAAGAATCAGAAAGATCAGAAAGATGCTCCACTTTGCAGGCAGTACGCACAATTGGAAATTCCGCCAGCAAAAGTCTGATGAGAGCTTTTGTTTGGTAAATATGATCGTGTGTATGCTCCATTGGACTTTTGCTGACGTAATTTTGGCTAGCAAAGGATTGAGAGCATGTTCTCAATTTTTTGGTCGGAAAAAGTTCCTATCCGAAAATACATTCATGTGTATGCAATTCCGATGCTCAAAAACTCACGCATGCTCAAATTCAAGTACGGGACGGAATCGATTGGTTTGGTAAAACTACCATTCATAATGCACATTCATCATGCTGCATTTGTTTTAATAGTTTAATGCAGAGCATTCTCTTCTTCTTTAGGTTGTTAGAAGAATGAAGTTGTGTTGCTGCTCATATTCACACAGAGTTCTCAAACACTTTTCTTTATTATTTCTCCTGATCTCATGAATAATCTTCTTCCTTTTTTTTTTTTTTAATCAAGAACGCATGTTCTCTTACGTTCACCGACTGACACAGCTCCTTTCTTAGACTATTGGGTTGTTACGCCATCTTCAGGAGAGGACTAGGCAGAACATGTTAATAAAACTAGTACTTTCTAGTTCCACCCAAGTGGTAGTACCTTAGGTAACAACCCCTCAGCCTGCTACTGCAGCCTCAGTTTTTTTTCTGCCTAGTGAAGGAGAAGGACCTAGGAATCCTGCGGGCCCATTGGTCCATGGATTTTTCTGCAGAGGTTTTTGCTTTTTGCGCAAGATTAAAGATCCTGTGATCTGCTATCAACAGCTCGCTAGGTGACAGGTTGGATATCCTTGTAGTCTCCCCAGCCTGGCCAGCGAGCGTGTGCAGACCAGAGCTCCGCGCTGGGTCGGCCACGACATGCCCCCAGCTCCAGGGGCGGCTGGTGGGCGTAATGCCCTGGGGCACACATATGACCGGGCTAATGATGTCTGTCACAGTGTGCCGGGCCAGCAGCCACCCCATACTGATCGGAGAGTGGGTCTGCGATGGAATGTCTCCCAGCTCTTCAGGACTGATAAATACAGCTCTCCCTGCCTCGGTGGGGCTGAGCAGCTGGGCATTCCCTGGGTGGTCAATTTGGGGGTCCCTCTCCTCCCTCTCTTCTCTCGCTGTCCCTATCTTCCCTCCCCCCTTCCCTGTGGGGGATGCTGCATGGGCTGCTGAGCGGTGTGTGTGCCATACAGGGGCTTCCCGGGGGGCTCTCACCTGGGGGGGACTGCGCTGGATAGCTGTGCCCTGGATGTGTGTAGGTCTCTTCCCTAAGGTGTCTGGAGGTTGTGTCTGCTGATCACTGTAGCGCTGTTTTACTGCCATTTCTCTGCCTGTTTTTTCACTGTCTTCATTGCATACAGGGCTATGTTTGGTGTGACCAGGGAGCAGCATGCTCTGTCTCCATTTTCCTGTAGTCCAGCGGCCATATTCCCTGTGATTATGTCCTTTATACTGGACACTCAGCGGCCATTTTGTTGAAGCATGAACACGTTTTTCAGCTTCAGCGCTATTCAGAACTGCTCACCACAGCGCGATTTGATCTCCTATGCATCTGGGAGCTGACACAGGGACAGCTAGCTGGATGGCGCAGAACTCGGTCAGGGTGGTGAGTCTTGCCTGGAGGAGCCCCTCAGCCAGCAGCAGTTATGAGGGTGGGACCATCACTGTCCTAAGTCCCCAACAGGTGGCAGACAGGGTAGGGTCAGCATGGCTTCAGAAACTGGTGTTTCTTCCCCCAAAATCCAGGCAATTGCAACCGGTTCACCTGCAGACAGTGCAGTGCCTCTCGACGCTTTGTCGGCGGTCCTTAATTCGTTCGTTGCCAAGATGGAGGAGGTGAGTGGGCGCAAAGGTGGTAAAAAATGGCCCCTGCCCCCCTGTCCTCCAGAGAGAGCTCTGACGCAAACTCAAGCCCTGCTGAGGCTGGTGACTCCTGGTCTGTCGTTTCAGGCGACGCTGACCAGGACCGATCGGATAGTGAGAATGAGTCCCCGTCTGGATCTGTGCCTGACAAAGCGCTTGTTGGAGCACTTATCACAGCTGTGCGTGATACCCTTAAAGTTCAGGAGCCAGCAGATCCCTCTGCTGATGTAGCGGTCCCTTTTGGGTCCCGTAAGCCAGCCCGTACACCTAAGGTGTTCCCATATCTGACTTATTTCCATAAGTTCATATACAAGGAATGGGGTAGACTGCAACGGACCTTTTCGGTCCCCAAGTCCATGGCGGTGCATTACCCCTTTAAGGAAAGCCTTCTAAAAAAGTGGCCGGCTCCTCCAGTCGTGGACCCCCCAGTATCCAGGTTAAACAAAGTAACCACGATCCCGGTAGAGGGGAATCCTGCTTTTAAGGACCCCACAGACAGGAAGGCTGAGGCAGGGGCTCGTTCCTTGTTTAGGGTTGTGGGGTCAGCGATGCGACCAGTACTGGCATCCGCACTTGTGTCACAGACACTTACTGAGTGGGCAATACTTTTTCACAGCAAATTGGGGGAGCAACAGGCTTCCCCTGTCTGCGTGGAACTAGCAAACCAGTTAGTGCAAGGCCTTAAGTACGTTTGTGACGCAGCCCTGGATACCCTCCCACTTTTATCCAGGGCTTCAGTGTCAGCTGTGGTGCTGAGGCGCCTGATTTGGCTAAAATGCTGGTAAGCTGACCAGGCATCTAAGAAAGCCCTGACGGATCTACCCTTCCTTGGTGAACGGCTCTTTGGAGCCTCATTAGATGACATTATTAAAAATGCCACAGGTGGTAAGGGTATGCTTCTTCCACAGGCCAGGAAGGCTAAGGAGTCACGCTGTAGGCAAGGGCCCTCTTTTTCTGCTCACAAACAGCTTTTCTGTCCACCCGGGGCTTTGGCTAAGTGTCCCCAGCCCGACAGGATGACTTCTGAAGGACAAAAGCGCCCCTGGAACCGCAAGCCTAACAAGCTTGCGAGCAAAAGTGCTACCGCATGAAGGTTTGCCCGCCCGCAAAACGGGTGGGGGGGTCGCCTTCGGGAGTTTGCAGCCCGGTGGGCTTCTCTGCTGTCTGACCAATGGGTCTGCAATCTGATTTCCTCAGGCTACAAGACAGAGTTTCTCTCTTGGCCGCAAAACAGATTCTTCCCCTCCAGCATACCCATGCTCCCAGCTCGCCAGGAGGCCCTATTGGGGGTGGTAAGGGACCTGCTGAGTCGCGGGGTGATAGTACCTGTTCCGGAATCAGAACGCTTCCAGGGGTTCTACTCAAATCTGTAGTCCCCAAAAAGGAAGGGGTACATCCAATTTTGGACCTAAAAGCCCTCAATTGTTTTGTAAAAGTACAGAAGTTCAGAATGGAATCAGTTCGCTCAGTAGTCGCTACACTCCATCAAGGGGACTCCCTGGCGTCTTTGGATATCCAGGATGCGTACCTGCACATACCCATATGCCTACGGCATCAGAAGTTTCTGCGATTTGCAGTTGGGGAAGCCCACTACCAGTTTCTGGCTCTCCCTTTTAGCTTTTCATCAGCCCCCCGAGTCTTTACCAAGGTATTGGCTCCTGTTTTGGCGTTGCTGCGACAACGCAGGATCGCGATCGTGGGTTACCTAGACAATCTCCTCCTGAGAGCATCTTGTACCTCAGAGTTAGAGGAGAATGTGACGATCACCATGCAGATCCTGCAGGAATTTAGGTGGCTGTTGAACCTAAAAAAGTCAGTGATTATACCGACTCAGCATTTGGAGTACCTAGACTTACTGCTGGACTCCATGGAAGCGAGAGTATTTCTCCTTTCAGACAAGCTGCAGACTCAGAGCCACGGTAAAACTGCTGATGAACCGCAGGTGGTCGTCGCTACGCTTCTGCATGCGAGTCCTGGGACTCATGGTGGCCTCCCTCAAGGCAGTACCATATGCCCAGTTTCACACCAGAGTCTTGCAGGAGATTTTGACAAAATGGGACAAATCTCAATTGTCCCTGGATCAGCAGATTCAGGTGAGCCAGTTAGTCAGGGATTCCCTGCTCTGGTAGCTGAAGTCCCCAGCACTTCTGTCCAGGAAGTCGTTCCTACCTCTGAAATGGATGTGATCACAACGGACACCAGCCTAACCAGCTGGGGTGGAGTAATGGGAGTTCAGTTGATGAAGGGCCTCTGGTCAGTGGAGGAATCCAAGTTGCTGATCAATGTGCTCGAGCTGAGAGCGATCAGGCTATGCCTCTCCACATGGTCGATAAGACTTCAAGGGCGTCCGATCTGGATCCAGTCAGACAATGCCACAGTGGTGGCATATGTCAATCACCAAGGAGGAACAAGAAGCTTGGCCACCACACGGGAGGTCACTCACATCCTTCAGGGGGCAGAGCGGCATTTACCGGCCCTATCTGCCATTTAAATCCCGGGAGTGGAGAACTGGCAGGCGGACTATCTAAGTCGCCTGATGCTGGACCCACGAGAATGGGCGTTGCATCCGGAGGTGTTCAGGTTACTGTTCCTGCGATGGGGCACACCAGACGTGAATCTTCTGGCCTCCCGTCTCAATCGGAAGGTGCCGAGATTTGTGTCCAGGACAAGATATCCTTAGGCAGACGCGTCAGACGCATTGGTGGCTTTGTGGGATCAGTACCAGCTGATCTATGCCTTTCCTCCGCTGAAACAGTTACCACATCTGCTCTGAAGAGTGGAGGCCGAGGAGATTTCAGTAATTCTGATTGCCCCAGATTGGCCCCAGCTTCCCTGGTACGCAGACCTAGTCGCCTGGTGGCGGATGCCCCATGGCGACTGCCATTACAAGAGGACCTGCTGTCTCAATGTTCGATTCTCCATCCTGTTTCACCATCGCTGGTTTTAAAGGCATGGCTATTGAGAGCCAGGTGTTGAGGAACCGGGGTCTTTTGGACTCTGTGATTCCAACTATGCTTAGAGCATGGAAATCTTCTTGGAAGATATATCATCGTGCCTGGAAGGCTTACATCTCCATGTGTGTGGAGAAAGGATGGTGTCCACGCTCCTTTTCTATATCCAGGATCCTGCTGTTTCTACAGCAAGGAGTAGACCAGAAATTGGCTTTAAGCACCATTAAGCGACAGATATCAGCTTTGGCTGTCTTTTTTCAGTGACCCCTGGGTCTCACTCTCTAGTGAGCACTTTTGTTCAAGGGGTCCGACATGTAGTTCCTCTGGTATGTCCACCGTTACCCTGTGGGATCTGAACCTGGTGTTATCTGCGCTTCAGAAACCGCCATTTGAAAATATCAGAGAGATCCCTCTGACTCTTTCTCAGAAAGTGGTCTTTCTAGTGGCCATTACATTGGCCAGGAGGGTTTCGGAACTGGCGGCCTTGTCTTGCAATTTGCCCTATCTGGTTATCCACAGGGATAAAGTGGTATTGCGTCCGCAACCTTCTTTTCTGCCGAAGGTGGTTTCGGCATTCCACATCAATGAAGACATTGTGTTACCATCTCTGTGTCCCAAACCGACACATCCTAAAGAGGTGACCCTCCATTCCCTGGACGTGGCTCAGGCTCTGAGGGTGTATTTGTCTGCTACAGCTCCCTTTCGGAAGTCACACTCCTTGTTTGTTTCGGTGGCTGGTCTGAAAAAAGGCATGGTGGTCTCGTCGGCCACCATTTCCAGGTGGATCAGACAGATTGTATTACAGGCCTATGCCTTGAAGGGGCAGGTGCCCCCCTTTCTAGTCACGGCCCACTCCACTAGGGTAATTGGAACATCTTGGGCCTTCCAACATCAAGCGTCTGTCGCTCAAGTGTGTAAAGTGGCGACTTGGTCGTCTGTCCACACTTTTACAAAACTCTACAATTCTGTCTGTTTTGGCTGCAAAGTTTTGCAGGCGGCCGTGTAATTGCAATTGCACTTACATTTTTTTTTCCCCTATTTTTTGGTAAAAACACTGTACCTTTTTAGAAATGCACTGTTGCATTTGTTACCACAAGTTGTGAGGTGGTTTGGAGGTAGTGACTCTCAGATTGAGGAGTACTCTGTTTATTTTGTGGATAAAAAAAGTTCCTGATTTTTTTTCCCATACACTGTTGTTTTTGTGGGTAAAGTTTTTATGCTAGTTCCTACATGCCATGGTGGGTGAAGTTTTTATGCTGTTTTCCCATCCCTCGTTTGGCACTGCTTGGGGACGTCCCAATGGTCTAAGAAAGGAGCTGTGTCAGTCTGTGAACGTAAGGGAAAATAGGATTTTTTGTACTCGCCGTAAAATCCTTTTCTCTGTATTTCACCGACTGACACAGCACCCTCCCCTCCTATTTTTGTCTACGTTATACTGCTTGTTGATGTACTGAGGCTGCAGCAGCTGGCTGAGGGTTGTTACCTAAGGGACCGCCCCTTGGGCAGAACTGGAAAGTTGTAGTTTTACTATAACATAACATGTTCTGCCTAGTCCTCTCCTGAAGGTGGCGTAACAACCCAATGGTATAAGAAAGGAGCTGTGTCAGTTGGTGAACTACAGAGAAAAGGATTTTATGGTGAGTACAAAAAATCCTATTTTTTGGGGAATATTTTTAAATTATTTTCTAGTCATCTCCATTTTTTTTTTTTGTGTCAAGTTTACACAACAACATTATCTTGTATTTTTAAAGCTCAAGGAGGTTGGTTGGTGTCCCTTAATTTGACATTGTATTTTTGAAATGTACCTGTCTACTTGCAAAAACAAATTCCGAAAAAAAAATCTCCATTTATTCTGGCTGATAACAAAATAAAGAAGGCGATGCTGCAGAAACTGCTGGAATTTGCAAAGCCTTTCTACCCCAGGGCACACATCAACTATTTGGTAAATAAAATTGGTAGCTTGAGAATTCCATATAATGGGGAGCACAATCTGGTCTCAGACTCCCAGTGATCATGAACAGCAGCAGATGACATATATGTCCCCAGGCTGTGGTACTACAACAGCCTGTATCTGAACCCAGGCCATCACTTTCTTGTCTTCCTTGCAGCCTTCCTTACAGCCTTCCTTGGAAGCTGTGACTCTGGAGGTGGACTTGTATAAGGAGGAGGAGGAGCAGGATGGGTGAGCACACAAGTGCATGTTATCACTTATTTGCCCACTAAACCCCTTCTGAATGGCCTCAAAAACTAATTTCTCACACCTGAGGCGTTGGCCCTCCTCCATTTGCTTCAATTTAGCAGCTGCATAGCAGCCATAGGCCTCTTCTGTGTCAGGGGGGCTTTTCAGGGCCGCATTAGCATCCTCAATGAGGCCCAGTGCTGCCTCCTCCAGGTTACTCCCCTTCCTGGCCCTTTTTGTTAGAAGGCGGAGGAGAGGCACCTGGGATTGGGTGAAGCTACAGGGCCCTGCCACCTCCTGGCTGCCACTTACCCCTGCCTCCTCCTGTCCTCCACTTTTCAGAGCCTTGTCCTGGCTCAGGTCTGTGTATGAAAAAGGGACATACTTTTAGTTTTTACTTCATCAATCACTGTCATGGTCGTCCCCGGAATCCAGTGGCATATGGGAGACCTGCCCCACGTTAAGAACTAACCAGTATCCATGGGCGCGCGTTGGTGCGAACGGGCGCACGCGGATGCGCGATGGTACGAACGGGCGCACGCGGGTGCGCGATGGTACGAACGGGCGCACGCGGGTGCGCGGGGTTACGAATAGGCGCATGGTTACACGCAGGTGCCAGTGCCACCTGCCAGCACCAGTGCCACCTGCCAGTGCCATCCGTCAGCCCCAGTGCCGCCAGTGCCACCTGCCAGTGCCACTTGCCACCACCAGTGCCGCCAGTGCCGCCAGTGCCACCTGCCAGTGCCACCTGCCACCTGGCAGTGCCACCTGCCAGCACCAGTGCCACCTGCCAGCGCCAGTGCCGTCAGCCCCAGTGCCGTCAGCCCCAGTGCCGCCAGTGCCACGTGCCAGTGCCATGTGCCAGTGCCACCTGCCAGCGCCACCTGCCACCTGCCAGTGCCACCTGCCAGTGCCACCTGCCAGCGCCATCCGTCAGCCCCAGTGCCGTCAGCGCCAGTGCCACCTGCCAGTGCCACCTGCCAGCGCCAGTGCCACCTGCCAGCGCCAGTGCCATCTGCCAGCCCCATTTGCCAGAGAAATTAGCCAGAGCAAATAGCCAGCACCATCTGCCAGTGCCATCTGCCAGTGCCAGCCCCAGTGCCATCTGTCAGCCCCATCTGCCAGCCCCATCTGCCAGCCCCATCTGCCAGCCCCATCTGTCAGCCCCATCTGCCAGCCCCATCTGTCAGCCCCATCTGTCAGCCCCATCTGCCTCCAGTGCCATCTGCCTCCAGTGCCATCTGTCAGTGCCACGTGTCGTCAGTGCCACGTGGGGTCACTTTGTGGGCATTTCCATTGTCCTGGTGCTCCAGGGCCTTCAAAACTGTAATAGGTGGTTGAGAAATAAGATGTGTAATTTATGCTCCTAGAACGCCTGATGGTGCTATTTCAATATTGGGCCTCTGTATGTGGCCAGGCTGTGTAAAAGTCTCATCTCCGGCCAGAATGCCAGGGACGCACTGCGCGGCCACTTATATAGGGACAAGGGGCGGTGTCACATGGCTTTATGTCACATGGGTTGGTGTCACATGGTGACCCCGCCCCCTTACGATGTCATAGTCCCCATGTGACATCAACCCATGTGACCAACCCATGTGACATAAAGCCATGTGACACCGCCCCATTGTCCCTATATAAGTGGCAGCGCAGCGCGTCCCTGGCATTCCGGCCGGAGAGATCGTCGAGGCAACATCTCCTGGAGAAGAAGAAGAAGAAGAAGAAGAAGAACGGAAGGCGGCGGCGACGGCGGTGACAGAAGACCGGGCCACCGCCTGTAAAAGAGCTATAAGAAGGCGCGGTGGCCCGGCAGAAGAACCGAAGAGGGGGACAAGACCCCCGAAGTCGGGAGAAGAGGCCGGCGGCGAGGAAGAAAGCCGGACTCCTCCGCTAGCAAAAGAGCTACAAGAAGATAGCGGAGGAGTCCGGCGAGAAGACCCCCGAAGACGGAAGACCCCCGGAGCTGTGCAATAAAGTATTTTATCTCGTGTGTTGTGTTTTTTTTGTACTTTTATTTTACAGGTGAATTGGTAGGGGTACATTGTACCCCATACTCATTCACATAGGGTGGGGGGCCGGTATCCGGGGGCCCCCTTATTAAAGGGGGCTCCCGGATTCCGATAAGCCCCCCGCCCGTAGACCCCGAAACCAACGGCCAGGGTTGTCGGGAAGAGGCCCTTGTCCTCATCAACATGGGGACAAGGTGCTTTGGGGTGGGGGGGCCGCGCGGCCCCCCCCTTCCCCAAGGCACCCCCCCATGTTGAGGGCACGCGGCCTGGTACGGCTCAGGAGGGGGGGCGCTTGCTCGCCCCCCTTTCCTGGCTGGCCGGGCAGCGTGCTCGGACAAGGGTCTGTTGTGGACTTGGGGGGGACCCCACGCCGATTTTTTTCGGCGTTGGGGTTCCCCTTTAAGTCCATTCCAGGCGGCGGGGTCAGCGACGTCTCCTTCGCGGGCCCCGCCTACCTGGAGACGCGCTCGAAATGAGCGGACTTTCCTCCGCGTGTGTGGGTGAGTCCGTTCATTTCAAAAGTAGGGCGGATAGTATGGCGGACTTAGTACGCCGTATTAGTCCGCTCAAAAAGTGGTGTGTGTGTGGTCAAGTCCGTTCATTTGAAAGTATGATGGACTGTCCGTCGGATTGTCTGACGGACTAAGTTGGCCAGACAGTCCGCCCCGTGTGTACGCGGCTTTAGTAAATACCTTGGAATGTCTACTTTCAAAAAAGGTCATTTGGGGGGTATTTGTACTTTCCTGACTTGTTTGGGTCGCAAGAAATGAGATAGGCCACCAGTACATCAGGTGTGATCAATTTTGTGCGATTCGCACCACAGCTTGTAGACTCTCTAACTTTCACAAAGACCAAATAATATCCACTAATTTGGGTTATTTTTACCAAAGATATGTAGCAGTATAAATTGTGGCCAAAATTTATGAAGAAAAATTAATAATTTGCATAATTCTGTCACAGAAACAAAGAAATATGCGTTTTTTTTCAACATTTTCGGTCTTTTTTCATTTATAGCGCAAAAAATAAAAACCCCAGAGGTGATCAAATACCACCAAAAGAAAGCTCTATTTGTGGGAAAAAAAGGACACAAAATTCATTTGGGTACAGTGTTGCATGACTGAGTAATTGTCATTCAAAGTGTGAGAGCACCAAAAGCTGAAAATTGGTCTGGTCAGGAAGGGTGTTTAAGTGCCCAGTAAGCAAGTGGTTAAAGCATTCTAGTAAAGTTAGTCTGTAATCAAAAGTCCGTTTTGTTAGGTTATTATAGCATTTTGTAACTTTATAAACTTGCAGCAGACCGTGGCCATCTTAGGTGTGGGCATCTGAAGCCAGACTGTATTTCTTCCTGGATCTCAGCCTTGCAAATCTCGCACATGCTCAGTGCTGCACAAGCGGTGAAATAGGTTTCAGGTCAGGTTTCCATAGCAACGGCAGTGCCAGAGGAAGTTGCCGCCCCATAGCTATGCAAACCCCTCCTCGCCTCCAGGAACCAGGAAATATACTGCATTTATAACAACAGACACCAGCAGCAAAAGGTAAGAGGCTTAAAAATATACTAATTGTAAACTAAATCATTTGCTTCTGTGCAGATATATCTACATAACAAGAGATATATATCTTGTTATGTGTGTGTATGTATATAGATATATCTCATGTTATACATGTATCTTATGTGTGTGTGTATATATATATATATATATATATATATATATATATATATGTGTGTGTGTGTGTTTCTCTCTCTCTCTATATATATATATGTGTGTATGTGTGTGTGTTTCTCTCTCTCTCTCTCTCTCTCTCGCTCTCTCTCTCTATATATATATATGTGTGTGTATATGTATATCTACACCCAGCGGCTACTTTTTTTCTGTACAGCTTTTCAGAAAAAAAAAAAAATGAATCGCAGCAACAAAATTAATATATGCATTGTTCGATCGCCACTTTGCTCGCCCATTGCTGCCTGCCAGTCCCACACTTACCCCATCCATGTCATGGCTACGGTTGCTTACCCTTGCATCTCCACCAAGTCCTGGCGTTTGCTTATTATCGCGGCCAATCGGGTTTTAGGTAGGACTCCCACCCAGTTGTGTCTCAGGACCCTTTTCCCATGATTGACTAAGAGGAAATTAGTGTCACAATAACAAGTTTAAATTTGCTAATGTCACACAAGTGGGTGGGCTTTGAGCACGGTGCTCTCTGCGCCATGGTCACCCTTTCTTGAAGCCTATTAGAGCCTTTGGGCGCTAATCAAATGCTTACAAAAATAAACAACCCCACGTTGTAATCCATGCATCCATCAACCTGCATGTAGATATAGGGGCATGGATATGGGGGTGTGGTGCGTGTGTCTCCATTATGGACCATTTGTTATGTGTGTGTTAAAATCCCTACTTCATATGTGAATTCAGAGTTTTTAATGGTACAGATTTTAGAAAGGCAACATTTACTCAAATAACCACTATTTACAACCAAGGTATGCAGAATACCATCTCTTTATGCTCAACACATTGAAACTTCAAGCAGATGGGCTACAGCAGCAGAAAACCACACTGGGTGCCACTCCAGTCATCTAAGTACATGATGATATTGAGGCTACAATTGTCACAGATTCACCAAATTTGGTCAATAGAAGATTGAAAAAATGTTGACTGGTCCGATGAGTCTCATTTTCTGTTGTAACATTCAGATAGGATTCAGATAGGGTTTTAAATTTGCATTAAAAAAAAATGAAAGCATGAATCAATCCATCCTGCCTTGTATCACCGGTTCAGGCTGGTGGTGGGGGTGTAATCAGGGCTGGTGCAAGAATTTTTGACACCCTAGGCGAAACCTCATTTTGCCCCCCCCCCTTCCCATTGAATGAATGAATGAATGAAATACTTATATAGCGCACAATGCGAACTGAATCGCCTCTAGGCGCTGTCCCATGGCTCCACTGCCTTTGCAATATGTGACCCGCCTGACCATTACACACACACTGAACCACCTACCTGACACATACACTGACCTACCTGACCATTACACACACACACACACTGACCCACCTACCAGACACATACACTGACCCACCTACCTGACCATTACACACACACACACACACTGACCCACTTACCTGACACATACACTGATCTACCTGACCATTACACACACAAACTGACCTACCTGACACATACACTGACCTACCTGACCATTACACACACAAGCACTGACCTACCTACTTGACCATTACACACACTGACCCACCAACCTGACACATACATTGACCTACCTGACCATTACACATACACTGACCCACCTACCTGACACACACACACATACACTGACCTACCTGACCATTACACACACACACACTGACCCACCTACCTGACCATTGCACATACACTGACCCACCTACCTGACACACACACACACACATACACTGACCTACCTGACCATTACACACACACACTGACCCACCCACCTGACACATACACTGACCCACCAACCTGACACATACATTGACCTACCTGACCATTACATATACACTGACCCACCTACCTGACACACACACACATACACTGACCTACCTGACCATTACACACACACACACACACACACACACACACACACACACACACACTGACCCACCTACCTGACCATTACACATACAATGACCCACCTACCTGACCCACACACTGACCCACCTACCTGACCATTACACACACACATACACTGACCCACCTACCTGACCATTACACATACAATGACCCACCTACCTGACCCACACTGACCCACCTACCTGACCATTGCACACACACACACTGACCTACCTACCTGACCATTACAAACACACACACACACACACATACTGACCTACCTAGCTGACTTCTTATTTCCTTTATTACTCACCCCCCCACAGCTCGCTGTAGATAGTGAGGATCCTCCCTCCTAGTGATGGCCGAACGGTTCGCCCGGCGGTCGTTTCGCGGCGAATTTCCGACTTTCGCCGTCCGCGGGTTCGAACGCCTTTTTCCGTCGTTCGCCCCGGCGGACTTACGTGTTTAATGTATACAAGAACTTTAACCTTTCGTGACACGTTTATCATGTGTTACAGGACAACCAATTGAGACATGACAGCTCATGGACACTTGGACATTCCCCCTAACCTATAAATACACCCGATCCGGTGGCCATTTTACATTCTTTCTTCTGTCACTGTAGGGAAAGGATCCTGTGTGGAGTAGGGACAGAGAAAACGCTAGCTATTTGGTACACAAAAGTTCTTTTCAGGACTGGTATAGGTGTTAGGTCAGCAGCCTGAGTTTCTTTTGTCAGTTTAGATAAAGGGACAGAGCGCTGTATGCTGCTATTTTAGGGACAGCTCAGCCAGATTAGTCTTTCTTCATCATCATCATCATCATCATCATTAGCTGTTACTATCAGGTCCACAAAAGAGCTGTTCCAGCTAATCGTTCCAGCCTACTCTTTTTTGCCAATTTGTATAGGGACAGGCAGGAAGCAGTGTGTCAGGCAGTGAGGATAATTTTAAAGACTTGCTGTTACTATTAGTTCCACAAAGGTTCTTTTCAGGACTGGTATCAGTGGTACGGTAATAGGCTTGTACACGTATAATATTCTTTCTTCCAAATATAGAAAGAATATTATACTTGACTGCTGCCCTTCTGCTGCAGTCTGCTAATCATTCACAACTCACTTGTTCCACAAAGCTCTTTATCAGGACTGGTAACTTGGTCTGTCTAGGGTGCTACGGTACATAGGCTTGGGTGCGGTACAGTCTGCTGTTCTGTAAGGACCGCTATCGGTCCACAATAGATAGGGTTGCCGTGCACTACTGCTGACCGCTGCCCTATACTGCAGCAGTCCTTCAGCGGTATAGGGACTGACGCACAGTCTGCTAAACACTAATACACAACCTGCTTGGTCCACAAAAGTTCTTATAAGGACTGGTAACTTGGTATAGGGTGCTACGGTACATAGGCCTGAGTGCGTTACAGTCTGCTGTTCTGTAAGGACCGCTATCGGTCCACAATACATAGGGTTGCCGTGCACTACTGCTGACCGCTGCCCTATACTGCAGCAGTCCTTCATTGGTATAGGGACTGACGTACAGTCTGCTAATCACTAACACACAACCTGCTTGGTCCACAAAAGTTCTTATAAGGACTGGTAACTTGGTATAGGGTGCTACGGTACATAGGCCTGAGTGCGTTACAGTCTGCTGTTCTGTAAGGACCGCTATCGGTCCACAATACATAGGGTTGCCGTGCACTACTGCTGACCGCTGCCCTATACTGCAGCAGTCCTTCAGCGGTATAGGGACTGACGCACAGTCTGCTAAACACTAACACACAACCTGCTTGGTCCACAAAAGTTCTTATAAGGACTGGTAACTTGGTATAGGGTGCTACGGTACATAGGCCTGAGTGCAGTACAGTCTGCTGTTCTGTAAGGACCGCTATCGGTCCACAATACATAGGGTTGCCGTGCACTACTGCTGACCGCTGCCCTATACTGCAGCAGTCCTTCATTGGTATAGGGACTGACGTACAGTCTGCTAATCACTAACACACAACCTGCTTGTTCCACAAAAGTTCTTATAAGGACTGGTAACTTGGTATAGGGTGCTACGGTACATAGGCTTGAGTGCGGTACAGTCTGCTGTTCTGTAAGGACCGCTATCGGTCCACAATAGATAGGGTTGACGTGCACCACTGCTGACCGCTGCCCTATACTGCAGCAGTCCTTCAGCGGTATAGGGACTGACGTACAGTCTGCTAAACACTAATACACAACCTGCTTGGTCCACAAAAGTTCTTATAAGGACTGGTAACTTGGTATAGGGTGCTACGGTACATAGGCTTGAGTGCGGTACAGTCTGCTGTTCTGTAAGGACCGCTATCGGTCCACAATAGATAGGGTTGACGTGCACCACTGCTGACCGCTGCCCTATACTGCAGCAGTCCTTCAGCGGTATAGGGACTGACGTACAGTCTGCTAAACACTAATACACAACCTGCTTGGTCCACAAAAGTTCTTATAAGGACTGGTAACTTGGTATAGGGTGCTACGGTACATAGGCTTGAGTGCGGTACAGTCTGCTGTTCTGTAAGGACCGCTATAGGTCCACAATAGATAGGGTTGACGTGCACCACTGCTGACCGCTCACCTATACTGCAGCAGTCCTTCAGCGGTATAGGGACTAAGAGTTTTGTCACAGGGTCATTTAAAAAATGACATGCAGAGGAAGAGGCAGGCCCTTCCGCAGGGGTGGTAGGGGTAGGGCAGGAGCAACAGGCTTGAGCCAAAGTGGGAAGTTGCAGAAGGTGCGTTCAATTACTTTAAAGGATGCACCAGACTTGGTTGAGTGGCTCGCTCAGCCTTACTCTTCTGCACCCTCCTCATCCTCTCGATCTGCACCCTCTTCTTCACTCTCTGCTATGTGCACCCCCAAAGACACTACCACCAACAACACGACCACCACCACCACCACCACATACCTTCCGCTTGAGTCACTGGAATTATTTTCCGATCCATATCAAGAGGACATTTCTGATGCGCAGCCACTCTTGGTATTGGATCAGGAAGAGGAGGTAGCAACAAGCGCTACTCAGCAGTCTGACGCCAGTACCCAGATCAGCCCAAGGAGGAGGTTGGTCCCCGGTGTTGCTGCCTACTCTACTTATAGCGGTGGGGAAGGTGACGTTGATGATGACGTGTCTAGTGATGTCACGTGGGTGCCCACAAGAGAGGAAGAGGAGGGGAGTTCAGAGGGAGATATGGACCAGCAGATAGGGAGGAGAAGCAGCAATGACTTACATTGCACAGCAGGGACAAAGCAGACTGCAAATGTATCAGGAGCGAGTCATCGACCATGTACGGTCACATCTGGCGCTCCCAGGACACCGGCACATGGCTCCGCAGTGTGGGCTTTTTTTAACGTGTCCGCTGCTGACAATAGCGTTGCCATCTGCAATCTTTGCAGTCAACGCGTTAGTCGCGGTAAGCCCAATACTCACCTAGGGACGACCGCCTTAAGAAGGCACATGAGCAGCCATCACCGAGCCCAGTGGGAGCAACGGAACACACAAAGCCACACTGCAGGCTCTCACCGTCCAGCCTCGTCTTCTACTTCTCCTTCTCCTCTCTCCTCACAATTGTCCTCCACTCCACCTTCCATCACGCCAAGCTCACATTTTTCTGCAAAAAGGCAGGCTTCCGTGGGCCTAATGTTTGAGCGTAAAAAAATGATGACGCCGGATAACCCTCTTGCCCAACGGTTGGCGGCTGGCTTGTCAGAACTCATAGCCCGCCAACTACTGCCATATAAACTGGTGGACTCGGAGGCCTTTCGCAAATTTGTGGCCATTGGAACACCACAATGGAAGGTCCCAGGAAGGAAGTATTTCTCAGAGAAGGGCATCCCAGAGCTATATGGCCATGTTCAGCGGCAAGTGAATGTATCTCTGGCACACAGTGTCGGTGCCAAGATACATCTGACCACAGACACGTGGTCTAGCAAACACGGGCAGGGAAGGTATATCAGTTTTACTGCCCACTGGGTGAACCTTCTGACGGCCGTCAAGCATGTAACCCGTGGCACCCGTGTAGATTTGGTTTTACCGCCACGGATTGCATGCAGGCCTGACTCTTCTTCTCCTCCTCCTACTCCATCCTCCTCCCTCTCCTCCTCAGCTGCCTCCTCCTTTTCCGCTGCTAGCGTCTCTTCCACTGCACCGCCCAAGCTCCCCAGAACCTATTCCACATGCCAGGTGAGACGTTGCCATGCCGTGCTGCGTCTGTTGTGCCTGGAAGCAAAGAGCCACACTGGCCCGGCACTCCTTTCAGCTTTGCGTTCACAGGCAGATGAGTGGCTAACACCGCTCAATTTGACAGTTGGTAAAGTGGTGTGTGACAACGGTGCCAATCTGCTTAGCGCATTGAAACAGGGCAAAATCACGCACGTGCCGTGCATGGCACACGTCTTAAACTTGGTCGTGCAGCGATTCCTTGTCAAATACCCTGGGGTCCAGGACATCTTGCGGCAGGCAAGGAAAATCTCGGCCCATTTCAGAAGATCTTACACGGCCATGGCTCGCCTTGCTGACATTCAGCGGCGACACCATCTGCCGGTCAGACGTCTTATTTGCGATTGCCCGACGCGATGGAACTCAACCTTCTATATGCTTGATAGGCTGCTCCAGCAGAAACGTGCAGTTAACGTCTACCTGTATGAACTCTGCGAAAGAAACGGTTCTGGGGAGCTGGGTTTTTTTTCACCGCGCCAGTGGCTGCTCATGCGCGACACATGCAGACTTCTGCGGCCATTTGAGGAGATCACCAAACTGGTCAGTCGCAGCCATGGCGCCATCAGTGACATGGTACCTTATGCCTTCTTTCTGGAGCGTGCATTGCGTCGTGTCATTGATCAGGCTGTGGAGGAGCAGGAGCGGGAAGATGAGGAAGTCGCAATGCTGGATGAATTCCCAGGGGGGGCTACTCTATCTGAGACAAGTCAACAACAGGAGTCTGATGAGGAGTCAGAGGAGGATGGTGCCGGGGCGGATGAGCAGGAGCAAGAAGAGCATGCTTTAAACCTTTCTGGGATCCCTGTTGTGCGAGGATGGGGAGAGGAGAATGAAGAGGACGACATTATCCTGGATGATGAGCAGGAGCCAGGCCACCACACCGCTTCCACTTTAGTGCAAATGGGGGCCTTCATGCTCCAGTGTTTTAATAGGGACCCCCGTATAAAAAGCATGAGGGTCAAGGACCAGTACTGGGTGGCAACGTACTTAGACCCCCGGTACAAACACAAAATGGCGGAAATGTTACCGCCGTCGCAGAGGGCTGTCAGAATGCAGCACTTCCAGGCCTTGCTTCGAGAAATGCTGCATTCTGCTTTTGCGTGCGCTGGCAGAGGAGCAATTCCCACTCCCAGAGAAGGATTTGCGGGTACCAATCCAACAGCGCCTGCAAGAAGAGGCCGGTTTGAAGATGTGTTGGTGACTTCGGATATGAGGTCATTCTTTCAGCCGACCCATCGACAGGTGTCATCCGGATCCAGCATCAGGGAACGCCTAGACCGTCAGGTGTCCGACTACATTGGGTTAACGGCCGATGTGGACGCTCTGAGGAGTGATGAACCCCTAGACTACTGGGTGGGCAGGCTTGACCTCTGGCCAGAGCTTGCCCAATTTGCAATCGAACTGTTGGCTTGCCCCTCATCCAGTGTCCTGTCCGAAAGGACGTTCAGCGCAGCAGGGGGGATTGTGACCGATAAGCGTACTCGCCTAGCTCACCACAGTGTTAACTACCTCACATTTCTAAAAATGAATGAGGCATGGATCTCGGAGGAATTCAACACATGTGATCAGTAGACCATGTATATGTCTATAAACAATTTTTGGAATCAAGCACACAGACCTTCTTAATTCATTTGGCTCACTTCCCTGACCCAAAAAAGCACACCGTACTATATGCCCCTACCCTCCTCTTTGAAGAGGTTGAGCGGTGTCATATTTCTACTGGGGCTGCTTATTATGAGGGGTTCCCACCATCCCTGTGCTGTGCTGACTTCCTCCTGGGTGTTCTTATTATGAGGGGCTCCCACCATCCCTGTGCTGTGCTGACTTCCTCCTGGGGGTTCTTATTATGAGGGGATCACACCATCCCTGTGCTGTGCTGACTTCCTCCTGGGGCTGCTTACGGTGCTGCTGTCAGCGCTGTATGTCACGGAGCTGCTGTCAGCGCTGTATGTCACGGAGCTGCTGTCAGCGCTGTATGTCACGGAGCTGCTGTCAGCGCTGTATGTCACGGAGCTGCTGTCAGCGCTGTATGTCACGGAGCTGCTGTCAGCGCTGTATGTCACGGAGCTGCTGTCAGCGCTGTATGTCACGGAGCTGCTGTCAGCGCTGTATGTCACGGAGCTGCTGTCAGCGCTGTATGTCACGGAGCTGCTGTCAGCGCTGTATGTCACGGTGCTGCTGTCAGCGCTGTATGTCACGGAGCTGCTGTCAGCGCTGTATGTCACGGAGCTGCTGTCAGTGCTGTATGTCACGGAGCTGCTGTCAGCGCTGTATGTCACGGAGCTGCTGTCAGCGCTGTATGTCACGGAGCTGCTGTCAGCGCTGTATGTCACGGTGCTGCTGTCAGCGCTGTATGTCACGGAGCTGCTGTCAGCGCTGTATGTCACGGAGCTGCTGTCAGCGCTGTATGTCACGGAGCTGCTGTCAGCGCTGTATGTCACGGAGCTGCTGTCAGCGCTGTATGTCACGGAGCTGCTGTCAGCGCTGTATGTCACGGTGCTGATGTCAGTGCTCTGTATTACGGTGCTGCTGTCAGTGCTCTGTATCTCCTGCACCCTCTTGTTTGCCTACCCTGGTCCCTGACCTTCCCTCTCCTCCATTGCCTTCATTAGCTCCATAGTCCTGAATTGTCAGAACAATTTCCCAAATAAAAAAAAAATGCTTGTAGTTATCGATCCCAAATTCACCTCATACATGTATTATGCTATTGTCCAGGTGGTGGGACTACGTGCTACCCCCTAATAATTACCCCGTGGCCGCAAATTCGACCTAAAGGTTTGCGAAATTCGCCTCCCATTGAAGTCAATGGAGCCCGCGGCGAACGGTCGTTTTCGCGAACGTTTGTGTCCGTTCGCGTTTCGCGTTCGCGAAACGTCCCGTCGGAAGTTCGTCCATCACTACTCCCTCCTCCTTACCTCTGCTTCATCGACCATTACATCCGGGGCTCTCCTCAACACTGGGCGGTGTTGCTCTGGTGTCCTCGCTGGTCGGGAGGTCGGCTAACAGATGCTGCACCTCTTGATGCTCTGATCTCCACCGAGCCCCGCCCCTCCTCCACACACACACACACACACACACACACACACACTGCTGTGAGCTTTTACTCTGTGAAGACATTGGGGGATTGGAGGCATACAGAGGCCGTGGCTGCGCCCTGGGGGGTAGTGCGCCCTAGGCGACTGCCTACTCCGCCTAGTGGTAGCATCGGCCCTGGCTGTAATGGTGGGGGGATATTTTCCTTGCCACACTTTGGACCCCTTAGTACCAATTGAGTATTATTTAAACACCACGGCCTACCTGAGTATTGTTGCTGACCATGTCCATCCCTTTATGGCTGCAGTGTTCTCATCTTCTGATGGCTCCTTCCAGTTCTACACTCAAAAACGTGCTGTGAAAGCTGTACATAATAAAGTGTCCAGTATGTATGTATTTATATATACCTATACACAAACACTTTTTGTTTCATTATATGTGCGTTACTATACATATTATGTGTGTTCATATATACATTTTTTCTTTACTAACTATACAAAATATAATTTTAGTTATTTCTCATTTAACCTAATTTATAATTTTTTGTGATATAATATTTTTTTTTTATTCTTACAGCTAACAGATCTTACTGATAAAAAATAATGGTAAGTTACTTTTTAAATTTCAAAAACAAACTTACAATGTTTATAATGTAAAAGTTACATGTCTGTACTTCTTATTGTAGTCATGCATGAGCTCGTTTGGCTGGGCTTCTCCCGTTTTCAGCTGAAGTCCGCTCTCTGCTGACATCACACAGATCAGTCCAGGCACCATGTTATCCCGACTCTGGAAGTCTGGATGTGCCAGGTGCTTGGACTGCGAGCCATCTCAGTGGAGAGCCGCTGAGTGACAGGCAGCAGCTCTACAATTGGCTCGGTTCTCACGGATCCCCCTTTGGCGATGTTTGATTGCTCTATTCTCAGTGCAAGGCGCCGGTGGACAGATGCAGCATCGGTCACATGCTGCATCCACCTTGGTAAGTATAACGTACAAAAAAAACACCACAATTTTCTTTTAATGTTTTTTTTCAGTGTGTGCTAAAAAATAAATGTAAAATCCACAGCTACAAATACAGTAGCTGGTGACTTTTAATCTATGGACACTTACCTGTCCAGTGAGGCTGCGATGTCTTTTCAGATCAGCTGTTGGTAGCTGCCGCCACCATGACCAGTATCAGAAACTGGCATTGAATCCATTGGGATTCATGGTCATATCCCTAATGTGCATGCGCAAATCATGATGCACTCTCCAAATGTCATGGGGGCAAAGAAGGAGGGAGGTTCTAACGTTTGACGTACCAAACCTCGCCTATGACAGATGGAAGTGGAAATATGTACCTGTCAAAAACAGTTGTGGGAAGGCAGATAAGTGTAGCTATAACTCCAATTGGAGCCTTGCAACTTCACAGCTAGTTTCCCAATGTGCATGCTTGAACCGTGTTGCGCTTTGACAATGGAAATGTTGCATGTAAAGGAGGAAGGGGGAGACAAACCTATTGGACAGACCATTTCTCGTACCAATGTTGACTGTGAAGTTTGGTCAAGGAAGCAAGACAGTTAATTCGTTGGTTTGATTTAAAAAGCCCTCATTTTATTGGCGTAGGTATCTAAGGGATGTGGTAGGTGAGAATACAGGAGGAGGAAATTGGATAGGGGGGGTTATTTTCTGAAGGCATTCCTGTAGGCATTACAAGTGCAATCTCTAAGTGTGTGTCCATAAAGAATTTTAAAATTGACAATGCTCTTGATAAGTAGAAAATATCTTTTAATGTAAAACATTTTTTATTAAAGCAGGGTGCAATACTGCCTCAGATTGAAGTAGAAACCCCCTCTGTTAGCAACTACATGGGAGAGTGTAAGCATTATTAGAAATAGCTTGAGGTATCATGAAGTGTAACATGTGTAATTATAAAATTAAATAAAAAAAGAACCATGATGAATTACTATCAAACATTATTTATTTAAATAAAAATAAAAAACATCTATCTTTTAAAATACATTTTTGCCAAACAAGAATAAATATTAAATGAAAATTCGTAATAAAATTAATTTTATTTATTAACCTATAAAGGATAAATAGGTAAAGAAAATATTTTTTGGTTAATGCTACAGAGACAAATGTTGCTTGAGGAACTATGGTCACAATATACAGAGCCAGAAAAGATCCAGCGTTTCCATGTAATCCATTACAAAAGATTTTCATGCTGCAATCAACAGAAAATAAAGAGGAAGGTGAAACAGAACGTCTTGGGAATAGGAAATGGTGCAAGTGCAGAAAATGCATTCCAATGCAATATCCAATATTACTGATAATCTATAAAAAAAATAAAAAGAGTGATGTGTTGGCAGTGTATAAAAAAAAATAAAAAAAAATAAGCTGGTGTGGCGACATTCCTAGACTCCCTGATAGATGAGTGTCCTAATATTAAAAATCTACAGCTGTAGTCTGTATCTGCTGGCTTTTAGATTTCTGAAAAAGGTAGGCAGACCTACAATTTAACAAATTAAAAGTTCCAATATATAGTGAATTATTTGTTATGCAACTGTAATAATTTTTATTTATTTATTTTTAAGACGATTGCGGAAGACAGCTTATAGAACGTTTACTGCATGGATCTATGGCTACTTGGGAAAGGGAAACCGGAGAGTCATCCCATCTTGTGCTGTTAATGCTGTACGAAACGCTTTGTTCCAGATCCCAACGATTCATGTCGAATTCATGTATTCTAATGCTTATGAAGCCTCAGAACTGGCCTTAGAGTAACATTCAATTTAAATTATTTTATATAATTTTTTTTACATTATGTTAAAAATGTTATGAGAAAAAAAAAAATAGTAAACTGAATGAGAATATTTATACCTTTTTTCATGTTTGATTTTATACTTACAAGGTTGTTAGATACCACAAACCAGAAATGGATATCCTAGTTTAAATAAAACATATTCGGAATCTGTCTCCTCTCTTGTCTTCCAGTATCAAAGGTATAAATTGTTCAACCATTGGGCTGTGCATTCCAGCATTTCTTAACCACTGTTAGATTTGATCTGGATTTTGGGGAAATTAATATAATTGAATATCTGGTGTGGTTTGTGTATGACCAGTGCCATAACCACAGGTTTTGATAAAGCAGTTAGGCATATCTAAAAAGGGGGGGGGGGGGAAGTCATATTATAAAACACATTACAAATAAACACACCATCCATATTTACAACTATATTAATATAATTACAAAAACTAAAAAAATAAAACCTAATCTAATACGATTAGGTTAGTGTTGTCATTGTCCCAATTTTAAATCGCTATAAAAGCACAAAAAAAAATAATAATGTTAGAATGTTCTATCAATGGTTTTAATAATTGATAGAACACCAAT
Source organism: Lithobates pipiens (assembly GCF_037356315.1). NCBI lineage: Eukaryota > Metazoa > Chordata > Amphibia > Anura > Ranidae > Lithobates > Lithobates pipiens. The sequence goes on from NW_027507785.1 coordinate 159,770,353, forward strand.
GCATGTCTTCAAACCGATTTCTTCTTGATGATACTCAATAAATATTAAAAGAAGTATAAAAATAAAAATGTAAACTCCATAAAAATTTGGACAATTGTAATATAAGAGCACCTGGATCATAAATCAAAACGGTATTGTCTACAGCAGGGGTGGATCCAGAGCCTAGTCTCGGGAGGGGCACTTCCAGAAAATATGTTTTTTGGGGGTAAATTTATCAGGGAAATTGCTGGTGTTAGCGATTCAATCATCACGGCGCCATGGTTGTTATGGTGTCAGGATGATTGAAGCACATTACTATTATTACATTGTTATAAAAAATTAAATGGTTCAAAATACCATAATGCAGAATCAGTGGGAGCCCCGAGCGTGTCACCTGCCACACGTTGCGGATTGTCACTTGCCACGTCGCCTGTCACCAGATGCATATTGTCACGCCACCAGATGCAGATTGTCACTTACCACGTCCCATGCCACACATTGCAGATTGTCACTTGCCACGTCCCATGCCACACGTTGCAGATTGTCACTTGCCACATCACCTTTCACCAGATGCAGATGTCACTTGCCACGTCCCATGCCACACAATGTGGATTGTCACTTGCCATGTCCCAGGCAGCAGATTATCAGTCAAGCAGCAGAGAGATGAAGTAAATCTCTCTGCTGCCGCGGCTGCCTGCACACTGCACAGTGAGGGCGGAACTGCAGGGCGGGCGCCTGGCGGTGAGAGGTGTCATCTCTTTTCTCCCCCGCCTGCCGGCTCCCTGATTGGCCAGCAGCCGCTCACATACTGTCAGTGAGCCGAGCCACCCGCTGTCTCTCAACAGAGCCAGCCCGCCGGCTCTCTCACCCTCTGCGACACCTGCCCGCCCACTCACATTTTCGGAGGTTGGCAATTTTTTTTTTTTTTAAGGAGTTTGGATTGCAGATAGGCTTGTGTAAGCAGATACAAGTCTGTTTACATATGCCGTTCTATAGAGGTGAATGGAGGGTCAGATTGCGTCTTCATGAAAAACAGACAGGTAGACCCGATCGGACCAATTGTGTGAAAGGGGCCTAAGGCTGCTTTTCTTACATCTCAACTGACCTTGATCTTCACTTCTTCCTCAGGATTCCTGCAGCTGGTTGTGGCTGTCCCCCATGTGGTTATAACTGGTGGCTGCTGCTGGCTGTCCTCAAGGGCTGGTACTTCGGACAGGTGCTGGTACTGCTGGCTGTTAGGTCTGATTCACACCTATGGCATTTTTAGTGCTTTTTGCAGATTTGCTCTACAGAACGTGTTCCATTTCAATCCAATGTTAAATGGATGTGGTGAAAATTTGCAAAAAGCACAAAAAATTCATAGGTGTGAATCAGGCGTTACTGCTGTTGGGCACTGCCTGCTGATACCACCGGCTGGTACTTGTACTGCTGGCTGGTACTGGTGGCGGTTACTGCTGTTTGGTACTGGTAATGCTGCTGGGTACTGGTGTCCAAATTGCGGGTTCCCATGCGTTAGTGTGACAGAAAACAGAAGCATGCGGCTGCTGTAGAGAGCAGAAGCGATGCTTCATGTCATAGGCGGGAGTACATTTGGTATCACTCCACCTGAGAAGGAGCTAGCTGGCTTCCTCTAGCGACGGCTCCGTTCTTTGCGCTGATGCTCGGAGATGGAGGGTCGGGAACCCGCGATCTGGGCATGCTGACCCGACATCTCAGAGCAAGACATGGCGGGCCACATCAGAGTGCCAGCGGTTGGGCACCCCTCGAATAGCCCATTGAGCTTATGCGTACAAAAAAAAAAAAAAAATTATAGTTATAGTTGTCACCACACACTTCTGTGATAAAAAGTGTGCCCAGGTGCACAACAAAGACTAATACATTTCCACCAAAAAATATAGCTCCACTTACGAGAGAGAGATTTGTTTACTTTCTTGTGTGATATAGAAATAATAAAATGTATGTATTCTTAGTGTAACATGAGTGTGAGATACAGACCTTAGATATAATCTGACCTATAACCATATATTAAATAAAAAAATAAATAAAATAAAAAAACACACACCACACACACACAAATGTATGAGAATATAGAATTTTATTTGTATAATTTTAGACATTTGTATATTAAATACATTTAACAATATTTGTGAAAGCCTTTTTATAATTACAATAGAGAGGGGGAGAGAGAGAAGGAAAGGGGGTAGAGAGAGAGAGGGGGAGAGAGAGAAGGGAAGGGGAGAGAGAGAGAGGGGAGAGAGAGAGAGAGAGGAGGGAGAGAGAGGGAGAGAGAGAGAGAGAGGGGAGAGAGAGGGGGGAGAGAGAGGGGGGAGAGAGAGAGGAGAGAGAGAGAGAGAGAGGAGGGAGAGAGAGAGGAGAGAGAGAGGAAGGGAGAGAGAGAGAGAGAGAGAGAGAGAGAGAGAGAGAGAGAGAGAGGGGGGAGAGAGAGAGGGAGAGAGAGAGAGGGGAGAGAGAGAGAGGGGAGAGAGAGAGGGGAGAGAGAGAGGGGAGAGAGAGAGAGAGATAATATTATTTAGCTTAGAGTAATGAACCTTTTCATACTATTTCTTAATTTTTAGTTTTCCAAATTTGCTAAATCATTTGGATCTTCAACCTAGAGGATTAAAATAAAACAAAAATGTAATTATAAATTTAATAAAAATATATACACATTTGTGAATAAATTGCATTATTTTGTTCATTGCTTACCTGTAAATGGCGTAGACCAAGTAAAGATGAATTTCTACAGTCCTACAGCTTCTGCAATAAACATAAATAAATTCACTGACTATATTTCATCATTCTATGATAAGGGGTATTGGGCAAGTTGAAAAGGGAGAGCAGATGAGGGTGACGCAGGAAGAGGGGTATAGAGACATAAAATCTACCTGCCCAGCACAGCACACGTCCCACCACCGCACATCTGCCCCCACACCTCCCCCCACCGCACATCTCCCATGTCCCCCAGCACAGCCCACCCCCCCACCACACATGTCCCCCCCACCACACAGCACATCTCACCTCAGCTCACATGTCCCCTCACACCACACATCTCCCATGTCCCCCAGCACAGCCCACGTCCCCCAAGCCCATCACATCTCACCGCACATGTCCCCCTACCCCACATGTCCCCCTAACGCATAACACATCCCACCGCACAGCACATGTCAGTAGAGTAAATGGGGTCAGCAGGGCAGAGTCAGCGGGGCAGAGGACAGTGTCAGCAGGGCAGAGGACAGTGTCAGTAGAGTAAATGGTGTCAGTAGGGCAGAGGACAGTGTCAGTAGAGTAAATGGTGTCAGCAGGGCAGAGGACAGTGTCAGTAGAGTAAATGGGGTCAGCAGGGCAGAGTCAGCGGGGCAGAGGACAGTGTCAGCAGGGCAGAGGACAGTGTCAGTAGAGTAAATGGTGTCAGTAGGGCAGAGGACAGTGTCAGTAGAGTAAATGGTGTCAGCAGGGCAGAGGACAGTGTCAGTAGAGTAAATGGTGTCAGCAGGGCAGAGGGCAGAGTCAGCGGGGCAGAGGACAGTGTCAGCAGGGCAGAGGACAGTGTCAGCAGAGTAAATGGTGTTAGTAGGGCAGAGGACAGTGTCAGTAGAGTAAATGGTGTCAGTAGGGCAGAGTACAGTGTCAGTAGAGTAAATGGTGTCAGTAGGGCAGAGGACAGTGTCAGTAGAGTAAATGGTGTCAGCAGGGCAGAGGGCAGTGTCAGCAGGGCAGAGGGCAGTGTCAGCAGAGTAAATGGTGTCAGTAGGGCAGAGGACAGTGTCAGTAGAGTAAATGGTGTCAGCAGGGCAGAGGGCAGTGTCAGCAGGGCAGTGACAGCAGGGCAGTGTCAGCAGGGCAGAGGGCAGTGTCAGGAGGGCAGTGTCAGCAGGGCAGAGGGCAGTGTCAGTAGAGTAAATGGTGTCAGTAGGGCAGAGGACAGTGTCAGTAGGGCAGAGGACAGTGTCAGTAGAGTAAATGGTGTCAGCGGGGCAGAGGGCAGTGTCAGCGGGGCAGAGGGCAGTGTCAGAGTAAATGGTGTCAGTAGGGCAGAGGGCAGTGTCAGCAGAGTAAATGGTGTCAGTAGGGCAGAGGACAGTGTCAGTAGAGTAAATGGTGTCAGTGGGGCAGAGGACAGTGTCAGTAGAGTAAATGGTGTCAGTAGGGCAGAGGACAGTGTCAGTAGAGTAAATGGTGTCAGTAGGGCAGAGGACAGTGTCAGTAGAGTAAATGGTGTCAGTAGGGCAGAGGACAGTGTCAGTAGAGTAAATGGTGTCAGTAGGGCAGAGGACAGTGTCAGTAGAGTAAATGGTGTCAGTAGGGCAGAGGACAGTGTCAGTAGAGTAAATGGTGTCAGTAGGGCAGAGGACAGTGTCAGTAGAGTAAATGGTGTCAGTATGGCAGAGGACAGTGTCAGTAGGGCAGAGGACAGTGTCAGTAGAGTAAATGGTGTCAGCAGGGCAGAGGGCAGTGTCAGCAGGGCAGAGGACAGTGTCAGAAGAGTAAATGGTGTCAGCAGGGCAGAGGACAGTGTCAGTAGATTAAATGGTGTCAGTAGGGCAGAGGACAGTGTCAGTAGAGTAAATGGTGTCAGTAGGGCAGAGGACAGTGTCAGTAGAGTAAATGGTGTCAGTAGGGCAGAGGACAGTGTCAGTAGGGCAGAGGACAGAGTTAGTAGAGTAAATGGTGTCAGTAGGGCAGAGGACAGTGTCAGTAGAGTAAATGGTGTCAGCAGGGCAGAGGACAGTGTCAGCAGGGCAGAGGGCAGTGTCAGCAGGGCAGAGGGCAGTGTCAGCAGAGTAAATGGTGTCAGTAGGGCAGATGACAGTGTCAGTAGAGTAAATGGTGTTAGCAGGGCAGAGGACAGTGTCAGCAGGGCAGAGGGCAGTGTCAGCAGGGCAGAGGGCAGTGTCAGCAGGGCAGAGGGCAGTGTCAGCAGAGTAAATGGTGTCAGTAGGGCAGAGGACAGTGTCAGTAGAGTAAATGGTGTCAGCAGGGCAGAGGGCAGAGTCAGCGGGGCAGAGGGCAGTGTCAGCGGGGCAGAGGGCAGTGTCAGCGGGGCAGAGGGCAGTGTCAGCTAGAGGGCAGTGTCAGCTAGAGGGCAGTGTCAGCTGGGCAGAGGGCAGTGTCAGCTGGGCAGAGGACAGTGTCAGAGTAAATGGTGTCAGTAGGGCAGAGGACAGTGTCAGTAGAGTAAATGGTGTCAGCAGGGCAGAGTCAGCAGGGCAGAGGGCAGAGTCAGCAGGGCAGAGGGCAGGGTCAGTAGGGCAGAGGACAGTGTCAGTAGGGCAGAGGACAGTGTCAGTAGAGTAAATGGTGTCAGTAGGGTAGAGGACAGTGTCAGTAGAGTAAATTGTGTCAGTAGCGCAGAGGACAGTCTCAGTAGAGTAAATGGTGTCAGCAGGGCAGAGTCAGCAGGGCAGAGGGCAGAGTCAGCAGGGCAGAGTCAGCAGGGCAGAGTCAACAGGGCAGAGTCAACAGGGCAGAGGGCAGAGTCAGCAGGGCAGAGGGCAGAGTCAGCAGGGCAGAGGGCAGAGTCAGCAGGGCAGAGGGCAGAGTCAGCAGGGCAGAGGGCAGTGTCAGTAGAGTAAATGGTGTCAGTAGGGCAGAGGACAGTGTCAGTAGAGTAAATGGTGTCAGCAGGGCAGAGGGCAGAGTCAGCGGGGCAGAGGGCAGTGTCAGCGGGGCAGAGGGCAGAGTCAGCAGGGCAGAGTCAGCAGGGCAGAGGGCAGAGTCAGCAGGGCAGAGTCAGCAAGGCAGAGGGCAGAGTCAGCAGGGCAGAGGGCAGTGTCAGTAGAGTAAATGGTGTCAGTAGGGCAGAGGACAGTGTCTGTAGGGCAGAGGACAGTGTCAGTACAGTAAATGGTGTCAGTAGGGCAGAGGACAGTGTCAGTAGAGTAAATGGTGTCAGCAGGGCAGAGGGCAGTGTCAGCAGGGCAGAGGACAGTGTCAGAGTAAATGGTGTCAGTAGGGTAAATGGTGTCAGTAGGGCAGAGGACAGTGTCAGTAGAGTAAATGGTGTCAGCAGGGCAGAGGGCAGAGTCAGCAGGGCAGAGGGCAGTGTCAGCAGGGCAGAGGGCAGGGTCAGTAGGGCAGAGGACAGTGTCAGTAGGGCAGAGGACAGTGTCAGTAGAGTAAATGGTGTCAGTAGGGTAGAGGACAGTGTCAGTAGAGTAAATGGTGTCAGTAGGGCAGAGGACAGTGTCAGTAGGGCAGAGGACAGTGTTAGTAGAGTAAATGGTGTCAGTAGGGTAGAGGACAGTGTCAGTAGAGTAAATTGTGTCAGTAGCGCAGAGGACAGTCTCAGTAGAGTAAATGGTGTCAGCAGGGCAGAGGGCAATGTCAGCAGGGCAGAGGACAGTGTCAGCAGGGCAGAGGGCAGTGTCAGCAGGGCAGAGGGCAGTGTCAGTAGAGTAAATGGTGTCAGTAGGGCAGAGGACAGTGTCAGTAGAGTAAATGGTGTCAGCAGGGCAGAGGACAGAGTCAGCGGGGCAGAGGGCAGTGTCAGCGGGGCAGAGGGCAGAGTCAGCAGGGCAGAGTCAGCAGGGCAGAGGGCAGAGTCAGCAGGGCAGAGTCAGCAGGGCAGAGGGCAGAGTCAGCAGGGCAGAGTCAGCAGGGCAGAGGACAGTGTCAGCAGGGCAGAGGGCAGTGTCAGCAGGGCAGAGGACAGTGTCAGCAGGGCAGAGGACAGTGTCAGCAGGGCAGAGGGCAGTGTCAGCAGGGCAGAGGGCAGTGTCAGTAGAGTAAATGGTGTCAGTAGGGCAGAGGACAGTGTCAGCTCAGCAGGGCATAGGACGGTGTCAGCTCAGCAGGGCATAGGACGGTGTCAGCTCAGCAGGGCATAGGACGGTGTCAGCTCAGCAGGGCAGAGGACGGTGTCAGCTCAGCAGGGCAGAGGACGGTGTCAGCTCAGCAGGGCAGAGGACGGTGTCACTTGGTGAGAACAGTATATATGGATGGTGTATGGAGGGGTGTGTATGTAAATTGTATGGTGGGGGGAGGGGGGTGTATGGTGGTGGGAGGAGGGTGTATGGTGGGGGGAGGAGGGTGTACATAGTGTATGGTGGGGGGGGGGGTTGTATGGTGGGCAGAGGGGTGTATGTATAGTGTATGGTGGGGTGAGAGGTGTATGTATAGTGTATGGTGGGGGGAGGGGTGTATGTATTGTGTATGGTGGGGGGGAGGGGTGTATGTATAGTGTATGGTGGTGGGGTTGTATGGTGGGGGGAGGGGTGTATGTATAGTGTATGGTGGGGGGTTGTATGGTGGGGGGAGGGGTGTATGTATAGTGTATGGTGGGGGGGGGTGGAGAGGTGAGAGTATTTTGAAATCCCGACAATGAAAAAAATAAAATAAAAAAATTACCTTACAAGCTGGGCTGCAGTCTTAGCGATCTTTGCACACATTCCAGAGCAGCAGGGAATGGGGATGTTCCGCCCACCTCCTTGTCCCTTCTGCAGCCATCCAGAGGATTTGAGGAGAGCGCCACGGAGGTTCCGCCACATGTTGCCCCCCACCACATGTTTCTCCCCCCCACCACACAGCACATGTTTCTCCCCCCACCACACAGCACACGTTCCCCCCCCCCCCACACAGCACACGTTCCCCCCCCACACGTTCCCCCCCCCCCACACAGCACACGTTAAACCCCCCCCACCACCACACAGCACACGTTTCCCCCACCACACGTTCCCCCACCACACGTTCCCCCACCACACGTTTCCCCCCCACCCCCACCACACAGCACACATTTCCCCCCCCACCACCACACAGCACACGTTTCCCCCCCCACCACCACCACCACCACCACACAGCACACGTTCCCCCCCCCCCCACCACCACCACCACACAGCACACGTTCCCCCCACCACCACACAGCACACGTTCCCCCCCACCACCACACAGCACACGTTTCCCCCCCCACCACCACACAGCACACGTTTCCCCCCCCCACCACCACACAGCACACGTTTCCCCCCCACCACCACACAGCACACGTTTCCCCCCCCACCACCACACAGCACACGTTTCCCCCCCCCACCACCACACAGCACACGTTTCCCCCCCACCACCACACAGCACACGTTTCCCCCCCCACCACCACACAGCACACGTTCCCCCCCCCCCACCACACGTTTCCCGCCACCACACGTTTCCCCCCCCACCACACAGCACACGTTTCCCCCCCACCACCACACAGCACACGTTCCCCCCACCACACGTTTCCCCCCACCACACAGCACATGTTTCCCCCCCACCACCACACAGCACATGTTTCCCCCACAGCACACGTTTCCCCCTCACCACCACACAGCACACGTTTCCCCCCCCCCCCCCACCACCACACAGCACACGTTCCCCCCCCCCACCACCACCACACAGCACACGTTTCCCCCCCCCCACCACCACACAGCACACATTTCCCCCCCCCCCCACCACCACACAGCACACGTTTCCCCCCCCACACCACCACACAGCACACGTTTCCCCCCCACCACCGCACAGCACACGTTTCCCCCCCCCCCACCACCACACAGCACACGTTTCCCCTCCCCCCCACCACCACACAGCACACGTTTCCCCCCCACCACCACCACACATCACACGTTTCCCCCCCCACCACCACACATCACACGTTTCCCCCCCCCCCACCACCACACAGCACACGTTTCCCCCCCCCCACCACCACACAGCACACATTTCCCCCCCACCACCACACAGCACACATTTCCCCCCCACCACCACACAGCACACGTTTCACCACACAGCACACGTCCCCCCCCCCCCACCACCACACAGCACATGTTCCACCGCACAGCACATATTCCACGCACACACAGCACATGTTCCACCACACACACAGCACACGTTTCCCCCCCACCACCACACAGCACACGTTTCCCCCCCCCCCCACCACACAGCACACGTTTCCCCCCCACCACCACACAGCACACATTTCCCCTCCACCACCACACAGCACACGTTTTCCCCTACAGCACACGTTTCCCCCCCACCACCACACAGCACACGTTTCCCCCCCACCACCACACAGCACACATTCCCCCCCCCCACACCACCACACAGCACACATTTCCCCCCACCACCACACAGCACACGTTTCCCCCATCACCACCACACAGCACATGTTACACCGCACACACAGCACATGTTCCACCGCACACACAGCACACGTTTCCCCCCCCACCACCACACAGCACACGTTTCCCCCACCACACGTTTCTCCCCCACCACAAGCACACGTTTCCCCCCCCCCCCCCACCACCACACAGAACACGTTTCCCCCCCCACCACCACACAGCACATGTTTCCCCTACAGCACACGTTTCCCCCCACCACCACACAGCACACGTTTACCCCCCACCACCACACAGCACACGTTTCCCCCCCCACCACCACACAGCACACGACCCCCCCACCACCACACAGCACACATTCCCCCCCACCACCACACAGCACACGTCCCCCCCCACCACCACACAGCACACGTCCCCCCGTCCCCCACCACCACACAGCACACGTCCCCCCCTCCACCACCACACAGCACACGTTCCCCCCCACCACCACACAGCACACGTTCCCCCCCACCACCACACAGCACACGTTTCCCCCCCCCACCACCACACAGCACACGTTTACCCCCCCCACTACCACACAGCACACGTTTCCCCCCCACCACCATACAGCACACGTTTCCCCCCACCACACAGCACATGTTCCACCGCACACACAGCACATGTTCCACCGCACACACAGCACATGTTCCACCGCACACACAGCACATGTTCCACCGCACACACAGCACATGTTCCACCGCACACACAGCAAATGTTCCACCGCACACACAGCAAATGTTCCTCCACCACTGCACAGCAAATGTTCCTCCACCACCGCACAGCACACATGTCACCGCACAGCGCCCATGTACTTACCGCTGAGCAGTAGCTTGCTTGCTTGCTTCTTTATCTTCCACTAGACAGGCTCTTGTTCTCAGCAGCGGCGGCGGCGACGACGACGAGAACGACGCTGCTGCTATAGCTGGATTAACAGTGGCAACAAAGTCCACGTTGCCCTTAATTAAAATGGCGCCGGCCGGCGCCGCCTTGTATAGAGTCATTTCCGGTTCGGAAATAACGCAATACTTCGGCCCAGCAGCCCCTATTGCCTTCTGGGATTGATAAAAAACATCTCCCAGGAGGCATAGCAGACGGGGGAAGACGCGCTCAGGCCGCGGCCGGAAACAGGAAGCTGAAAAACTACTAACTATAAAACTGTGAGTTTAGAAAAAAAAAAAAAAATATATGCCAAATGCGTTTAAGGGGCCAGAGAAGAAGGGGATGCAGAGGACTTAAAAAAGAGGGTGGAGCTCCACTTTAAAGCGGAGGTCCACCCTAAAGTGGACCTTCCACTCATCGGAACCCTCCCCCCCTCTGGCGCCACAATTGGCACCTTTCAGGGGGGTGCAGATACCTGTACAGTACAGGTATCTGCACCCACTTCCGGGATAGCTCTCTGCGGAAAGGGGCGTAGATTACGCCCCTTTCCGCAAGTGGCCGCCCCTTTCCGCAAGTGCCCCGCTGCCTGCTGGGAAACGCACAGATCCCAGAGGCAGCGGGGACCGTCCTTATTGTGCAGCGCGACTCGCGCATGCGCAGTGGGGAACCGGGAAATTAAGCCGAAAGGCTCCATTTCCTGATTCCCATACCCAAGATGGCGGTGGCAGCACCCGAGAGACGATCTAGAGATCGGCTTCGGGTGCCGACATCGTGGGCAAAAATAAATCCCCCCCCCCCCCCCCCCCTCCACAACACGAGCAGCCTCTGAGGCAGATTATTATGAAAAAGTTAAGTTAAACTGTAGCTTGCTTCGCTATTGTTCTGCTTCTGTGCTTATGCTTAATTGCTAAATAATTTAGGTTCTCTGGCAAACGGACCAGCTAAGATTGACTGTCTTCTGAAATGATTCAGTGTCTGTGTCTCTCTCTGCTAGCAATCGTAAGTAAGTTGGCTGTAAGTGTGTACTTAATTCTAGCTATTTTACTGCTCCTCCTCTTTGGTTACAATCAGTCAATAACATTCATCATCATCATCATTATTTTTATTTTAGTTCCCCCACCCAATTCCAGCAGCAGTCTTTTCTCTCTATGTCGAATCTTTTCTCTCTGTCAAATCTTTTCTCTCTATGTAGAATAATCCTGGACTAATAGAGTTAGGTTAGGGCCGGTTCACACTGCAGGCGAGGCGAGGCGACACCGACTTGCCTCGCCGCGACCTGCCGCGACCTCAGCGGCAACTTGCAGATGACTTCTGTATAGAAGTCAATGCAAGTCGCCCCGAGGTCGCCCAGAAGTAGTACAGGAACCTTTTTTCTGAGTCGGAGTGACTCGAGTCGCTCCTCTCAGAACGGTTCCATTGTACAGAACGGGGGCGACTTGTCACACTGCGCTGAGGCGAGTCGTGTCGCCTCGCATCGCCCGCAGTGTGAACCGGCCCTTAGGCACACTCGACCACAGGTTAAATAGACACAGATTGTTATAGTCAGTGTCATGTCGAATCTCCTATCTATATTGAACTGTTGTCACAACGAAAATGAAAATAAAGCATTTATTTATGTTGGATCTTTCATTTTTCAGATTCTGCACTTTCGTTATTGTTTGTTAAAACAATAACGAAATTACCTGAAATTCGGATGAAAATGCATTCAGACGAAAACAAATGCACATGTCTACTGTAATGTTTGCTTTATTGTTAACCATCAATTGCTTAGGGTATGCCATTCAGCTGCAACACAGGTTTAATAATCTTGACAGCAACAGCGTTTGCTCTCACGATACATAAAGCCATGACTCCAGTGCTGTCATAGATGATTTCACCACTACAGTTAAAAAAAGAGCATATATGCCAAAGCATGGGGGCAGGGGTGGGGGAGCAATTTGCTCCTAACATTAGGAGCAGATTGTCCCCATGCTTCGGCTTATATTTCTTTTAGGCACAGATTGAAATGTTTTATTTTTAGTATGTTTTATTGTATTTTCTTTGCAGGTATGGTAAGTCTTACTGTTATACTGTAATGTTACTTTGTTTTATTGTTAACCATCATTTGCTTAGCAGGTACTCCATTCATCTGTAGCGTGGATTTATTTATCTTGACAGCAACAGCGTTTGCTCCCACGATACATAAAGCCATGACTCCAGCACTGTCATGGTGATTTCACCAACACAGTTAAAAAATGGTGCATGTATGCCCATCATTAGAAGTGGGTAGATGAAGGGTGGTATTCTAATGGTGGGCATACCCACTGATTAAAGAGGAAGTAAACCCTGATGGGTTTACTTCCTCTTTGTCTTCTTGCAAAGGTAAAGCATAATGGGCTACTATGCATCGCATATGTGGCACTGACCCCCGAAGGAGCTTCTGTTTTTTTGTTGGGCTTACCATTACCTCACCTGTTCACTGCATCCGTCTTAGGAGTCCCATTGTAGAGTGGATTAAAGAATGTTAGCTCTGACACTCCTTTTTCCAAAGATTTATTTGAAAGAAACATGATGTTTTGCAATAGAGGGATAGAGGGTTAAGGGGAGTTCAGGTACCTTGTAATTGTGGGTTAGAGGTATTTCCTTGATCCAGAGGGCAAACAGCTTCCACAGGCTTGATCGAGCAACCACCGGATAGGCCTTTCTCACTGACCTAGCAGCTGATGAGATGCTCGAACAAAGTCTCTGCCACAGACTTGTCAGTTCAACTAATTAGTTGTGCAATCCTCTTCTACAGGAAAGCACAACCAGCAATTTGTTGAGAAATTAAAGAGTTGTCACACAATACCAGTTTCTTTCAGCCAAGCCGGCGATACTGTGTGATAGGTAACCTGGGATGCGTCCTCCAACTGCGTCTCCAGACTCTTCCAGAGATACCAGCCTTGTTGCTTGGTCCTCTCCTGAAAAGGTCCTCCCCTGGATCCTCCAGTCGCTTGGCTTATACCTGCAGGCAAGACAGCACAGGACGACCCCTGGATCGGTAGGCCCCAAGACTTTTGGGCCCACCCTTTCAGTTACTAAGCCTCGGGCCAGCCGGACCCGAGACATAGGGACAGGCAGCACACACCTTAGTCCAGGAGGGTCATGATTTCGGGATAACGAACCCCAAAAACATGGCACCTGTACTTTAAGTACCCTTACCCAGAATGCACAGCAGGTGAACCACTCCCACTGGGCTATTTCTGAGTAGAAGGGTTACCCGATGCATTCAGCCTGTTGCATTTCCAACACTTCCAACAGCTGAACTGGTTACATAAATCAAAACTTTGACATAATTAGTCTGAGTCAAACTGCAGCTTCAGACAAACTAAAACTCACAAAAAAACAATAGCGTCTGCTCATTAGGAACAGGACGCTACATACTCCCCCCTCCACATTAGATGATGTCCCCATCGCCTGAAAAAAAAAAAAGACTCTCTAAGTCCTGAGGGTCTAGTACCTGAACCCCAACACATAGTACAATTAACAGTTTCACACATAGACAAATTACAGCACATAACTCCCAACACCTAACTATCTATGTAGGCCATGCACTCTCCAGCAGCTTGATAGTAGATCCAGTTGAATCCTAAAACAAAAACACACAGAAAAAATCAATAACATAAAAATCTGTATAAACGGTAGGAAGCAAAGCCCCATTTCTGTGGAAATTACTAATTCTTTCCCCTGCTTTGACTGCAGTGACTAAGTGCAAAAGTTCAACCTCTATTGTGAAAACTTCCACCATCTAGTGGCAGAAACATTATAACACAAGTCTTTTAGACAAGTACTGTGGCAGGTAGATAATCTTGACCCGAAGCTTTTCTCTATGAGCTAACACTACCTGGCTATACTCCCCATAGTTCTTGTATTTTAAGAGTTCCTCTTTCCAGAACTGACATCAACAGAACAGTCACTGTATTCGATCACCAATAAAAGATACAGCCGGGGATCAGGCAAAGTTACAGCTTTCCCTTTAGCATCCACAGTTGTGATAAAGTACACAATGTTATCCTTGCCCGGCCGGCAAATGATTACTTTGTCTGCATAGATGTGTCTCCCATAGCTTGAATGTAGAAGACCTCCGGTAAACCCATCATCCATGCTGGGAGAATGCCCTGGCTTTCTTAAGGGCTTTGGCACTTTTAAATAGTCTCAAACATCTTTGGCATACCAACTTTCTCTGTTCCTCTCGATCTCCTGCATAACTTCTTTGGGGACGTAAGGAAACTCCAGCCCATACTCTATGGCCACCCATTTGTTTAGTAACCGTTGGGATCAGGCAAGTCTCGGCAGAGATCGGGCGCTTCCCAATACAGGGGGCACACATGAAATCGGCGACTTTTGCACCATTGCATAAATGGGTAACTTCTTTGACCCAAACAAACTAACATCCTTGGGCAAAGTCTCGCTAACAGTGACAGGGGTTTCCACCCAAGGCGATGTACTTCCCGAGTTTATGGCTAGCCAGCCAGATATGTTACACGCTGAGGCAACATCATCATCAGCATTTGCCCACAGCATCTCCTGGGCTCCTCGAAAAGGTCATCATCTCCAGATATATCAGAAAGAGAGTCTATTTCAGAGTCCTGAAACTCCTCTGTGGGTACATATTTACATACAGTCCCTATATGTACATTTTCCCCAGATTTCTCACCCGTTCCTATCGTGTACAGCATGAAACTCCCCTGCGGTTTCAGGCGAATTCCTGTGTCTGTCAACAATGTTCAAGGCAATCTGACACTTGCAGTGGTCTGCATTCCTGGCATACGGAACATTTCAGCAACAGACAGATCCTTCCTCTCAATGTCTCGACACAAACACGTGGTGTCTCGTGCAGCAAGTAGATGGAAAGACTCCTCCTGCTGGCTCCTCTGGTCACATAACTCCCAGGCTTTCTTGACTCTGCCCACAGCTCATCCACCAGGCATTGACCCGCAATTAACCCCTTGCAGAAACTATGGCACAGTCCAGCACCCTCTATTGCATAGGTTTCCAGTGAATGATTTCTTTGAGTTGCGAGAGGTAACGACAAATCCCGGACAAGCTCCCACATGTAGCACTGACCCCCAAAGGAGCTGCTGGTTTTTTGTTGGGCTTACCGTTACCTCACCTGTTCACTGCATCTGTCTTAGGCATCCCATTGTAGAGTGGATTAAAGAATGTTAGCTCCAACACTTAGGCCGCATACACACGGGCGGACTGTCCGTCCAACTAAGTCCGTCAGACAATCTGACAGACAGTCCGTCCTACTTTTGAATGAACGGACTTGACCACACACCACGAACAGACAGTCCGCTGAAAGCTTGCGCGATGACGTGTACGGCACGTACGACGGGACTAGAAATACGACGTCCAATACACTGCAATGCAACCTTCGGCCGTGTAAATCCTTTCTGAGCATGCGCCATACTTAGTCCGTCGAACTAGCCTACTCACGAGCGGACTGTCCGCTGAAACCAAGTTTGGATGGACAATATTACGGAAATTCCGAAAGACTTAGTCCGCCAGACTGTCCGCTGAAAAAGTCCGCTGAAGCCCACACACGAGCGGATTGTCCGCTGAAACACGTTTCAGCGGACCAAGTCCGTCAGACAGTCCGCCCGTGTGTACGCGGCCTTAGTCCTTTTTCCAAAGATTTATTTGGAAAAAAACATGAAATTTTGCAGTAGAGATATAGAGGGTTAAGGGGAGTTCAGGTACATTGTAATTGCGGGTTAGAGGTATTTCCTTGATCCAGAGGACAAACAGCTTCCACAGGCTGGATCTAGCAACGACGGATAGGCCTCTCTTACTGACCGAGCAGCCGGTGAGATGCCCAAACAAAGTCTCTGCCACAGACTTGTCAATTCAATGGATCGGTAGGCCCCAAGACTTTTGGAGGGTCATGAGGTCAGGATAACGAAACCCCAAAATATGGCGCCTGTACCTTAAGTACCCTTACCCAGAATGCACAGCAGGTGAACCACTCCCTCTGGGCTATTTCTGAGTAAAAGGGGTACCCAGTGCATTCAGCCTGTTGCATTTCAAACACTTACCGGAGGTGACAGCCAAATGGAAACTAGCACAACCCAGCTGAACTGGTACAGAAACCAGAACTTTGACATAATTAGTCTGAGCCAAACTGCAGCTTCAAACAAACTAAAATTTACAAAGAAACAATGGTGTCTGCTCATTAGGAGCAGGGTGCTACACATAGTAGCCCATTATGTGTCACTTACCTGACACAGGAGCCAGCGATGTCACCGCTGTCTCCTGTAGCACGGAGCATCCATCTTCTTCTGGGTATCACTGCTCTGACACTGTGAGTGGCCGGAGCAGCGATGATGTCACTCCCGTGCATGCGCACAGGAGCCGCCACTAACGGCATATCGCTGTTAGCAGCCTGCACGCCATGCGCTATAGACAGTGGTGCCTGTCTTTTTGCAAATATCTCCTAAACCGTGTAGGTTTAGAAGATATTTCATGGACCTACAGGTAAGCCTTAATCTAGGCTTACCTGTAGTTCAAATTGGTCTGTAAGGGTTTACAACCACTTTAATCTCTTTTTTTCATTCAGCCCACAGGCTGCATGAAAAAAAAAAAAAAGATTACAATATATGCCCAACATGGACCAGCAATGTACTAGTATGTTGCTGGACTTTGAGTGGTTATACCAGAATGATGCCTGCAGGTTTATGTATTGTCTTGGTATCATTCTTTTCAGCCAGCAGTCGGCTTTCATGTAAAAGCAATCCTAGTGACTAATTAGCCTCTAGATCGCTTTTATAAGCAGTAGGAGGGAACGTCCCCCCTCCCACCATCTTTCATGTTTTTCTCGGGCTCCCTTGTCCGAACAGGGAACCCGAGAATTCAGCCAATGGTTCAGCCAGCTGACCATAGAGCTTATCAGAGTCCAAAACAGCTTCAATCATCTCTATGGCCTAGGAAACCGGGAGCATTTCATGACATAGGTTTCACCAGTTATAAACAGCGCTATTGGGAAATTGGCAAAGCATTTTATCATACCAATCTTGGTGTGGTCAAATGTTTTGAGGGCAGAGGAGAGATCTAGGGTCTAATAGACCCCAATTTTTTTTTTTTAAAAGAGTACCTGTCACTACCTATTGTTATCATAGGAGATATTTACATTCCCTGATATAACAATATAATGATAAAAAAAATAAAAAAATGAAATCAACAGTTTAAAAATATAATAAAAAAGAAAAATAAATAATAATTAAAAAAAGCACCCCTGTCCCCCTGTGCTCATGCGCAAAGGTGAACGCAAGCATCTGTCTGGTGTCATATGTAAACAGCAATGGCACAATGCATGTGAGGTTTCACTGTGAATATCAGATCGAGGGAAGTCATATTAGCAGTAGGCCTTCTCTGTAGATCTAAAATGGTAACCTGTAAAGGCTTTTAAAAAATGTATGTAGTTTGTTGCTGCTGCACGTTTGTGTGCAATTTAAAAAAATTGCGCTTGAAAAATCGCTGCGCAAATACTGTGGGAAAAACAATTGCAACACCCACCATTTTAATCTGTAGGGCCTTTGCTTTAAAAAAATAATATATAATGTTTGGGGGTTCAAAGTAATTTTCTTGCAAAAAAAATAATATTTTTTCATGTAAACAAAAAGTGTCAGAAAGGGCTTTGTCTTCAAGTGGTTAGAAGAGTGGGTGATGTGTGACATAAGCTTCTAAATGTTGTGCATAAAATGCCAGGACAGTTCAACCCCCCCCCCCCAAATGACCCCTTTTTGAAAAGTAGATACCCCAAGCTATTTGCTGATAGGCATGTTGAGTCCATGGAATATTCTATATTTTGTCACAAGTTTCGGGAAATTTACACTTTTTTTTTTTTTGCACAAAGTTGTCACTAAATGATATATTGTTCAAACATGGCATGGTTATATGTGTAATTACACCCCAAAATGCATTCTGCTGCTTCTCCTGAGTACAGGGATAGCTTGGGGTGTCTACTTTCCAAAATTGGGTCATTTGGGGGGAGGGTTTGTGCTAACTGGGCATTTCATGGCCTCCAAACTGTGATAGGCAGTGAGGAGTGAAAACAAAAATGTACGCCCTTAGAAAGCCTGGCGGTGATTGGTTTTCAGGGTCCTGTACACGGTTAGACTGCCAAAAAGTTTCACACATGTGGTATCTCCGTACTCAGGAGAAGCAGCAGAATGTATTTTGGGGTGTAATTCCACATAAAACCATGCCATGTTTCAGCAATATATAATTTAGTGACCATGTTGTGTAAAAAGAAAAAATTTTTAATTTCCCAGACACTTGTGGCAAAATATAAAATATTCCATGGACCTAACCAGCCTCTGAGCGAATAGCTTAAAGTGTCTACTTTACAAAATGGGGTCATTTGTGGGGGTTTTGTGCTCTCTTGTCATTTCATGGCCTCCAAAACTGTGATAGGTAGTGAGGAAGTGAAATCACCATTTTACCCCCTAATGCCACGTACACAGACCGGACGTTTTGACAGCAAGGTTCCAACGGAACTAGGCAGCTCCGGGGGTCTCTTCCATCTTCGGGGGTCTCTTCCGACTCCTCCACTCTCTCCGGCCTCTTCTCCCGCTCTCCGATTGTTCTCCCGGGCTCCTCCGCTATCTTCTGCTCTTTTGCTAGCAGTTGCCCTTCTTTCTCCTTCATTGTCGTTTTCTTCTTCTTTCTGTTCTTCCGATGTTGACACGCCGCTCTGTCCCGCTGTAATGTTGTGGACATGGTGCGCAACAACTTATATAGGCATGGGGCGGGGTCACCCAGTGGCCCCGCCCCTTATGACGTCACAGTCACAGGGCATGCTGGGACTGCCCTACAGCATGCTGTACACAAGCCGCCTGATAGTTGTCCATGCTGGCACGGCAAAATTCTTTGACTCCCCGGAGGAGGCCGACTCCTGGTTTTCTGCTCTGTGGTAAGCTTTTCTTGCCTGAAATGTCCAATAGTGTTTGACAGATACATTATCCTACCCTAATGGGTCTGAACATCCTGGCGCTTAATTAGCTACTTTCCTGTATACTACTTTTGTCATGCCTTAATAACTGGAGTAACCGGAGCAATACAGAATGGAAGATCTTTTCACCCTTGGATGTTGCCCTCTTTTGAGTTTAAGTCTGTTTCCATAGAGGCCCAGGTGTTCGCCTTTTTGAACATATATGTTCCGCCCCCTTTTTCCACATCTGTACTCTATGCGATGTAAGACAGACTGGCTCCTTATATGGTCACTAGACTCATAGCAGGGGATTTTAATGGCATTTTGAACCGGACTTTGGACACCTCTAATCCAACCAGGGTGCCAGACCCTGAATTGGGGCAATGGGCCTCAACCCTGCAGCTTATAGAGGCCTGGAGATGGAAAAATCCACAAACTCAGCGCTACTCCCACTTATCTGAGGTCCACCGCTCTGGCTCCAGAATTTACCTCGCTTTTTGCTCTCCGGCTACACTCCCATATGTGGCCTCAGCAACTTACCTGCTGGCGGGGATTTCAGACCATTCTCCACCCTAGCTTAGAGGGGGGAGCACAAAGGTTGCTAGTGACTGGCAATGCATTGGCTACAGGATGAAAAAGTAGAAGAGAACATGCAAGGGAAAATTGCCCAATATTGAGACTGTAATGACAATGTGACCAATACACATGTATCTTTGAGATACATAGTTACATAGTTATTAAGGTTGAATAAAGACACCAGTCAATCCAGTTCAACCTGAGTGAGGGTCTACAATTGTCCCTATCCCTGTACATCACACACTTACATCGGTCCCTGCCCTCAAGGAGCCCACAATCCAAGGTCCCCATTCATATACTAGGGACAATTTTGGACAGAAGCCAATTAACTTACCTGCATGTCTTTGGAGTGTGGGAGGAAACCAGAGTACCCGGAGGAAATCCACGCAGGCACAGGGAGAACATGCAAACTCCAGGCAGGTAGTGTCATGGTTGGGATGTGAACCAGCGACCCTTCTTACTGCTAGGTGAGCGTGCTAACCGCTACACCACTGCGCCGCCTTAGTTGCCTTAAGTTGCCTTTAATGCAACTATAAGAGCGGACTACATATCTGCAATTAAACCTGCCAGGGTGGACTATGCCTCTGAGACTAAAGAACTAGAGTCTTGGGTGAGTACGGCAGAGGAGGTGTTCACGTCAGACTCTTCTCCTGGGGCATATTCCTCTCTGGCACAGGCTTGAAGGGCACTCTCTTTACACCTTTCTGGTTCAACTGTCTCGTCAGAGAGGTTTCTCAGGGCAAGAATCTTTGAGTCTGGGGACAAGAACGGGCTTCTAGCCAGTCTGGTGGCTGACCCCACCAGACTGGCTTCAAACCGGTCTAACATCCTTACTGAATTCAAAGATTTTTGTGCCTCGTTGTATAGCTCTACTACCTTGCAGATATCCCCTGTCCACCTCTTATATCCCCGTGAATTGACTCTGGCAACCTTGACAGAGGAGGACGTTAACTTCCTAGAGGCGGAGATCTCGGTGACTGAGATTGAAATGGCAATTCGCTCACTTCCCCCTAACAAGACACTGGGTCCTGATGGGCTCCCGGGAGACTGGTACAAAATGTAAATAGCTGACTTAGCCCCGCGTCTCCAAAAATGATATGCCCTTAGTTTAGAAGTAGGAAGCCTACCTGATTCAATGTCTCATATAGTACTGATACAAAGGGAAGAATGCCTCATACTGTTCAGCATATCGACCCATATCCCTTCTAAATTATGATTTAAATATACTCACAAAAGTGCTAGTCACCAGGCTGATGGGGATCCTCCTGTTCTTAGTAAATATGGATCAAACTGGCTTCATGTCATGGAAGTCAACGGATGTTAATATTGTAATTAATATAGGGGGTCAGCAATGCCAAGAGATGGTGAAAGCAGGGGCCCATCATCCAAAGATAATTCCTAAAATCATCAGGATTATTCTCCTGGAGTTCCCACAGCAAAGGCATATGAGAGAATTGGTCACGGTTCAGCCACCAATTCTTGGTCCAAGAACTCCTCCTCCTTCTGTTACTGGACTGGACTTGGGTCAAAGCTATAACTCCAAGCCCAATGATAGCGCAATCTCTCCAACGAGAACGCAAAATGACTAGTTGACGAACGACTGTTCTGAAACAAACTGACAAGCACAAACTGAAAAGAGCAAATCGACACTCACCAAAGTTCTACTAACACAAAATTAGCAGAATGAGCCCAAAGGGTGGCGCATGACAACTGAAGTTCCTATTTATCGGCTCGTAGTACGCCATGACGTCAGGATTGTTGGCCATCAATTGTGTGCTGCTTGTATGCAAGACAAGTCTGGGCCAACGCCCTTTGGACAAAAATCTGCAGTTTTGTTGGTGGAAAATCCAACTGTGTGTACATGGCTTAACTCTCCATCTCACAACAATTCTTATCCAAACTCACACAGGTGTCTTTACAAAGCACACACAATACCATTGCTGATGCAAATTTAATGTGAGTCACAATTTTTTATGCTCTTTATTATTTCCAAATAATCATAATTTGAGCCCAAAAAATGAGATATGTGTACCAACATCAGAAATCAAAATGTAATTCCCCAAAATTTGAGGGTAATATCACTATTCTACACTCACCCACGAAGAACCACCAAATATCACAGAATAAATCAAGAAAAATAACTCTTGAGTAATGTAATTTCATCACTTGTATGTCTAAAGAAATGCAGTATTTATGTGTATTTA
Source organism: Lithobates pipiens (assembly GCF_037356315.1). Lineage (NCBI taxonomy): Eukaryota > Metazoa > Chordata > Amphibia > Anura > Ranidae > Lithobates > Lithobates pipiens. Next base: position 159,792,057 of record NW_027507785.1, read on the forward strand.
TGTGTATTTATGTGTAGGAGGATGTGGCAGCTCTGTGGCTTAGAGGTTAGAACTTATGCTTAGCATCCATGAGCGTCTGGTTTTGAATCCCAAACACGCCGCTTGATATAGAGAAGTTGTCTCATCTCTCAGGTCCTAAAACTATGTCTAAATTTAGTATCTATGTGTGGGAGGATTCCACCACCATTGTAAATCTTGATACCAGATACACTATCTAGTCTAAAGTATTGGGACACCTGTCTTTACGCACACTCATCAACTTTAATGGCACCCCAGTCTTAGTCCGTAGGGTTAAAATTTGATGTGGCCCACCTTTGCAGCTAGAACAGCTTCTGGGAAGGCTAGGAAGGCTGTCCATAAGGTTTAGTGTGTCTATGGGAATGTTTGACCATTCTTCTAGAAGTGCATTTGTGAGGCTAGAAACTGATGTTGGATGAGAATGCCTGGCTCGCTGTCTCTGCTCTAATTCAACCACAAGGTGTTTTATCGGGTTCAGGTCAGGATTTAGGGCTATGCAGCCAGTCAAGTTCCTCCACCCCAGACTCACTCATCCATGTATTGATGGACTTTGCTTTGTGCAGTCATGTTGAAACAGGAAGGGGCTATCCTCAAATGTCAGCAGCCTGATATTGTCCAAAAAGTCTTGGTATGCCGATGCCTTAAGAGTTCCCTTGACGAGAACTAAGGGGCCAAGACCAACCCCTGAAAAACAATCCCACATCATAATTCCCCCCCACCAAATGATTTGGATCAGTGCACAAAGCAAGGTCCATAAAGACATGGATGAGTGAGAGTTTGGGGTGGAGGAACTTGACTGGCCTGGACAGAGTCCTGACCTCAAAACAACAGAACACCTTGGGGATTAATTAGAGCGGAGGCTGTAAGCCAGACCTTCTTGTCCAACACCAGTGCCTGACCTTGAAAGAATGCACTTGAAAGAATGGTCAAACATTCCCATAGACATGCTAAACCTTATGGACAACCTTCCTAGCCTTCCCAGAAGCTGTTCTAGCTGCAAAGGGTGGCCCAAATGAATGTTGTACCCTACGGACTAAGACTGGGATGCCATTACAGTTCATGTGCATTTAAAGGCAGGAGTCCCAATATTTAGGCCAATATATTGTATGCTTGTGACACTGAGCATGGCTATGGACTTAGGGCTGGTTCACATCACAGAGATGCAGAGATCATGTGTGAGACTGTCTGCTGGCTAAGTAGGTAGCAATTCTGTCTAGCAGCACTGGGGTTGCTGGTTCAATTCCCCAACATGCTAATGCTTTTGTTGAAGTTTATATGTTCTCCCTGTGTGGGTTTCTCACCACAATCCAAAGACATGTTGGCATTTTATTTGTCTCCTGTCAAAATAGTCTCTAATGTAAGAAAGTTAGTTTTGGACTTTAGATTGGAAGCTCATTGCGGCCAGGGACTGATATTACTATAATGCCGTGTACACACGGCCGGAATTTCCGATGGAAACAGTCGATGGGAGTTTTTCATCGGATTTTCCGAGCGTGTGTATGCCCATCGATCTTTTTCTTTCTGCATTTCCGGCAGTCTTTAGATTGAGAGCCTGTTCTTAATTTTTCCGACGGAAAACCTTTCTATCGGATTTTTCAATCGTGTGTATGCAATTCCGACAGGCAATTCCGACAGGCAAAAACACTCCAAACAATTTGACGCATGCTCGGAAGCATTAAACTTCCCTTTCATAGTGCCGTCGAACGTCTTGTACGTCGCTGTGTTATTGACCATCAGAATTTGGTGTGACTGTGTGTAGGCAAGACAGTTTGAGCGAAAGGTACATATGCTTAGAAAACTGTTGCTTTGTTAATGTGCATGCAAATGGTCTTTGAGCTTTGGACTGTAGTTGGACATTTGATGCACATAGCCAAGGACTTGCACAGTTGCAAATAGTATTATGTGCTCCTGCCCATTAGGTGCAATCACTTTAGACATACATGAAGATTGAAAGATACTGGTGGGCGTGTACTTTTATTGGATGTCAGTGTGCTAACAATATAACCTACCTTATATAAAAGGCTGCAGTAGGGGGGGTTTGTTTGGCCTGAGAAGGCCAGGTTTTTTGCTGCGATTTGTGGGGGAGAAGGAATGATATTGTACCTATTGACAAATGCCCAACTAGGGCTGTTTGCTGAAATTCTTGTGCATTTTTTCAATCAAAAGTGGGTTTATGTGGCATATGCTGACCTTCTACTCTTTGATGTCTTTGCTTAATTATGTACACAGATATACAACTTCCAGCAGAACATGGTCATCAATGTATGTATGTATGTGCGTGGATTTGTGGGGTGGCGGTGGGTGTTATATTTTGAACATGTGCCTTTTTAATATTATGTTTGGAATGCTTTGTTTAGAATAATGACTCTTAAGTGTGTTTCTATAATCTTGCAGAAAAAAATGTGATGTGTTGCCCGTTTATACACTGAAAGTAAAACTGTGTTTTTCTGACGGGATTCCGCTCAAGCTTGTCTTGCATACACACGGTCACACCGAATTCCGACCGTCAAGAAAGCGGTGACGTACAACACGTATGACGGGACTATAAAGAATAAGTTCAATAGCCATTGCTCCACCCTTTAGGCTCCTTCTGCTAATCTCGTGTTTATCTCGTGTTAGTAGAAGTTTGGTGAGAGACGATTCACGCTTTTCAGACTCGTGCTTTTCAGATCGTTTTACTGCTGTTCAGTTTGTGCTTGTGGGTTTGTATTCAGTTTTCAGTGCATGTAGTCAGTTCGTATGTGTTTTTCAGGGCATTCTTGTTCGCTCGTTTCTGATTTTCAGCTCGCTCTTCACAGGCCTTGCTGTTCTTCAGTGCGTTCTGTTAGTTCATTCTGACCAGCTGACCATTTTGAAGCCATGTTGCGGGTACGTGCTCATCGCAGAGTTCGTGCTCTATGGGGGCTTGGTGTTGGGGTTCTTGCTTTGACCCAAGCCCAGTCCATGAACAGGGTGAGGAGGAGTTCATGGACCAAGAATTGGTTGCTCCAGCGTGACCAATTCTCTCATATGCCTTTGCTGCATGAGATCCAGGAGAATAACCCTGATGATTTCAGGAATTATCTCCGGATGAAAGACCCCGTTTTTCAACGTCTGTTGGCTTTCCTGTCCCCTTATATTATCAAGCAGGACACCTATAAGGGGCAAGCCATCACTCCAGAGAAGAGGCTAGTCGCCACATTGCGGTACTTGGTGACGGGTAGAAATCTACAGGACCTCAAGTTAGCCCCCAGGCTCTGGGGATCATTATTCCAGAGACCTGTTCTGCCATCATTCAGGTCCTGCAGAAGGACTATATTAAGGTAAGTTTTTTCCTTTAACATCACATTCTATGTATTTAATGTTTGCTAATGTATTGTATTTCTTTCATCATTCCTTAATTACCATGATTGTTACATAGTTACATAGTTACATAGTTAGTCAGGTTGAAAAAAGACACAAGTCCATCCAGTTCAACCACAAAAAAAATATAATAAATATCATACCAGCCCATATATCCAATTCTATACCCACAGTTGATCCAGAGGAAGGCAAAAAACCCCAGCAGACATGATCCAATTTGCTAAAGCAGGGTAAAAATTCCTTCTTGATCCCCCGAGAGGCAATCGGATTTTCCCCGGATCAACTTTACCTATAAATGTTAGTACACAGTTATATTATGTACACTTAGGAAATAATCCAGGCCTTTCTTAAAGCAATCCACTGAGCTCTCCATAACCACCTCTGCAGGGAGTCTATTCCACATGTTCACAGCTCTTACTGTGAAGAAACCTTTCCGTATTTGGAGAAGAAATCTCTTTTCCTCTAGACGTAAAGAGTGCCCCCTTGTCCTCTTTGTTGACTGTAAAGTGAATAACTCGACATCAAGTTCCCTATATGGACCCCTTATATATTTGTACATGTTGATCATATCCCCCCTTAATTTCCTCTTATCAAGAGTGAATAAATTCAGTTCCTCTAATCTTTCCTCATAGCTGAGTTCCTCCATGCCTCTTATCAGTTTGGTTGCCCTTCTCTGCACTTTCTCCAGTTCACAGATATCCTTTTTGAGAACTGGTGCCCAAAACTGAACTGCATATTCCAGATGAGGTCTTACTAATAATTTGAACAGGGGCAAAATGATATCTCTCTCTGGAGTACTTACCTCTCTTAATACAGGAAAGGACTTTGCTCGCTTTGGAAACCGCAGCTTGGCATTGCATGCTATTATTGAGCTTATGATCTACCAAAACCCCCAGATCCTTCTCCACTATGTATTCCCCAGTTGTACTCCCCCTAGCATGTATGATGCATGCATATTCTTAGCCCCCAAGTGCATAACTTTACATTTCTCAACATTAAACCTCATCTGCCACATAGTCGCCCAATTAGACAGAGCATTGAGGTCGGCTTGTAAATTGGAGACATCCTGTAAGGACGTTATTCCACTGCATAGCTTGGTGTCATCTGCAAACACGGAAATGTTACTTTTGATCCCAGACCCAATATCATTTATAAACATATTAAAAAGTAAGGGTCCCAACACTGAACCTTGGGGTACACCACTGATAACCTTAGACCATTCAGAATAAGAATCATTAACCACTACTCTCTGAATTCTGTCTTTTAGCCAGTTTTCTATCCATTTACAAACAGATATTTCCAAACCTGTAGACTTTACCTTACACATGAGCCATGTGTGCGGAACTGTATCGAAAGCTTTTGCAAAATCCAAATATATCACGTTCACCGCCACCCCTCTGTCCAAGGTTTTACTTACCACCTCATAAAAAGAAATCAAGCTTGTCTGACAACTTTTGTCTTTCATGAATCCATGCTGTCTGTTGCTCAAAATATTTTTTTCCTGCAAGAACTCGTCTATATGGTCTTTTATTAATCCCTCCAGTTTCTTCCCAACTATAGAAGTTAAACTAACGGGTCTATAATTACTTGGTAAAGACTTTGTTCCCTTTTTAAATATAGGCACCACATTGGCCCTGTGCCAATCCAGTGGTACTATTCCTGTCATTAATGAGTCCCTAAAATTTAGATACAATGGCTTTGAAATTACAGAGCTCAATTCTTTTAGGATCCGTGGGTGGATGCCATCAGGTTTAGGTGCTTTATCCACCTTTATTCTGTCCAAATATTTCTGGACCATATCACTTTTGAGCCATTGTGGATTTGGGGCTGTGTCAGTACCACCCCCATTATGGACATGAGCTCCCCCATGCTCCTTTGTATACACAGAGCTGAAGAAAGTATTTAATAAGTTAGCCTTCTCTTTGTCCCCAGTCACCCACTCCAGATTATTTTGCAAAGGGCCTACATGCTCAGACTTAACCTTTTTACCATTAATATATTTGAAGATTTTTTTGGGGTTTGTCCTACTATCTTTTGCAATCTGTTTTTCATTTTGAATTTTTGCATCCTTGATTTCCTTTTCTACATATTCTGTTATATTCCTTGTAACATTTAAATGACACTAGCTTTCCTTCATTTTTATATTTTTTAAAAGCTCTTTTTTATAGTTTATAGCTTTTTTAACTTTGGCCGTGAGCCACATCGGTTTTATTTTTAACCTTTTAAACGTATTGCCCACGGGAATATACTTTGCCGTGAGATCACAAACAGTCTTTTTGAAGAATTCCCATTTCTGTTCTGTGCCCATTGGTGCCAATATTCTCTCCCAGTCTAAGTCCTGGAGAGCAGCCCTCATCCTTGGAAAATTTGCTCTCTTGAAATTAAGTGTTTTTATCTTTCCCGTATATGATTTTTGCTTACAGCTAACATCAAATGAAATCATGTTATGGTCACTGCTACCCAGATGCTCCTTTATCTGAACATTAGTAATACGTTCTGCATGGTTTGAGATTACCAGGTCCAACAGAGCATCATTCCTAGTTGGGGCCTCAATAAACTGGACCATAAAATTGTCCTGTAATAGGTTTACAAATGCCCCAGCCCTTGCAGCCCTTTCCATCTGTGCAAGGAGCTGAGTCTCCACCTCCTCATTAACATTGGGTGGTCTATAACAAACTCCAATGATTAACTTTGAACTACGCACATCTGTATGCAGTTCCAACCATAATGCCTCAGACTCATCACACTCTCCGTCCACCAGGTCATCTTTCTCACTCGCTTTGAGATCACTTCTCACATACAGACAGACCCCTCCACCTTTCCTTTTTACTCTGTCTTTCCGAAAGAGTGCATAGCCAGGAATATTAATAGCCCAGTCATGTGAGGAATGAAGCCAAGTTTCAGCAATACCGATTACATCATAGCTCTTCTGATGCACCAGAGCTTCCAACTCGCCTATTTTGCTTGGCAGACTTCTGGCATTGGTGAACAAACATTTTAATGTATTAATATATTTTGACCGGACACATACTATCCTCTTGGGTGTTCCAAGATTACAACTAGGACTTGCTACTATATTTACCTTGGGTTTATGTGCTTTGGTTACCCTTCCACTAATGCCCCTAATATTACCCTCTGATATGCTCCACGCTGACTGACTATCTCTATCTCTGAACCCTCCCCCCCATCGCCTAGTTTAAAAACCCCTCTAACTTTTTGGCCATCCTTAATCCCAGCTGATCTGCACCCTCCTCATTTAGGTGCAGTCCATCCCTTCTATAGTACCAGTTATCGACTGAGAAGTCATCCCAGTCCTCCAGGAACCCAAACCCCTCCTTACTACACCAGCTTTTGAGCCACGTGTTTACTTCCCTAATCTCCCTCTTCCTTTCTGGTGTGGCTCGATGTACTGGTAGTATTCCTGAGAATACTACCTTGGAGGTCCTTTTCCTCAATTTAGCTCCCAAGTCCCTAAAATCATTCTTTAGGACACTCCATCTGCCTCTGACTTTGTCATTGGTGCCAACGTGCACCATGACAGCTGGGTCTTCCCCAGCCCCTCCCAGTAATCTGTCCACCAGATGCGTGATGTGCCAAACCCGAGCGCCTGGCAGACAACATACAGTTCGGCACGTCAGGTTGTTGTTACAGATTGGCCTCTCTGTCCTCCTAAGAATTGAGTCCCCTACCACCAGAACCTGTCTTTCCTTTCCCTTCGCTCCCCCCCCCCCACACTCTCACTGGAGGAGTTCTTCTCCTGGCAGCTAGGAGAATCCCTCAGCTCCAGCAATGCTGGTCCCTGACTGGGATCACCAATGTCACTCAATGGAGCGTACTTATTGGGATGCTCCAGCCCTGGATTGCCCTCCCTGGCCCCTCTACCCTTCCTGACTGTCACCCATCTACTCTCTGCTAGTGCCTGCACCTCTTTGTCTCCACCCACCTCTGTGCTGGCCCCTGCCGGCACCTGCCTTGTATGTTCCTGGCTCTCATTTAGGGTGGAGGGTCCTCTCAGTGCTGACAGTTGCTTCCTCAGATTCAGAACTTGGGCTTCCAGGGAAACAGTGTGCTTACATTTTGCACAGCAGATTGTAATATGCTGTAAATGTCCTCTTTGTCCTCATGCATGCTTTTAATGCTCCTTTTTTGTCCTTCACTAACCTCCCCAGTAAGGATGAGCCGAACACCCCCTGGTTCGGTTCGCACCAGAACCTGCGAACAGACCTAGACTTCGTGTGAACTTTAGAACCCTATTTAAGTCTATGGGATTTGAACGTTCAAAATCTAAAGTGCTAATTTTAAAGGCTAATGTGCAAGTTACTGTCCTAAAAAGTGTTTGGGGACCTGGGTCCTGCCCCAGGGGACATGTATCAATGCAAAAAAAAGTTTTTAAAACGGCCGTTTTTTCGGGAGCAGTGATTTTAATAATGATTAAAGTGAAACAATAAAAGTGTAATATTCCTTAAAATTTCGTACCTGGGGGTGTCTATAGTATGTCTGTGAAGGGGCGCATGTTTCCCGTGCTTAGAACTGTCCCTGCACAAAGTGTAATTTCTGCAGCAAAAAAAGGCTTTTAAAATCACTCGCGGCTAGAATGAATTGTCGGCTCCCGTAATACAGAGAACACTCATTGAAAGTCATTGATTAAAAAAAAAAAAAGAGTGGGGTTCCCCCAAATTCAATTACCAGGCCCTACAGGTCTGGTATGGATATTAAGGGGAACCCCGCGTCAAATAAAAAAAAAAATTGATGTACGGGTCCCCCTAAAAATACATACCAGACCCCTTATCTGAGCACGCAACCTGGCAGGAAAAGAGGGGGGGCGAGAGAGCGCCCCCCCTCCTGAACCATACCAGGCCACATGCCCCAGGCTATATGCCCTCAGGAGGGGGGGGCGCTCTCTCTTGTCCCCCCTCCTGAACCATACCAGGCCACATGTCCCAGGCCACATGCCCTCAACATTGGGAGGATGCTTTGGGGTCCCCCCCAAAGCACCATGTCCCCATGTTCATGGGGACAAGGGCCTCATTCCCACAACCCTGGCCGGTGGTTGTGGGGGTCTGTGGGCGGGGAGCTTATCAGAATCTGGAAGCCACCTTTAACAAAGGGACCCCCAGATCCCGACCCCCCCCTGTTTGAAATGGTAAGGGTGTACCCCTACCATTTCACAAAGAAAGTGTAAAAAATAGTTAAATAAAACAAACACACTTTTGAAAAATTCCTTTATTAAAAAAAAAAAAAAAAAAAAAAAAAATTCCAGCGGTGGTAATCCACTCTTGCTATCCAGCTATGGATGATCATCTCTCCGGGGTCCAGCGATGGTTGATCTGATCCAGCGACGGGTGATCTCTCAGTCCAGCGCAGCGCAGTCCATCCTTCCTCTGTCTCCACTGTCGGAGACACTGCGGGATCCCGGCGGCCTGATGTTTCTTATATGAGGAGGGTGGGGCCACCCGTCACCTGACCCCGCCCCCCTCTGATGCAAGTGGGGAAGCCGGGCTTCCCCAATGATGTATGGGTGACCCCGCCCCCCTCTGATGTAACGCAGGTTTCCGTTACATCAGAGGGATCGGGTCACCCACACGTCACTGGGGAAGCCCGGCCTCCCCACTTGCATCAGAGGGGGTGGAGTCAGGTGACGGGTGGCCCCGCCCTCCTCATAAAAGAAACGTCAGGCCGACAGGATCCCGCAGTGTCTCCGACAGTGGAGACAGAGAATGCATGGATGGACTGTGCTCCGCTGAACTGAGAGATCACCCGTCGCTGGATCAGATCAGCCATCGCTGGACGCTGGATAGCAAGAGTGGATTACCACCGCTGGAATCTTTTTTTTTTTTTTTTTCTTTTTTTTTTAATAAAGGACTTTTTCAAAAGTGTGTTTGTCTTATTTAACAATTTTTTACACTTTCTTTGTGAAATGGTAGGGGTACTTTTGTACCCCCTTACCATTTCAAACAGGAGGGGTCCGGGATCTGGGGGTCCCCTTGTTAAAGGGGGCTTCCAGATTCTGATAAGCCCCCCACCCGCAGACCCCCACAACCACCGGCCAGGGTTGTGGGGATGAGGCCCTTGTCCCCATCAACATGGGGACATGGTGCTTTGGGGGCATGTGGCCTGGTATGGTTCAGGAGGGGGAGCGCTCTCTCATCCCCCTCATCTTTTCCTGCGACCTGCCAGGTTGCGTGCTCGGATAAAGGGTCTGGTATGGATTTTTAGGGGAACCCCCACGTCAATTTTTTTTAAAATTTGACACGGGGTTCCCCTTAATATCCATACCAGACCCTTTATCCAGGCACGCAACCTGCAAAAGAATTACTTTTTTTCCTGCAGAAATGACACTTTGTGCAGGGACAGTTCTAAGCACAGGAAACATGCACCCCTTCACAGGCATACTATAGACACCCCCCAGGTATGAAATTTAAAGGAATATTACACTTTTATTGTTTCACTTTAATCATTATTAAAATCACTGCTCCCGAAAAATCAGCCATTTTTAAAACTTTTTTTTGCATTGATACATGTTCCCTGGGGCGGGACCCAGGTCCCCAAACACTTTTTAGGACAGTAACTTGCATATTGATATTGATTGCAAGTTCATTGATAAAAACGGCATGGGTTTCCCCCACAGGGGAACCCCGAGCCAAATTAAAAAAAAAATGTGTGGAGGTCCCCTAAATTCCATATCAGGCCCTTCGGGTCTGGTATGGATATTAAGGGGAACCCCGTGGCAACATTAAAAAAAAATGGTGTGGCGATCCCCCTCAAAATCCATACCAGACCCTTATCCAAGCACGCAACCTGGCAGGCCGCAGGAAAAGAGGGGGGGGGCGAGAGAGTGCCCCCCTCCCCTCCTGAACCGTACAAGGCCACATGCTCTTAACATGGGGAGGGTGCTTTGGGGTAGCCCCCCCAAAGCACCTAGGGACCCCCAGATCCCAGCCCCCCGTGTGTTTAATGGTAATGTGGTACAAATGTACCCCTACCATTTCACAAAAAAGCGTGAGTTATCTAGCTAGCCGACAGGTCGGGAATTTGGTTGGTTTCCATGGGCGGTGTTGACCGCCTATGTGGAGGCCCCTCCCTGCACTGCCGTGCTTGCGTGACGCTGGTGTTGGTCAGCGTGCACGTGGGCTGGACGAGTATATATGGCCTCCCCTCACACAGTCGGGGAGTCCATCTAGGATTTGCTTGATTTTTCTATGGGACATATGTAAGTGACTGCAGGGGTACTCCACCTACTATTATGCCAGCCAGTCCTCCTTTTTGATATTTGGGTTGGTAACTGGGCTTGCTTTTTGGCATTTTCTTGATTGACTGTTTCTTACGATATACTCCATGGTTACACAGATGTGGTAGGCTCCTGCCTTTTTTTATTTCACTTTATTGGCTGCATAATAATATATATATATATATTTTACTCAATCATCGGTACACTAAGATATACTGATTATGGATTTTTTCCTTTTAGATCTATCTTGGCAGTCAATTTTGGTACAGCACCCTCCTTACTATATAATTTGGCAATTCGTTCTCTGTGTGTGGGGGAGTCTACATGCAGGCTCTCCGCTGCGGCACGCCCCCATTACCTCAGCTCCCGGCAAGGACTATGAGTGCGCCCCTGATTCCATATTTTTCACATCTCCCTGCAATGGTTTTGTGTAAGTATATGGGGTGGGCTGATTTGCCCCTTCATTTACTAAGGTACATTTAGACTAATTTCACTTTATTATATTTTATAAATATTCCCCTGATGAGTGGTTTACACGAAACGCGTTGGGAAATAGATAATGCATATTTATGGTCATTTCCTACTATCAAATATGGAATATATTTTTATATCTGACAATCATGGTTTACTAATTTTTACTTTACATGTGCTATCTAATCAATCATGCTGCTATGTTGTATATAAATGAATTTATTGTCTGTGTGTTGTATATAAGCCTTTAAAATTAGCACTTTAGATTTTTCATGTTCGAGCCCCATAAACATTAACGGTGTTCGGATGTTCGAACAAATTTATTGCCTGTTCGCATGTTCTGATGCAAACTGAACTGGGTGTGTCAATTTCATTGTTCTAGCATTATAAAGAACAAAAGAATGCGCTGCATTAACCGCTTGCCGACTGCCTCGCAACGATATATGTCGGCCAGCGGGCACGCGTGCGACACACTCCGAGGGGGCACAGGACCCCTCATGGGGAGGAAGAAGGGGGGAGATGCTAATGTAATCAAGCATCTCCCTGTTCTGCCTAATGACAGTGTCACTGATCTCTGCTCCCTGTAATTGAGAACAGAGATCAGTGACTTGTCACATGTAGCCACACCCCCCACAGTTAGAAACACGCCCCAGGACACCCTTAACCCCTACACTGCCACCTAGTGGCCCTGCACCTGCCAGTGTCATTTACACAGGAATCAGTACAACTGTATAGCACTGATTGCTGTATAAATGACAATGGTCCCAAAAATGTGTCAAAAATGTCCGATGTGTCTGCAATAATGTCACAGTCATGATAAAAAAAAAAAAATCGCTGATCGCCGCCATTGCTAGTAAAAAAACAGTTAATTAATAAAATGAATAAAAATGCCATAAAACTATACCCTATTTTGTAGACACTATAACTTTCGTGCAAACCAATCAATAAACGCTTATTGCAATTTTTTTTACCAAAAATATCTATTTAAGAATATGTATTGGCCTAAACTGAGGAAAAAATCTTTTTTTTTTATATATATTTTTGGGGGATATTTATTATATTTATTATAACAAAGTGTAAAATATAATGCGTTTTTTTTTCCAAATTGTCACTCTTTTTTGTTTATAGCGGAAAAAATAAAAACCGTAGGGGTGATCAAATACCACTAAAAGAAAGCTCTATTTGTTTGGGAGCCACATCGCACGACCGCGCAATTGTCAGTTAAACCGACACAGTGCCGAATCGCAAAAAGTGCTCTGGTCGGGAAGGGGGTAAATTTTTCCAGGGCTGAAGTGGTTAAAGGATCTAAAAATTGACAACGTGACGAATGTGCGATCTCCATTACAAATGCTCGTTTGACGAGCGATTCCGACTCATACTTGATTCTGAGAATGCATAATTTTTTGCGTGTCAGAATTGCATACAGTCAATTGCATTTTCGGATAATAACGTTTCCCAACGGAAAAATAGAGAACATGCTCTCAATGATTTTCTGTCTGGAATTCCGCCAGCAAAAGACCGATGGAGCATACACACGGTTGCATTTTTCGACAAAAAGCTATCATCAGAGTTTTGCTGGCGGAATTTCCGATCATGTGTACGCGGCATAAGGTTTAGACAAATTTTAGATTGTAAGCTCCTATGAGCAGGGCCATTAAAACCCAATTGCTAACTGTTTTGCTAAATGTAGCACCATATATCCTATAGAAATTTTTTTGAAGCTAGTAAATACATAATTTTGGCAAAATACAAGTACATTATTGAGCTTATTTTTTTTTTGTTTTTTTTGTTTTCTTTTCTTTCTTCTTTTTAATTTGTTTTGGGGGGCTGGTTTTGGGGAAGTGCAATATCTTTTATAGCTTATAATTTCTATATGTATGTGTGCACCAAAAAAACAAATTTCTTCAGCACATCTTCGAGTAAATGATAAATGTGGAATCTTTATATATATCAGCTGTGGAGAATTGCAAGTAATGAATCCAGCTGGTGGATAGGCAGTGTTGTATGTGTCAGCCCTGGTTCATATTGGTGCGATTTGACATGTCAAATTGGTGGCAATTTCCAAAAGTAGTTTCTGTACTACTTTTTGGCGACTTCGGGCGTGATTTTTATTGACTTCTGTGCAGAAACTGGCACAGAAATTGCGTGAGTTCGGCTGAACTTGCATGATTTCCTTCCGCTGTCAGTGTGAACTAGGGCTCAAACTGGGCCTTTGTCTTTGCAATTCACCTGCTGCTATCCCAGGGACACCATTTCTTATCGAACTCCCTTAAGTTTGCCTTCAAATACCATATGTAGAAATACAGATTGGCATATATGCAATTAAACAAAAATAAATTCTAATTGTGGTTGTGATCAAGAGCGTGGTTTCACCTTCTGACTCGGGAATGAGTCATTGTAATCACCCTGATGTTCCTGTGCTGGTCAAGATCTCCATCTAGGTTGACATGGCGAGGTCCCCCTTTAGCAAAGAGGAGGTGCTGCTGATTTGCCGGGTAAGTGTAGGATATGTACTTGTGCTTACTCAATGTGGAGGTGGAAGTGGTTGTTAGATTTGGTGTGGGTGGGGTCAGTGCGTAGCGCGGGTTGTCAGCACCCGGGGCGAGGCAAATAATTTGCGCCACCCAACCTGCAGAATTTTAGTACTCCCCGAGTCCCTTTCAATACAATAGTACTGACCTACCCGATTCCTATACTGACCACTACACTAACCTACATGAGTTCAACACTGACCAACCTGATTCTTTACTGACCATTACACACTACACTGACCACTATACTGTCCACTACACTACACTGACCACCATACTATACTGTCCACTATACTACACTGAACACTAGACCACTATACTGACCACTACACTACACTGACCACTATACTATGCTGTCCACTATACTACACTGGCCACTACACTACAATGATCACTACACTACACTGAACACTATACTATACTGTCCACTACACTGACCATTATACCATACTGTCCACTACACTACACTGACCACAATACTGTCCACTATGCTATACTGTCCACTACACTGACCACTATGGTATACTGGCCACTGCACTATACTGACCACTACACTACGCTATACTGTCCACTGTGCTATACTGACCACTATACTATGCTATACTGTCCACTACACTATACTGACCACTATACTATGCTATAATGGCCACTACACTATACTGACCCCTACACTGTCCACTATACTACGCTATACTGACCACTACACTATACTGACCACTATACTATGCTATTCTGACAACTACGCTATAATGTCCACTGCACTATACTAACCACAATACTGACCACTATACTGTCTATAGTCTTCCTACACTGACATATGCAGTGCCCCCCCCCCCCCCCAATCCATCCATTCCTCACCTTCTTATCCTGCATTGGTCCGGACTCCGGAGGATAGGAGGAGGAGGAGGAGGAGGAGGAGGAGACAGCGGTCACGACGGCTCACATGTTCCAGTAATTGTTTCCTTTGTCCCCCGCTCCGGCCGCCATGTTCAGTGTTCCCCAGTGCACTGTGATTAGGCGCATGGGGGGTCATGTGCGCAGGCGGGACTTCAGGAGCAACTGCGATCACGGACAGGCCATCCCCACACCGCACATGACGCCCATGCGTGGGGGACACAGGGAAATAAAATTAGGAGGCAGCACTGTCTGTGACACAAAATTTTGCCCCACTAAATATCATGCCCGGGGCCACAGCACCCCCCACGCTACACCACTGGGTGGGGTTCGATTTGTTTGGCATCACCACACATTTGCTTCTGGCCCATGTGCACACATCACTTCCTGCATTTGTTCTGCTGATGTAAATCAGTAAGGACTATGCAAATATAAATGAGAGCTCCTTTCTATTAAAATATTTATGACTTGTTTCACAGTTGGGCGAATTTTCCAGCAAATTTGGACCTCTGAGTTGCACAAGTTGTACCCCATTCATATCTGTGCTACTTCAAGTTGCAACAACTTCAAAGTAGTCCCTGTACTAAACGTGTGACTTTCATGTGACTTGAGGTACACAGGGCAAGGGCACAATATTACACAGGCATTTCCAGAAGTTGGGGCTAAGTTGCAGCAGCAAAGTGGCAGCAAAATAGTGTGACTTTCAGGTCACAGCAGCGTGAATGCGATTCATGGAATTAGGCACTATTCTCACTTATGCATCCTGCAAGTGGGTCAAATTCGTCCCCGTACTACTTTGGTTTCGACTTTGATGCGACTTGAGGTACATATACAGCAAGATTACACAGGCATTGGAGTGCAAGTGCAAATGGAGCCTAATTCAAAGGTTCCTTTCACACTTGGCCGGCTTTTCATACAACTTGAGGTCTATAAAGAACCATTTCACACTTGTGCAACCTAAACGCCCTGCGATTTTGCAGCGATTTTTGCTGCAAATTTGATGTGATTTGAAGCAATGCCAGTGTAATCTTGAGGTCTATGGATGCAGGAGTCGTAGGACAAGTTGCACAAGTGTGAAAGGGGCATTAGGGCCGGTTCACACTGCTGTGCTGTCCGACATCGGATGTGATTTATCTCGCACTGCAAATCACATGTGATGTCTGTGTGATGCAAACTCAGCCATACAAATTGTATCATCGAATTTGCATTGCATTTGGACCAAACTCGCACAGGGCCCTTTTTTTGGTCCGCAGCAGAATCGGATCCCATGGGTGTTGTCTGATTTTGCAGTTCACTCTGTAATATCCAAACTGATTTGGGGTTGTCATTAGCTTTCTACTGACACTCCCAGCAGTTCGCATAGCACTGGATTTTCAGGGTTCCCGCATCGCTCCAGGGTGAACTTGCCCTGACCCTAGGTGCACACCAATGCATTTTTTAGTGCATTTTACAGTTTTCAGAAACAACAACTGTTGCGTTTGTGATGTGATTTTTGATGTGTTTTGCGGTTATTATTTTAACACGGTACATAGTTACATACTTATATAGTTGGTGAGGTTGAAAAAAGACCATCAAGTCCAACCTATGTGTGTGATTATGTGTCACTATTACATTGTATATCCCTCTATGTTACAATCGTTCAGGTGCTTATCTAATAGTTTCTTCAAATTAGAAATGCCCCCCACTGAGACCACTGCCTGTGGAAAGGACCCCCTACGTAGTTTAAGGTTAAATATTCTTCTAATTTTAATGAGTGGCCACAAATCTTGTTAAACTCCCTTTTTCAAAAAAGTTTTATCCCTATTGTGGGGTCACCAGTATGGTATTTGTATATTGGAATCATAACCCCTCTCAAGCGTCTTTTCTCCAGAGAGAATAAGTTCAGTGCTCGCAACCTTTCCTCATAACTAATATCCTCCAGACCCTTTATTAGCTTTGTTGCCTTTCTTTGTACTCGCTCCATTTCCAGTACATCCTTCCTGAGGACTGGTGCCCAGAACTGGACAGCATACTCTACGTGCAGCCGGAACAGAGTCTTGTAGAACGGGAGAATTGTCATTTTATCTCTGGAGTTGATCCCCTTTTTAATGCATGCCAATATTCTGTTTGCTTTGTTAGCAACAGCATGGCATTGCATGCCATTGTTGAGCCTGTCATCTACTAGGACCTCCAGTTCCGTTTCCATCCTAGATTCCCCCAGAGGCTCTCCCCCAAGTGTATAGATCGCATTCCTATTTTTGCCACCCAAATGCATTATTTTAAATTTTTCTACATTGAACCTCATTTGCCATGCAGTTGCCCACCCCATTAATTTGTACAAATCTTTTTGCAAGATTTTCACATACTGCGGACAAGTTATTGCCCTGCTTAGCTTAGTATTTTCCACAAATACAGAGATTGAACTGTTTACCCCATCCTCCAGGTCGTTTAGGAACATAATAAATAGGATTGGTCCCAGCACAGAACCCTTGGGGACCCCACTACCCACCCCTGACCATTCCGAGTACTCCCCATTTATCATAACCCTCTGAACTCACACTTGTAGCCAGTTTTCAATCCATGTACTCACCCTACGGTCAATGCCAACGCACCTTATTTTGTACAGTAAACATTTATGGGGAACTGTGTCAAATGCTTTTGCAAAATCCAGATACACCAGGTCTACGGGCCTTCCTTTATCTAACTGGCAACTCCCCTCCTCACAGAATGGTTAGTAGATTGGTTTGGCAAGAAAGATATTTCATGAATTCATGCTGATTACTGCTAATGATACTGTTCTCATTACTAAAATCTTGTATATAGTCTATATATAGTTATCATCCCGTCCAAGAGTTTACATACTATTGATGTTAAACTAACTGGTCTGTAATTCCCAGGGATGTATTTTGGGCCCTTTTTAAATATTGGTGCTACATTGGTTTGGCTGTATATAGCTGGTTGCTGGGAAGCCAGCTGCAGCGTTCTTAACGACCAATGAATCTTCAGCTGTCAGCGGCTTCCCCACTGAAAGTAAAAACAAAATGCCAGCCAAAAAAACCCCCCAAAAAACTGCATGGGGCCAGGACCAGGACCTTTGATTCTAGTGTGGATTCAGAGGAGACCCCCCACGCCAAAATGTAACAAAAATAACAAAATATAACACATCAAAGTAAAAAAAAAAAATTGCATGGGGTTTCCCCCAAAATCTCCCTATCCGAGCACGCAACCTTGCAGGCTGCAGGGAAAGAGGGGGAATGAGAGAGCGCCCCCCTCCTCCTGAACCATACCAGGCCACATGCTCTCAACATGGTCCCCCCCAAAACATCTTGTCTCCATGTTAATGGGGACAAGGGTCTTATCGCCACAACCCTTGCCCGGTGTTTGTGGGGGTCTGCAGGCGGGGGACTTATCGGAATCTGAAATCCCCCTTTAACAAGGGGGCCCCAAGATCCTGGCCCCCTATGTGAATGGGTATTGGGTACATTGTACCCTTGCCCATTCACCGAAAAAAGCAGTGAAATGTGACAAAAAAAAACTGTTTATGACAATTCCTTTATTGTAAATTAGCTCTGAGTGGTCTTATCCCCCGAGCAGTGTCTCCCGCTATCATCTTCTCTTTGATTTGATTTTTTTGATTTTCACTCTATATTGCCAGGACCCGGCAATTCATTACAGCCACAAGCAATTTTGAATGAAATTGTTTCCTTTAAAAATTTGTTTTTTCTGTGTTACATAATAAACATGGAAAATGTGTGCTACTTTACAGGCATACTATAGACACCCCCCCCAGGCATGATATTTAAAGGAATTTTTAATTTTTATTGTATCACTTTAACCACTTAAGGACCGCCGCATGTAAATGTACGTCGGCAGAATGACACCGACAGGCACAAGCACGTACATGTACGTGCTTGCCTTCCAGCAGGTGGGGGGTCCGATCGGCTGCAGAGGTCCGTTTCGCTTCAGGAGCGATCCAGGATGAGGGGATGGCCATTGGTTTCTGGCCATCCCCTCTCGATCGCTCCTGGCGAATGAGATGCTTCCCCCACCTGTATAGTGTAAACACAGGCAGGGAGGAAGTGATGCCATTCTCCTCGGGGCGGTCTTTTTGACCGGACTGCGAGGAGAACACAATAGTAAGTGCACCAACACTACACTGACATGTAGGTACACATAGGCACACAAATCCCCCCCTCCCCGATCACCCCCCCTCCCAGTCACAGTGTCACTGATTGCAGTGATCATTTATTTACTGATCACTGCATTTAGTGTCAGTTGTGACAGTAAAAAAACTGTCAGGGCAGTTAGTGTTAGGTCCAGGGTAGCCCCCTACCCCCCCCCCCCATAAAGGTTTAACCCCCTGATTGCCCCTAGAGTTAACCCTTTAACCCCCTTTTGCCAGTGTCACTAAGCAATCGTTTTTCTGATCGCTGCATTAGTGTCACTGGTGCCACTAGGTAGCTAGTTATTTTTTAAGGTTCACCACCAGGTTTTTATAGCACTAGGTACCCCCATATACTACCCAATAATGGTTTTAACCCCCTGATTGCCCCTAGTTAACCCTTTCACCCCCTTTTGCCAGTGTCACTAAGCGATCGTTTTTCTGATCGCTGCATTAGTGTCACTAGTGCCGCTAGGTAGCTAGTTATTTTTTTAGGTTCACCGCCAGGTTTTTATAGCGCTTGGTACCCCCATATACTACCCAATAATGGTTTTAACCCCCTGATTGCCCCTAGTTAACCCTTTCACCAGCGATCACCGTATAAGTGCCACTGGTGACGCTGGTTAGCCAGTTAGTTATTTATGTTTCCCGTCAGGTTTTTATATAGCGTCAGGGACCCCCATATACTACCTAATAAAGATTTTAACCCCCTGATTGCCCCTAGTTAACCCTTTCACCAGTGATCACCGTATAAGTGTTACGGGTGACTCTGGTTAGTTAGTTTGCTTTTTAAAGCATCAGGGCACCCACCATGTATTACCCAATAAAAGCCCCTGATCACCCTGCGGGTGATATCAATTAGGTTTTAGGGTCAGGGTCTGCGTCGCCCCAGGCATCGCTAGGTTAGTGCCAGTACCACTAACACCCACGCGCAAAGCATACACCTCCCGTAGTGGTATAGTATCTGAACAGATCAATATCTGATCTGATCAGATCTATACTAGCGTCCCCAGCAGTTTAGGGTTCCAAAAAAACGCATTGTTAGCGGGATCAGCCCAGATACCTGCTAGCACCTGCGTTTTTCCCCTCCGCCTTGCCCACCCAAGTGCAGTATCGATCGATCACTGTCACTTACAAAACACTAAACAGATAACTGCAGCGTTCGCAGAGTCAGGCCTGATCCCTGCGATCGATAACAGTTTTTTTTGGTAGCGTTTTATATTTAAATCCTGAAGGCAGTGCTTGGTTTTCGGGGTCCCGTACGTGGCTAGGCTCCCAAGAAGTCCCCCATGTGTGGTATCCCTGTACTCTGGAGAAGCAGCAGAATTTATTTTGGGGTGTAATTTCACTTATGCCCATAGCATGTGTGAGCAATATATCATTTAGTGACAACTTTGTGCAAAAAAAAAAAAAAAAAATTGTAATATTCCTGCAACTTGTGGCAAAATATAAAATATTTCATGGACTCAACATGCCTCTCAGTAAATAGCTTGGGGTGTCTACTTTCCAAAATCGGGTAATTTGGGGGGGTTTTGTGCTATTTTGGCATTTTATGGTCTTCGAAACTGTGATAGGTTGTGAGGAGTGAAATCAAAAATTTGCACCCTTAGAAATCTTGAAGGCAGTGATTAGTTTTAGGGTCCTGTATGCGGCTAGACTCCCAAAAAGTCCCACATATGTGGTATCCCCATACTCGGGAGAAGCAGCAGAATATATTTTGGGGTGCAATTCCACATATAACTATGGCACGTGTGAGCAATATATCATTTAGTGACAACTTTTTGTAAACTTTTTTTTTTTTTGTATCATTATTCAATCACTTGGGACAAAAAAAAATATTCAATGGGCTCAACATGCCCCTCAGAAATTTCCTTGGGGTGTCTACTTTCCAAAATGGGGTCATTTGGGGGGGTTTTGTGTTATTTTGGCATTTTATGGCCTTCGAAACTGTGATAGGTAGTGAGGAGTGAAATCAAAAATTTGCACCATTAGAAATCCTGAAGGCAGTGATTGGTTTTCGGGGTGCCGTACGCGGCTAGACTCCCAAAAAGTCCCACATATGTGGTATCCCCGTAATCAGGAGAAGCAGCAGAATATATTTTGGGGTGCAATTCCACATATAACTATGGCATATGTGTGAGCAATATATCATTTAGTGACAACTTTTTGTAAACTTTTTTTTTGTGTCATTATTCAATCACTTGGGACAAAAAAAAAAAAATATTCAATGGGCTCCACATACCCCTCAGCAATTTCCTTGGGGTGTCTACTTTCCAAAATGGGGTCATTTGGGGGGGGTTTGTACTGCCCTGCCATTTTAGCACCTCAAGAAATGAGATAGGCAGTCATAAATTAAAAGCTGTGTAAATTCCAGAAAATGTACTCTAGTTTGTAGACGCTATAACTTTTGCGCAAACCAATAAATATACGCTTGTTGACATTTTTTTTACTAAAAACATGTGGCTGAATAAATTTTGGCCTAAATGTATGACTAAAATTTAGTTCAATCGATTTTTCTTATAACAAAAAGTAGAAAATATCTTTTTTTTTTTAATTTTCAGTCTTTTTCCTTTTATATCGTAAAAAATACAAATCGCAGAGGCAATCAAATACCATCAAAAGAAAGCTCTATTTGTGGGAAGAAAAGGACACAAATGTAGTTTGGGTACAATATTGCATGACCGCACAACTACCAGTTAAAATAAACAGAGCAGTGCGAAATTGTAAAAAGACCTCTGGTCCTTAGGCTGACAATTGGTCCGGGGCTGAAGTGGTTAACCACTTGCTTACTGGGCACTTAAACCCCCCTCAGTCCCAGACCAATTTTCAGCTTTCAGTGCTCTCACATTTTGAATGACAATTACTCAGTCATGCAACACTGTAACCAAATGATTTTTCTTGTCCTTTTCTTCATACCAATAGAGCTTTCTTTTGGTGGTATTTGATCACCTCTCGGTTTTTTATTTTCTGCGCTATAAATGAAAAAAGACCAAAAATTTTGAAAAAAAATGAATTTTTCTTCGTTTCTGTGACAAAATTTAGCAAATTAGCAATTTTTCTTCATAAATTTTGGCCACAATTTATACTACTACACATCTTTGGTAAAAATAACCCAAATTATTGCATATTATATGATCTGTGTGAAATTTATAGAGTCTACAAGCTATGGTGCAAATCATAAAGATTTGCAAAAAAAGATCACATCTGATGTACTAAGGCCTATCTCCATTCTTGAGACCCTAAGAAGCCAGGAAAGTACAAATGCCCCCCAAATGACCCCTTTTTGGAAAGTAGCCATTCCAATGTATTTAGTAAGAGGCATGGTGAGTTATTTTAAGTTGTCATTTTTTCCCACAATTCTTTGCAAAATTACGATTTTCTTTTTTTTTCCCACAAAATTTTCATTGTAATAGCTTATTTCTCCCACACGGAATGTGCATACCACAAATAACACCCCAAAATACATACTCCTACTCCTCCTGAGTATAACGATATCACATGTGTGAGACTTTTACACAGCCTGACCACATACAGAGGCCTAATTTTGAAGTAGCACCTTCAGGCATTCTAGGAGCATAAATTACACATTTCATTTCTCAACCACCTATTAGTTTTGAAGGCCCTGGAACACCAGGGCAATGGAAACGTCCAGAAAATGACCCCATTTTGGAAAGCTAACACCCCAACGTATAATCTATGAGGCATAATGAGTCTTTTCAATGGTTCATTTTTTTCCAGAAGTTTTTGGAAAATGTGGAAAAAAATGAAAACGCATTTTATTTTTTTACATAAAGTTGTCCGTTTATAAGATATTTCCAACGCATAGCATTTACATAGCAAAAATAACACCCCAAAATACATTCTACTACTCCTCCTGAGTATGGCAATACCACATGTGTGAGATGTTTACACAGCCTGGCCACATACAGAGGCGCAACATGCAAGAAACACCGTCGGCGTTCCAGGGACACATAGCCTGCACATACCAAGAATTACACCCCCAAATACATTATGCTGAGCAAAGGGTAAAGAAAATATTACCTGTGGTTTTAGAAGCGCAGTTGTCCACAGAAGGATATCACTGGTCCAGGCAGCAGGCAGGAACTTGGTCAGCAACAGCGAACACAGTTTTTCAGGCAGCAGGCAGGGATACTGTCCATATTACAGTCCAGGGTCAGTGCAGAGATGTCAGCAGTGCCAAAAATATTGGTCCTGGTAGTAGGCAGGTCCTTGTGGTGTGGTCAGTGCAGCATGACGGCAGTAAGTCCTACAGGCAGCAGACAGAAGTAGAGCCTCATTCAGGACAGAATGGGGATAGGGGTAGAGGCTTCTCCCTCCCAAATCTCTTTGAAGCCTCCGAGTCTCCAGACCCTAATCTAGGAATAAGAAAACAAAGAAAATTGTTTTCTTCTTCCAGAAAAACTATACTGGAGCCCCTCACATATGTGAGACTCCGTGTTGAATCCCACTAGTCCAGTTGCAGAATACAAGATCAGTCCAAGAGGCAGGCAAATATCGTGGTCAAACAGTCCAAGGTCAGTTCCAGATCAGGCAGAGATATGTACAGAATCGTTAGACAGAAGCATGGTCGAATAACAGTCCAGGGTCAGTTCCAGATCAGGCAGCGGTATGTACAGAATCGGCAGGCATAAGAGTGGTCAAATAACAAGCCAGGGTCAGTTACAGAGCAGGCAGTGGCATAAGGGGTGTGAAGGTGTATGAAGGCAGGAACTGAGGATTATGTTTACCATACTTCACTAAAAATTTATTAAAGTATGGTAACGCCGAAAACAGTCGCCTATGCAGAGGCCTGGTTGGGAAGGACATTGTGCACAATAATAAGATGTGTCTCTTCTGACTCCTGCTCTGGTACACACCTTACATCTTTTTTGACGTCTTTGGCCTGTTGGTTTGGGGGGGGATTTTATCGGGAAAGTGGCGCTCGGAGAGTCGACTAACAACGTCTGATCGGTTATTTTCTGGTGGGCCTTCCTCCTGGTAGCCAAAGAAACGTTTGGGGTTTTGGGTGGAGTTGCGGTAAATGACATTGGAATTGTAAATGGCCAATTGAAAAAAATTAATTGCTACTTTTTTGTACCAATGGTATGTCCGTCTTGTGACAAGATATGGTTCCATCATTTGGTCGTTGAAGTCGACTCCCCCCATGAACAAATTGTATTCGGAAATGCATTTGGGTTTCTTTACGGGGCCATTCCTTCTGGGGATTTCCACGAAGGTATCATTGTGGATAGAAGACAACATATACACATCCCTTCTGTCCCTCCACTTCACTGCCAGACCCTCCTTGTTTCTCAGACTTGCGGTTTCTCCTTTTCGCAGCTTCTTATTCACAAGACTTTGAGGAAAGCCCTTCCGATTCCTTTTTACGGTGCCACATGCTGGTGTCTTCTTCTGGTGAAGGTTGTGGAACAGGGGCAGAGATGTGTAGAAGTTATCTACATACAGGTGGTAGCCTTTATCCAATAGGGGGTATATGAGTTCCCAAACTATTTTTCCGCTGGATCCCAAGTAGTCCGGACAATTAGGGGGCTGCAGCTGGGTGTCCTTCACTTCATACACTATGAATGAATATGTGTACCCTGTGGCTCGGTCGCATAATTTGTAGACCTTCACCCCATAGCGGGCCCTTTTGCTGGGCATAAATTGCTTCATTCTAAGCCTGCCGCTAAATTTAATAAGGGACTCATCCACACATATGTGTTGGTCCGGGGTAAACAATTTGGGGAATGTTTCTGAAAAATAATTAAGTATTGGTCGAATTTTGTAAAGCCGGTCATAATTTGGATCATTTCGTGGAAGGCACTGGGAATTGTCGCTGAAATGTAAGAACCTCAGGATCATCTGATACCTGGTTCTGGGCATTACCGCGGAGAAGAGCGGTGAGTGGTGGAGGGGGTGGGTTGACCAGTAGGTACGCAATTGATTTTTTTTGTTGAGTCCCATGTTAAATGTGAGGCCTAAAAAAACCTTGAACTCCTCCACCGTTAGGTCTCTCCATTCGTAGGGACGGGCATAATAAGAGGTCGGATTTTGCAAAATAAATTGTTGTGCATACAGGTTGTACTGGGCCACAATTGACGACAACATATCCTCCGTAAAAATTAAATTAAAAAAATCTATTGGGGTAAAATTCTCCGTGTCCACCTGGACTCCTGGCTGGGCAGTGAAAGGGGGAACATTGGCCTCTCCTTAATTAGGAGGAAGCCACAAGGGGTTCTGAAGGGCATAGGGAAGGCCGGCATGGCTCCTAACCCTTTGGGGCTGAGATGACACCCCACTGGTACTTGGCCTTTCTTGCCGGGGCACTGCGGTGCTGGTGGACGGCACTGCGGTGCTGGTGGACGGCACTGCCTCACTATAACGCCTTCGTTTGATGGGCCGGATATCTTCCTCCTCGGATTCAGTCAGTGTTTCACTGCTGAGGACTGGCTCATAATTTATGTCGGCTTCAGAATCCGAATCTGAAAAGGAATCTGAAGAGGAGAGCTCCCCGTTGCTCTCGTCGGCCGTGGAAATAATTTGGTACGCCTCCTCAGCGGAAAAGACTCGTTTAGCCATGGTAGCACTGATGGGCACTGATGAGGTGGCACAGATGTGCACTGATGAGGTGGCACAGATGTGTACTGTTGAAGCAGCACAGAGGTGGCACAGATGGGCACTGATGAGTCGGCACAGATGTGCACTGATGAGTCGGCACAGATGTGCACTGATTATACAGATGGGTGCTTTTGAGGTGGCACAGATGGGCGCTTTTGAGGTGGCACAAATGGGCACTGATGGGTCGGCACAGATGTGCACTGATTTATTGCACAGATGTGCAGATTTATTGCACAGATGTGCACTGATGAGGCGGCAGATGGGCACAGATGGGCACTGCTGAGGCGGCAGATGGGCAGTCGGCAGATGGGCACTGCTGAGTCGGCACAGATGTGCACTGATTTATTGCACAGATGTGCAGATTTATTGCAGATGTGCACTGATGAGGCAGCAGATGGGCACAGATGGGCACTGCTGAGGCGGCACAGATGGGCACTGCTGAGGCGGCACAGATGGGCACCGAATGGTACAGATGGGCACCGATTGGCACTGGCGGACACTGCCGGTGCACAGATGGGGCACTGGCGGTGCACAGGTGGGCACTGGCGGTGCACAGGTGGGCACAGGTGGCCACAGGTGGGCACTGGCGGGGTAGATCTGGGCACTGGTGGGGTAGACCTGGGCACAGATGGCACAAAAGACTTTTTTTTCTCACTCACAGTATCTCTCTCCTCACACGCTATGTGTGAGGAGACAGATTCGGCAATGGGGGATGATCTCATTTGTTTACATTTGAGATCATCACCCATTGGAGGCGGCGATCGCGCTGTAAACGGCCGCTGTGATTGGCCGTTTACAGCGATCTGTGATTGGCTGTGTTCAGGGGACACGGCCAACACAGATTTTCGCCGATGCGCGCTCCCGGGAGCGCGCGGGGAGCCCTTAAAGGGGACGACGTCAATAGACGTAGTCCCGGAATTTGAGATCCGCGCTGTAGCCGTCATTTGACTATAGCGCGGATCTCAAGTGGTTAAGCATTATTAAAATCACTGCTCCTGAAAAAAATGCAGTTTTAAAAACATTTTTTTCAATTTACACATGTCCCCTGGGGCAGGACCCTGGTCCCCAAACACTTTTTATGGCAAAGAACTTGCATATAAGCCTTCAGTGAGAACTTTTGATTTTACAGGTTTTCGCCCCATTGACTTCCACTATTCCCGCATATGTGATCTGACAGGCATTTTTGCCGGCAATAGCGCTGCTTTCCATTTGCATTAGCGCCCAGTTCCTGAGAGTTAAAGTCTTAATTGGCATTAATTGGGCGCTATTTTCTAGGACTGCAGGATCATTTTTCAGTGCTATAGTAAATAATCCCCTGAATGTAGCGTTGCAATTTAGTTCAAGTACGGTAATACAAATTGTGGCCAGTAGATGTCCTCCAATCCTTACACATTGGACAGCAACAACCAACACAAACAGGATGAAAATCTGTAGATTTAACAATTTACACTACAGTATAAAACTTATGTCATGTTATTTATTAAGACAAGTTCAGTCCATGTTATAATCCATGCCTCTCAAAAGGTAAATGCTATAATTATTATTGCTTTTTCTACTGTTTTATTGACTAGACCCAACAGTGACCAATTCTATGAATGTCAGCTTCCAGTGTAACGACGCATACAATTACTTATCAAGTGGGAACTAAAATGTATAGTTAGCTATAGTAACTACCAGGGCTGCTGATAGAAATCATGGGGCCCCGTACAGCCTACCTGACGGGGCCCCGTACAGCCTACCTGACGGGGCCCCCTTTAGCCCCATCCCTGGTCCCGCCCATATACCGAGAGGCTAGGGTATACAGACAGCACCCCCCCCTCACCAATTTAACACAACTAGAGGATGATCAAATGAAATGGAATCAGTATACAGAGGTTAACTTTTTCTGAGAGATATTAACCACTTGACCACTGGGCACTTAAACACCCTTATTAACCAGACCAATTTTCAGCTTTCGGTGCTCTCGCATTTTGAATGACAATTACTCAGTCATGCAACACTGGACCTATATGAAATTTTTGTCCTTTTTTTCACACAAATAGAGCTTTCTTTTGGTGGTATTTAATCACCGCTGGGTTTTTTATTTTTTGTGCTATAAAAGAAAAAATACAGAAAATTCTGTAAAAAAATGAATTTTTCTTTGTTTCTGTTAGAAAATTTAGCAGATTAGTATTTTTTCTTCATAAATTTTGGCCAAAATTTATACCACTACATATCTTTGGTAAAAATAAGTACAAATTGGTGGATATTATTTGGTTTTTGTGAAAGTTAGAGTCCACAAGCTATGGCGCCAATATCTGAAAATTGATCACACCTGAAGTACTGACGGCCTATTAGACCCTAACATGCCAGAAAAGTACAAATACCCCCCAAATGACCCCTTTTTGGAAAGAAGACATTCCAAGGTATTTAGTAAGAGGCATGATGAGTTTTTTGAAGTTGTCATTTTTTCCCACAATTCTTTGCAAAATCAAGATTTTTTTTACTTTTTTTTTTTTCACAAAATTGTCATATTATCAGGTTATTTCTCACACACAGCATATGCATACCACAAATTACACCCCAAAACACATTCTGCTATTACTCCCGAGTATGGCAATAGCACATGTCTGAGACTTTTACACAGTGTGGCCACATACAGAGGCCCAACATGCATGGAGCGCCATCAGGTGTTCTGGAGCACCCAGGACAATTCTGACATTTCTCTCCTACATGTAAAAATCATCATTTATTTGCTAGAAAATTACATAGAACTCCAAAACATTATATATGTTTTTTTAGCAAACACCCTGGAGAATACAATGGTGGTCTTTGCAACTTTTTATCTCGCACGGTATTTGCGCAGTAATTTTTCGAATGCTTTTTTTTGGAAAAAAAACAGTTTTGTGCTTAAAAAAAAAAAAAACACAGTAAAGTTAGCCCAATTTTTGCATAATGTGAAAGATGAAGTTACGCTGAGTAAATAGATACCTAATATGTCACTCCTCAAAATTGCACACGCTCGTGGAATGGCGCCAAACGTCGCTACTTAAAAATCCCCATAGGCGACAATTTTAAATTTTTTTTACTGGTTATATGTTTTGAGTTACAGAGGAGGTCTAGGGCTAGAATTATTGCTCTCACTCTAGCGTTCGCAGCGATACCTCACATGTGTGGTTTGAACACCGTTTTCATATGTGGGCAGGACTTACGTATGCGTTCGCTTCTGCATGCGAGCACATGGGGACAGGGGCGCTTTAAAAAAAACATTTTTTTTTATTGTTCATTTTACTTTATTTATTTTAGTTTGACATTTTTTTCCCCAAAAATAATTTTTTTGATCACTTTTATTCCTATTACAAGGAATGTAAACATCCCCTGTAATAGGAATATGGCATGACAGGTCCTCTTTACAGTGAGATGTGGGGTCAATAAGACCCCACATCTCACCTCTAAGCTGGGAAGCCTGAAAAAAAAAAAAAGATTCTGGCTCTGCAGAGTGTTGCAGGGTGTTGCAGAGTGTTGCAGAGTGTTGCAGAGTGTTGCAGAGTGTTGCAGAGTGTTGCAGAGTGTTGCAGGGTATTGCAGGGTATTGCGGAGTGTTGCAAGGCGTTGCAGAGTGTTGCAGGGTATTGCAGAGTGTTGCAGAGTGTTGCAGAGTATTGCAGAGTGTTGCAGAGTATTGCGGAGTGTTGCAGAGTATTGCGGAGTGTTGCAGAGTGTTGCAGGGTATTGCAGAGTGTTGCAGAGTGTTGCAGAGTATTGCGGAGTGTTGCAAGGTGTTGCAGGGTATTGCAGAGTGTTGCAGAGTGTTGCAGAGTGTTGCAGAGTGTTGCAGAGTGTTGCAGAGTGTTGCAGGGTATTGCGGAGTGTTGCAAGGTATTGCGTAGTGTTGCAGGGTATTGCGGAGTGTTGCAAGGTATTGCAGAGTGTTGCAGGGTATTGGCGGGTGTTGCAGAGCATTGCAGAGTGTTGCAGGGTTTTGGCGGGTGTTGCAGAGCATTGCAGAGTGTTGCAGGGTATTGGCGGGTGTTGCAGAGTGTTGCAGGGTGTTGCAGAGTGTTGCAGGGTGTTGCAGAGTGTTGCAGGGTGTTGCAGAGTGTTGCAGAGTGTTGCAGGGTATTGCAGAGTGTTGCAGGGTATTGGCGGGTGTTGCAGAGCATTGCAGAGTGTTGCAGGGTTTTGGCGGGTGTTGCAGAGCATTGCAGAGTGTTGCAGGGTATTGGCGGGTGTTGCAGAGTGTTGCAGAGTGTTGCAGGGTGTTGCAGAGTGTTGCAGGGTGTTGCAGGGTGTTGCAGAGTGTTGCAGAGTGTTGCAGGGTATTGCAGAGTGTTGCAGGGTATTGCAGAGTGTTGCAGGGTATTGGCGGGTGTTGCAAGGTATTGCAGAGTGTTGCAGGGTATTGGCGGGTGTTGCAGAGCATTGCAGAGTGTTGCAGGGTTTTGGCGGGTGTTGCAGAGCATTGCAGAGTGTTGCAGGGTTTTGGCGGGTGTTGCATAGCATTGCAGAGTGTTGCAGGGTATTGGCGGGTGTTGCAGAGTGTTGCAGAGTGTTGCAGAGTGTTGCAGAGTATTGCGGAGTGTTGCAGGGCATTGCGGAGTGTTGCAGGGTATTGCGGAGTGTTTCAAGGTATTGCGGAGTGTTTCAAGGTATTGCGGAGTGTTGCAGAGTGTTGCAGGGTGTTGCAGGGTGTTGCAGGGTGTTGCAGAGTGTTGCAGAGTGTTGCAGAGTGTTGCAGGGTGTTGCAGAGTGTTGCAGAGTGTTGCAGAGTATTGCAGAGTGTTGCAGAGTATTGCAGGGTATTGCGGAGTGTTGCATGGCGTTGCAGAGTGTTGCAGGGTGTTGCAGAGTGTTGCAGAGTGTTGCAGAGTGTTGCAGGGTGTTGCAGGGTGTTGCAGAGTGTTGCAGGGTGTTGCAGGGTGTTGCAGAGTATTGCAGAGTGTTGCAGGGTATTGCGGAGTGTTGCAAGGCGTTGCAGAGTGTTGCAGGGTGTTGCAGAGTGTTGCAGGGTGTTGCAGAGTGTTGCAGAGCGTTGCAGAGCGTTGCGGAGTGTTGCAGAGCATTGCGTAGTGTTGCAGAGCATTGCGGAGTGTTGCAGGGTGTTGCAGGGTATTGCAGAGTGATGCAGGGTATTGCAGAGTGTTGCAGGGTATTGCAGAGTGTTGCAGGGTGTTGCAGGGTGTTGCAGAGTGTTGCAGAGTGTTGCAGAGTGTTGCAGGGTGTTGCAGAGTGTTGCAGAGTGTTGCAGGGTGTTGCAGGGTGTTGCAGAGTGTTGCAGAGTGTTGCAAGGTGTTGCAAGGTGTTGCAAGGTGTTGCAAGGTGTTGCAAGGTGTTGCAGAGTGTTGCAGGGTGTTGCAGAGTGTTGCAGAGTGTTGCAGAGTATTGCAGAGTGTTGCAGAGTGTTGCAGGGCATTGCGGAGTGTTGCAGGGTATTGCGGAGTGTTGCAAGGTATTGCGGAGCGTTGCAGGGCATTGCGGAGCGTTGCAGGGCATTGCGGAGCGTTGCAGGGCATTGCAGAGTGTTGGCAGGGAATTGAGGGGTTAATTTTCGGTGAGCAGCGATGTGGGCACTGCAGATGCAGCCCACATCGCTGCTGACACCGATCTCTTCCCCCTCCGCTGTACTGATCGGTACAGAGAGGGGGAGGGAGGAACCGGCGTCATAACATGACGCCGGCTTGTTTACAAGTGATCACTCCGTCATTTGACGGAGCGATCACGTGGTAAACGGCCGCGATGAGCGGCCGTTTATCGTGATTCGTGATGCGCCGTGTCCACTGGACCCAGCGGTCACGGATGCTCTCGTGTGCGCGCCCCAGGGGGCGCGCGAGAGCAGAGTTCTGGGAGGCCGTTAATTAACGGCCTCTCAGAGTTAAACAACCGCCCTGAAGCCGTTAATCGGCAATGGGCGGTTGTTAAGTGGTTAAAGGAACACTCTAACCACAATGACCACTTCAGTGATTTGAAGTGATCAAAGGTGGTAGGAGTCAGTATGTGGGATGGCATATGAATATACTAAGGTGGTATAATGATTGGCTTCTAACACGGAGGGCTACACATAGATCAAAATGTTTCCGATTACTGCTAAACTGAATTTTGATGTGTGTGTACCCAGCTTTACCCAATTTCTTGCTTTAGCTGGCTTCTTCCAGTGCTGAATGGTTCCCTACAGCGCTTGTGTATGTTTTACGGACTATGGTGTCCTTTTATGAAGCAGTGAAATCTATTCACTACTTCATTCTTCGGCATTCACAGAGGAGATCTTTCTCCTCTCTATGCCAGTTTATAAAGCGGAGTAGATCGTTTCACCCTCACCTTTGAGATGGTGAATCGGGGAGTGTGAATTCTGACACAGATCGCCAGTGAAGCGCTCAGATCGCAGCTTCATAAACTGGCCGTTTCTGTGTCATTCAATGAGGATTCTCCATGTGTGGAGATAATCGGCAGGAGAACAAGTTCAAAAACTTCTCCCCCGATCAGCGGCGATCCTCTGGATCACTGCATCACAAACGGACACCTAAGCCCAGTTGCTCACACTTCAGCCCCCTTGCGATGTGATGAGGCTGAGGTTTGGTGGAGGAAGAGGGCTCTGCAGCTGGCTGGAGCATGGAAACAGGTAAGTGAAAGAGTCTATTACCCCCCCCCCCCCCCCCCCCACACACACACACACACACACACACACACACACACACACACACACACACACACACACACACACACACTCACTCACTCACACTCACTCACTGCAAGGTTGGACTTTATTTCCTGGAGATGGGCTGTATTATATATATGTATACACTTTTTTTGCTGTTAATACTCAACTTTATGAATATGTTAGGAATATACTGGGACTTTTCAGGTGCTATATAAAAATATATTCAACATACACATATATTAAAAGAATGATTTTGTGAAATGCATCTGTGTGTAGTACCTGAAAAGTCCCATTATTTTCCTAACATATTCATAAATTTAGCTTTCAGCACAGGACAAGTTTGCAGCACAGATTTGTACAGAGGCAGAACAATGGTGATCACAGGAGAAGAATGCAATCTGTCACCTGTTATCTTGCCTTGAAGAGAGCTCTGGTGTTCTGTCCTTCCCGAGGAGGGGGGGGGGGGGGGAGGCTCAGGTGCTGATAGGAATACATGTCCTCTCTTATCCATAGATCCCTGTTATCTGAGATCCAGGCTCCTGGAGTGATGCTCTCCTCCTCCCTCGGTCAGCTCTGTGCAGTCAGACTTTTTTCTTTATTATTCTAAATGCTGTTAAGATTTCTCGGGCCCCCCCTGCTGGCCGGGCCCGGTACAACAGGGTCAGCTGTACTGGCTTATCACCGGCCCTGGTAACTACTATCAGATTTCAGTTTATTGATTTCAGATAATTATGTTATTTGTTAACATAAAAGCTTAAAAAAAGGTTATTTGTAAAGCTTTTATGGGTTGCTGGACTTTACGCATCCTTATTATATGCCTAAAAAAATTTAAAAAACTAGCTGTATGCTAAAATAGCCAGAACTGGGTCCATCTCCTAATTACTCCCATGGAAAGTCCAGTAACAGCATTTAAAACTAGAAATGAGTGTGGGGCCATTATAGGCAGCAGAAACTTGGCTCATTCTGTGAGCTTGAGCTACAAATCATTAAATCTGAAATTTAGTGAATTTCCTTTTTCAATAGCAACAGGGACAGCTACTAATGGCCGCCAGTGTCTGCTAGTGGTCTGGAGATCATGGCAGTTCAGACGCATGCAGATGTAGGTGGGGTGCAGCATTTTAATTTTAGCAGACAATTTTTTTTCATCAGCACCATGTTTCCAGTGAGAAAAACCAAAATGAAAATTACTTAAAATTTTTGGCAGTTGCGAAAATCATTTCCAATCGAATAAAAATGTGAAGGATGGATGTTTATCCACCTTCCGCTTTCCTTGGATCTCTACCTGTAAAGCCATAAATATTTACCCTCCCAGCAAGCAAATTAGTGATCATAGCATGCTTAATGGTTTGGCGTGCTGTGCAGCATTAAGAGGAAGTAAAGGGAAAAAAATAAATAAAAACACACCCTGCAAGGCAAAGGCATAATGAGCTAGTATGCATAGCATACTTGCTCATTATGAATAACTTACCTGAGAACGAAGCCCCGAAGCGGTCCTCCGTCTTCATGTTCGCCACTGCCATGGATCCCGGAGCGACTTCCGGGTCTTGCGGCTCTGGCGCTGTGACGTCACTCCCACGCATGCGCACAGGAGCCGACACTTGCGGCATGACGAAATTTGCGTCCTTTTCTTCCCACAAATAGAGCTTTCTTTTGATGGTATTTGATTGCCTCTGCGATTTATATTTTTTGCGATATAAATGATAAAAAGAATGATATTTTCTACTTTTTTGTTATAAGAAAAATCGAATAAACTCAATTTTAGTCATACATTTAGGCCAAAATGTATTCAGCCACATGTCTTTAGTAAAGAAAAATTCAATAAGCGTATATTTATTGGTTTGGGCAAAAGTAATAGCATCTACAAACTAGAGTACATTTTCTGGAATTTACACAGCTTTTAATTTATGACTGCCTATCTCATTTCTTGAGGTGCTAAAATGGCAGGGCAGTACAAACCCCCCCAAATAACCCCATTTTGGAAAGTAGACACCCCAAGGAGGGGCATGTTGAGCCCATTGAATATTTTTTTTTGTCCCAAGGGATTGAATAATGACAAAAAAATAAAAATAAATAAAATGTTTACAAAAATTTGTCACTAAATGATATATTGCTCACACATGCCATGGTTATATGTGGAATTGCACTCCAAAATATATTCTGCTACTTCTCCTGAGTATGGAGATACCACATGTGTGGGACTTTTTGGGAGCCTAGCTGCGTACGGGGCCCCGAAAACCAATCACCACCTTCTAGATTTCTAAGGGCGCAAATTTTTGATTTCACTCCTCACTACCTATTACAGTTTCGAAGGCCATAAAATGCAAAAATAGCACAACCCCCCCCCCCCCCCCCATGACCCCATTTTGGAAAGTAGACACCCAAAGCTATTTGCTGAGAGTCATGTTGGCTGAACGAAAAAAAGAGATTGATCGGTGGGTATGCCCACCATTTGAATACCTCCCTTCATCTACCCACTTCTAATGATGGGCATACATACACCATTTATATATGCCGAAGCATGGGGGCATCCTCCCACAAAAAAGTTATGCTACATACACACCGTCGAACTTTTCCATGGGCAAGCCCTCCGTCGGAATTTCGACCGTATGTACGTGGCATTAGGAGCAAAATCGCTCCTCCGCCCCTGCTGCCCCCATGCTTCGGCATATTTGCTCTTTTTTTTAACTGTAGTGATGAAATCACCTCCTACAGCGTTGGAGTCACGGCTTTATGTATCGTGGGAGCAAACGCTGTTGCTGTGAAGATAAATAAATCCGCGCTGCAACTGAATAGCGTACCTGCTAAGCAAATTATGGTTAACGTTAAAACAAAGTAACATTACAGTATAACAGTAAAACCTTACCATACCATACCTGCAAAGCAAATGCCAACAAAAAACAGTAAAAAATAAAACATTTTTTTAACACAACCTGTGCCTAAAATATATATATATATGCTGAAGCATGGGGGCATCCTCCCGCAAAAAAAGTTATGCTGCGTACACACGGTCAAACTTTTCCACGGGCAAGCCCTCCGTCGGAATTTAGACCACATGTACGCGGCATTAGGAGCAAAATCGCTCCTCCTCCCCTGCTGCCCTCATGCTTCGGCATATATGCTCTTTTTTTTAAACTGTGGTGGTGAAATCACCTCCTACAGCACTGGAGTCACGGCTTTATGTATTGTGGGAGCAAACGCTAATGCTGTCAAGATAAATAAATCCGCACTGCAGCTGAATGGCGCACCTGAAAACAAAAAAAGGGTTAACAATAAAACACAGTAAACGGTAAAGTATAAAAAAATTACATACCTGGAAACCAAGCATGATAAAACCTAATAAAATATTGCAGAATAGAATACAGTAAAAAAGAGCAACAATAGAGAGAGAAGAGAGAGAGAGAACAATAAAACGACAACTATTTTTGGTTTTTATATTTTATATATATATTTTTTTTTATTTGACTTTTTTTTTTACACTTTTTTTTGAACTGTAAACTGTAACAACTGTAACGCTTCGGGTCTCTCAAAATGCAATGGCATCTTGGGAGACCCTGTGTTAGTGTGTCCTAGCCTGTGAAATGCTGTACCCTACGCTAAAACTTCACTAGTGTGTGGTAGCGTTCAAAACATTCACCAAGGCAAAGACCAGGATTGCCAGGACAGCGTAGACAATAACAACGGGTGTCACGCCTATGTCCGCGCTTGGTACAGACACGACATCTTCTTTGGGGGGTTCGTTGGGTAGGGGTACTCGGGAGGACATAAGGAAAATGCCTCTCATGCAGCCGGCTTACTGCATTTGGTTGGGAATGGTGAGGTGCAGAACCGTCTGGATACAGAAGGTCTGTCACAACCTCTCTCTGGAAAAAAAGAAAGGTTAAAGTCCCACCTGAAGCTCTGTATAGCACATGAGCGTTCAGCAAAGCCAATTGAAACAAGTAAACAGACACTTTTTTTGTACCAGTGTCTGGCCTTACGGGCAACTAGATACGGCGCCAACAACTGGTCATTGAGGTCCACCCCTCCCATATTTTTGTTATATTCGTGGACACAGAGGGGTTTCTCCACAATACCAGTCGCCATAGGAATTTGGACCGTTGTGTCTGCATGAAGGGAGGTAAGAACGAAAACATTCTTATTAGCCCTCCACTTCATAGCAAGCAAATTATTACACCGCAAGCAGGCTCTCTCCCCCAGCCTAAGACGGGAATCTACAAGCTACTGGGGAAAGCCCCAGCGATTAGGTTGCACGGTGCCAAATGCTCAAATCTGATGATCAAACAAATGACTAAACTAAACTAAACTAAACAGTGGCACGCTCGTGTAATAATTGTCCATGTACAAGTGGTACCCCTTTCTGAACAATGGTGACACCAAGTTCCACACTATCTTGCCAGCGCTTCCTATGTAGTCAGGGCAGTTTTACGGCTCTACGTAACTATCTTTTCCCTCATAAACCGTAAAGCTCCATGTATAGCCTGTGGCCCTGTCACAGAACTTATAGAGCTTGACCTTGTATCTGGTACGCTTGTTGGGAATGTACTGTTTGAATGACAAGCGACCAGAAAATGTAATCAGGGACTCATCAATGCAGACAACTTGCTGGAGAATAAACAAGGCTGCAAAATGTTGGTTGAAGTGGTTTATGAGGGGCCGAATTTTGTAGAGCCGATCGTATTCAGGGTCTCCACGAGGACGACAAAGTTCTTTGTCGTTGAAGTGCATGAACCTCAAGATCTGCTCATATCGTTTCCTGGACATGGAGTTAGAGAACACGGGCATGTGGTCAGTCGGATGCGTGGACCAATATGTCCGCAACGTCATGAATTTATGTGTGCCCATGTTGAGGGAAAGGCCCAGAAAGGTCTTAAATTCGGAAACCGTAACTGATTTCCAATCTCTGGCAAGGGAAGGCAACTGGAAATTAGCGGCGATGTGTTGACCAGCATATAAATTAGTTTGGTCCACAATAGAGCTATAGAGATCTTCCGTGAAATACAGCGAATAAAAATCAAGTGGCGTAAAATCAGCTGTATCCACCGGGTTGGCCAGTGAATGGGGGAAGTACTGGTGCTGGCGAAGTGGTGGGCACCCAATCAGGATTGGCGAATTCTGCAGGAAGGGCACTATGGGAACGACGGGCCTGCCTTTGTCTTCTTCTTGGTGGCAGCGGGACACTACATGTGCTTGCCACCTCGCCAGCTTGAACTGCACTTATGGGACTCGCCACCTCACCACGTGATACTGCAGTGCTGGATGTACGTCCAGGGTGTACTAGGCCGCTGGTGCTTGCCAGTTCACCAGAAGGATGAGTGGCTCTAGTACTTCTCTGCTCCATACGAGGGACCTGCAGTTCTTGCACCTCAACAACATCAGAAGATCGGGGTCCGGTACACCTGACCTTAGCAGGGCCCTCATCTTCGTCGTCAGAGCTATCTGTGATGGAGCCGCTGTCCTCTACAGGATCTTATTCTGAGCCTGAATCTGACAGATCAGTGACTTCCTCTTCACTATATGTCATGCTCAGAAATGTGTAGGCCTCTTCACTAGTGTACCTTCGCTTTGCCATTTTGGGCTCTAAATTTAGGGGTACACTAGAGAGACTCCCAGGTAAAAAAGCGCCTAGGCTGTCAGCGACTTTATAAAACGCTGCCAAAAAAAATGCTAGCGAACGCAGGGATCAAGCCTGACTCTGCGAACAGTTGCAGTTATGTGTGTTGTGTTTTGTAAGTGACAGTGATTGATCGATACTGCACTTGGGTGGGCTGGGCTGGGCAGAGGGGAAAAACGCAGGTGCTAGCAGGTATCTGGACTGATCCCGCTAATAATGCGCTTTTTTGGAACCCTAAACTGCTGGGGACGCTAGTATAGATCTGATCAGATCAGATATTCCATACCACTAAGGGAGGTGTATGCTTTGCGCGTGGGTGTTAGCGGTACTGGCACTAACCTAGCGCTGCCTGGGGCGACGCAGACCCTATCTGACCCTAAAACCTAATTGATATCACCCGCCGGGTGATCAGGGGGTTAAACATTTATTGGGTAATAAATGGCAGGTGACCTGATGCTATAAAAAGCAAACTAACTAACCAGTGTCCCCCATAACACGTCAGGGGGGTTAAAACCTTTATTAGGTAGTATATGGGGGTACCTGACGCTATGTAAAAACCTGCCAGGGAACCTAAATAACGAAATAACTAACTGGCTAACCAGCATCACCAGTGACACTTATACAGTGATCGCTGGTGAAAGGGTTAACTCTAGGGGCAATCAGGGGGTTAAAACCTTGATTAGGTTATATATGGGGGTACCTAACACTATAAAAACCTGGCGTTGAACCTAAAAAATAACTAGCTACCTAGCGGCACCAGTAACATAGTAACATAGTTAGGTTGAATAAAGACACCAGTCCATCCTGAGTGAGTGTCTTCAATTGTCCCTATCCCTGTACATTGTACGCTCACATCCGTCCCTACCCTCAAGGAGCCCACAAGCCAAGGTCCCCATTCATATACTAGGGCCAATTTTGAACAGAAGCCAATTAACCTACCTGCATGTCTTTGGCGTGTGGGAGGAAACCGGAGTACCCGGAGGAAACCCACGCAGGCACAGGGAGAACATGCAAACTCCAGGCAGGTAGTGTCATGGTTGGGATTTGAACCAGTGACCCTTCTTACTGCTAGGTGAGAGTGCTAACCACTACACCACTGTGCCGCCCAGAAAAACGATCGCTTAGTGACACTTGCAAAATGGGGTGAAAGGGTTAACTGGGGGGCAATCAAGGGGTTAAATCTTTATTGGGGGGGTAGGGGGCTACCCTGGACCTAAAGGGCCTAACACTAACTGCCCTGACACTTTTTACAGTCACAACTGACACTAAATGCAGTGATCAGTAAATAAATGATCACTGCAATCAGTGACACTGTGACGGGGGGGGCGGGGTGGGGGGTGATCGGGGGATGACTGGGGTGAAAAGTGTGCCTATGTGTACCTACGTGCCAGTGGACTGTTGGTGCACTTACTTGGATGTCTTCTCTCCTCGCCGCCCAGTCAAAAAGACCGCCACGAGGAGGGTGACATCACTTCCTCCTGCCTGTGTTTACACTACACAGGCAGGGGAAGCTTCTAATTCGCCAGAGGGGATGGCCAGAAACCAACGGCCATCCCCTCATCGCTCCTGAGGCGAAATGTACCGCCGCAGCCAGCGGGAGGGTGTCCGATCCCCCACCCGCTGGAAGGCAAGCAAGTACGGGTAGGTGCTTGTGCCTGTACATGCCATTCTGCCGACGTATAATTACATGTGGCGGTCCTTAACTGGTTAATCTAGGCTTACCTGTAGGTCAAAGTGGTTTGTAAGGGTTTACAACCACTTTAAAGTAAGGGTACGTAAAGCCTCTCCTGGTGACCATTGAGAGCACTGTGCAGCATTTATAGGCTTCTCGACCATTCAGAGCATTGTGTGAAGCCTTATTACAGGCCTCCTCAGACAGACAACATCCAGAGCACTGTGTGTGCCATTACAGGTCTCCTCAGACGACTGCCCAGAGCACTGTGTGTATTACAGAATGGATTTGGTACGCCAGATTACCAGTCAGAACAATTAAAGATGAGGACTTTGCTGACGCAATGTTGACAGTAGATAGGAAGCTGCCTTTTCCAAAGAAAACTAAAATAAACAATCTGAGTGACAAACATTATGAAGGTGATATATACAAATTCAGAAAGAGACTGGCTGCTGCCTGGAGAGTATCTGTTTGAACAGATTTTTGGACAAAAAAGGAACCACAGCTTCATTCTTTGCTATAAGTGCATTCTACTTTTGTGTTGCACAAAATAAACCTTAACCCAAGATGGCTGCTAGAGTCACATGGGGTAGCAGCATCCAATGGGATAGTTTTCCCAGTGACCCAGGAAACCATAGAGAAACCCTTCAGTAGCCATCAGTCCTGGTGGTGGGTGGTTGTAACATTGAGTGTGTGCGGGGTAAGCAACACCCAGAATGTGTTCGACATTCCGAGTGTTATTTCCAGGTACAGGGTCAGTGGGCGTTGTGCATGCTTGGAGCATGCATGCTCCGAACTCGCGCACCGCCCGCTGACCCTGTACCCACCCAGAAGTGGCCTCATCTCTGAGGCCGCGTACACACGGGCGGACTGTTCGCCCAACTAAGTTCGTCAAACAATCCGACAAACAGTCCATTCAAAATTTGCATGAACGGACTTGACCACACACGATGAGCAGACAGTCCGCTGAAAGCGTGCGCGATGACGTGAACGGCACGTACGACGGGACGAGAAATTCGACGTCCAATACCCTGCAATGCAACCTTCGCCGTGTAAATCCTTTCTGAGCATGCGCCAAACGTAGTCTGTCGAACTAGCCTACACACGAGCGGACTGTCCGCTGAAACCAAGTTTGGACGGACTGTCTTACGGAAATTCCGTAAGACTTTGTTCGTCAGACTATCCACTGAAACAGTCCGCTGAAGCCCACACACGAGCGGATTGTCCGCTGAAACACTGTTCAGCGGACTAAGTTGGGCGAACAGTCCGCCCGTGTGTACGCGGCCTGAGAGTCTCTGTGCACCGCTGATCTCCATCACAGCTTTCCGGAAGCGCTGGGAGTCAACAGTGTGGCCAGATCGCACATAGCTACAATCAGCCAGCGGCATTCGGCATAACCCCGGGACAACGCAAATGATTTCATAAACTATGCCGTGTATATTTGCTCGTTTGTGAGTGTTCTCATATACATTTTATTCAGAAGAAAAGATTGATCGCACACTTGAATCCAAAAGATGCTGTAGATGCTGTC
The DNA here is from genome assembly GCF_037356315.1 of Lithobates pipiens. Taxonomy (NCBI): domain Eukaryota; kingdom Metazoa; phylum Chordata; class Amphibia; order Anura; family Ranidae; genus Lithobates; species Lithobates pipiens. Next base: position 159,832,748 of record NW_027507785.1, read on the forward strand.
TTTATTGTCATGAACCAGACAAAATTGCAATAATGATCAGTTGACATGTTTCACAAGAAAAAATGCTCACAATACAAGCTATTTAAAGGCGTATATCAAATCAAACACCTAACACAAAACACCTGTAGTTAAAGAGGAAGTAAAGGCAAAAAAAATAAAAAAATAAAAACACACCCTGTAAGGCAAAGGCATAATGAGCTAGTATGCATAGCATACTAGCTTATTATGAATAACTTACCTGAGAACGAAGCCCCCGAAGCGGTCCTCCGTCTTCCTCTTCACCGCTGCCATGTATCCCGGAGCGACTTCCGGGTTTCACTGCTCCGGCGCTGTGATTCGCCGGAGCCGCGATGACGTCACTCCCGCGCATGTGCACGAGAGCCGACACTCGCGGCGTATCGCCGCGATCTGCGGCCTGCCCAGTGCGCCTGCGCGCCACTGTCTACGCATGCACCGTAGACCGCGGTGGCTGTCTTCGGGTAAATATCTCCTAAACCGTATAGGTTTAGGAGATATTTCTTGGACCTACAGGTAAGCCTTAATCTAGGCTTACCTGTAGGTCAAAGTGGTTTGTAAGGGTTTACAACCACTTTAAAGAGCAATCAACACAAAACTTCACTGAAATAAAAACATTTCTTAAATACTAAAATATCTGATCATAAAATGGTCAAAACAAAAAATAGATAGTGTAAACATGTAAGCAAGAAATGTATTAAAAACAAAAAATAGAAAAATGAGCAAAAAAAACATATATCTATACCAATATAAATCACAATATATCACTGTGTAACAAATTGAGTCTAATTGTGTGATTTAGTGCTTGTTATTAAAGACTTCTTAAAAACTGTTCAAGGATAAGAGGAAACAATAAGATACTAAACCATATACCTGATGGAAAAGATGCACATACACTTGAAAATCAACCACGTCCACATATCAGTGGCGTAGTGCGGGGAGTGCAAGGGGTGCCATGGCCCGGGCATGACATTTAGGGGGGCGCCAGTATGTGTCACTACTGGCTGCCTCCTCCTAATTTTATGTCCCTGTGTCCCCCCATGCTCCGGCCGCCATGTTCAGTGTCCGGTGAACTGTGATTGGGCGTATGGGTGTCATGTGAGGCATAGGGCTGGCCTGTCCACGATCACTCCTGAAGTCACATCTCCGCAAATGACCCCCATACGCCCAATCACAGTGCACCGGGCCAGACACTGAACATGGCAGCTAGAGTGTGGGGGAGAGCAGCAAAAATGTGAGCCGCCACTGTGTTCTCCTCCTCCTCCTATCCTCCAGACCGATGCAGGCAAGGACAAGATGGTGAGTGAGACTCCCTCGTGAGAGTAGTGTTACTGGCCCCGGGGGGAGAGAGAGAGAGAGTGTAGTACAGTATGGTGAACAGTATAGTGGTCAGTGCAGTGTAGTATGGTGGTCAGTGTAGTATAGTGGTCAGTGTAGTGTAGTATAGTGGAAAGTGTAGTGTAGTATAGTGGTCAGTGTAGTATAATATGGTGATCAGTGTAGTGTAGTATGGTGATCAGTGTAGTTTAGTGGACAGTATCATGGTCAGTGTAGTGTAGTATGGTGTTCTGTGTAGTATAGTGGTCAAGGTAGTGTAGTATGGTGGTCATTGTAGTATAGTGGTCAGTGTACTTTAGTATGGTGGTCAGTGTAGTGGACAGTATAGTGGTCAGTGTAGTGTAGTATGATGGTCAGTGCAGTGGACAGTATAGTGGTCAGTGTAGTGTAGTATGGTGGTCAGTGTAGTGTAGTATGGTGGTTAGTGTAGTGTAGTGGACAACATAGTGGTCAGTGTAGTATGGTGGTCAATGTAGTGTAGTGGACAGTATAGTGATCAGTGTAGTGTTCGGCATAGTTCTCAGTATAGTGGTCAGCGTAGTTCTCAGTGTAGTGGACAGTATAGTATAGTGGTCAGTGTAGTGTGTAATGGTCAGTAAAGGAATCAGGTTGGTCAGTACTATTATATTGTTGGAAGGGACTCAGGGAGTGCTAAAAGTCTGCAGGTTAGGGGGCGCAAATTACTTGTCTTGCCCCAGGTGCTGACAACCCACGTCCCACGCTACGCCACTGCTACATATATATAAATCATGAAATCGTGTGAAGGCAAAGTGTTGTGTATGTAAACGCATATATATCGCAAATATTCTACACAGAACCACCCTAGAAAGCATTCAGTATTTATCAAATTTACCTTTCTATTAAGATCACTTATGGAATCAAAGGTAGTGTTCTCATCACTCAACTAGAGGACAAAAAAAATGAAGAACACCCAAAATCAGTCACTTTGCAAAGCAAGTGATTTATTTGTTTTTTTTTTCCTTTGAAACACGAGGGATTTTGGGTGTTCTTCATTTTTTTGTCCTTTCTTAATAGAAAGGTAAATTCGATAAATACTCTAAGGTGGTTCTGTGTGGAATATTTGCTATGTATATGCGTTTATATACACAATACTTTGCCTCCACACGATTTCATGATTTATATATATGTGGACATGGTTGATTTTCATGTGTATGTGCATCTTTTACATCATGTATATGGTTTAGCATCTCATTGTTTCCTCTTATCCTTGAACAGTTTTTAAGAATTCTTTAATAACAAGCACTAAATCACACAATTAGCCTCAATTCGTTACACAGTGACTAGGGATGAGCTTCAAGTTCGAGTCCAACTCATGTTCGACTCGAACATAGCCCCCCCCTTCCTGAACCATACCAGGCCACATGCCCTCAACATTGGGAGGATGCTTTGGGGGTCTGTGACCCCTCAAAGCACCATGTCCCCTTGTTGATGGGGACAAGGGCCTCATCCTCACAACCCTGGACGGTGATTGTGGGGGTCTGGGGGCGGGGGGCTTATTAGAATCTGGAAGCCCCCTTTAACAAGGGGACCCCCCAGATCCCGGCTCCCCCTGTTTGAAATGGTAAGGGCCTACCATTTCACAAAGAAAGTGTAAAAAATGGTTAAATAAGACAAACACACTTTTGAAAAATTCCTTTATTAAAAATAAAAAAAATAAAAAAAAGATTCCAGCGGTACAAATCCACTCTTGCTATCCAGCGATGGATGATCATCTCTCCAGGGTCCAGCGATGGCTGATCTGATCCAGCGACGGGTGAATTTCAGTCCAGCGCAGTCCATCCATGCACCCATCTTGTGTCTCCACTGAGGAGACACTGCGGAGATCCCAGCGCCTGACGGTTCTTATATTAGGGGGGTGGGGCCACTCGTCACCTGACCCCGCCCCCTCTGACGCTAGTGAGGGAAGCCAGAGGTTCCCCAATGACGTATGGGTGACTCCGCCCCCCTCTGATGTAACGCAGGTTTCCGTTACATCAGAGGGGGTGGGGTCACCCATACGTCATTGGGGAACCTCTGGCTTCCCTCACTAGCGTCAGAGGGGGCGGGGTCAGGTGACGAGTGGCCCCACCCTCCTAATATAAGAAACGTCAGACGCTGGGATCCCCGCATTGTCTCCTCAGTGGAGACAGAAGATGGATGCATGGATGGACCCCCAAAGCATCCTCCCAATGTTGAGGGCATGTGGCCTGGTGCGGTTCAGGAGGGGGGGCACTCTCTCATTCCCCCCTCTTTTCCTGCGGCCTGCCAGGTTGCGTGATTGGATAAAGGGTCTGGTATGGATTTTTAGGGGGACCACCACGTCAATTTTTTTTTATTTGACGCGGGGTTCCCCTTAATATCCATACCAGACCTGAAGGGCCTGGTAATTGAATTTAAGGGTACCCCACGCTTTTTTTTTTTTATCAATGAATGAATTGTCGGCTCCCGTAATACAGAGAACACTCATTGAGTGTTCTCTGTATTACGGGAGCCGACAATTCATTATAGCCGCGAGTGATTTTAAATCACTTTTTTCCCTGCAGAAATGACACTTTATGCAGGGACAGTTCTAAGCACGGGAAATATGCGCCCCTTCACAGGCATACTATAGACACCCCCCAGGTACGAAATTTAAAGGAATATTACACTTTTTTTATTGTATTTTTATTAAATTTCAGAGCAAATACAATATAATCAAGCATTGAAATAATCAATAAGCATAAGTGAATATAGGATATAACAAACTTTACCTATAAAAGTTAGAGGTTATTGTCCACATATGCAGGCACCAAGGTGAACTGCATAACTATAACAGGTAAAGTAAGTAGCATACAGTTTATAAAAGGCAAAATATCCATGAAACAGCGGGCTGGAGGCCGAAGAGAGACAATACAACAAAACATCCATATGATTATCTTGGTGAGTCTCAGGGAGGGGGGGGGTTGCCTGGACTAGTACAAAGAGAGGGTGGATGAGAGGGAAAAAGATGGGAATAGATGCCGGGAGGGAGGTGCTGCAGCAGGCAGTAGGGGTCATTAAGGGTGTCCGGACAGGGGGGCCCCATACTCCGACCGATCCCAGGGCTCCCAGATTTTATTAAACTGGGGAACCAAATCATGTACCGAGGCCGTCAGGTATTCCATTCTTCGTATCTCGGTCAACAGTTGAAGAAATCTAGGCCGGGGGGGTGGGGTGTGCCAGATAGCCAGCATAACGGGATAAGACTCTTAGCAGCTAATAGGATGTAGGAGATCAGCCAATTTGTATTTTTAGGCAAGCCTGGGACAGGGAGGCCTAGCAAGCAGTGTAAGGGATCGACCGGAAGGGACACCCCCGTCACCCCCATCACCAATGATTCCACCTCTCCCCAAAGGGGACGTATCAGGGAACATTTACAAAAGATGTGGAATAGTGGCCCGATGTCAACCCCGCAACGCCAGCAACGCGGCGAGACTGAGGGGTCAAATTTGTGGATGACATCGGGGGTCCTATACCAGAACATAAGGATTTGAATAGCCATTTCCCTTTGTGTGACACATTTAGAGGATTTAAAGGTAGAGGCCCAAATCTTATCCCATGTCTGTAGGGTGATAGGTTTACCCAGCAAATGAGACCATTTACTCATATACAGATGTGTAAGTTCATTTAAGGGAGTCGACTCATGGAGGATTTGGTGGATAGAGGAGATTAGATGTAATTGATGGGGACCCTGGGCACATAGGTGTTCAAAGGCCGTGGGGTTGTCAAGGGTTAATGTCGGAGATTTGGAGCTAAAGAAGTGTCTAACTTGTAGATAAAAGTAAAACGAACGGTTGGGGATATCCTACTTTTCACGTAAGGTCTCGAAAGTATAGAGCCTTTGCGAAATGGGATGCATCAAATTTCTAAGTTGGAAGAGGGGGGGATCGAGCCACGCGAAAGTCCTACCCAGGGACAGTTCATCAGGAATAATTGGGTTAAACAGCACATTCGTGAGGGGGGAACAGGGTGAGGTAAGGGAGTACTTTTTTTGGCACTTTTGCCATATGTCCAGGGTAAAGACATTGGGGCCGTACATTGATGCCTAAGGTTGGGGTGCAGAGGGGATGGAGCGCCCCAGATCAAGGAGCAGGTGAACCGGATATAGCACCCCCTTCTCAATAGCAGCCCACTGACTCATGGCCTTAAGAGAGGATCAAGTGGCAATGATTCTTGAATGAGTAGCATGATAGTATTTCACGATATCCGGAGACCCCAGGCCTCCCCAAGCTCTAGGTGTAAATACCACTGAACTGGCTAGGCGGTAGGATCTGTTAGCCCATATAAATTTTAAAAAGCGTCTTTGGAGAAGTTTTAGCTGTGGGGGTGGAATGGCAACCGGCAGCGTCTCAAAATTATAGAGCAATCTGGGCAAGATTGACATTTTAAGGACATTGTTCCTTCCCAAGAAGGACATAGGGTATTTGGACCAGGACAGTAGGGAGCTATTTATGTCTTGGAATAGGGGAGGAAAGTTTGCGTGGAACAAGTGGGAATATGAAGGGGTCAAAAGAACACCCAGGTATTTGAGTGAATCATTGCACCATCTATAAGGGTATGTTTCTCTAAGCCTGGAGAGTTGTGTAGCGGGGATGTGTATGGGTAGAGCTTCGGTCTTTGAGGTATTCACTTTGTAACCAGAGATACCACCAAATGAGGACAGTAGTTTGTGTAATGAGGGGAGGGAGACCAATGGGTTGGTAATAGTTAGCAAGATGTCGTCCGCAAAGAATGATAATTTATACTCCCCCTGTCACATCACCACCCCACTTATATCTGGATGAGAACGTATGGACTCGGCTAGAGTTTCAAGGCATAAAATAAATAATAGCGGTGATAAGGGACGCCCCTGCTGAGTTCCATTCATCATGAGGAAGCGAGACGACATGAAGGATGACATCTGTACCTGGGCAGTAACAGTTGAGTACAAAGCCTCTAATCCTTTTAAAAAGGGGCCAGTGAAGCCATAGACTTTTAGCGTAGCGAACATATAGGGCCAGCTAAGCCTATCGAAGGCCTTCTGTGCGTCTAAACTATATAGTATCAGTATCAGTATCAGTATAGTATCAGAGCTGATCTGTTGGTCCTATCCAGGAGGTCTATCAGATTGATTGTGCGTCAAGTGTTATCTCCGGCATGTCTGCCAGGGACAAACCCCACCTGATCTCTGTGAATAAGTTTGTGGGCAAGGTCGGACAGTCTAGAAGCAAGAATTTTCGTAAATATCTTGTAATCCGAATTTAGAAGGGCTATAGGTCTGTAATTGTCTGGGATGGAGGGGTCCTTACCCGGCTTGGGAATTACTGAAATGTAGGAGTGTGAAAATTGTGGGTGAGGGGGGGTGTCCTCAAATAGAGAGTCGAATAAGGTGAGCATGTGCAGTCCCAAAATATCCAGATAGGTTTTATAGTAAAAATAGGGGAGGCCATTAGGGCCAGGTGATTTATGCAAAGGGAGCTCCCGTATTATAGCCGAGAGCTCTTCCGCTGTTACGGTTTTATTTAGGGCCTCTAAGTCAGTTGGCGAGAGCTTGGGAAGTTTCAGGTTGGAGAAGGACTCAAATTTCTCTTGTGTGAAATGAAAGTGGTTTTCTGGGGATAAACAGTTATAAAGTTTGTGGTAAAATTTGCCAAAGACGTTTGAGATTTCAAGAGGGCAATGGGTCTTAGTTCTGTCGAGCCGTAAGAGAAACTCAGGGAAGGAATTAAATGTGCGCGGACATAGCTTTATAGCTAACATTTTATGGGGTTTATTGGAGAATTCGTAAAATGTCTGCTTCGTCTAGAACAGTGATGGCAAACCTTGGCACCCCAGATGTTTTGGAACTACATCTCCCATGATGCTCCAGTACACTGCAGAGTGCCAGAGCATCATGGGAAATGTAGTTCCAAAACATCTGGGGTGCCAAGGTTTGCCATCACTGGTCTAGAGCATCGATTTAGCTGCCTGGTCAAGTTGCGCCATTTTTATCTGTTCCCTGAGTAGTGTGACTCTCCGCAGTCTCTCCACCGTAGGGGCGCCCAAAAGCCTCCGCTCCGCCGAGAGGAAAGCGGAAGTTAGAGATGGAATAAGTTTGGTTCTGTCTCTCTTCAGTCTAGAGCTCTCAGCAATACAAGCACCTCTAAAAACGGCCTTGTGCACCTCCCACAGGGTGGAGAAGTCAGAGACCGACCCTCTGTTTAGTTGGAAAAACCCTGCAAGGCCCTGTGCTAGGACAGAGTGGGAGCTTTCAGATTGTAGGAGATGATTGTTAAGTCGCCAATGGCAGGATCTGGGGTAAGCCTGAGTGAGCAGAAGATCTAGAGTAATGGAGGCATGGTCAGACCAGGTGATAGGCATCACTTCAGAGGCGACCACGTGTGGGATGAGAGGGGCAGAGATAAAGAAGTGATCAAGCTGTGAATACATTTTATGAGCTGGAGAGTAGAACGTAAATTTCTGAGCTGTGGGGTGTTTAATCCTCCATGTGTCCAAAAGTTGATGGGATCTTATATGCTGACGGAAGGAGGTAGCTTGAGATGCAAGCTTCTTGGAGGGTGTTGACGAGAACAGTGTTTGTCTATCTCTAGTGGGGGACATAACCAGATTAAAGTCCCCACCAACTATCATAAAGGGCTGTGACGGATAGTAGGAAGAGTCAAACAAACCACTAAGGAAGTCAATCTGACCAGCATTAGGGGCATAGAGGTTGATGAGGGTCAGAGAGGTGTTAAAATATTGGCAGTCTAGGATTAGGTATCTACCATGGGGGTCTACATGGGAGTTTTTAACCTTAAAGGGGCATGACTTTCTGATCAAAATCACACACCCGCCCTACCTGTGGGGTCAGAGGCTAGGAAGGAGGTGGGGAAGTGTTTGGAGGCAAACTTAAGGGAGCCATCTGCTTTAAAATGGGTTTCTTGCAACATAATCATGTCTGCTCCGAAAGACCTGAATTCCTTCAGGGCCAGCCAGTGCTTACGTATAGAACCTAAGCCCTTTACAATGTATGACAAGAGCTTTAAAGCCATATGGACGGTCTAGGTGGGGAAGCATATGTAAGAGCCATAAGGTTGCAATACAGCAGAAAATAAGTAACAATGAACCAGAACTCTAACTGGTAAAAGGTGTCATTGGTGTCAGTTATTCCTAGGTAGTGGGAAAAGACTGGGTATATCCCGAGACGGGATAACCGGAGGCCGTATCAGCATAAGCAATGCATGTGTAAACAATGAAACTGATCTATAGGAATGGACACAGTAGAACATAAAACGTTGAAAAAAAACATTAACAAAAGTGTCAGAAAACAAAAAAAAAAGAACAGAACATCTTGAGAGCTTGAAGGAAACATGTACCTCGGGGGACCCAGAGAATTAACCCAGGTCAGGAGGGTCGTGACCGGACGATCACCAGAGGAGGCCGTACGTGAGGATGGAAGTACCATCTACTCTCCTGATAAACTCGGAAATTATCAAAATGCATTAACAACATATAGTCATTTGTAAGAAAGAAACCCCATGGGGTGGGGAAGTCAAGTCCTGGCTTGAATATTCAAGGCAGAGGACAAACTTGGTATAATCGTAGCAACGGGATCTTTTCCTTTTAATTCTCAAAGGAAAAAGAAAAGATGGGGGAATGCGAACAGCATATAAAACTGAACCATGTGGGGGTTGCTGGAGGAGGTCAGGGGGGTTGCTTGGAGAACCGTGGACACTGAGGTGTGGAGAGGTGCCTCCTGGGCTTGCTCCTCGCGGGTGTCCAGATGCGGCTTGGAGTATTGGGGGGTGGGCGAGTCTGGAAGTCAGCTGGGTGCATGTCATCCTCAGGAAGGGGAGGGAGACCGAGGCTCTTTAGAAAAGATTCGCTCTCCGGAAGATCATGTAGGGTATACTGGGCTCCATTTTTAGACACTAGCAAATGGAAGGGAAACCCCCAGTAGTATGGGACCTTGTGATGTTGCAAGTAGGAGGTAATCGGCCGAAGGTTCCTGCGTTTAGCCAGAGTGATGGGAGAGAGGTCACTAAAAATCTGCAACCTCGCCCCTTTATAAACAATTTGAGGTTTATTGCGCGTGGATTGGATCAGTGCCTCTTTGCTTTCAAAGAAGTGGAACCGAACGATAACATCTCTGGGTCTAGCTCCAGCAGGTGGTTTGGGGGCCAGAGATCGGTGGGCCCTATCAAGGCGCCAGTCTATGTCCACTACCATGGGAACCAGGGTATTAAAGAGACCTAGCGCGTAGATCAGAATCTCCCACAGTCTCCGGGATGAATATTACACTTTAATTGTTTCACTTTAATCATTATTAAAATCACTGCTCCTGAAAAACTGCAGTTTTTAAAACTTTTTTTTGCATTGATCCATGTCCCCTGGGGCAGGACCCAGGTCCCCAAACACTTTTTAGGACAGTAACTTGCATATTAGCCTTTAAAATTAGCACTTTAGATTTTGAACGATCGAGACCCATAGGCTTTAATAGGGTTCTAAAGTTCACACGAAGTTTAGGTCTGTTTGCAGGTTCTGGTGCAAACCGAACCATGGGGTGTTCGGCTCATCCTTAACAGTGACATATGTGATTTATATTGGTATATTATATATATATATATATATATATATATATATATATATATATATATACATACATATGCACACACACACACATTTTTTTTTTTTTTTTTTTGCTCGTTTTTCTATTTTTGTCTTTAATATATTTCTTGCTTACATGCTTACATTCTCTATTTTTTGTGACCATTTTATGATCAGATGTTTTAGCTTTTAACCACTTCCCACCCGGCCAATGCATATATACGGCTGGGTGGGAGCCGTCTATTCCTGACAGGCCGTTCAGGAACGTCCTTCAGGAATAGCGGGATCGCGCGCGCGCGCGCTCGCGCAGCGGCGCGATCGCGCAGCGGCGCGATCCCGATGTGCTCGTGTCACCCGGACACGGCACATCTCAGATCGGCAGGAGGGCTCTGTGATTGGCCCTCCTGAACACATGACGGCCGTGTCCAATCACGGCCGTCATGTGATGTAAACAAACAGCCGGTTGCTAGGCAATCGGCTCTCCTCTCCTCACACGGAAGTCACCGCTGAGGAGAGGAGAGCAGAACGCTGCAGCCGGCTGATGATCAGTGAGTATGGGCTGCTTTTTACAGCTTTTTACTCACTGATCATCAGTGTAGTGTCAACACACAACACACCACACAGTACAAACACAGTCCCCACATATGTCCTCAAAACACACATGTCCCCAAAACATACATGTCCCCAAATAATAAAAACACATGTCCCTAATAATAAAAACATGTCCCCCACATATGTCCCACTAAAATCACATGTCCCAATGATTATCTGCACACATATGTACGTGATCACCTGCACACATATGTACATGATCATTTGCGTACATATGTCCGTGATCACACAAACCAATTATTATACACTTAACGGAATTTTTTTTACCAAAAACATGTAGCAGAATACATTTTGGCTTAAATTTATGACAAAATTTGATTTTATTGGATTTCTTTTCAAATAGAAAAAAGAAAATATTGTTTTTTTTCCAAATTTCCGCTATTTTTGCGCTTATATCGCAAAAAAAAAAAACCGGAGTCGTGAATAAATAACACCAAAATAAAGCTCTATTTGTGCGAACAAAATAATAACAATTTCATTTGGGTACAGTGTAGCATGACCGCGCAATTGTCACTGAAAGCGCTAGAGCGCTGAAAGCTGAAAATTGGGCTGGGAAGGAAGGGGGTGAAAGTGCCCTGTATTGTAGTGGTTAAGAAATGTTTTTATTCCGACTCCCCAATAAGGAATGCTTTCGATATTTACAAATTTCCCATTTTGTAAACTCACTACCTAAATTTGATAATGTACAAGAATATATGTCACCCTACGAAAAAATATGCGACTCTGACCCACATGCGCCGGGCATTATTTCTCTGTTGTACTCTCATTTCACCTCCCTGCCTGCTCCCCTCCCACCCTATACCTCAAAATGGTCTGCAGACCTTAATATAGACTACAACGATGATATATGGTCGCAAATATGGGCCAATACTTGTAAAGCCTCTCAAATGTTGTTGCCTCTGAGGCAAATTTTAAAGTCCTCATGCGGTGGTATTTGGTCCCCATTAGGATAGCTAAATTTGTCCCGGGTTATCCTGCCTCATGTTTTAGAGGCTGTGCTGATGCAGGCACTCATTTGCATATCTGGTGGACATGTCCTATTATTCAAAGTTTCTGGACAGCTATATTCCAGATAGCGTCCTTACTTCTGGGATGCCCTATACCACCCGATCCATCTCTAGCCTTACTTAATCTTGCACCCCACAATTGCACTCGAAACCAATTGTCCCTATTTCTCCAACTTACAACGGGAGCAAAGCAAACGATTGCTAGGGCTTGGAAGACGCCTATACTCCCCGTAGCCGAAGTTAAAAATAGGGTCACGCAAGCAATGATTCACTGTAAAATTGAGGCGAAAATTCTAGATCGCATGCCCCGATTTCGTAAGATCTGGCAGCCATGGATCACACACTTTCTACCCCCTGGCCTAGACTCCGACCTTATAGGTACCTAAACTTCACCATATTAAGGAGACCCTCATTATACATGCCCGGGGCCCGTGCGGGCCGGTCGATCCACAGCCTTTCTCTCCTTCTCTACTTCCCTCTCTTCTCTTTTCCTTCCTTTATTTCTTTTCTTGTTCCTAGTCTAACTTCTATCGCTATCCTATTCCCCTATCGCCGAAAATCGCGGCACTCGCAGTACCTGTACTCTACGCTAACGTATAGATCTTAGCCCGGGGAGTCACCTTCTTTACCTCCCCTGGTGATCCCGGATTATATGACACTTGACTGTCTAATTCGAGAATTACTCTCCTTTATGATCCGAATTGCATAAACCATTGTTCTCTTTGATGTTGTTTTATAGGGACTATATCCCACTGTTATTGCTTACTTATTGTACACCGAATCTCTTCGCATGCTCAAAGTCTATATCGTACTGTGTAATTATTTTGTTACTTGCTAATAAAAATGTTTTGAAAAGAAATGTTTTTATGTCGGTGAAGTTTTGTGTTGATTGCTCTTTACCTACAGGTGTTTTGTGTTAGGTGATTGATTTGATATACGGCTTTAAATAGCTTGTATTGTGAGCATTTCAATTGTTGTGAACAAGCACGGTTCTTTTTGTGTGAAACGTGTCAACTGATCACTATTGCAATTTTGTCTGGCTCATGACAATAAAGACATTTCTACAGCATCTTTTGGATTCAAGTGTGCGATCAATCCTTTCTTCTCTTCTTGATCTTGCCTACAGTGATGAGCCGGGATTAGCACCTTGGACCAGGTGTGTCCATTTTATGCTTGAAGTGGTGTGTGCACCCTTGTTCTATATTTTTTATTCATTAAAGTGCTAACTTGCTACACTAAAGCTGGCTATACACCATACAATTTTCTTATTCAATTTCCTTTAGATTTACCTTCAACTGTGTAGTACAGGGGCCTGTCTGATTGCACAGAAGTTGAAAGTGTATAGATTTGGCCTCATATAATATGGTTTTGGTAAATCTAAAGGAAATCTATAGAAAAAAATTGTATAATGTATGGCCAGCATTACGTTTCAGAGTCTTTCCTAGCTTTTTTAGCTGCCAGCCTCTAAGGACAGCATACACGGACTCATTTTTATGGACTTATTGCCCCGCTCAGTGACCCAATCTTAATCTCCTTTAACTATTGTATAGCCTTTTCCTGAGTGCATCATATAACCCCATTGTCTAAAGCTGGGTACACAAAAAAAAAAAAATTGGCCCCAAAAAAATGGTCAGTTTGACAGGGACCAGCCAACTGTCAGCCTGTGCGTACAGCTTTCTGTAGAAGACAGTTTTACAACTGGCTTCTGTCTAACAGGCATGCTGGAAAACCAGCATCCAATCAGCCCTGGCAGCCAAAAGCGGTGAACGCGGATCAGTTTATTCTGGTGTGGGGGGGGGGGGGGGGGGTTCATATTAGAACACAAGAGCTGTGTTAGTACAGTGATCCGTCAGTTTTCTTTTTGTTCTGCCCATTGGTGGAATAAAAAAAAAGCTTATAGCAGGCATCCAGCTTAAGAGTTATGCCCGGTACACACGATCGGATTTTCCAACAACAAATGTTGGATGTGAGCTTGTTGACTGAAAATCCGACCGTGTGTATGCTCTATGAAATATTTGTTGTCAGACTTTCTGCCAACAAATGTTGGCTAAAAGGTTCTTAAATTTTCCGCCAACAAAACTTTGTTGTCAGAATTTCCGATCGTGTGTACACAAGTCCGACACACAAGAGTTCACGCATGCTCGTGAATCAAGCAGAAGGAGCCGCATGAATCAAGCAGAAGGAGCCCATGTTCGTAATTGTTGGCCAACATTTGTGTGACCGTGTTTATGCAAGACAAGTTTGAGCCAACATCCTTGGAACAAAAATCCACGGTTTTGTTGGTGGAAAGTCCGATCGTGTGTACGGGGCATAAGACTTAGAACCCTTGGAACGTTCTTTTGTTATGCCAATGGCGATTATTCTTTATTATTATTCTTTATTTGAATTAAAGTGACACTAAAGTCTATTTTTTTCAGTTAAAAATAACAAACGTGTTATACTTACATGCTCTGTGCAGTGGTTTTGCACAGAGCAGCCATGATCTTCTTCTTCTTGGTTTCCTCTTCGGTGCTTCTGGCCCCTCCCTCCTGTTGAGTGCCACCACAGCATGCAGCTTTCTATGGGGGGCACCCAAGCCGAGCC